>NC_030382.2:46835272-47453182 GCF_001625215.2 Daucus carota subsp. sativus
GTTAATGGCAGCGGCTGAGCTTCACCCTTTCATTGAGCACACACATTTGGGTTTTTGTTGTATATACGTTTTGTCAACAAGTCAATGCCAACCCCTGTACTACACAAGAGGAGTATATGGATACACCTGTATGCAAAATAGGACCCGATTTCTTGAAGGTTTCCTATTGTCATCGCTCTCAAGAATGTGACCTTATGCTGGGAAAGGTGGTAGACAGGTTTAATTTCCAAATATCTGCACAGAGAGATACCATAGCTTGTGAATAAGGATCATATATTCAACGGGTGGGTGTGAATGAATATCAAAATTGTGTGCAGTTGTGGCTCCTAAGATCTTAGTGGGAGACCAAGATTCTTGTTATGAATTCCTAATCATCTTTAGCTGCATCTTGAACTATTTAATTTCAAAAGTACAAAGACAATATAGATATAACTAGATGTATTTCTTTATCCAGACCAGAAAAAGAGAGAGATAAAAAAGAGGTGTACTCTCGTCAGGGTGAGTTTATTCTGCCCCTATAACTCAATCTACACTTCAACCAAGTTCAATACAAGATACAACCACAAGTCCACAACACCTGAGAATGGAATGACTAAAAATAAACATAAACAATAGAATTGAGTGCAAAATTGTTATGATTAGATTTGTGAAGAAATTGAGTATAGGAAGGAATGGAGCATTCCTTCTCAAATTGGGAGTGTGTTCTCTAGTATAGGGTATAAGGAATAGAATGGAGGAAGGAATGAAATTTATAAATAATTATCTGTAAACATAGTTCAAGTTTTATTTTATTCCTTCCAAATTCATTCACCCCAACCAAACACAACATAGTGTCTAACGAATGTAAAAACATCACAGGTGTGTCTAGTTTTAAGATCTAACAGTCCAGAGAGACAACAGAATGATGCACTTCAGGGTGACGAATTCTGAATTCAGTAGTTCTTAAACAAGCATTCCGTAAAATCATTTCATGAACACAAAAATATGGATTTAGAATATATTCATCTAGAATTTCAACAATAATGCTGCAAAAAATATTATCTCCTTTCTACAGCAGACAACCTGATGAATGGTAAGATAGTAGCATTCAGCATCGTTAAAGTTTTAAGTCTGGCAACTTTGTTAATAATAAACAAGTAAATAGTTCACATCACAGTATGTATTATAAGCCTGTAATATATAAAACATGAAAGATGTGCAGTTTTTTGTTATTCATGAACAGCCCAGATGGATAGATATTTGTATTCTAGATGTATTATTTTTTACATCTGGACTTCGGTTTATTTTAATACAATTAAAATGTCATACTAGTATTACTTAAGAAGACATAGCACTCACTCTTCCTCTCCTAGTCCTGGCATGCGCAAATATCCAATCACTATTTGATTAAAAAATCAGCATATGAAATCTCAGCCGTTTACCCTAAATGATAAGGCCGAATCAATGTAAGCTGGACAGCAAAATTATGTTCATACATTTCCATTTCCCTCCACATCAAGCCGAAAAAATAATTCTCACATAAATTATTTATATAAAGAAATTTGATAAAGACATCAAATTAGTATTTGAATCTCATTTGAAGTTCATTTGTGTGCATTTGATTTCCATTTAAACCCTATATAATAAGCCTTAAGTGTTCACTCTAGAACCTAGGAACAAAGGCAGGTAGAGTAGCAACTTTAGAGTTGTTGGTTTATTTTCCCCACACTCCTCAATACATAAGTTAGCATTAAACTTTGTTGTTTCTGTACCATTAAGTGAGCTTCCAAAGCTACAAAATGGCTCCAGGAGTACCAGTGGACACCCTTACTTGTAGCAGAAAGTCACCTACTCAGAAAGCAGGGGACAAGAAGAGGGCCTACGTGACATTTTTAGCAGGTAACGGTGACTATGTCAAAGGGGTAGTCGGACTGGCCAAGGGTTTAAGGAAGGTGAAAAGTGCATACCCTCTTGTGGTAGCAATGTTGCCAGACGTTCCTCAAGAACACCGTGAGTTATTAAGGTCTCAGGGATGCATTATACAAGAAATAGAGCCCATCTATCCACCAGAAAACCAGATTGAGTTTGCAATGGCCTATTATGTGATCAACTACTCAAAACTCCGTATATGGAATGTAAGTAACCAGTATCACTTATACATCAGTAATACATCTTAAAATTACTTATCATATCAATATTTTATACATGCTTATATATTTTCAGTTCGACTACAACAAGATGGTTTACCTTGATGCCGACATCCAAGTGTTTGAAAACATCGACCATCTATTTGACACGCCGGATGGGTACTTTTATGCTGTAATGGATTGCTTCTGTGAGAAGACGTGGAGCCATTCCCCCCAGTATTCAGTTGGGTATTGCCAGCAGTGCCCAGAGAAAGTAAAATGGCCTGCTGAGATGGGTTGTCCACCTCCCTTGTACTTCAATGCGGGGATGTTTGTGTTTGAACCTAGTCATTTAGTTTATGAAAGCCTTCTTCAGACTCTCGTTATTACTGCACCAACCCCCTTTGCGGAGCAAGTAAGTGGTTTATATACCTCAATAAATATGTATATGCATGCATGCAAATATTAAATACAATTAATAAACATCAAATCACATATATGAAATTAAAATGCAGAACAGTAATAAAAAGGAAGTGATTTTACTTATCTAACCACTCTTCTGTTCTTAGGATTTCCTAAACATGTTCTTTAACCACATGTACAAGCCTATTCCTCTAGCATACAACCTGGTTCTAGCAATGTTGTGGCGTCATCCAGAGAACGTTGAGCTTGAAAAAGTCAAAGTTGTACATTATTGTGCTGCTGTAAGCTCTCTTCTCCAATAATATTTTATTCTGGGTGATACTAAATTAAAACAATTTATCAGTCCATATGCTTACTGTTTGGTTCAACTTGCTGATAATAGGGATCAAAGCCATGGAGGTACACAGGCAAAGAAGCTAACATGGACAGAGAAGACATCAAGATGTTGGTTGCCAAATGGTGGGCTATATACAATGATGAGACACTAGACTTTAAGGCTGAGAACTCTGCTCAAGAGGGAGAGACATGCTCGAGGTTATCTGTGATGGCTTCTGTCCAAGACCATGCAATTTCTTATGCTCCTGCACATCTAACTGCTTAAGACTCGATAGAAAGAATAATCTTGAGCTTTCGGAGTTGGTGTACTAAAATTACTAGTACTTCTCCAAGACTACCCCACTAATACTTTTTCTAAGATATATGTTCTTACTATGGGTATGAGGCTTCACAAAATGTATAAAGATCCTCGATATGTAAGTATAGTTAATCATTGCTCAAAATTTTAATAGACCTACTACTATATCTCAATTTATATGTAGTTGCACTACTGCAGATTACAGTATATGAGTGACCACATTGAACTTATTATCTCACATAAAATGATCAACCTTTATATAACTCTCAAGTATCAGATTAATAATCAAATACATAAATTGTGCAATTGCATATATAAGAATAAATTGACAGGCTACTAGACAATAATGAAGGGGAAGAAATCTCCATAGTCAGATTAACACACTAACACGCACTGAATTAAAATAAGGAATTTATTTCTTCTTTTCACTAGCTTACAATTACTTGGAGACTATAATAATTCTCGGTATGTCCCATAAGCAGCACCTAAATCAGTCCACCAATGAGCAAGTCCAACAGGTGCCTTATTTGATGTCCTAAATCAAAATTTAGGACAACTGACAAAAATAAAAGCTCCAACAGTGTCCTAGAAATGCCTTAAATTGCTAGGACATCTTTCATCTGCCTTATTCTTAAGGCTGCCCTACTCAAGCCTCGTTTTAGTCTTAATAATAAAATATTATTATCCCCTCTCTTTCCACACTTAAAATTCAATTTATTAATTTTTTGATAATAGGGCTTGTGGATAAGGATTCTTGTTGGAGTGAATGTACAAAAATGATGTCATAAACTACCAGGACACTATATTTTATAATATATATAAGGCAATCACTAGGACACTCTTGGACTTGCTACCTAGTGAATAGTGAACCCGTATTGGGGGTTCTGAAGCTAAGTAAAATAGGTTTATGTTCTGATACTCTTAAATTGTCTAGCTAAAAGGTCATTATTTATTTTTGGAATATAATTGTACAAACATCTTTAACTCAGGAATGGATGTAATACGTAGTAAAGGCAGTACAATGTTCAATATTCCAATTCCATACAGACACACCCCTGGCATACAGTGCTTGAAGTATGTACCAAACCACAATACTAATGCGTGGAACTAAAATAATTTACCTAAAATTGTCAAAAAACAACCGATGCTAATTAAAGTCAGAGATGTTCAGCATGACTACAAACAAATACGAGGCTCAAATGTGTACCTTTATGTCCATTAGATGTGTAATTCATAAGGCTTCAAAAATCACATATTGCTGCTACTAGCATCAAACTGGTCATGTATCAGAATTTAGCATAACGTTTCGATGAAGTGCTCATGAGGTACATGAAGATTCCTATAGATATAAGGAACTATCAGCTTCCTCACCTTCTTCATAGTCATCTAGGCAGTTGTGTTCCTTGTAGAAGCGATCATCAAAAAGGTAAGGAGTAGCTTCTTGGTTTCTCTGTGGCTTTCTATCATTTAGATCGATAACTGAAAGGAGCCTTTCTTTGATACAATTTTCTACAGCTTCAGATTTTATTTTTTGAGGCTGCAAGCCAAGAAGAGAAAGGCATTCTCCTTGAAAGTTTGAATCATTTGAAGACAAAATTAGTCCTGCTAATGTTCTGGCAAGATCAGGTGCATAACTGCGAATCTGAGGCAAAAGAATGTTAAGGATAGCCAGCAAATGTAATAAATTGACAGCCACGCTTCGTTAAAGATACTTTTCATCTTTTAAACATCAGAAGCATCAAAGCAGTTGGCTAATAGAAAGCCTGATAATCAAGGATCAAATATATACTAGCAGCAGTATGTTATGATCATAGATGAACTGCCAACACAACATTTTTCTGAAACCAGAATGCTTCATTAGAAAGCCATTTGATCTATATTATAGCAGTTAGTGACTCTTAACCACATCTATATGATATGAACATTCTCCCGCTTGATTTAATATTTATTAATATGCGCAGAGTATCTTCCTTAATAGCCAACTATGTCACATCACTAGGTAACTCCTGTGTGTCAAGTCTACCTGTAGTTAGGACATTACTAATGGATCATAGACTCATTTCATTAGTCTTTGAAAGAAAGAAAGTTCTTACCTTCAGTGTTTGTGCTGTAAGAAGAACACCAGCATTTTTCTCCTTCAAATTGTCTAGAGCAAGTTTAACAGCTTTTCTGGTAAGACTTCGCTCAGTTGTGTCCTTTTGATTTGCAGGTAGCATTACGACTTTGGCAGCATGTTAAGAAAAACAATGTACATGATAAAAAAGATACATATGAGATGACATGCATAATGCTTAATGCAAAATAAACTATGTATCTAATCAGTGACTTGATTTATATCACTCGCTGATGGATATTGTTTTTGATAACGGTGGAGTACAATATCAATATGGAAACCCAGTGGTAAATTCTCCCATTCAAGTAAAGCATCACTATTTTCATCTGAATAGCTCCGCAAAGTTAAGCCATAACTTTTCCAATCAATGCTTGTCAATGCATTCAGGGAAGGTCTTGAAATCAAACAAGGTGAAAAGTCTTTGTAATATAAAACCTGAAAGTGGAACTTAAAGTCATTTATATCTTTTATAGCAGCAAAATTAGCAACTCTACAGATACAAGTCTAAGAGGATGCATATCTCTTAATTCGTCTTTTGATCTTAGGTATGCAGTGAGCACTAAGCATTAAATATTAAGTAAAACCAGGCATATTGCTACTATAATCATGATGATGAATCATCTGTAACTCCAATGGACAGCACTAGAAATTATTCCCGGCAGAATATGATCCTACACCTCAATAAAATAACATATTTGTATGAACTAAATATGTTCCAGAAATTTTTCTGCTAAGGTGAATGTATGCGTATATAGTTAGTGTTTTATAGTTTAAACAAATCTATTGCCCTTTTTAGTTTGGCCTAAAACAGCAAAAGCATCCTGAAAAAGAATCTTACTTTGATTGGATTTCGAGATTAGAATCCAAAGTACCTAACTCGGAACATTATATCTAACCTCTTATTAAATATTGTGGTCTAGTTACTTTACAGCAAAATGAAGTTTAAATTGCCGACTATTGAGTTATTTGAATCTCTAGCATTATTCAGCGAAATTGATTATACTGTGCTTATAATGTGCCACTTGCAACAATGAATAGGTTTAATGCACTAGACACTACTGACTGAAGTTTATGTTCTTTCCTTCAAATTTTACGCAAGAGGCAGGAGATTAGAGATTAGACTAGACACTATAAACTAAAGTCCTTCCCTTCAGGACTGTTATTTGACTAACTCCTACAGACTTTTATTTGACTACTTCAACACATATCTGCAGCTCTTGGATTCACTTTCTAACACTCTTTAAATCTGAATCACTGAATGTTGCATAACTCTATCCTTTGTCGGTTTTGAAAATCATTTGACACTGCACTTCGTTTTGTTTGAAGTAGCAAATCATCATTTTTCTTGATGGATGTGATTTTATTTATATGATTGTTTATTTGTTTTTTTTTTTTTGTTTACGATTATGGATATGGTTTAGGGGTCATAGGGCATGTGTTATGATTTTTGGTCATGGTCTTGTGGTTTTTTTGGTCATGGTGTCGTACACCCCTGGATTGTCCATTATAACAGGAACTTTATACACTTCTGCAACATTTTCGCTCAAATCATTCGCCATAAGATAGTACTCCATCTTCACATCCCATAATTGTTAATAACTTACATCCAACACTGGTGCTGCCATGGCATTACAAGAGTGCTCTAAATTCAGAGTCACCTGGTTGTAGGCAGCTTGTAGGCTGTTTATCAACTGGTAAGAGGCTGTTTGTTTGTGTTTTGTGTGGACAGGTGTAGTGTTTGGAAATAGAAAAGCAGGTCCCTTAAGAACAAGAGTATGCTCTGATGCCATTTTAAAGGTTATTGAGCTGATCAATAGGCTATAGAATTATAGAAAAACTGATATATTTTATTAATTCAGCTGATATCTTTTTAGAGACAGCTATTGGGTTAGATAGATATAGCATAAGCAGCACATATCCTGGAGCTAATTAAACTATCCAACTTCTCTAAATATCTAAACCTAGACTCCGCTTGCTAGCTACAAAATAACTTGATTTTGGAGAATATTTTTCCGCAAAATAAATTCTCGGGAATATATTTTCCAGAAACGAAAATCATTTTCTTGGAAAATATTGTCATGAGACTGTCGTTGAAAACAGTTATAAAAATTGGTGGAAAATAGATCAATCTGGAAAATGTTTTCCTCTGTTGAGATTTGAGAAGGGGAAGTCATTTTTAGAAGGAATTTCCTTCTTTGGAAAACATTTTATTTTCCATGAACCCAGCAAATGCAGGAAAAAAAATTCCAGATTTTCCGGAATGTAAACAAACACTGCAAAATGAGGAAGACATTTTCTAACAAACAAACGGAGCCCTAACTAAAGTCCTACCATTCTGGACAGTTATTTGACTAACTTCTACAGACTTTTATTTGACTACATTAACACGAATTTGCAGCTCTTGGATTTACTTTCTAACAGCTCGACTAGTATGGTACGTTACATATATCAGGTTCTCTTATACAATTATTAATGCAATTAAATGATGTATGCAGGGTATTACTATAATATACAAGTACAATGTTCGTTAACCCATCAAGTAGGCCACACAATGTGTTATGACAATAAAGACGCACACAATGACAAAAAACTCGCAACTTCGAACAAGTAGAACAAGCATTTTATTTCCAGTCTCTCCTTATATATTATAACAGACACCATAGCAGGTATAAATAGCCAATATTCAATAGAAGCTACACAAATTTCATTTCTGATACATCCAAATACTTAAAAGATTGTTAAATTATATAACTCTAACCTCTGTTTTTCCACAGCATACGGGGATGCAAGAAGGACTAGTCGACTTTGATAATTGACTAATAATTATGACAGCTTCCAACACTTGTCCAGCATTTCTACCACTTTTTGAGCAGCAAGCCACCCCAGTTCCAACTTTTAGATGTTCTCTGATATTTAGAAGGCATGGGAACAAGTACAAATTTTCAATTAGGTAACCAGAGAAACACAGTGCTCTATCTTTTTAAAGTTCCACAGGAATCAACAGGAAATTTTAGCAGATACAATATCAACTTGATATTGACAACTGTAGTTCAAGGTTACTAGAGTAAGACTAAAAAATCAAAGGCAAGAAGGCTTTAATAACAACATATTTATGAATAATTATCAAAGTTAACATGACAAGGCATTCAGAAAACCTAGTATCAGCTTCATGATGCAAATGTTATAAAAGAGAGCTGCATTAATCTGAGTGAAACTACTTTTAGCTATTGTTATTTTTGGTGAACAGCATATCTCAGTCTGCATCCTAAAGACTAAAAGAGACATACAATCTACACCGGCACTTCCCATTTTTAACTCACCGATCTGGGAAGCAAGAGTGGCAGATATTATGTAGACGATGATTATGCTTGAGAACATAATCCTCGAGGCCTGACTTCAGATATTCAATATTAGAATCAGACGATAACGATACACATTGAATTGCTTGAATAATATCTTCATATCTTGAACCAGAAGGATCACCGTGGTCAATTCCAATTTCAATAGCCAGCTTCTGAAAAAAGCAGGACAGGCACACATGTTGATAAAGATATTAATGTAATAGCTCAACTATTGTACGTCGCGGAGGGAGGGAGGGAGGGAGGGGGAGAGAGAGAGATCAACAACAGGCTTGTCTTTCTAAGATGGACAACTTAAATTAATCAATCATGATGAACACCATATATCTACTTTTTGTTTTTGTTTTCATTTACTTTCCTGAGCAGTGATTTACCTATAGGTGAAACTCACAGCTAACAATTCTCAGAAAATTAAGAGGAGCTTTAGGGATAGCGCAGTTGACTTTCAAGAGTTGAAATAATTAAAAAACATTAGAAATAAATCAAGACATGGCAGATTTAGAGTAGCATTTCAAACTTACAGGAATCATCAAAATTCGCATCTGCAAGACAAGAATAAAATAGGAAAAGTGAGAGAGCAACAAGAGATGAGCGATATAGAAGACCAATACTCTCTAGGCAATCCAAACAAGTAAAAGTACAAATGTCATCTGAAAGAAGTGAAGTTTCTGACCTTTTGAAGATAGCGAATGATCTGAGCCAGTAAGTCGTCAACAGTTTCCAACGTTGACAGTGATATTTCAGTACCGCTAGGTAAAACAAAAAGAGTAAGACGATCAGGTATTGTATTTAGAGTTGGTATTGTAATCACATAAACTTCTGGTCAGTAGCGTGCCTGAACTTGGCACCATTTTTTGAGGCCGGAGGTGATTGTGTTAGTCTTTGCATGGACAAATCTCCTTTTAGATTCAGATTATGGTGATATATCTTATCATCACTAATGTCTAATTGATACAAGGATGAAAAGTCAGAAAAGAGTTCAAATCACAATCTTTATACTTGGTTCGAGCTTGCGCATTAGATACATAATCAGCAAGAGAAAAAAGGATTGCAATAGAGCCAAGACTGATTCGCTTTTACAATGAAAATAAATCTTAATCAAACCAACGTGCATAGCTCGAGAATGGATCTGATGATTACACTGAAAGGAAAGTAGTCTACACAAGACGTCCAGTGGGTAACCAATATGATAATATACATCTACACAATTTTATAAAGAACATAAATGATATACCACAAAGGTATGCAAACATATCAGAAGAAAGATACATCTCATCACAAGCAAAGATAGTCTTAGCGTTATTTCTTATAATAACATTATAACTCACGAAGAACATAGAACATGCAATAGTGTCCAATTAATTTGTATAATAAGCAGCTGCCATCTCCAAAAACATTTAGCAACAGCAAGTCAGAGAGGCAATGACTGGAAAAGGGTTAAAGCTTACTGGTAGTTGCAACCGAAATAACTCCATCTGCATTAGAAGTGGAGAGTAAAGACATTAGCCAGATAATCTCTAAAAGGCAAATTTAACAATTTTCTTAAATTTATTTACCCGCATCTTAAAGTATATATAAATTCTTGTGCATGAACCTATCAACATATGTGGGCTAAATTATTACTCCATATCATAAAGAAGTGCAGAACTTGTGAGTTGTAACATTGAACATGCACCTGATTGTTTCACTTGTTCAGTTTCAAGACTTTGGATGCTACAACTTCGTGAAATATTGTCAGATGAACAGTCCAATTAAATGTAAACTAGTTGACTATTTTAACATATTACATATAAAACATATACACTAATATCATACCAAGACCCAAGCATGAGAACGAAGAAACCAGCAGTCTTGAAATAATTCATCAAGGATTCAATGGACCAGCAGTCATGAAATAATACTCAAGGATTCAAACGACACCCCCCCCCCCCCCCCCCAAAACCCTCCCAAACCCTCTTGATGGCATTACAATCAATAGTCAGAGAAAACAAATTAGAAGCCACATTTTGAGTCCCAAGGGAACTTCCTCCATATAACATACAAATAAGAGGAAAAAGAATATGTACCCCATGTCTCGTCCAAAAAGAGATCCTGCGAGATTTTTATATTCAGAAACTCCTCCAAGCAACTTCCAACGCCAGTATCAGAAACTGATCATTCAATAGAAAACCTCTTAATCATGCTTTCCTCAATATATAGACATATGAATTATTTTCACATTAACTTCCCCAAACAAAAATCAAGTATCATTCAGTAGGCTCGGTTTCATCTCACTTTCCTAAATTTCGAGAAAACAATATCTAAGCAGCTTCCACATTCACATATATCAACAGAATTGGAGAAACCAATGAGCTACAACAAACTCAAGTCATTGATAACCAGGTAAAACAAGCATTTGGGAGAGAGGGGGGGGGGAGGGAGGGAGAGGGAGAGAGAGGGGGAGAGAGAGAGAGAGATTGATTCAATAATTATTTTCTTTTTGAAAGAAAGGATAACAATAAAAGATCCTAGGCGGTGGGGAATCGGGGTTTGAGAGCGCAGGAAAAATACACACGCTATACATACTCTCTTCAACGTCTCATATCTAAGCAGCTTCCACATTCACATATATCAACAGAATTGGAGAAACCAATGAGCTACAACAAACTCAAGTCATTGATAACCAGGTAAAACAAGCATTTGAGAGGGAGAGAGGGGGAGAGAGAGGGGGGAGAGAGGGAGGGAGAGGGAGGGAGAGAGAGAGAGAGAGAGAGAGAGAGAGAGAGAGAGAGAGAGAGAGAGAGAGAGAGAGAGAGAGAGAGAGAGAGAGAGAATACTAGATATACGGACGAAAGGAGGATCGGAGAGAGGAGATGATTTCAAAGAGACAGACAATCTACAGAGATCATCTAACAGGCGGCATCGTTGAATCGCCAGGTACATAAACTGCAAAGTAAATTAGAACAATATTCACATATATTTTTTGGCTAATTATAATGACGAAAAGCATGATTAACGAGTTTCTTGAAAAGAAATTGCAGATTAGTCAAGAGATTTCACTCACATATCGACATAGCTCGTGTATCGAAGAGGCTTCCATTACAAACTTTGCTCCCTGATGAGACGTTGAAGAGAGTATGTATAGCGTGTGTATTTTTCCCGCGCTCTCAAATCCCCAATTCCCCACCGCGTAGATCTTTTATAGTTTTATTGTTATCCTCTCTTACAAAAAGAAAATAATTATTGAATTAACTTTGCGGACCGTTTTCTGTCAAAAAAAAAAAAAAAAAAACTTTGCGGACCGTTTATATAACCCTTTGTGGGATGTGGTCGGGCAACGGCTTATATATTTAAAAATAAGTTTTGAAAAAGTAGAATTTGATGTAAAAAAAATATTTAGAAATAAGTTCTTATTTGTTGCACTCAAAAAAAAAGTTCTTATTTGCGAAAATAGAAATAACCAAAAAAACCATAGTATTTTATGACAAAAATGATAAAAACACGGGAGACTCATTTTCCATAGTTTTAAGTACGAAAATATGATTAGCTTTGTAAAATGTTTCTTTTAATTTAATATTTTTTAAAATTCAAAACAGATGCCTAATATTTATATTATTATAAAATAAAATCAGAGAAGTCCTAAATTACATGAGTATAAAATATTATGTGCCCAAAAATTGTTCCCAAACACTATTTTCAAAATTTTAAATATAATTTAATTGATTTCACTCATATTAATAATAATGATTGATTCTCAAAATTATAGGATAATATTTGATTATTTTCACTTATAATAATAATTAATAATAATATTCGACATTGTCCGTACACATAAACGGTCCATTAAAGTCAGTAATTTGATTGCCAAGTTGTTTGGAAAAAGCCCGTGACAGGGACAAATAGATCTGGATACGTTAGGTTACTCCCCTTCCACAGTCTTTAAGGAACTCAGCTCAGGCTCTGCAGTGTAATTTTTGGGAAGTAATTATTTCATCACCACCAAGATTGTCAAGGTATCTAACAAGCACCTCCATCACAACCCCTACGAGCTCTCTCAGTTGTCATTCTTTTCATTGGCTTCTTCTTCCAGGGCGCATTGGGGATGGAGATCAAAGTTGCATTCTTCACACCTGAATGCCCACACCTTTCCATCCTTGCCACACTTCTGACACACATAAATCCGATAGCGAGTGAGGTCTAGCTCATGCTTCTCATCAAGTGCATTCTTGACCTTCTGTGGCCACCCCTTGGCCATCTCCTCATGCTCGGCTTCAATTTCCTTTATGTGCTGCTCTGTGAAAGGATAAGTGTCAGAGCCATGAAGCATAACAAGGTCCTGTGCGTCTGTTGTGACAGTCTTGCCGCTTACCCCTATGGCTACTAACTTGGGAATGCTTCGCATCTTGAACAGACTAGTTAATGATGCCTTCCTTGGATCGCCAAATGGAAGTGCCAGCCATGGCATAGTAGAGAAGTAGTCGTCGAAGGAGGTTTGGTCATGATCAAAGGAAATGAAAACTAGTTCAAAACCAACATTCTTTGACTTGATATTTTGGTAGATTTCGATGAGCTTTGGGGTGAAAACACGACATGGAGGACACCAGTGAGCAGAGAAATATAAGAGGACATCTTTTCCAACAAGATCAGAGACAGGTACCTTCAAAATATCAAAATTGACAAGATGTTAGTGTTTTCTTCCCATTTGCTCGTCCCTGGCCTGTAAGAACCTGAGCAACTAATAGGTATCTAAACAGGCCTCATAAAACAATGCACAGGATAAACCAACTAATTTTATGAACAAACCTGGATACCATCTTTTGCAATCACAAAATCCTTCTCTTCTGATACCAAAATCGACTCCAATGTTTGATTTTCTCTCTTGGTTTTCTCTATCTCCTCCAGCTCAGAAAATTTCTTGGGAGTAAACGGGTAAGCCAAGCTGCCATGTTCTGTGACTGTATCAGCCACATTTGTATGAAGAGTCTTTCCATCTGGCCCTAAGATGACTAAAGTGGGGAATGCCGAAATCATGAAGTATCTGCTCAGCTTCTCACACTTGATGTCCTTGAAAGGCAATGAAAACCAAGGTGCCCCTTCCATACCTTTTCTGAATGATTCTTCATCCGTATCTTGGGGAATAGTCACAATTTCGAAGCTCTCTCCTTTCTCCTTCAGTTCTTTATAAATTTTGACAAGCTTTTCAGTGAATACAGCAGATCCGCTGAATGCTGACATTGTAAAGTACAATCCTATCGTTTTCCCTTCAAGCTCTGTGACAGGCACCTCAAGTTGTTCGATGTACAATGTTAAAAATTAGTTTAACTAAAAAGAAAAAAAATCATTGAAGATTGTAATCAGTGAGAACTTCTGGGATGTAACTCACTTCCATCCCATCATTTGTAATTACAAAGTTGCGAAACTGGGACTCCAAGACAGATGTCAGGGACTGGTCCCTCCTTGCTAATTCATCCTGCTCTTTGAGTTCTTTAACATGTTGCAGTGTAAAAGGATACCCCTCTAATCCATGGTCCACAATGATCTGAACTCCGTCGCTAGTCAAAACTTTTCCATACTCATCCAGCAAAACAAGATGTGGAAGCCCCCTTACTCTGAACAAGTCTCTCAGCTCATTACGCTTGTCAGAATCAGAGAACGGTATAGCAACCCAAGGCATATTGGAGAAAAACTTGTTGAAAGATTCAACATCTCTATCGGCTGAAATGAATGCAACTTCAAACCCGGCCTTGGCAGAGACATCATTGAACACATCAACTAATTTCCGGGTGAAACGATGACACGGACCACACCATGAGGCTGAGAAGTATAAACCAACTGTCTTTCCTTGCAGCATATCAATTTTAACCTGAAATTATAACATTAGAAAAGAATTTTCTTTAGTGGTGCATGATAGCCAACTGGCAATTGTACAATATTCCATTAATCAAAATTCGACAAAACACGAACTTATAATTTCTATAGAACTTAAAGAGTCCCTACTGATTTAAACAGAAAGATATTTTATCAGCTCAACTTATTGTCATGATAAGCTAATCAGTCATAAACAATCCTAGAGAGTCTAGAAAGCAGCAGCAGTGTTAATAAGAGATACAGAGTGTACATTGCACATGATCAGGAGATAACTTGGGGGAGCTACCTAGGTTTTTCCGCACATCAACTTCACATAATATTGTAAAAGTTTTTCATTGGCCCCGGAGAGATTTCAAAAATTATTGATTTTTTTGTGACAAGGAAAAATTATTGACATTTTTATTAACATTAAAGAGAACAATTATGTGATCCAGCCTCCAGGCGCTGCTAAAGAAAAATTCAGGTTCTGCCAGTGTATATGATGTTACCTGTTCACCAGAATTGCAAACCAGGTAATCTCGGTCTGGAGAAGAAAGAAGAGAATGGATATGGTACGAATTAGAAGCTTCTAGCAGCTTATCAACACCACTAACAGCTTCTTCTGCCATTTGTGATTTGTACAGCAAGCTCAAATGCTTCTTGAAAAAACTTTACCAGACTGAATTGAAAATATATACAGAGCGGAGATATTAATGCATTCTTTCAAACGGCTAGCCAATAGCAGTTGTGACAAAACTTGTACATTGGAATACTCAGTCTTCTGTGTTATTTGTCATAATCTATATGTCATTTTAGACACCACAAGAATGAGGGAAATACTATTTCTAGAGCTGATTTTTTTTAATTTCCAGAGCAAACAAAGTATGAAAAGATGAAACTGCCCCCGTGCATACACACTAACAGCAAAAGAAAAAACACCAACGAGGGGTAATTTCATCTTTTCATTCCTTTTCAGCTCTGGAAATTAAAAAATGGCTCTGGAAATAACATTTTCCCAAGAATGAAGGTACTTGCACATATTTATAGTCTGCATTTTGATTTTGCTTCCAGAGCAGTTACAGGCAGGGTTGCTATTTTCCTGCTTTAAGGAAGAATTTTGGTCAGAACTCAGAACATGAATTCTATCTAATTTGATTGAGCAAAAACATGGAATTTCAACCAAAAACAACAAAATATGTTCATCAGTGACATATGCACATTCTGTAAGTCTTATGAGTCATAACATTCCTTATAATCAAATATATAATAGCAAGTCCAATATGTTACCTATCTCATTACTTATTAATAATATAAAATAATGAATCCTAGTGAGTCTTAGTGATTTAGGTAATCTTTTAGTGTCAAACTCTAATAGCAATCCCTATATTTGTTCTCCTAAAATTATTTTAATAATAAATTTGAGAGAGAGAAGGGGATATGGAGAGAAAAGACAAAAAAAGAAGGAGTTAAATGATTATTTTATTCATAAATATTAAATAGGTAATGGCCAGGGGTTACTTATAAATAGGTAATGGCCAGATGATTTGAGGTTGTGCTAGTGATTTAAGTAACCACCAGAAGAGTGTTGTAGTGCTTTTTTTTAGTGCATTACCTAAATATGAATGAGTTTAGGAGGAAGTTTATGTAACATATTGGACTTGTTCTGAGAAACCAAAGTATAAATCTGGGCCAATTCTTAGCTTCAAGCTTTGAAGCATATATCTCCATCACAAACCCATCCTTCCCTCTGAGTTTTCTTTTTCTTCAACATCCTCCTCGGCATTAACATCAACATCATCTTTTAGTTTTTCTTTTTTTATTATATTTGATTTAACTAGCGCAGTTCGTTAAGTACCTCTTATGGTATTACTATCATATAAGAGCAACTCCAACAATCTCTTAACATCCTTCTCAAAAAAAATATAAACTATTGAATCCTAACTATTTAGGATACTTTCATATGATTCTTCTCCAACAATCTCTTTATCCATGTCTCCTAAACTATTGTATATTATTAAATGGACTTGTAATATTTGAATAAAGAAATGTAATAGTAGTAAAAGTTGGACAAGTTTGACATATATTAATAAAGAATGAAATGAGGAGAGGAGAGAGAATCTTAAGTATGAGGAGGATTTTGAAGCTCCTAACAATTTGAGGAAGGCTTAGGAGATTGTTGGAGTGAAATTTGAACACAATCTTCTTCAAAAATATGACTTAGGAGTGTAGTAAGGAGCTTGTTAGTGATGCTCTAATAGAGTAAAATTTTACTCCACTTGTGACTTGTAAAATAATAAGATGTCATTAATGTCGATACGTGTTCATATATAAAGTACAGTACAATTGTGATATTTCTATACATGATGAAAACAATCCGCGTCCTGAGAGAATTGTGACTTGTGAGAAACGAATCTTGCGGTGTATGGTAATCTATTTTTCCTATTTCAAAAAATCAGTCAAAGGACTACTTTCATTACCAATACCCATCGCAGTATTGCACTTACACTTTCGGCTTTAGCCCTGTTTTTCATGGCAATAATGCTTGCTTTATGTTTAGCATATCATTGTAACTGTCTTTTAACAATAATTAACTATAAAACAATGATTAATCGAGTTAATTACCGTTCATGCAAGTGGTCGTCCAGGTGTCTTGAATGAGGTATTGATTTTGTCACCCAAACTCATGTGAATCCACCTTGTTTTTGATATTTTTAGCTGTATTTAAACAAATTAATATAAAATCAAATTAGGCCCAAACAATATTCTGAAAATAGATTTTCCCGAATACTATTTATTTCTGTGATGTTAGGCCAGGGGAGGCCACACATATATTATTTATTAAAAAAGAATATTTATAAAGAAAAAACAAACATGTAAGAAATGTACAGAAAAGATAAAGTGGCTGTCGGATGATCAACAAGGTTATTTCAATGTCTCGAGCCTGATGTATAAAGTGCGCTAAATCATTACTTTCTCTTCATACAATGCAGCATAAAATCCAAGCTCTTGCGGTAAAGAACAGATGCAGCATCTTTATTAAAGAAAAATTGTTCTTTTTTGAATTCAAATATGTCTCATTAGAAAGCCATGTTGTGCTCAAGCCATTCCCTCAACAAGCATATAATATATTCTTGCCTCTTCTATTAATCACTCCAAGCACTTGTTCTTGCTCTAGCCTTTACTCAACGAATAGCTCCTTGTACAACATTTATTAAACCTGTAGGAAAATTTTAATTTTGTGTCGAAAAAATGTCGCAGCCGTTTGAAGTGTACCCTGCAGTTTATCCAACTCCAACCACACCGACCCCTGCAGCTACACACCACTCGAATGGATCATTCGGGACGGTGTTCGCGGTGCTGGCGGTTATAGTCTTTGTATCGGCCATTGCTTGTTGTTTGGGAAGGTTATGCAACAAGCGCCGCGATCGTTCCAAGGACAAGCAAGGCAAAGCTGCGTCGCATTCGAAAGAGAAGGATGCTAAGAAAAATAATGGTTCTCACGGGGACTTGGAATTTGGATTTGACAAGAGGCTTTCGAGTTCCAAAGTGGCTGCTCATGAAGATTTCAGGGTGCCTAAAGCGTTTCCAAAGGGCGGAGCCAGAGGTGATGGGGATATTGAGTTTGGATTTGATAAGAAAATGCCGAGCGCTAGACCGAAAGGAAATCACAATGGGCAACCTAAAAAGGAAGTGAGATTTGCTAAAAATAACGAGCCAAAATAAGTGTTTGATACAGTTGTTACTTCCGAACAAATCCATTATGGAGGTTTGTAATTTGTTAAAGACGCCGATATCAGTTGTCATTAAAAAGTTATATTTTGATTTAAAAAACATATATTAGCATTTGACAAGTGTTTGGGAATATGAAATGTTTAGCCATTTTTCTTGTCGTACAACTAAAGTTATCCTATCTTTCATTATAGAGTTAAGTTCTTATAGAGTTAAGTTCAATGAAGACCATATTTTTTTTGGAAACCTGGATACCACTTATATTCTGCAAGTAAAATATTTCGGCCCTGTTTGGAAATTAACTGTTAGCGGATTGAATTAAATGTTTTGACTAGCGGATTGAAGTAGATGTTTTGACTAACAGATTGAATTAGATGTTTCTCGTAAAACTGTTTGGTTAATAGTTGATTGATTAGCTTTTTTGACACAAACCAAAACCTTTAACTCAAAAAGTTCCTCAAAGTAGCTTTTTCAAAATTAGCTTTTTGGTTCCAAACCTCTATTTCAATCCGCTAACTACCAAACATTTATATTAGCGGATTTTAGTGGTCAAACCTATAAACCACCCCAAACCTCTAATTTTGCCTCAAGCCTCTAATTTCCAAACAGGACCTTCATAAAAATATTGCAAAACGTATAATTTTACAAATCATGTTCTACGAAATCATTATTTTATCTAAAATCTTGAATATCATATAAGTTTTACATGTAGAACATTACAAAATGTTTTGTTCTATGAAATATGTTTAGTTTGCAGAATATTTGTTCAACTTGCAGAACATACATTATCTACCTATTAAATATAGATCTCCAACAATTTTAATGAATGCAAAATATTTGTAGAACATATTTTACAAAATAATATATTTTATAATGTTTTAGTTGCAGAATATATATGGTCTCCGATGAAATAGCGGTTTCTCACAACATATTTTTGCAGATAAAATGTGTAAATAAAATTCCTTCAAATTATAAGGAGAATAGCACCGAACAATCAAATTTCTGTCATTTTATCTTAAATGATGGGTGTGATGTGAAATTTGGTATATTTTCAGCGGAGTTATTGATAGGACTATAATCATAAGATAATTAATAAAGAACAGGGATAATTTTAAAAATACCCATCTGTATAATTATTTTTTTAAAAATACTACAATCTTTTCATTGTTTTTTAAAAATACCTTTTCATAAATATTTTTTTTTCAAAAATACGGTTTTGCAACTTTTGCAACCTCATTTGCAACCTTGGGTTTCAGTTGCAAATGAGGTTGCAAAAGTCGCAACCTCATTTGCAACTTTTGCAACCTCATTTGCAACTGAAAGGCTGGCACCCCCGAAGGTTGGAAATGAGGTTGCAAAAGTTGCAAATCGTAATTTTGAAAAAAGAATTTTATGAAAAGGTATTTTTAAAAAAAATTCTGAAAGGTAGTATTTTTGAAAACAATAATAGAAAAGTTAGGTATTTTTGTAGATTTCCCTAAAGAAAAAGGAATAAAATAGTAAAATATACGTAATTGTGTGATGGGGAATTGAAAAAAAATTCAAATATTTGCCGAGGCTCACAACGTGTTTGAAAACATGCAATACCGCACAAGCAGGGACTTGGAATTGATTCTTCCTTCTGATCTCCAGCCAAACTTCGACTAAGGATAGATAGTTCAAGGTAAACATACTTTAGATTATAATTCATTTTTCTTTAGATTATAGTTCATTCTTCTTTGAACAAATTAGATTATAAATTTATAATTCATAGTAAGTTGTTTCCGAGAATAGTTGCTCCTCCCAGCTTTTAAATATTTTTCCTGTGATATCTTCAGGAAGTGCATCCAACGTGTCGAAGTGGGTAATTTATAAAATCTATCTCAGAATTTATCAAAAGTAAAAAGAAGAAAAAGTTAAACGTTGTGAGAAGAAGGTGCATATTGTTTTGGACAGGAAAGTTGCGATCTCTAATAATTGACGAGATCATATATATTGTGAAAAAACCAAAAATAAAGACAGAAAACCTTCAAAGTTAAAGCCCAAATCACTCAATTCAAAAATATTATTTCGCAAACTTATTTTAGTTACAAATTTATAACTTTCCTATAAAAAAGAGATTTCTAAAACAATGGGTCTATTACAAAGAAACACATTAAAATCAAAATGTCCCAACCATTCGACCGTTACTTTTATCCACCCCTCTTGTTTGAATAGTATGATTTATAACCTCACAATTGAATATTTGCTCTTAGATTTTTTTAAGACGAACCCGAATTGAACTCATGATCACGGATAACAGAGGATAAATTACTGATCCTTACTTGCAAACCCTTGCATCTACCCACCGGTCAAGGGGTAATTTTACAACGGTGAAAGTGGTGCTTGGGGTTATATCCATTATCACCGTCGCTCGTTATGGCGCGTTCAGGAGTATTGTCACTCACGCCGCAAGGCATCAAAGGGCGAGCAAAGTGAACCTGCAGAAACGTCAGTGAAGATAGAACCAGCAGAGCTTACAACTATGTAGTATTTTTTAGATAAGAATATTCAGTGCACATATTAACTAGCAATATCTCTTACTAGTAGTATATGTTTTAGTGTTAATGAATCTTTTAGCAGATAATTATAGAGGTTATGGACGGATTGCTGATGGAAATATGTTGGCCGGTAGCTTGTAAATCTAAAGTGCAATTGAAGTTTGAAAAAATAATAATTGAAGTGCCTATGGACCCCTTGTTAGGACGGTCACAAGGTACAATAATTTCAGTCCATGACATAAATTTTTTACTTTTACTCGACTTGGAAAATCTTTTAAGCTGTAAAAGCAAACAAATGTTCACCAATAGTACATACTCATAAACGATGTTCAAACATATTCCACGCAAGGAGATCATAATGTATATGTCTAAATGGTGAATATGGTGATAGTACTGTATATGTAAAAAAATTAGAATTAATGCCTTCTCACATTTGGAAAAATAATGAATGGATTACTGGCTGCAGTGGTTAGTGATTTTTGTGCGGCCAGTAATCCATTCACTATTTTTCCATATGTGAGAAGGCATTAATATTACTCTCACTGTCGTTCTCATTTTTTTACAATTTTTTCATACTGTTCGACACGTATTTTAAGGCGCATATAAGACATAGTTTTATAATTTATTTTTAAAATTTTTCTTTTTTTATAAAAATTTAAACATCAAATTTTTATTTAGAAGAAAAAAAAGTTCAAAATAATTATCAAACTATATTTTGCGAGAGCATTAGAATGCGTGACGAGCACTCGTCTCCCAATGTAAACAAATGAGAGGCACGGATGGAGTTCATCTATATACCAGTAATTGTTTGCAGTTACATGTAGTTTTCCAAACAATCATTTGCAAGATTGGATGAGTCTATTTTGTATTATATGTGTAGTCCTCAGTCAAAACTGTACCTCCACGGCATATCAATAAACGCATCAGATTCCTCTGACAAAGATTTTCTGCTGATTTTACACGATACCCTACTCCACATTTCTGTTATTTATTTACCCTTTCTTCTTACTTGCTTTTCTTTCATCTTTTTACCCACTTGTTTAAATTTACTTGCATTACTGAATATTTTTTTTAAGATGATTGTTGGGGCTTTGGAGAGAGCAGTGGAGTGGCTAAGGCCACTTGTTAAGACTCAAGAATGGGAGTATTGTGTGATCTGGAAGCTGGGTGATGATCCTTCCAGGTAAAAAAAATACCCATTACTTTTTTATTTAAGTTGAAGTTTTGTAAGTTGGTTTATGGGTTTATTGAATTGCAAGTGTTTGATGATTTGTGTGATTGATTAGGTTTATTGAGTTTGTGAATTGTTGTTGTGGGGGTGGTGATGGTGTTAATGAGTGTGATGGCATTGTGAAAGAAGAAGGTGGTGGAGATGGTTTATGTAGAGACTATAATTTTCAGCATCGAATAGGGAGTGATGCTTGTGTGAAGCTTGCTCAGTATCCATTTTCATTGCCTTTGTATTCTGGGTATATGTTGCTCTATTTCTTCTTACTTTGTGTATATGTGTATGAGTGTAAAGCTTTATATGAGTCTGAAACATTATTTGCTCGAATGCATGAAGGATACATGGAGAAGTAGCGATGTCGAACCAACCGAGGTGGCTTAGCTATGGGAGCACCACTGACTTGAACAATGTGAGTCTGCTGTTGTAGTCTCTTTAAGAGTGCTCTGCGTAAAATTCAGATTGATGCTATTTTGTGGGGAGTGAATGATGTTACTATTTGTGATGTAATGAAATGTGAATATATTATTCGTTATAAGTTCATTAATAAAGCTCCTTGAGAGTTTTCCATCTTTACTTACTGCCATAGTTTGATAGCCATAAGCTTGGCTCTGTGCTGGTTTTTTTACTCACAAAGCTCGTGTAAGTTGAAATGCATTCTTTTTGGGGCAGGAAACGGTAGGAACTCAAGTTCTTATTCCTGTTACTGGAGGTCTAATTGAGCTTTTTAGCAAGCAGAATGTAAGCTTTTAATGGCTTATCTTGCTCTTCAGAAGTCAAAACAATATGATATCGTTTGTTGTTTTCATTGACAAGGTCAAGTTTTTTTGTTTTGTTTTTTTTTTCAAATAGGTACCCTGTGATCAGAAACTAATAGAGCTTATAACAGCTTACTATAATGTATCGGTGAAACAAGAAATTATGAGTGCACACAGCCACAACGATAAAAGCCTCCTGGAAAAACTTCATAAGCATCCATTTGTTGTTGAACAATTGAATGATCAGTGCCATTTCAATTCTATGTCTAGGTTGCAGAGCCTCGTTACAGGATCCCAGGCCAGCCCATATGGAATTGAAGGATCATCAGCTGGTTCGACTCCTTCGAATGAATACCTATTACTGCAGTCTGGTTCTAGTCATGTGTCCCCAAATTTGTCACCAATCAAGTCAATAGGAAACCCCACAAAGTCTTGGAAACGAAAGCTCAACGAGGAAATGCCAAAAGATGAAGTCGCGAGGGTGGCCAATCACGTGTTTGATAAGAAAGATAAGGTAAAGGGTAAGCAGAAAACAGGCAAGGAACAATACTATTCAAAGAATCTTATCACAGAGAGAAACCGAAGAACCAGGATCAAAGAGGGACTATTCACTCTACGTGCTTTAGTACCCAACATTTCCAAGGTTCCAAGTCCTAACACTTAAATTGGTGACAATTATTTAAACTATCGCATTCATGCACTCTAGTACTCACTTTTGTGCAATGGTTTTAGATGGATAGAGCAGCTATTCTGGGAGATGCAATAGATTATATAAAGGAATTGGAAAATACGGCAAGGAATTGTCAAGCTGAGCTTAAGGAAATGGAAGAAGATGGCTGTAGCAAGGACAATGGGGCCTCAGAGATTTTAGAGCTAAAAGGGTCATATGAAGATAATAAACGTTCACTTGCTAACGAAACCCTCCAAGGTTCTGCTGTTGCTGATCAGAATCAACCTATTCAGCAAATGCCGGTTAGTAGATTACACAAGCAGGGACGCTTTTCATGTGAATATTCATCAGAAATTCTGTTTTAAGATTTTAAAGAAGTACATTTATGACTGCAATAATACGTATTTTTCAGGTGGAGATCGAAGTAAATCAAATTAGCCAAAAAGATATCTGGCTTAAAGTCGTCCACAGCCAGAAAAGAGATGGATTCTTAAGGTTGATGAAGACTGTACATTCTTTAGGCCTTCAAGTTATTGATGCCAATGTTACTACTTGCAAAGGGAGGGTGCTGAACATTTTCAAGATTGAGGTCAGTTAAAACCAAACAATATATTATGTTCTAGGCATAGTCAGGCAAAAACATAGCCAACATTCTCTTATTAATACTGACAGCATGGTTTTATATAATGCCAGGCAACACAAAAGGAGTTTGAACCACAGAAGTTGAAAGATTTGTTGCTTACAAACTGGACATTGTAGTTCAATCCTGTTCCAGGAAGTTAACAGGGGCCTTCTCTTCTGATTTGTTAATATGGGCCTTCTCTTCTGATCTGTTAGAATGATATAATTTGGAAGTTTGTATTGCGAGAAAAATGTGAGACCTGGTGAAGTTTTAGCCTTTAGTAAATTGATTGTTGAATCTTCTGTATCTTAGATCCGCCTGTACATGACTTACGATCAAGTTTAGTTAATTATATTTGTGTAGATCACAATCTCATCTCATTTTATAATTAATTTAAAATATTTAACATGACACCTAAATTATCCTAGGAATGAATCCGGAATCTTTAATTATTTTTTTTAATGAACAATGGGTCAAATTGAAGTTCTATAATGATGAGCAGAAACTAAACATTAATGTTGTGCTCCAGAATTTTTGTCTGTCATAGAAAATAAAAAAACAGACGTATTTTTGAGTAATATTTTGACAAGGAAATAAAAGTAAATTTAAAATTTTGGAGAGAAATGTCCTTTTGTATGTGTCCAACAATTTTTTTTCTCACTTTTGAGAGAAGTAAATAGTCAATTTTTTATTCTTCCTTTTATAAGAAACTAGTTGAAAAACCGCGCGTTGCGGCGACCGATAAAAATTATATTAATGATTCAAAATTAATATTTATAAAATAAAATCAATTTGCGGCGATTTATAAAAATTATATTAATAATTCAAAATTAATATTTGCAGAATAAAATAAATTTTATATTATAAACATCTCGATACAATACCAATATTAATATTTAAATTGTAAAATTGGACTATAATTCATGAGTGAAAAAATGATAATAAATTTTTACATGTAATTAACGATTTAAATTATGACGAATCTTAATTTTAATTGTTGTTTTTTTGAAAAGTAATCATGTTCTTGACTAACATTATCATTAACTATTCAAATGGTGTTTTTTTTTTAAAGTAATCATGTTCTTGACTAACATTGTCATTAATTTTTCCACGCACTATTTCTTAGACATATACACCATTCCCTGCATATAAAAAGCATACGGCTCTTTAACAGAACTGATTGATGACATCTAATCATATACATCGATCGCCCAATAAAACAGACAATAAGCTTGCAAACAACAACAAATACGTCCGACGACCAAAACAAATATTACAAAAGAATAACCAACAAACATATATCACTGTGATTAGGGGTGTGCATTCGGTTAATGGAAACCGAAACCGAAATTTATTTCGGTTGACCGAAACTGAAATTCTATGAAAAACTCTACCGAATACCGAATCGAATTAATTTCGATTTTGTAACCGAACCGAAATTTAAATTTTGATTAATACCGAAAATCGAAATTATTAACCAAAATTTTTAAAAAACCTCTGAAAAGTGAAAACTATGAAAACAATTTGAAATAAACATCATTACATCAAGCATTAAGATAATTTGTTACTTAAAAATTACAACTGCAAGTCTCCAATGAGTCAGTCTAAGACGGTGGTTAAAGATATTTAAGTTCACAATCCAAGTTAATAAAAAGAGTCTTCAGCCAGTAGCCAGTCCTTTGTTCCTGATATCTTCATTTGATAATGTCACCTACACCTGCACCTGATATTTTTTTTATAAAGTAAATAAAACTTTGGTTAACCGTTCGGTTTTCAGTTAACTGCGATTAAAAAAGCGAATAATCGAAAATGAAAATTTGGTTACCGAAAACCGAACTGAAATATAAATTTGGATTAACTAAATCGAAATTATTTCGGTTAACCGAAAACCGAGCTGAATGGACACACCCCTAACTGTGATATTGAGAGGGTGTGTAGGTTGTGTTTAGATATCCAAAATCCTACAACCTGTAGGAGTATTTATAGGTGCAGAGAGACTTGTGTGCTACTCTTTTCCATAATTAAATAATCTGAAATAGAATCAGATTAAAAAACTTGCAAACTACTATATTTCATAAATAATCTGAAACAGAATCAGATTAATATTTGCAATTTATTATATTCCATAGGTAATCTGAAACAGAATCAGATTAATACTTGCAATTTATTATATTCCATAAATAATTCGAAACAGAATTAGATTAATTTATGCCAAGATATATACCATATCAATTAATCTGAAACAAAATTTTTTTTTTGATATTTTTCATCCAAAAATTCCAGAAAATTAGAAAAAATAGAACGGAGTTATCTGAGAGGCGCCACCTACACGCCCCTCGCTTCTCCTTTATATAAGTATATTGATTGTCCGTTCTTTTCTCTCTTTTTGCTTGAACTCGAGATCACAAATAAAATGCGAAGTGCGTTAGTTAACTAATTTTTTTTTCAGAAATACTATGGGGCCGTTTGGCTGAACTTAAAAGAAGTGACTTATTGATTAAAGTAGAGAAGTGGACTAAAAGTGAGAAATTGGTTTGAACTTATAAGTTGTTTGGATATCGTGACTTAAAAGTTTTTTAGTGTTTGGATAACCTAACTTATAAGTTAGTATAATTTTGTAATATATAAATTATTTTATTTAAAAATAAATTATAACAATAAAAGACTTTTTATTATTAAATACATGACATGTTTTACAGATTCAAAATGTAAAAACACTTTACTACAAAAAAATATTAATAAAAGTATATACAATAAAATAGAGAAGAGAGGTGGGGGAAAGAAAACACAGTCGGGAGAGAAGAAGGGAAAAGGCAGCGCAACGCGAGAGAAAGTTATGAGTTCATTTTCTGTTACAAGAAGTTGAGCCCCCAAAAAAGCTAGGTTTGCAAGCTTTTTATCTGGGCTTCCTTTGGTTCAATTGAACACTTCTCAAAAATAGCCGAACAGACCTGAAATAAGCAGAAGTGGACTTTTACATCTTTTAAGCCCAAAAATGGCTCTGCGAAACATGACCCACTATGTTTTCACGTATTATTGGGAATGGATATTGAAACGACCATGCATATGAGTAGAAAATGCACAACGAAATAACGAATCTCTAAGCAAGAGATATCACCAGATTTTGTTTCCATTAAATCATTTAAATAAGATAAGTCAGCCGATAGCCTAACTGGAATCACAGTTTTCTCGGCGCATAGCCGCATACTCCTGTTTTTAGACTAGAACATGTATCACAAAATAAGTCAAGCATTGAGAACCCTTCAACATTTCTAGAAGCAGGAGGATACCATTCCTCAAACAAGAGCTCAATTTAAGAAAACCAATATATATATTCCATGATTGATATTCGGAGATTCGGACATCAGCAACAAATAGAATGCCTCTCCAAATTAAAACTACACTCAAAGCAACAATTATACTGACATTACATGATTACGGTTTACGGGAGTAAAGGTTACATAAAATGATAAGACATGCGCCTTCTAGAAACAGCACTGTAAATTTCCTCTTTTTCTATATTTCAAGATTATTAATTTCATCAAAACACAATATATTACGGTAAATATAATCAACTTAATCAACTTACATACTTGGTATTTTATATCGTTTTAACTAACACCCGAAATGCTTGACATATTAGAAATTAATAATTTTCAATATTTTCCTAATTTAATATAACAACTTTATATCCGTATTTTTAAACAATCAAAAAATCAAAATAAATGCGTGTGACTTGTGTTTTTTCCAAACCTATACAGTATGTGCATGGGTTCGTACACAAACTTGAATACTTTAACAACTTCGCCACAAGAATATCCGGTCAGCTTATGCAAACATTGACTCGTCAACCGGTCAAATTCTTCAAGCGTCCGAGTTGAACGCGTTAACTCGCCCTACCTAATACATCTCCCACCGAGTTGCACACCAAGCAGTAGATTCCTAAATCACAGGATTATACGTGGTAGTAATTATTTATTAATCTCAATTAGCAATTGTCAGTTGATTAATCACAAAATCAGATAGCTGTCAGGGCTTCTGCATAAACTAATTGGGTCATGGGTTTCATCACTTTCGTCAGAGTTTATTAGTCCAAATTAATCGTGGCATCAACGACGAGCAAACGTTTTTGAACAATTTCTATTTCACTCCGTAGAGTTACAGTATTTTAATCGATTTAAATATTCGTGTAACTAGAAGAATAGTTAATGCTTTAATATTTTTCACGTGCATAACGACATAAATTATGTTTTGGGGTCAAATGTTTCGAGAAGGCCTGTATCACCTACGGTAATTTTCTTCGAGCAACAAATCAATGCAGTCAAAAACGTAGGAAATTCGAAAATAATCAATTTATTATTGAAATTTATTTTTGGTATTTCTGGATTTACTGAGAATGGTTCGGGACATCAGAACGAGTAAGAGTAGGGTGTGCCAATTTGATTAATCTCACAATATTAATTTTTTTTAAATGGGCATATACAGTTTTGTAAAATTGATTTTCAAAATAATATAAACTAAAATATGTAGAATTTTCGACTTATTAATCTGAATTATAAATAAAAAATAATTTTTGATTAATTATATAAACGTTATAAATAAATTAATTCTGAGTACAAGGAGAAAGCGGGTAAAAGAAACGCTCCCCAAACGGCCAAAGTATCACAATTTATTTAGCACGAATTAAAAGAGAAAGCAGCTGTTAGCACTTAGCTCATTGTTATTTAACAAAGAAGAAAAAACGTGCATCCCCAAATTGTTTTATGCCAGATAATCCATCATGCTAAGTTGCTAACAAGATATCTAAACCATATTACCAATTTACCATCGGGACAAATTGCCTATGCCTATCTACACACCAAAATGAATCACAATATAATTTGCAAAATCGATTTTAATTAAATTAAATACTTATTCAAACTTGACTTATTTAATTTAAAGATATTTTTTATTTTTAATTTTTATAGATAATTCAAGCGGATCGAAATCTTCCCAAATAAATTTAACGAACTTCAATAGCAATCCAAAGTCTAAGACAGCACGTATACCAGTTTTTTGGAAAATAAATATAAAAACGAAGCCATGAATAATAAAAAAACAAAAATGTGACACGGTAATGTGCAAATTGTTGAGTCTTCCACCTCAGTTTCCTACCACCTTCGTTTAATAATTCTTGTCCTCCAAACAACCCTTTAAAAAATTCCCAATCATTAATCTATTTTTTAATGGAGAATGCTGTTTATTCAAACTTGTACAATTTATCTGAATATTACGCCATACTTTATCTAACTTTATCTCTCATCCTCCCAATATATAACCTATCTTCACCATTTCTTCAAGTCATCAATTTCATCACATCTCACCTACTCTCATCTCTTCCGCAAACTTCATTTACCTATACACACATACACACAGAATACATACAGAGAGAGAAGATATGCAGGCGGATTTAGAGATACGGAGCTCGTCTCCGAGCTTGTTTGTTAACGAAGATGAAGAAAAGGAGTTCGCCGAGATCGCCGCGAAGATCTCGGAGGATTTTGATTTTAAGCTGAGCTTTTTGAAGATAGCGAGTGAGCAACAAGGCGAAGAATCTGACGAAGTTGAAGAGGAGCATAATGAAGCGGAGGTTGCTGATGATGATGATTTCACATTCGCAATCAACGGCTCAGATTCAACGGCGATTTCTGGCGAAGGCGCGTCCACGGAAGCTCAGATCCGGCCGTATTTCCCGTTATTCAACCAAGATCTGTTGCTAGCGCCCGAGGATTACAAGAAATCGGAGAATAAACTGCCGTCGCGGCCGCCGGTGGAGAAAGTGTTCATCGAATCGCCGCCGTCGGAAGGCGAAACGAACGCCAACAGAATCGCATCTGGACCGTACTGCGAGTGGGAGAAAGCGACGCCGGAGCTTTCAAAGAAGAGCAACTCCACCGGTTTCTCGAAGCTATGGAGATTCAAGGAGTATTTGCACCGGAGTCACAGTGACGGACGTGACGCGTTCGTATTTTTGAACAACGAAGCTAAACGAGAAGTGAAATCGGTTCAGAAAAAGATCACCGGAGAAGCTTCGTCGGAGAAGAAACCGGAAGTGAAAGTCGCCGCAGAAAAGAAGGCGGTGAAGAAGGGGAAGAAGACGGCGCCGCCGTTGTCGGCACACGAAGTGTATTTGAGAAGTAAAGGAATATATCCGGATTACGATAGACGGCGATCGCATCTTCCGTTTCAGCCTGTTGGTTTCTTTACTAATGTTAGTGGTGGTGGATTGAGTAAAAATGTTCATCCTTATTAATTAAACCAAGATGTATTTGTTTATTTTTAAGTTTAATTGTATAATTACTACTGGAATTAAGCTTGAGAATTAATAAAGGTTCTTTCATTAAGCTTGTTCTGTACATGATTGTATGATATTGAATGAGGATATTTATTTGTTCATGTCAACATTACATCTTGCATCTCATCAATCATCATTACATGTTTCTTGTTTGGGTGCGATGAGAATTGAGAATTACGAAGGCCAATTATTGATGTTTTGGCAGAGATCAATTAAAAAAAATTAAATCATCTGTAAATTCTCCTGGTCACGAAAAAAATGTTAAAATGTTGTAGTGAATCAGTTTAAACGTGTAAATGATATGATAATTGATAAACACAGATGGAATGTCGACTCAAAGTTTCACCAACTCTCAAAGGCTTTAAAAACTGATTACACGTTATAAGAATGGTCATAAACAACAATTAGGCAGTAATGCAGCAGATAAGCAATTTGGTTTAAAAAAACAAGTAGAGCCATTGAAGGGCCCATGAAAAGGAATAATTCTAAGAATGTGAAATTATAAAATGGAACGCCAGACAAAAAACACTGGGGGTCCATTAAAATTAGAGTAGTGAAAGGCTCCAATCAACACACATACAGCATTGTTTGATTGGGTACATATATTCAACACTGGACAGCTAAACTGCTCAGCAGTCTTCTTATATTTGTTAGAATAATATCGGAGTGCCGATGTCCTGTTCAGTGTGTAAGCGATCGAAATATAGTTTACATCTACGGGTCCGGGGACCAATTTTCGCCAATTGCCACTAGCTAGTAGGAATATTATATGCAAAAGGCTCACATAATTTCAAAACATTTACATATATCTCTCCTTTCTTTAATTTTATTTGAATCCGTCAACTCTTGTTTATCAAGAGGAAGAGAGTGTGCTTGTTTTAATTGACACAGCATTATCTCACACTGTCAAAATGATAATGATAATTTATTATTATTTCAAATGTTTATAAATATAATATATTACTTTGACAAAAAAATAGATGATAATAGAGTTTTGCTAGAAGTTCGGTACTAACTAAAATTTTAGTTGGTGATGATTTCTCATTAAAACAGAAGATGTCTATATTCTTTTCTCAATAACAGATTCATTATACTATCGTTATTAGACTGTGTTCACTTCATACAATGAAATGAGGAGAGAATAAAATAAAAAATTATTAAGTTTTAAAGAGAAAGAAGAAAATATGAGATAATAGTGACAAAATATGAATGTAGTTAAATTTTTTGTGAGAAAGATTATGAAGAAACATGATGTTAAAATGAAATGAGCATTTCTTCCAAAACATGTGTGGTTTGAGTTATAGTTAAAATAATAATGTTGAAATGATGGAAAAAATGAAATTATATACATTTTCTTTAATCAACACCATTTTGGAGGACAAAATTCATTCCATTCTCGCTTCATTCCATACATTCCCTTCAAGTGAACACAATTTTAGAGTAGGTGTCAGTGAAACCGCGTGAGTAGTATTTTCGACCAAATTTATAGGAGCTAGCAAATTTAATGAACCCATCTCTGGCACGGAACGGAAGATGTTCTAACTTCTAACCATAAAAGGTCGACATACACATTTTGGTCTTGAGGAGAATGTGGACCGTATGGTATCTGGATCATGCTGGGCCTTCTTTGTCTTTGGGCTTAGTTTATGGAGTATATAGTATATTGGATCATATTCTTTTCTTTTTTTTTTTTTTAAACAAAGACGTTAATCTAATAATAAAAAGCCATACGGCGTCTACATCAATGATCGAGTCGAACAGTGATTTGCAATCGCCTGTTCTCGTAAAGAGACAGTTAAACGATATTTTGAAGAAAATGTATATACAAATACAAGTACCCCCTTCATGCATCCTCGTTGAATTACTGGTACCCTCTTCATCATGCCCTGACAGAGATATTGTTTGAGCTATCGACCAAAATGGCGATTCCATACAAACTCTCATCACCAAATCAAAACCTCGCTTACAATTAAGAAGCGAAAAACAAAACTCTCACCAGGGAGAGAAAACAACCTTAGATCTGAAGCAAAACCATAGAAAGAAGAGAAATTGGACTAAAAATCCACCCGCTTGAAACAGAGAAGAAAGACAACGAAATCTCCGATGGTTTTAGATCTAAGAATTCTCCCGAGAACAGATCCGGAGCAGAACCACAAAAACAAGAGAAATCGGGCTAAAACTCACCCGCTTGGAAGAGAGACAGCGAAATCTCCGATGGTTTTAGATCAAAATTTTCCGGGAAGATGTATTATTCAAAAATAGGAAGAAAAACAAAACAATCAAGTGATTCGGGGCTTTCCACCGGTGAAAACCGATGGAAGCCCCCGGCGGCTACGACAAAAGAGAGGCTAGGCTAGAGAAAATTAGGGTTAGGAGAGAGGATGCTTTGTGTTGTTAAATTGAAACGATCATATTCTTTTGTTTTTGTATAACACATTAGGGCTAGAGTCCCTTATTTGGTAAATTATTATAATGTTTTTTTGTCTCCTCCAAATTTATTGTTGGAGATGATATTAGTTGATTCTTCATTCTAATGCAATTTGTTATTTCAAAAAAATTATAACACATTTTCGTATATGACAATTATTTCACTTTGTAATTGTGAATCAATTTTTTGTTGAACCGTATGCACCAACAAAAAGCGCATGTACGGTTCGTAAGGAATTTAATTTTATCCTAATCAACCGACTTTATCGAGAAAGATTAGTGTTGATACAGTAGTTCAAATTATTTCGCGATTATAGAAAGTTATCATATTTTTTTATTTTATTTTGTCAGGAATAAAACGGATCATATTTGAATATGTTTAATCTGTGTCATACATGTTTACGGCAGAAATTTTTACCAAACATTACCTTCCCAATGCCAGAATGATAACTTATCTGGGTAGGGTTGCGTTTGGGGTAATTTGAAAAAAATATTTTTATTCATAAATTAAAATTTATTTTTAGATGAAAATGAATTTTAAATATATAACATTTGTTTATTTTTTTTAAAAATGATGATTTATAATTTATTATATATAACATATGAAAATATTATAATTATAAAGAAAATCATAAAGAGATCAATCTGAATTTTTTGGATAAATAATTTATCCAACCTCGACCCAACCAGCAGACCGCATACCAAAAACCGTAACCTAAGTTATACAATTTTGAGTTGGATGGTATAGTTCGAATAGATAAAATTTAACAATGATAAATCCATATAAATGATAACTTCTTCTGCAAGATAATAAGGACTTTGATATTTCTAGAGGACAAATAATGTCCCCATCAACAGAAAATTTATTCCACGAACACGATGTTGCAAGACGCCAAACTCTACTTGTTTTCTCCCAAGCTTATTGCACCCAAAAATTACCAGACTGCAGCGCCAACAATTTCTTCACAGCCTCAGCATTGCTTGTTTCACTGGTATCCTTTCACTTCATCCAAAACTTTAGGTTTTAACCAAAGTTTTTGGTCACAAAATCATCATTTTCATAAACTAATACTAACAAAATTTGCTTGTTATAAGAATTCAGTCCTTAGGCTTTTCGATTCGAAGAAGCCTGGAAGCAATCCAGCCCCTAATTTCTCTAGACTTAATCGTAATTTTCTCGTCCAATCTCCATCAGCTGCTATAGGATTCAGGACACTTGGTGCTGTTAGGCATTATCACAAATATAGAGGACCTTCCCTAGCACTCAAGGATTACTCTAAATTTGCTCGATTTATGAAACATGTTAAAGAGTATAAAGTACTTTATATCGTTGGTATAGGAATTGTTACCATTTTCACAATTGGCAGTTGGGAAACTATACCTTACTCGAAACGAAAGCACTTCGTACTAATTCCACCTAGCAAGGACACAAGTTTTGGAAATTTTATTTCTAGAACGAGGGAAGAAATCTTTGTTCTTCCTCAGGATCACCCTGATAGTGTACGCGTGAGGTCGATCTCAAACAAGATACTTAGGGCATTACAAAGCGACTTGAAGATCAAAGAGATGACTGGTTTGGAATATAGTTCAAGAAATATCACTAGTAATGTTGATGAGAAGGAAGCAGCAGTGCCATGGTGGCGACGAACTAAATTCTCTACTAGGCATTTGGAGGGATTAGGTTGGGAGGTTGTGGTGGTGGATAGATATCTGAACAATGCTTATGTCCTACCAGGAGGAAAGATTGTGGTGTACAAATATTTGCTTAAAAGTTGCAAGTCGGATGATCAGGTTGCTGCTGTCATCGGCCATGAGGTATCTACTGAACTGCCATTGTTTTTGCTCCTACTCTTGTTGTTTAATTAATATGCACGGTCTATGTTTAGTACTAGTGCAATGCACTCAACTCGATACTAGGAACATATAATTTTGGAAGAGTTCAGAGTAGTTAAAACAGTAAACAGAATGAAAGATAGTATACCGTGGTTTTGGTAATTTCAGAAAGTTGTACATTATCTTTTGTTTCATTATATTTGGAAATATGATCGACCACAAATTGACCTGAAAATTACTATACGAAAATGTATATGATTGGGGTGAAACCGCCCTTGCTTGTTGTTGGATTAGGTTGGGCATGTTGTTGCTAGGCATTATGCTGAAAGATTTACAAAAGCGTTGTGGTTTGTAATTGGAATGATGATCATCTTCTCTGGCGGGTCTGGGAGGTCCCCTCCCCCTCATCCTCTAGGTACAGAGAAGCTGGCAGAACTTGTCCTCAATCCTTGCTCACGGAGGTATATTATTGATTTATGCATCCTCAATTTTATAAATCTACTGAATTTATGATTGTAAATTGTATAGTACTTGTGTCCTGATACACTTGTAACACCATTTTCATTGCCTCATACATCTGTATTGCAAACATCAGTACGATGCACAATCCTGTTTTTTTGTTAATAAGAGGTCGAAACTTTAAGTCTTAGTGGAGTCATAACTCATAACTGTGTTTGTATTTATAAATATGCACTGCCATTGATGAATTACATAGGTGTGATTAAAGATAGTGAGAGATTGATTGATTTTTTATTAGGAATGAGAAAGAAGCAGATTATATTGGGCTGCTTCTGATGGCATCAGCTGGCTATGATCCTCGTGAGGCACCTAAGGTGTATGAAATGCTTGACCCTCCTGATGATTCTTCGACATCAAAATTCAAATTTATCAGAGACTTTTTTAGTGAGTTATTTTCAACGCATCCATCTGGAAAAAAGAGAATTGCGGCACTGTCCAAGCCCAAAGTGATGGAAGAAGCAATGACCAGATATTCAAAAGCTATCGAGGCAACGAGGTAGGTTTCATCTATCTATATGCCTAGGTAAAGGGAAGGACCTTTTGGCTGAGTTCCGTGACTTATTATACCAACATTTAGCTATTAACTTGCTTGGAGATTTCTAGTTTTACTTATCAATATATAGATTTACTTTATATTACACATTGTTTTTCGGCAGAAGGGAAGAGGAGGAATGTCAATGTCTGGAGGGAGAATTTGATGTTTGCGGATCTTGATGGAGAGAAGTTGGCCAGGATATGGAGTTTCTGAAAGTCAGGGGATGCGATTATGTGAAGGCGTAAAGCAGAAACTGGAACATTAGTGCTGTTGTTTTTCCAGTAGTTCCTGCAGTTTATAGCAACCTCAAATGGAGCTATAAAATACACAAAACAGAACTGCTCCCAATATTTGTTACTCCAAAGTTTTAAGAAGATATTTAAGATATTCTAATTTTGTAGTTAAATGATCCAAAATATTGAAAAACAGGAATTTGGCTAAAATTTCTTTAAAATGTGCATCCTGCAGATAATGTATCTTGCCATTTTTTTTTTTTGGATTAAGTCAGAGTCAGGCATCTTCAAGATTTGTACTCCTTCATCAGCAAGTCAACTTACACCTCATCCCTCCATGTAGCAGTGCGCAAGGTCTACCTCCCAATTCGATTTTCTATGATTTCTCCAGAAGAACTGATAACATGAACAAAGTCACCTCCTAGAGATCTCGTTCCATAGAATTTGCACACAAGCAATGCTATTTATATGTACGAGAAGATCCTTCATGCTAAAAGGTCTTGCCAGTTCTAGTCCGTCAGCTATGGCCATAAGTTATAAGCTAAAGCGCTGCAATAACCCAACAATAACTGTCCCAAAGGAGGTGCATTCCAGTTTCCATCTAATAAATATCTTCTTTTCTTTTTCTGCATGTTATCGTCTACATTGTGAGAAACTAGTAGTGTTATACTCAATGCCTGCTAGAATTTTGCGTTACATTGCGTGTCTACTTACTAGATTTGGCCAGAAATAATTTCAAATGGTTTGCTGATAGAAATGAGACTTCAGTTGTTTGGGATCGTAGATTCTGTGGAGTTGGACTTCTCACTCTTATAAACATTGTAAAAACACTTGCTGAAGATGAACTGACTCATCAAATTAAGAGATTGACGTAAAATGACGTAAAATGTTTATTATTCAATAGAAGATATAACCATTAGATACAGTTTACTACTAGAATTACAAAGGAAAATAATAGCATAAAAAATTTAAACAATGGAGTCATTTGATATGGCACAGTCCAAACATCCTAAATGAGAAATTTCTTATCACGGATTTCAGATCCTCGCAAACTTTACTATTATTAATTCTTTAATGACGATAAACGTTCAAGCTCAACTATGTCTGAGCTCCAGTCGATGGAAGAATCATTTCCAAATATCATCATCCTCGCCCTCAGAAAATCCAGCACAAACTCATAATTCTTCAAGTCCTCGTAACTTTCCATATCTCCATTTCTCTTCTGATCTACACGAGGCCATTTTGGCTCTCTCAAGTTTTTCATAACACCATTTCTCTTGTGATCCTCATGAGGCACTTTTGCCAGTCTCAAATTCTTTCGATGACAATCTTCTTCGACTTGAACATCCACATGACAGAATCTGACCTTTTTCTTCATCCCAGTGCTGCGCTCACGTCTCGAGTCTGGCAAACTTTTACTCAAACACGATTTCACGTCAGCATTGACAGCATGAGCACAACCCTGATTCAGACACGACTCGCTGGTTTTTATCAGATCATTCAGATGACCATTAGTGGTAAAGATGCCTCTGATTAAATTGGTGAATCGAGCACCAGGTGAGATTGTTTGTTGCATCTTCTTTACACCCACATAAATCTTGTGAGCACTGTCCTTCAACTTAAACAAACAACTAGTCCCAACTGGTTTGGAACTTGATGCGGTAAAACAAGAAAATTTTGAGACACATGAAGAGTTTGTTGGATATTTCCTCTTGTTTATTGATTTCTCCATGCTGTTTTTTATATTTCTTTGATGTTTTTGTGTTTTGTGGAAGGAAGAAAGTTTTAATATTCGCAGGCTACGAAGAAAAGAACACTAAATATATAGAGTGAGCGCAAAAGTGTATAAAGAATCAATCTGTCACGCCTTAAGAAGAAGCTTGGGGGAGTCAGGGAAGGGAAGACCATCATCAATCAAAGCCTTAATATATGCGTGTGACGTCATTAATTTTATGTAATTACTCTTTTTTTTAATTAATTATCTTTCACATGATTATTCGACCAATTCTCCCGTTTTTATTGCACTAATTTTGTGAAACTTTGCACATTTATACATGAATGAACTGTCACCTATCAAAACTATAGAAGTATATAAGAGACTTTCTAATTTGACATAAATGATTGTAATTGTATATAAGAGAATTTTTGATTCGATAAGTATAAATAATTGAATATAATTGTTTATATTTTTTTCACTAAAAGAGTTGAATATACAAGTCTATCTTATATAAAAAATTTTAAAAAATTAATTATCATCGTGTTTTCTAAATTTTAATAAATCAATCAATCAATCAATATATATATATAAAGGAGGATGCGGACGCCTCTAGAATTGCTCGATTAAGTCTTCTGATTTTTCTTAAATTTTCGGATAGAAAATATAATCATATTCCTTTTAGAATTACTAAATAAGAAAAGAATTGTAATATCTTTAGAATTCAATAAGAAATACTAAATAAGAAAAGAATTGTATCATCTTTATAATTCAATACGAAATACAAAATAAGAAAAGAATTGTATCATCTTTAGAATTCAATAAGAAAAGAGTTGTATTATTTTTAGAATTCTTGAACCTGATTTTTTGAATTATAACTATATTTTCTATCTAAAAATTTAAGAAAAATCAGAAGACTGAATCGAGCAATTCTAGATATATATTGATTTTATTTTCGATAAGATATATAGAAGAATAATCTAATACTAGTGAAAAAAGCCGCGCTTCGCGGCGGTGTCATGATCTTTTTTTTTTTAAATTCTGATATGAACTAATGTTATAATAGCATAAAAATTCTTTTGAGTTATCTCCCCGTTAAACATAGCACTAATTAAAAATATTATAATTAGTATAAAAATTTGCTTAAGTGGCTTTCATTTAATATTCTATCAAACTATCAAGAATCCTTGGATGTATGATATGTTAAGGTGTATTATCGTAAAACTTTGTTTGCTTCATAAAAGCCGTTTGATATAAGGTTTGATTACTTCGCGGCGGCGTGTAATATCTATTCATAAATTATGAAATAGAATAATATATGAAACTTGTAATATTAAAGATTATAATTGGATAAAAATTATTTTGAACCGTGGTCCTGTTTTAACAAAAAAATATATTATAACATAGATAAAAAATTTATTTTCGCCACTTCCCGTCAAACATAATACTAATAGAAAAATTATTATTATTTAGATAAAAATTAGTTTGGGCCGCCTCCCGTGCCCGTCAAACACAATACTAATAGAAAAATTATTACTATTTAGATAAAAATTAGTTTGGGCCGTCTCCCGTGCCCATCAAACATAATACTAATCAAGAATCATTTTGATTATCATAAAATCAATATATGATTCTTATTTTATATATCCTATTTATTTATTATTATTTTTATTTAATGATTCCTATATATTAGTTAAAAAATATTATTCTTTTATTATTCTAATTTTTGTGCTATTAGTTTTTTTTAATGATTATTATTATTTTTTGAATAAATTATTATTATCTTTATAATCCTTAATTTTTTACTCGAAATTTAAGAAAATTATAAGACTAATCGAAAATAAAAAATGTACGTATTACCTTATAATTTTTAAATATAAATTATATTTTATCTATGATTGTTAGTTTAGATGAATAAAATCCTATTTCTTTTAGAATTTCTAAATAAGAAGATCCTTGAATTTGATTTTTTGAATTATAATTTTATTTTCTATTCGAAATTCAAGAAAATTATAAGACTGAATCGAACTATTGTAGAAATTGGTCGTAAGTCCATGCATACTATTTGAATGAGGTTGCGAAGATGTTGTTTTATGTTATTTTCTTGTTGATCATTATGGAACGACGTGAGTTTAGCTCTACGAACCTGTTTAGACAATGTGAGATTCTGGAAGATGCTGATTTTTATTTTTTTAAAATATATTATTTGAAAAAAATTAATAAAATACGATTATAAATTTAACAATTTTTTTTGAAACAAAAATTTAATAACTTTTGAAAATAAAAATTGTATTTTTTAATTATATTTGTTCTATAATTGTTATTTTATAAAATTCAACTACATTTTCAATATATCGTATCGAAAATAAGAATTGTATATATTACTTAACAAATAGTAACTATAAATTGTAGTTTATCTATTATTATTAGTTTAAATAAATATAATCCTATTTTTTTAGGATTACTAAATATAAAAAGAATTGTATCATCTTTAGAATTCAATAAGAAATACTATTGTATCATCTTTAGAATTATTTGGAATTCAATGAGAAAAGAATTGTATCATCTTTAGAATTCTTGAACCTTATTTTTTGAATTATAACTATATTTTCTCTCCGAAATTTAAGAAAAATGAGAAGAATGAATCGAGCGATTGTAGAGACGCCCGCATCCTCCTTTATATATATATATATTGACTAGGTCCGTAATTACAACTGTGTTTAAAAATCTAAATAGTAGACACAAATAATAAATTAGATAACACGATATGTTCGAATCATAAAATTTAAATAGTAGACACAAATAATAAATTAGATGACACGATATGTTCGAATCACAAAATGTATTAACTCGGCGTGTCTAGAATTATTGAATTCAGTCTTATAATTTTCTTAATTAAATTTCAAATTGAAAATAAAATTATAACATAAAAATCAGGTTAAAAAATACAATTCTTATTTTCAAAAGTTGTAGCGCTAAACTAACGTCGTTCCATAATGATCAAGAAGATAACATCTCAATCATGAAAACATTTTTGAGATCTTCGCAGCCTCATTCAAATAGTATGCATGAACTTACAATCAATCTCGATAACAGTTCGATTCAGTCTTATAATTTTCTTAAATTTCGAATAGAAAATAAAATTATAATTCAAAAAATTAAGCTCAAGGATCTCAAAGGTAATACAATTCTTTTTTTTTTATTGGATTCTAAAAATAATAAAATTCTTTTCTCATAATTTTCTTAAATTTCGGATAAAAAATATAATTATAATTTATAAAATCAAGTTCAAGGATTCCAAAAGTTAATACAATTCTTTTCGTTTTGGATTCTAAAGATAATACAATTCTTTTCTTATTTAGGAATCTTAAAAGAAATAGGATTATATTTATTTAAACTAACAATCATAGATAAAATACAATTTATATTTAAGATTTGTAAGGTAATACGTACAATTTTTATTTCGAATAGAAAATAAAAGATTGTAAAGATATTAATCATTGAAAAAACTAATAGCAAAAAAATTAGATCCATAAAAGAATAATAATTTTTAATTAATAAATAGGAATCATAAAATGAAAATAATTAACAAACAAAATAGGATATATAAAATAAGAATCATATATTGATTTTATGATAATGTAAATGATTCTTAATTAGTATTGTGTTTGACGGGCACGGGAGACGGCCCAAACTAATTTTTATCTAAATAATAATAAATTTTCTATTAGTATTATGTTGGACGGGAAAGTGGCCAATAATTTTTTATTGAAGTTATAATATGATTTTTTTGTTAAAACGGGACCACGGCTTAAAATAATTTTCATCCAAATATAATCTTTAACTTCATCATAATTATAATAATTTTTCATTAGTAGTGTGAAACTAATATCTATATTATAATTTTTTGTTATTATTACTGTGTTTGACAAGAGAGCGGCTCAAACTAATTTTTATCTATATTATTATATTTAATTTTATCATCATTATAATAATTATTGATTAATATTATCTTTGATGGGAGGGCGGTTCAAACAATTTTTTTTATTAGTATTGTGTTTGACAAGAGGGCCACTTAAACAAATTTTTATATTAATTATAATATTTTTTTATTAATGATATGTTTAACAGGAACATGACTCAAAAGAACTTTTATGTAATTATAATATTAATTCGTATCAAAATTTATTAAAAATTCATAACGCCGCCGCGAAGCGCGGCTTTATTCACTAGTATATATATATAAAGGAGGATGCGGGCGTCTCTGGAATTGTTCGATTCATTCTTCTGATTTTTCTCAAATTTCGGATAGAAAATATATTTATAATTCAAAAATAAGGTTCAAGAATTCTAAAAGTAATACAACTCTTTTCTTATTGAATTCTAAAGATGATATAATTCTTTTTCTTTTTATTTACTACTTCTTATTGAATTCTAAAGATGATACAATTCTTTTCTTTTTGAATTCTAAAAGTAATACAATTTTTTTCTTACTTAAGAATCCTAAAAGGAGTAGGATTATATTTATTTAAATTAACAATCATAGATAAAATACAATTTATATTTAGGATTTGTAGGGGATATACGTACGATTTTTATTTTCGATTTAGTCTTATAATTTTCTTAAATTTCGAACAGAAAATAAAGGATTGTAAAGATAATAATCATTAAAAAAACTCATAGCAAAAAAATTAGTAACATAAAAGAATAATAATTTTTAACTAATAAATAGGAATCAAAAAATAAAAATAAATAACAAATAAAATAATATATATAAAATATGAATCATATATTGATTTTTTTATTTTTTTAACGTAATTGATTTTATGATAATGTAAATAATTCTTGATTAGTATTGTGTTTGACGGGCACGGGAGGCGGCCCAAACTAATTTTTATCTAAATAATAATAAATTTTCTATTTGTATTATGTTTGGCATGAAAGTAGCTAAAATAATTTTTTATCTATGTTATAATATTATTATTTTTTGTTAAAACGGGACCACAGTTTAAAATACTTTTTATCCAATTATAATCTTTAATTTTATCATAATTAGAATAATTTTTATTACTATTGTGTTTGACAGTAAGGCGACTCAAACTAATATCTAAATTATTATGTTTTCTTATTAATATTGTGTTTGACAAGGTAGCGGCTCAAACTAATTTCGATCTAAATTATAATATTTAATTTTATCATAAAAATAATAATTATGGATTAATATTGTTTTTGACGGCAGGGTGTTCGAACTAATTTTATTATTAGTATTGTGTTTGACAGAATGGCCACTTAAAAAAAATTTATGCCAATTATAATTTTTTTTATTTGTGATATGTTTAACGGGAAGATGACTCAAAATAATTTTTATGCTATTATAATACGGATTCATATCAAAATTTATCACGCCGCCGCGAAGCGTATATATATATAAAGGAGAATGCGGTCGTCTCTAGAATTGCTCGATTTAGTCTTCTAATTTTTCTTAAATTTCAGATAGAAAATATAGTTATAATTCAAAAAATCATGTTTAAGAATTCTAAAGGTGATACAATTCTTTTTTTATTGAATTCTAAATATGATACCATTCTTTTCTTTTTTATTTAATATTTTTATTGAAATCTAAAGATGACACAATTCTTTTCTTATTTAATAATCCTAAAAGAATTAGGATTATTCTTTTCTTTTTTATTTGATATTTCTTATTGAATTCTAAAGATGACACAATTCTTTTCTTATTTAGTAATCCTAAAAGAAATAGGATTATGTTTAAAAAATCAGGTTCAAAGATTCCAAAAGTTAATACAATTCTTTTCCTTTTGGATTATAAAGATAATGCAATTCTTTTCTTATTTAGTTATCCTAAAAAGAGTAGGATTATATTTATTTAAACTAACAGTCACATATAAAATACAATTTATATTTAAGATTTGTAAGGTAATACGTACAATTTTTATTATTAATTTAGTCTTATAATTTTTTTTTTAAATTTCGTACAGAAAATAAAGGATTGTAAAGATAATAATCATTAAAAAACACTAATAGCAAAAAAATTGTAAAATAGGATATATAAAATAGGAAATATATATTGATTTTATAATAATGTAGATGATTCTTGATTAGTATTGCGTTTGACGGGCGCGGGAGACGGCCCAAACCAATTTTTATTTAAATAATAATAAATTTTCTATTAGTATTATGTTTGACGGAAAGGTGGCTAATATAATTTTTTATCTATGTTATAATATTTGTTTTTTAAAACGGTACCACAATTCAAAATAATTTTTATCCAATTATAGTTATAATTTAAAAAATCAACTTGAAGGATTCCAAAAGTTAATACAATTTTTTTTTTCGAATTCTAGAGGTAATACAATTTTTTTATTATTTAGGAATGCGAAAAGTAATATGATTATATATATATTTAAACTAATAATCATAGATAAAATACAATTTATATTTCAGATTTGTAAGGTAATACGTACAATTTTTATTTCCGATTTAGTCTTATAATTTTCTTAAATTTCGAATAGAAAATAAAGGATTGTAAAGATAATAATCATTAAAAAACTAATACCAAAAATATTAGAACCATAAAAGAATAATAATTTTAAACTAATAAAAGGAGTCAAAAAATAAAAATAATTAACATATAAAATAATACATATAAAATAGGAATCATATATTGATTTTATGATAATGTTAATTAGTATTGTGTTTGACGGGTACGGGAGGCGGCCCAAACTAATTTTTGTCTAAATAGTAATAAATTTTCTATTAGTATTATGTTTGATGAGAAAGTGGCTAAAATAATTTTTTATCTATGTTATAATATATATTTTTGTTAAAACGGGACCACAGTTCAAAATAGTTTTTGTCCAATTATAATCTTTAATTTTAACATAATTAGAATAATTTTTATTAGTATGTGTTTGACAGTAAGGCAACTCAAACTAATATCTAAATTATAATGTTTTGTTATTGGTATTGTGTTTGACAAGAGAGCGGCTCAAACTAATTTTGATCTAAATTTTAGTATATAATTTTATCATAAAAACAATAATTATGGATTAATATTGTCTTTGACGGGAAGGAGGTTCAAACTAATTTTATTATTAGTATTGGGTTTGAAAGGATGGCCACTTAAACAAATATTAATACCAATTATAATATTTTTTATTTGTGATATGTTTAACGGAAAGATGACTCAAAATAATTTTTATGTTATTATAATACTGATTCATATCAAAATTTATCACGCCGCCGCGAAGCGCGGCTTTTTTCACTAGTTTACTTATATAAAGGAGAAGCGAGGGGCGTGTAGGTGGCGCCTCTCACATCGCTCCGTTCTATTTTTTTAATTTTTTGGAATTTTCGGATGAAAAATATCAAAAATAAAAACTACTTTTTTAGTTTCACATATATTAGAAGCAAGTTTCAGAATCTGATTTTGTTTTAGATTATTTATGGAATATATCAGAAAACTACCTTTTTTAGTTTCGAGTATATTGGAAGCAGGTTTCAAAATCTGATTTTGTTTTAGATTATTTATGGAATATAGCAGCTTGAAAGTTTTAATCTGATTTTGTTTCAGATTATTTAATTATGGAAATGAGTATCACACAAGTCTCTCTCTGCACCTATAAATACCCCTATAAGTTGTAGGGTTTTGGATCATCTAAACACAACATACTCTCTCTCAATACTACAAACCAACTTCTCTCTGGTGATAGTTCACTTGCTCGATTTCTAACTTGATGGTGCCGTTCTTCTGCTGCAACAATAAGTGGAGGCTGTTTATACGGTATTAAAAAAATATAAAAAAAATTAAAGGTTGTTTCAAGCAGGGTAGTTATAGACCGCTATGCGGGAGTCGACAAATTCAAACACCCGAGAAGAATACAGTCTTGACATGATTTTGATGGATGATATCAATAAATTAACTATTGGTGATGTATGTTTGTTGGCTATTCTTTTATAATATTTGTTTTGTTCATCGGACATGTTTGTTGTTGTTAATTTTTATATGATTTACTTTGTATATAGGAAAATATTATTCATGCACTATCTGTTTGCTCCGTTCAAGCAACTTTTAAGTGAAGGCTGTTTATACAATTTAAGAAAAATAAAGATGTTACAAGCAAGATAGTTATAGACCGCTATCTCGCGGATTTAAGTTAGATGTTTTTGTGCACAATCAATCCAAAAAAATTGAAGTAAAGTGACAATGTAAGAACATGATCACTTTTCAAAAAAAAATATAAATAAAATTAAGATTCGTCATGCTTTAAAGTTTAAATTGTTAATTACTTGTAAAAACTTATTTTCATTTTTTCACCATGAATTATAGTCCGATTTTGCAATTTTATATATTAGTATTGGTATTACATCAAGATTTGTATAATATAAAATTTATTTCATCTTACAAATATTAATTTTTAATCATTAATATACTTTTTATAGACAGCCATAAAATTATTGCATTCTACAAATATTAATATTGAATCATTAATATAATTTTTATAGGCCGCCGCAACGCGCGCCTTCTCAACTAGTTATATATAATTTATTCATTTTAAGATCATATCTCATATTGATTTTATTTAAATTCTAGATAAATTGTCTGAGAATTGATGCAAAGTATTCGGGATTCAAGCACAATAATTGGTTAGTTTTAATATAAAAATAATTAATGATACAAAAATATATGATAGTAATAATTTTAACAATAATTTTAATCAATATAAATCAATAAATTATTTTCAAATTGGATATGATATTTTTTAATAAAAATAAGGTTTAAAATGGCACTTGGCCTCGTCAAGTCAAAACATACATCTGCAAAGCATATACTCCTATAGAACAAGACCGAAAACATACGAATCCCAACTTGTACAGCGGCTTTATCAACACAGATCTCAAACTAGTCTTCCTCAGTTTCCAGGTGAATCTCTATCTCCTTCCTGATTTTCTTAATATTAATTACTCTTATTAAAATCATATATCGGTTCGTTTACTAAATAACTATGATTGTATCGGGTAATCTCCAAATCAAACATTGTAAATTGTTTTGGATTATAAAACGCATCTATGTCTAATCCGAGCAAATTGGTCATGATTTAGTTTGTGTAGTATGAATGTAAGCTCTTGATTTCAGATCTTTACGATTCATAGCATTCAAATTGTATATATTCAATTTGTTTTGTCTTGTTAATTATCTAGAATTTGCAAGTTTTTTTTTCTGAATATGATTGATTTTACTGGATTCGTATGTCTGTTTGTTGATGTTTATTTGTATTGGGTATATTTTGATATGGGTTATTGTTTGTTGTGAAGGTTTCTAATAAAATGGCAGAGGAAAAGAAACAACCTGTCTTCTCTAAGGTTGCGGAACTTCGACCTGGTAATTATGGGCTCAATCTCACTGTCAAGGTCGTTAGCACAAAGGTTGTAGCGCAAAGAGGCCAGGGACGGCAGATGCGTCTTGTTGAATGCTTGGTGGGTGATGAAACTGGAATGATAATCTTCACAGCTAGAAACGATCAAGGTACGGGTTCATCTCTTAATATTATAGCGGATACTTGTGAAAATTTCTATTTGTGCATTGTATTTCTTCTCTTTTGTTGTGTAATAATTAGATCACTTTTGTAGTAGATATCAACTCAGAGTTCCTAAGAGCAAGTCCAATAGGTGTGCTAAATCAAGTCTTAAATCCAAAAATAGGGAATATGGGATAAAATTGCACTCCAACACTATGCTAGTGATGTGCTAAATCACTAGCACAAGCATCTCCTTCCCTATTTTTAGAATATGCTAGCCACTTCTAAACTATTTTTAACATTAAAATATTCATTTCCCTCTCTCCTCCACATCATTTCCTTCTCTTTTTTCCCTCTCTCCTCAACTATTTAATATTATTATAATAATAGGGAATGGATATAGGGAATACTATTGGAGCTCATGTGCTAAATCTTGTGCTAAATCACTAAGACATATTATTTTATAATATTTTTAGGGAACCTCTTAGCATAGTGTTGGACTTGCTCTAAGCAGTGATATGAATGATTGATTTGGTAAGGATGTTTATTTTAACACTCTCGCTCTCGAATATGGGACACGAAGGAATGCTGGCTGTACTTTATGTGTTTGCATAGTCAAGAATTGCTTGCTAGTTCATAGATGTTATGGTTATTTTATAAAGTGACAGTACTTGACGAATAAAATTAAGAGAGTTACTTGGCAGTAATAAAACTCAGAGAGTTGGTCATTCATTGGCTTATTGATATCATTACATATGTAATAATCATTTTTATTTAGGTTCATAGTGTTGCAATGATGTAGGACCTCTCCAGTTTGCTGGTATATAGTATGGCTTGTGGAATAAGGTTTTCTAAATGAAGTGAGGTTTTTAGTCTATGCATTTGCAAGTTATTACAGGGAAAACAAAGATGGGAGATGGGTAACTATGAGTTTCAGTGAAGATAAATTATTACTCCCTCCATCCCATTTTAAGTGTCCACTTTGCAATTTTCACACATATTAAGAAACAATTAATGTAATGTTTTTATCATCATCTTTCACAACTAATCAGCTTAGTTTTCATACATATTAATTACGTATCTCATTAATTATTGTGTATTGGACCTCCTCTCACTTCAAATTACACTATACATTTATAATGCTTCTAAATATATTTATGAGAGGTTGTTGGTTGTATTTAATACTATATTAGAAATAGTATAAATTTTACATGGGTTAAAGAGTATGACACATATTTTGGGATTTTTTTTTTGACAAAGTGGACATTTAAAATGGGATGGAGGGAGTAGTTTTGTTTCTTGATGGTTTTAATAGATAAGTATATGTTTTTTCTTTGCATACTTGAGTGTTTGTATCGTATATTGTGAGAATATATTTTGGATAACAGGGAACAATAAGATTGAATTGTGTGCTTAGGGACTGCAGCTTTTCTCAATGGCCGGAATGATTTTATAAGTTCTTACTAGCATTATAGGCTCTCATTTTTCTCATTTTCATGATGTCCAGTTGACTTGGTGAAAGAAGGTGCCACTATAATTTTGCGTAATGCAAAAATTGACATGTTCAAAGGCTCAATGAGGCTTGCTGTGGACAAATGGGGTCGTGTTGAGGGCACCGAAGATGCCACCTTTGCTGTGAAAGAAGAGAGCAATTTGTCCCTGATCGAATTTGAGATAGTGAATGTTGTTGAAGAGTGACTCTCCAGCAATGCTGCCTGCTTAATAATGAGTTTAGAAAGATTTTCCTTTTTTTGTAAGCAGTTGTTTGGTCTGACATCTGTATTTTCAACTTTAAGATAAAAAAGTTTGTGTTTAACATGTACTTTTTTAAAAGAGATGGTACTATGGTTGTGAACTTGACCATAGAAAACGGTAGAGTGCCCTAGTGTGTGTTACAATACAGCTGGTTTTTACTGAGCTCAATGAAATTTCTTTGCTGATTGAGCATACTTAAGTTGGGGTTCTCGTGATCGGAGAGTAATTTAGGGGGTGGACACGGTTCTACACTTAATTTCTCATATTTGATGCTATAGACTAGAGTTATGCCCTGATGCAAATTCACCAACTAAAATAGGCAATGGTTGAGTTGGAAAAATTGTGAAGCTGAGGAAATTCTAGCTCTTTCGATGCATGGGATGAACTTTGGTTTTTGTGATCACCATCTTAAATTTTGATGTCCATTAAGTCACAACCTAGAATAAATAGCCTTTATTATCACTTATACAGTTACATGAGGAGTTTCTATCTTTAAGTACCACAACGCCAATCGACTTCGCCAAGCACGACAACGCCAATCTAATGTTCAGATCTACTTCCTCCGTCCCCTTTTACATGTTCATTTTGCTTTTCGAGGAGTCAAATTGACCAATTTTTGACTAAACATTACGAATTATCTACTTATTATTTTTAAAATCTGAAAGTTACATATTAAAGTAGACTAAATATACTTTCTAATGGTATAATTTTTAATATTTTTCACAATTATCTGATACATGTAAAATTCAGTCAAAATTCAGTCAATTTGACTGGTCAAAAGTCAAAATGGACATGTAAAAGGGGACGGAGGGAGTAATAAATCTCTGTCAGGACTCTCTATCGTTAAGCACTATCACTAAAGACGACAACTCCAATCTTCTCTATCGTTGAGCACTATCGTTAAAGACGACAACTTCAATCTTTAAATATTATTGTTAAGCACGAAAACGCCAATCGAATGTTCGAATAAAATAAATAAATGTTTTGAAAATAACCTTGTATCAAAATTAATACTCCCTCGGTCCCCCTGAGTAGTATACATTGTGAGACGGAGACACGACACAGACTTTAATGCTCCTGCAAAGTGTAGTTGTGCAATCTATTTTTAAAATTTTTCTTTTCTGAATTAAAGTTTGGATGTTATATTTTTATACAGAAAAAGAAAATCTCAAAAATAAGTTACGGAACTATATTTTATAAGAGCATTGAAATGCGTGTCGAGTAGTTAAAAATAAACGTTTATAATTAAATGGGACAGAGGGAGTAACTAACAACAAAGATAAAATTAAAATCAAAGTAATTATTTTGTCAATATCATTAAAAAAACATTTTATAATTTATATATACTATAAAATTAAAATTCTAACCTCATCATCAATTCAATAATTAGATAACAAAAAATATACTTTTAAACATTAATTCTCGAATTGTTATCAGTATGATTAGATTATGATCTACACCGAAAAAAAAAAATTAAAAATATATTTATCTTAAATTTTAAATTAAATATGATAATAAACTTAAAAAAATATTGATAAACTAAAAAAAATAGAATAAAACAATAAACAAACTCGTTAATCTGGTACATTGTATTTCCGAAATAAAATTGAGAGGGGTATATTGGATTGGGATTTTAAAGCATTTTTTTGCATTCATGACATCCGAGTGTATTCGATTGGGATTGTTTAAAATCCATTAAAATCTTGAGGTATTTAATTGGGATTTCAAATTATGCTATAAAATCTGGTGGTATTCAATTGGGATTTTAAATTATGCTTTAAAATCCGATGGTATTCAATTGGGATTGTTTAAAATCCATTAAAATCTGATGGTATTCAAATAATGGATTTTGTGACATTTTTCAGTGTATTTTAAGTTTTTTGAAATCCCATCAAAATCAATGGGATTTTGAAGCATTGTACCTAAATCCCATCAACTCCACGACATCTTATCAAGAATCCGCACAAAATCAAAATCCCATACAATCCATTAAAATTAAAATCTATAGACTAAAATCAATCCATTAAAATCCCAATCGAATACACGCCTTGAATTTTAAACACAAGAAGATATAACAACATATTGGCGGTGACAGTAACAGGCGATAAACAATCCTAAATCTAAATCCTAGGGTTTCACTCTCGCGCTCTCTCTCGATCTCTCTCCTCTCTCCATGGATCTCCTAAAATCTTACACAGAGCCCAACGACGACAACGGCAACAATTCAGACGACTCAAGCCCTGATTCCTCCCCGATCCGATTCTCCATCCGTCCCAAATCCGCCGCCCCTCAAGTCGACGACACCAGCCTCGCTCTCTCCATCTCCTCCAACCCCCAATCCACCAAGCCCCTCGACCCGACCCAACACGTCGTCAATTACAATCCTACTTACGACCAGCTGTGGGCCCCAATTGTGGGTCCTGCTCATCCGTATGCTAAAGATGGGATTGCTCAGGGGATGCGTAATCATAAGCTAGGGTTTGTTGAAGACGCTGCGATTGAGCCGTTTCTTTTCGATGAGCAGTACAATACTTTTTATAAGTACGGGTATGCTGCTGATCCGTCGGGTGGGATTGGGAGTAATTATGTGGGGGATTTGGATGCGGTGAAGCAGAATAATGCGATTTCGGTTTATAATATTCCGCAACGGGAGCAGAAGAAGAGGAAGCTGGAGAAGAAGAAGGAAGCGCAGGAGGATAATGAGGGAGGGAATGTTGGTGAGGGGGTTGATGATCCGTCGACGGATGAGTGGTTGAAGAAGAATAGGAAGAGTCCGTGGTCGGGGAAGAAGGGGGAATTGCAGACTGAATTGACGGAGGAGCAGAAGAAGTATGCGGAAGAGTATGCCAAGAAGAAAGGGGAGGAGAAGGATGGGAAGAAGGATAAGGCTGAGGTTGTGGCGGATAAGAGTACTTTTCATGGCAAGGAAGATAGGGATTATCAAGGAAGGTCTTGGATTGCGCCGCCTAAGGATGCCAAAGCGAGTAATGAGCATTGTTATATTCCGAAACGACTGGTTCATACTTGGAGTGGACATACCAAGGGAGTTTCGGCGATTAGGTTTTTTCCAAAGTATGGTCATTTGATTTTGTCGGCTGGAATGGATAGTAAGGTGAAGATTTGGGATGTGTTTAATTCGGGGAAGTGTATGAGGACTTATATGGGGCATTCAAAAGCTGTTAGGGATATTTCGTTTTGTAATGATGGGAGCAAGTTTTTGACTGCTAGTTATGATAAGAATATCAAGTATTGGGATACGGAAACAGGGCAGGTGATATCTACGTTTTCGACTGGGAAGATTCCGTATGTTGTGAAGCTTAATCCCGATGATGATAAGCAGAATATTCTTCTGGCGGGTATGAGTGATAAGAAGATTGTTCAGTGGGATATGAATAGTGGACAGATTACTCAGGAGTATGATCAGCATTTGGGGGCTGTTAATACCATCACCTTTGTTGACAATAACAGAAGATTTGTCACTTCGAGTGATGACAAGTCTCTTCGTGTTTGGGAATATGGAATCCCTGTGGTCATTAAATACATTAGTGAACCTCACATGCATTCTATGCCTTCCATTTCTTTACACCCAAATACCAATTGGCTTGCAGCACAGAGTTTAGACAACCAAATTCTTATCTATAGCACCAGAGAAAGATTTCAGCTGAATAAGAAAAAGAGGTTTGCAGGGCATGTCATTGCTGGGTATGCTTGTCAAGTCAATTTTTCACCAGATGGACGTTTTGTCATGTCAGGAGATGGTGAGGGCAAATGCTGGTTTTGGGATTGGAAAAGTTGCAAAGTCTTTAAATCTTTCAAGTGCCATGAGGGAGTTACTATCGGTTGTGAATGGCATCCTTTGGAGCAAAGTAAGGTTGCTACTTGTGGATGGGATGGCTTAATTAAGTACTGGTAAGATACTCAAAATTTCTACTCACTTATATACAGTTTATATGTTGGCCTTGCTTTGTGTTATTTGGATTGTCAGAGATTTGTATAATTGTCTCATTGCTGTGTGTGTGTGTGTTCCCTATAAATTATGATAGATCACTATGTTCCTGGTTACAATCCTCATGGGCTCCCACTAAATTGTCATATTCATCTATTGCTTCAGTAGATTTAGCTTACTCGTAACTTGGTAGAGTAAATTACAGGGTACTACTAAGTGCTTGTTAAGCATACAAATTCAAAGATACTTTACTTTTTGTATGAACTACTATAGGCTATAGCTACCTACTCTAGACGAATTTGGAAACTGGTATTAGAAAACTAAATACAGTCATTTGTAGGCAGTTTAGTGGGACTTTGTAGATGCATTTGTCATATGATTGAACATTTCTTCTTCGTGCTGTCCCTGTTTATAATAATAAGCTGAAATATATATATATTGTTTAAATTTCATGAAAGCAAAATTCATCTATGATTTTTTTAAAATTTAACAGAAAGAAGAAAAATTTATACACCAAAGTGGAATAAGTATTAAGTATTAACTATAAAATAAAGTGGATTAAGTATTAACTATTGAAGCAGCAGGCCTGAGTTATAACATGCAATTTTCTTCATATAAGATAGTATAATGGCCCTGATGTCCTATTTAGCTATAGGTCCTAGCAGTTTGTGGTGGTTACTAGGTATGCATACCTTAGACTCTGTCTAGGCAAAGGCCTCTGTGTTACCCAAGAAAGAATATGAAAAAACGCATATTCAAAAGGTAGATATCAGAATCTTTTGGTATTGTGTACTTTCGCGTCATATGTATAATATATGGATTAAACATTGTAAATATTATTGATGTAATATTACCTTTTTGGCTAATAATAGTTCCTTAATGCTCTAATTACTATAAAGCTTTTATTAATTTTGATTTTTAACCGTAATCTTACTTTTGAAGCTTTAAAATCTGTCAACTTTTAAAAATAGTGGAGGATCGAGGAATCAAATAGATGACCTAGGTTATGATTACAGGGGAGGGCCACCTTACCACTAGGGTGAACCCTCAGTATCCATTACTTATAATTATAAGATGAAGATATTATTAAAGAACAAGGTGGCTTAGAATATGAAAGCAAGAAAATACAAAAAGTTTTTAGTATTTAATAGTGTCCAAAACTTTTATACTTGTGAAGTACAGTATTTATGAAAACTTTGAATGTCAACATTTGTTTATAATAAATTTGATTATAAAATTGTTAGATTACAAAATAATTGAAAAAGTATATATTTAGTGTAAAAAATATACTGTATTAAATTAGTGTTCATGTTACAAATGAATATTAACCAAACACGTTTGTCTACTTCGTGAGGTTTGGTTTTTGATTTGAAATGTTAAATTTTCATTTTTTGTACAAAAGTGTAAGGTGCATAACAGCAAGAAAGTATACAATTACCAGTAGAATATCAGGGCACTAGCAGATAATAAGCATGCTGTACAATAAAGAGTGGTAGTAAACATTTGCAGTTACTACTATTTTGCTTGTCTTTCCATTCAACAATGTTGTAGTTTTTCTGGTTTTATTTTAGAAAACTAAACTTAAGTTTTGTACTTCGGATTTGTGGTACATGTTTTCAAGGAGTTTAAAGCATTTTCTAAGGCTAATAATTATACTTTATGCTTTCAGGGACTGACCGCTTCATTATAGACACAGCTGGGGGGTTGATGATGGCTGACAGATGAGATCATTACACAGTCGGAGCAAACCATTAGTTATTGATATCGAATGACTCGTGAAGTCAAGCAATTAGTATATCTGTTGCTGTGGATCTCTAAATGAAATTTAAGGGACCTATGCAAAACTATCAACCATGAAAAATTTGTGAGGAACCTTGATTAGAATCTCAACTGAATGTGTCCGTGTAATTGTATAATGAATTCCAGCATGTATGAGGAACCTTTAAGAGAAATGTTTTTAAGACATACACAGTTAACTTTGTTTCAGTCAGTTTTGTAATTTTAACTTTTTAATCAGATCAGTTATGAGAATTTCTTGAGAGATTTTAGTACATACTTTTCGTTGCTGAATGATATTAGAACATACTTGCCCACATTTTCCTTTAAACTGTTAATCCTGGTACATGAATTGGCAAGGGAAAAATATTGTTCATAGCTACATGCTGAACAATACAAGTAGAGGCTTTAGCAATTAAGGCGTATATGTGTACTTCAACCTCTTGTTTCCTGGTGTATATTTCCTGTCATTACTATATTCAATAGAAGGAACATAACTGGTATATCTGCTCAGATGTTCACGAGTATGAATGTATGATTGTTGTTGTCTATATCTAAAGATTATGCATTCACGCTCCAGTTTAAACATGGATTGTGGACGCATCTTTCTAGCATTTCGTCGTACTTTAAACATAGATCGCACTTGGTCGTACTTAAACATTAGAGTGCAGTTTAAACATAGATCGGGGAGTCCCAGACGGGGACACATCTTCCAATGCAGCACATGGACTCGCATTGGAGATGATCTTACAACCAAATGATCCCTTCATCTTTGTCATCCTGATTCCTGCGTCAATGTTTTCAGTATGGAATGTCTGTTGTAGCTTGTATGCATGTCATCCTCTATTTTGTCCATAACAGTATGGCTTTTTGGGTGTCAGTTTGTATCCATGGAACTACGGAAGCTTACGTTTATTCGTACATTGAGTATAGCCTGTTTGTTTAGTTTATAACAAGCTATTGGAGTCTATGCAATTGTCTTGACAACAGGTGTTTGATCAGCTTTCGTTTGTCATACTATTTAAAGTTAAAAATTATAAAAATGTGCTTTTAATATGGAAAAGGCGTGTTTGCATCTGCTCTAAACTAGTGTTCGCATCTGTTCTAAAGAATCTAAAGTCTAAACTATGATGATTCATGCTTAAAGCGGAAAAAATCAAAAGGTTTAAAATTGCAAAATGCGTTTGCCGGGAGTCGAACCCGGGTCTATTGCTTGGAAGGCAATTATCCTAACCGTTGGACTACAAACGCTAGATGATTAAAATGTTCTTAAGTACTGCAAATTGCTTATCAACTGTACAAGGTTCTTTTTGGTGTATTGCTTGCGGGAGTTGGTGACAGGTTAGCATAAGTCTTCGACTACTACAATTTACAACATCTTGTTTTAAGAGCATCTCCAATAGTCTCTTAAATCACTCTTAAATATAATATAAAATATTAACTCTTAATGATTTAATGTGAGTTTAACACCAACAACACCTTTTATGTTCACTCCTCATTTTGTTTTGTATTATTAAAAACAAGTCATGTGCATAAAAGTACAAAAGAAAATGGATGGAGAGAGAATGAGTGCTTACAAATTTATTATAAAATATTAGTTAAGAGTGACTAGTAGTTCTTACAATTGAGGAAAAAGAAGAGAAATTTAGGGAATTTAAGAGTGACTAAAATTCTATTGGAGCAAGCAAAATTACAATGTTCTTAAAATTTCAATTTAAGAGCCACTATAGAGAGGTTATCGGAGATGCTCTAAGTTATAGGATGTTCTATTCATCTTTGTTCATTCGTCTTATTGGCATTTTTACGCCATTAATTACATTACTCAGCAGTCATCACCATAAGTCCATAAGATTGAAATAATTCAACATGCGACTAAACATCCTGTCGCTGCATTTCATAGTTGATGGTGTTCTTGTTTTGTGTTGTTATAAATACAACTTAAATTTCAAAAGCCTTTTGGAATGTTTAGCGATTAGCCCTGCAAGCACCACTTGAATGTGAAGTGTCTGTAGTACTGACTGCTAAGCACTGTGCACTCAACTCCTCAAGCATCTTATTCTGTTTCAGCATCTAGAATAATACAGAACGCAAAAGCCTTTTATGCTCATCTTTGCAACTTAAAACTACTGCTCCTTCCGAGCAAATGAGAAGTATACGAGGAGTGGCACGGAAGTTATGAAATGTATATCAAGGCCGGAGTGGTGGTAATTATTGCAAGAGTTCGCTTTTCGCAACTAAATATTGTTCATTTTTCGGAGTACTCCATTTACGACATGTTTATAACTGGTATCCGACAAGTAGATAGCTGGGGTATAGTTCGTCCGACCTTTTGAAAACTAGGCTATCAATGTTACTTATGTGTTAAGGTCAATTGTGATATAACTGTATTCAAGTATGTGGTACAATTTGGATTGATTAGGATATATTTGATTTCATCATTCTTACATTCAAGAATTTTTAAAATTGTATTTGTTACACAGTCAAGATACAAATTATTTTATTTTTTACACCTGGCTGTATCTCCCGTTCTGGATTGTCCCAGCATAGTTTTATTTTGATTAATGAAATATCCTATATTTATTTGGCAAAAAAAAGGAGAAATAAGAAAATTGGGTGAAGTTGGTGGAAGTATTATTTAATGTACAAATTAAGTGTAGTTTGGGTAAAATGATGTGACCAACTAATATTTAATGTATAAGAGAATCTCCCATCGACTATTAAACATGTTCTTAGCTCTGAATTTAAAGAGAAAATCAAGAATTAGTGCTTCAATTGCCTCTTAGAGCATCTCCAACCGTGTTGACTATAATCGTTGGCTAAATTGGACTTGTAAGACATTATGTAAAATTTGCTGAACCTGTAATACATTTTGCTTCAGTGGTATTGGCTATACTGGTTGGCTATAATTTAAAAATAGTATGTTATTAATATTTTAAATTGTTAAAATAGAATATATCAGTTTAATATGGTAATAAATGATGTGCAATCTTCCTACAGATTTCTTACAGACCTGTAGAGGTTCGACAAATTTAGCCATCCATAAGAGGTTGGCTAAAATTATAGACAACAGGTTCACGTGGTTGGAGTGCTATTTTTTCAGGACGTTGGCTATATTTTTTTAATTTTGGAATGCCAACTCATTTTATAGCCAAGAGCTTTGTATGGTTGGAGATGCTCTTAGAGCATCTCCAACGGCGTTGGCTATAATCGTTGGCTAAATGAAACCTGTAAGACATTATGTAAAATTTGCTTCAATGGAACCTGTAAGACATTTTGCTTCAATGGTATTGGCTATATTGGTTGGTTATAATTTAAAAATAGTATGTTATTAATATTTTAAATTGTTAAAATAGAATATATCAGTTCAATATGGTAATAAAATTATGTGCAATCTTTCTACAGATTTCTTACAAACGTGCAGAGGTTCGACAAATTTAGTCATTATAAGAGGTTGGCTAAATTTATAGACAACAGCTGAGTAGGGTTGGAGTTGGGTTTTTCGAGCTGTTGGCTAAACTTTTTTTATTTTAAGTATGACAACTCACCTTTTAGCCAAGGGTTTTTAATGGTTGGAGATACTCTTACAAACTCTTTAAAATTTTAGTGTTTACTCACTCCTCTCTTTTTAAAGTGCATGTAATTAAAATTTTATTATTTTTTAAATATATATAATTATGAGATGTCTTGCAGAAATTGTATAAAAAATGAATGAGACGGACGGAATAATTATGAATTTATCTTTATATTTTGAAGCTGGTCTCAATCACTTGTAACTGCTTACAGCAGTATTGTTGCTTTAAATGTTTGACAAAAACCAGATCCAATCTTATCTAGCTGGCTTTGGATCATCATTTCTAATTGCCAGAATGTGTATGTGATGCCTTCAAGATTTGTCTTCATGAACATAGATTTTACTATGTGGGTGTTTGGCGGGGCTTTTAAGCCCCGCTTCTGGACTTTTAAGTTAGAAGCACTTATTCGTACCGTTTGTGTAAAAAGTCGAGAAGCACTTATAAAAATCTACGATTCCTAGCTTTTGTTTCACGACTTCTACTTTTTTCCCAAACACTTTTATCACTTATAAGCATTAACTAACTTCTAACTTCTACTTCACTTTTTTATTTTAAGCAAGAAGCACTTATTTTAAGCTCACCCAAACGGCCCCATATATAATGGATGTTTGACTATACTTATTTTAAGTATTTTCGAGTTTCTTTTTTAAATTGTTTTTTTTTTACTAGTGTCTGTCAAAAGAAGTAGAGATGTAATTTTTTGAATTTTTAAGTTGGAAGCTAAAAGTCAGAAATACTAGTTTTTCTTTTTTTTTTTTTGTCTTTTTTAGTGATTTACATTTTATTATGAAGTTTTTAAGATTTTAATATGTAATGAACTTATTTATTAATAATTTTTTTATGTTAATATTTAATTTTTTTAATTTATAAATTTTAATTTAAATTGATCCGAGCTAGTGACCCAAAATGGCATTTGACTTCGTTTTACTTGTCTAATAATAAAATAAAATATGTTATCTATATTTAAGAATTATGTGAGTTTTAGATATATATATATTTATAATGTGAATAGATTATAGAAGTTACAAATTAATACATTTAATATATTATATTTAAGAATTATGTGAGTTTTAGATATATATATATTGATAATGTGAATAGATTATAGAAGTTACAAATCAATACATTTAATATATTAATAGTAATATTAATTTAGGCCGTTATGATGTTGAGGAGTGATTGAGACCGTTTGAGTTTAACTTAAAATAAGCGCTCCTCCTTTAAATTAAAGGATCAGGATAAATCTAGTATTATCAACTTTTTATGAATACTTTTTGACGTACGAATAAATAATTCTAATTTATAAGTCCATAAGTACGTCTTTGAAACCGGGCAATCAACCCCGTTTCGCTTATCAATAGGAGGATGATTGTTGTTGGGACAAAGAACTTGAAAATATGGTCCTGTTTAAAAGTCAGAGCTTTGTGATAAAATTAGAAATTTGAGATGTTTTAGAGGTTTGACCGCTGGAATCCGCTAAAATTAGTGTTTGGTAGTTATGAGATTGAAATAGAGGTTTGAATTCAAAAAACTAATTTTGAGGAGTTTTTTGGGTTAGAGATTTTGATTTGTATCAGAAAAATCTAATCCTATCTACCAGACAGTTTTACGAGAAATAATTAATTTAATCTGCTAGTAAAAATATCTACTTCAATCAGTTAGTCGAACCATCTAATTCAATCTACTAACCACTAACTCCCACACAGGATCTATATCTTGGTTAGTTCTCAGTTCTCACTCTTCAAAACTTCATAAACAACTGTCCCTTCTCTGTTTAGAAAAAAAATATACAAAAAGTTATCCCTTCTTTCCCGTGAAATCGTATTATTTATGTGGGTGTTTGACACGGACTTATAAACTCGCTTCTGGAATTATAAATTAGAAGCACTTATTTGTACCGTTTGTGTAAGGAGTCAAGAAGCACATAAAAAAAGCTATGAATGCTAGCTTTTGTCTCACAGCTTCTATTTATTTACCAAACACTTTTATCACTTATAGATCTTAACTTGCTTCTAACTTCTACTTCACTTTTTTATTTTAAATAATAAGCACTTATTTAAGTTCACCCAAACGGCCCTATATATCTTTTACTTCTGCAAGTAAAATTACAGTACATCTTTTTCCTCCGGAACAAGTAATTGCAGTAATGTGACTTGACACACCTTCTACATTTTTTAGAGGGCTCCTTCAAATTACTAACCACCTTGAACAACTTTTTTACAAAACTAACCATCTTTTTTTTCATTTTGCAAATATGACCACCCTAAATCACGAACCCTCCGGCGAACATAGCGAGGGAGCAAGGGCGAACACCATATTTTCCATCGCCCCATGCAAAGGCGAACAATATGTAATTGTTCAGTGGTGTTTGCCCCTTCCCTGGGCGAACACAGTGTGGTCAAAATGTGGAATGAGCGTGTCTCTTTCTCTTGGTGTGGCTAGCGACCAGCCCTTGTGGGCTTCTGAGTGCGAAGTGTTGGCTGTGCTCTTGTTACCTTCTCTATAAATTCTAAACTCTACTGGTGTACGTACCACCTAATATGCTGTCGTAAAAATTTCCTAATTGATTAATTTCCGTAATATTATTAATTGATTTGATTTTTGTAATTCTATTAATTTTTATAAGTTTTTTATTTATTAAAATTAAAATATTATATCATTTTAAATATGAAAAATTATAGAATTTATGATGTAAATATATATTTCTTAATAAATAACCAGTACAATAATAACTAAATATTAAATAATATTTTAATATTAAAATACACACGATACGATTTTCACTTTGATTAATTCTTTCGATTAATTCCTGATTTTTGATTAATCTATATCGGTAGTTCAACCGACTAGGTCCGATAGATATCTTTTACATATAATTTTTAATTTCTTTTGTTATCGACTAAAAACTAAAAAGTGGTGATAACTTGATCGATTTTTTTTTCTCTAGAATATTCAAGATTTTTTTTGTATTAAAACACTAACGAATTTTATTCGTGTACTCCCTCCGGTCCATTATATAGGACGTTTGATTTTTTACACTTATCTTTAGGAATTTTGACCATATATTTAAAATTGATATAATATTTACGAAATACAATTCAATATTTACGAAACAACACATTTAATTTATAGTGTTTTTAATTTTTTTATAAATAAAATTATCATATTTTTCAGTTTATTTGAATTTTTTTAAATAAAATAAACGAATGAAATAAACGAAGTGTTGAATTTTAAAAACAAAATATTTAACAAAAATAAACACTGTGTTCGCCCCTGCATGGGGCGTTCACAGTTAGGACAGTAAATGTGTTCGCCCTTTCTTCGGGCTTACAAAAATTTTTTCCACCCAGTTGTGTTCGCCTGAGGGATGAAACAATTAGGGTGATTAGTTTTGTGAATTGAAAATTTGGATGGTTAGTTTTGTAAAGATTGTGTTCCGGGTGGTTATAAATTTGAAGGAGCCTTTTTTTTAGAGTACCTTCTGCATTTCTAACTAAGAAACTTCAATTTTCAACAAAATTACTTGTACAATTACAGTAACTGACAGTCCAATTAAGTGGATTTGCAGTAGCTCATCTCTTAGGCAAAGGTCAAATCAATAGTCAGAGCATTAATTACACTTAAAAAACCAAATTACTGAAGAAAGAGATTGTAGGAGTATATTTTAATTTTAATTCTCCCCGTTTGTTGCGAAATGTGAAGAATAAAATATACTCCCTCTGTCTCTAAATACTCATATTTGTGTTTTTCACGTTTGTCAACACACATTTTTGATCGTTAATAGTTTTCATTTCGTATTAGCATTAAATTTAAAAACTTCACTGTATTAGAGTACTCGTGAATACGAAGTTAACAAGAGTGACTATATTTAATCTTATAGATTAGACGTAAATCAGTAATTTATCTCATGTCCGCATTCAAACTAGAAAGTATAAAGAAACGGAATTCTCATTCTCTGGCATGTCTATTTAAATCAAATTTAATAACCTGAACTGAAAGAGTAACTTGCACGGCGTGAAACAAATGAACAAATATTCGGTTAAAATAATAATTACAGAGGAATAAGAATAAATGTAGGGCCTTAAAAATGTATGGCATTTGTATTTTCACATTCCAGCAGTCACCACAAACATGAGCCACAAAGTGACAAAGAGCAGCAAGCAACTCTGCTGCTGCCAAATTTTCAGTATTTAAACTCACCTCCCGCACCACTCCGCTTCTCTCTCTAGCACTCCCCCCTTCTCCACCTCTCTCTCCACACACACACACACACGTTCTCTGTATATCTACAAAGTAAAACCCTAGCTACTCCACTATATAGTTTCTAAACATTTTCTACTCCATTTGTGCTATTAAGTAATCAATGGGAGCTATCAACAACGACGACTATCCGCGCTATCTCTACGCCTCATCCATGGCGGACCGCCGTGTTTCTAAGCAAGTTCACGATAACGTTCACGGCAACATTTATCTCGATCCTGTACGTCTCCTTCAATCTCTCTCTCTCTCTCTCTCTCATATTTATATATGTATGTATAAGTATTAATGTATATCAGAGTATGAATTCACACTTTCATGCCTGCTATACAGTTTACTTCCGTAATTTTTTGAGTTCATATCTTTAATTTGACGAAATAGATTATATCTTACGCTTATTTGCATTTCATAAGTTTATAGTTCTGAGTCTCGTTGACGACTTGTTGATTTTGTTTATTTTCGAGTGCATTGTGTTCGATGAGGATTAAAAAACTATCACAGCGGTGATTATGCATCATTTTGTGTGATTCTCGGTGAATTTGTTTTTCGACTACAAATCATGATATTAGAATATGAGAATATGCTCTTGTAAATACTCTGTTATTGAGATTAGTGAACACGGAGCTAGATCAGGATTATTATTGTTTTAGGTTAATGTTTTGGATGTAGTATAACTACTTCATGATATCATTTATTCTGTCTTCATGTTTCATCTTCTCAGCTTAATATAATTTAATAGACACGGAGACTCGAGTTTTACATATCGAGCTTGCTTTTGTAGTTATAACTTCACTATAACGCTGATAGCTAAGATTTTGTCATCATTTCTAATGCAAGTTCGATTAATTCTATACAACATGTTAAATAACTGGACTGCAATGTAGTTTATGCACATTGGAGAACCAAATCATAAATTTGTATCTCTTTTCATCTGTATATTGCAGCTCTCTTTGAAGTTTGTTGATACTGAACAGTTCCAGAGGCAAGTTAATTATTTGTAAAATTTATTTCTGTATTTGCACTTTTTCGCTTGGAGTTGCAGTTCTTTCATTTGCTCAAATTTTACTACTGTGTGATGTAAATTTTCTGGATATTGCAGACTTCGTGACCTGAAACAACTAGGTAATATGAATTCACATTTGTTAATATATGTTACAACAATTAGTCGTCGATGATAATTATTTATATGTCATATACGCATAACATTTTTCACTACTTTCTTAATCTTAACTAAGCTAAGATACTGTACACTCTCATTTTTAAAGAGGATTACTAAAACATTGATGAATGTGTTTTTGCAGTATATGACTTGTATCCAAAGTCAAAATCCATAAGGCTCACATATTAGATGCTATTACAAATTTAGATACTAATTTTGGCTCTGCTTCTTTTCTCTTCATTGTTTTTTAATTGCAATTCGAGGAAGAAGAGTAACTTCCTTTTTTGAAAGATTTAACTGAATGATACATATTGGACATAAGATATAGGGAGCAATTAAATGCTAAAAACTGGAATCTACTTACTACTTTGTGGTAGATACATGTCTGCAAATATTCCGAATGTTAACCAAATGCTATTATGCTGGTAACTCTGTTACAAAGATTTTTCAGTTATATTTTTTTGCTCCAAAAATTATTAACATTTAAATAATAAATTCATTTATTAAAAGAAAAGGATGTAATTCTGGTGTTTCCATTACTAGTCACTAGCCTCATCTACTCAGTGTCACTGTCCTACTGCATTGCTGAAGTTTATGAAGTCCTCACTAACTCATGTTGCTTGTGTTACAGGTCTCACATACCTGGTTTATCCAGGGGCAGTACATTCTAGGTTTGAGCATTCATTAGGGGTGTATTGGCTGGCTGGTGAAACTATTCACAAGATCAAGATTGACCAGGTACACAAAACTATCTAGCTGATGTGATCACTTCCATTTTCATGGCATATTTTTTGTGGTATAGTCATCCTGTGAATACATTACTTCTGCAGGGCTCTGAACTCGGCATTGATCACTTTGATATACAGACAGTAAAACTTGCTGGTAACTGATAATTGCTTGATGTGCATTTAATTTGTAAGGACCATGGAGTCATTTTTCTAATTCTGTTTTTGTCAATTCTTAACCTAGGGCTGCTACATGATGTGGGCCATGGACCTTTTAGCCACATGTTTGAGAAAGAGTTTCTTCCCAAAGTTCGTCATAACCACAATTGGTAATCACCTATCTCCGGTGCATTTCTTTTAATTACAACAATAACTTGACATGAAACTATTAGGGAGAGAATTGCTGCTTTTAAAAATAATAAATAACCGAGCTTTCTTAGACACGTTGTTTTGTTTATTTTTGTGCTTTAACTCTGATATCATAGCAAAACTTAGAACACATGACTATTTTGAAAGAGCAATTAAGTTATTTTTACTGTATTCATCTTTTCATAAATTAATAAATCTTAATTCATTGTTCAGAAGAACTTATTTGCTCAACTCTATATCACAGAGTTGATTGATAAGTTTGTCAAGACAATTGTAACTTATGTGATATGCTATAGGAAGAAAGGGTATGATTGTACTAATAGTTGCACTAGAATATCTTAGCCAATGAAATGTTGGTGATAGTTCCACATGAACTTGTGCATGTGAGAGAAAAGAGGACCGTGCTTATAAGTTATCGCTTATTTCAAGTGATAAGCATTAAATTCTTGTTCTGAAGATATCTGTCTCTTGTGACAATTACACAGATAGCACTCTCAAGTATGTAGAATATATGGTCTATTGCTATATGATATGCAGAAATCTGAAGTGTAATGAATTTTGTATAAGAAAGTTTCAGATAAACTGCTCAGATCTTATGTCTTTACCCTAGGTTAACTCGTTGCTAAGTGGGAAGTTTAAGTTGTATGCCTAGCTGAAGTTTCAATAACAGAGTGGCCTAAACTGTTCAAGAACAGTTAATCTTTGACAGCGAATTGTATTAGAACAGTCTCTTTCTCATGTACAGGTTCAACATTTTCTTCTCATATCTAAGAACATTTTGGAATGATCGACAGCTAATGGGATTAATAAAATTAAGGACTTAGTTTATATATAAATCTTTGAATGGGGACGCGGTGTCAATTATTGTGGTTGCCTGGTCTATTGTCTCACTGTGGTGAAGATTCAAATGCATACTGCATAGCTCATAACATATAGGTTACTCCTATGAGCTCCAACTGGTACTGTCTTGTTGTATAGTGTTGCTATTTAAAGTATGCATGTACTCTATCCATTCCAAACCTATCCTCTTGTTTTCTATCGATTCCTGTCAAATTTGTTTAGCCTTTTTTATACATTTATTATTTAGAAAACCACCAATCTGACTGATATGTGTAGGTCTCATGAGCAAATGTCTTTAAAGATGATTGACTACATTGTTGATGAGCACAATATAGAAATTGATCCTGACATTCTGAAGAAATTGAAGGTAAACTCTTTTGTGTTTGATTAATATCTTCTTACACAATTTCCCTGAATCTTCTTGTGTACTCCGAATTTTAAATCCCACTTTTCGTAATACTAATATCATAATTTTTGTAATTACCTGTTGGAGGATATGTACACCTGTAAGAGGATATATATCAGACTGAAATTCAATTCTACTAAGATTAATTTAAGGATTTCAACATTCTTAAAAAAGCCATTGCAGCATTAACATATTTGCTTACATGTACTTCTTGTTTGTGTATTTGTGGTTCTTGAACATATTGGAGTTATAATTTTCTTGAAGTGAAGCAGAAGTTGTCACTGAAAGAATTAAAAAGGGTTGAGCATCAATAGATAAACAATTAACTGCTCCTTTTTACTGTTTTCCTCTTTGCTGAAACCTTTTTCTTTTTTGAATTCCAGGAGATGATTGTTTCAAGTTCTGAGGATACTTCATCAACAGTAAGTTTGTATATTACAATGTCCTGCAAAACATATTTCTTTAGCCCCTTCAAGTATATCTCTGTTAGTACTCTTGTATGCATGATTTCCCTTGTGCAGAGTTTGAAAGAGAAACGCTTTTTGTATGACATTGTTGCCAATGGTCGAAATGGAATAGATGTTGACAAGTATGCATATATCAATTATTATCCCCACTCACCTTCATAGATGATTCTTAAGTTGTGCATCTTGTACGGATAAATAATTATATGACTCTAATTTTTACAGATTTGATTACATTGTTCGGGACTCTCGGGCTTGTGGTTTGACATGCTGTTTCCGTTTTGACAGGTTTGTGAAGTGTTATAAGTTCCATTAAATGGACATTTAGAGCACTCGAACTCTCTACCTGATAACTCCTAAGCACAATTTTCAGTTTTATTTTCTATTAGTACTCTCCAGATATTCTTCTTAATACTCTTAAAAATGTGTTTTGTCTTAATTTCTAATAGTACTCATATCTAATATATATAACCAAATTTTGCTCAAATCGTTTATCTATTTATTTTTGTAGCTAAATCTACAAACTTATAATACTTTACCTAATCAACTTGCAGACCTCTGGATACCATGCGAGTTATAGGTGACGAGATATGTTATCGTGCCAAGGAATGTCAGTACAGTTAAACTTAAAACTTTGTTTTCCAGATGTTGTATTTAAGGGCTGCATTCTTGAGATTATATTTATTATACGTTCAGATCTTACGATATACAAGCTGTTTTCCTCCCGTGCTGACTTGCATAGAACAGTCTATACACATGCAAAAGTGAAGGTTCTTACATTAATTTCTTGTATACTTTCTAATGTTCAATTTGTTATCTGGCCAAAAACTTGGCATCTCTGGCCACTTTGCATGTTTTTGGTCCAGATGTAACCATAATATTCTACATCTGATACATTTCCTCTTTCGTTTCAGGCAATAGAACTCATGTTTGTTGATGCCCTCACTAAGGCACATAATCACCTTGATATCTTGTCCTGCATTGATGACCCAGCTGAATACTGGAAGGTCATACTATTTTTGATTTTTTGATAAAGATTTGGTTCTGATCTTACATGACCTCCCACCGCATACTGATATGAATAATATGCAGTTAGATGATTCAATTATGAAACACATTGAAACTACTAGAAGTGAAGAGCTCAAGGAGTCAAGGGATCTGATCTCGCGCATTCGTCGAAGAGATCTTTATCAGGTTATGAAGATGATAATTAGATAATGAGAAAACTAGTTTGGACTAAATCAAGCTAACCTTGTCAAGATTAGTTGCTCTTGACTGTAATTATAAATTCTACTTCTGCTGTCGCAGTTCTGCAATGAATTCACTGTTCCCAAGGATCAGCTGGAATACTTCAAAGATGTTACACCCCAAGATATTATTTGTTCCCAGGTTTGTCTTATATCTTTTTTTTTTCCCGATACTTCTTATATCCTCTATCCGGATGTCACTGAATTGCTTTTGGACAGAAAGCTGGTGTTACACTAAAGGAAGAAGATATTGCAGTGAGCAATATAAAAATTGACATGACACGTGGAAGGAAAAATCCTCTAGAAAGGTGCATGATAAATATCATAATGAATTTAATGCATACACCAAACGCACCACATCACCTTCTTGCAGATTTAATTGACAGTGCTTTGTTTGTTTTTGTGCATATTCTTTCATTCCAGTATCAATTTTTTCAAGGTACTTGTTTCTACTGCTTAAAAGCTTATTAAGTTTCTTTTGCATTCTATTATTTTTGTCATAGTTTAAGAGATGTCATGTTAATCCTAAAAGAACTATTACTCTACAAAGCTGCCAAAATTGAATTCAGATTATGTTCTTTTGTCACCACTGATTATTGCTTGCCAAGTGGATGACAACACTTAAATTCTTACCAGGATTATGAGTGTAATGAAAAATTCCCTATTCCTGATGAAAGGATCAGTCTTTTGTTGCCCGAGTGTTTCCAAGATAAGATAGTCAGAGTGTACTCCAAGAAGCCTGAACTGGTTTGATGTTAACATCCTCCTTTCAGACACAAGCTGTAGTTAGACTTTTTTATTATATATTTATAACAATTTAATGTATATTGTTATAGGTTGAAATAGTTTCTGAGGCTTTTGAGAACTTTCAAGTGAAGAATTATGGAATGAAAACACAAGTTCATGGCACTCCCCAGAAGAAGAGACAGAAGAAGTAGCTGCCAGTGGCGCATCAGTTTGGTTTCAGCTGGAGCATGTACATGACTCTCTAAATACAATGGTACTTAAAAAAACATACCAAAATTTTGTTGCGGATTATATATATAGGTTATGAAAACATAAAAATGTGAACTATATGATATTTGAATCTCGCCGCTATGAAAACATAAAGATGCGAGCCATATGATATATTGATATAACTGCTTGAGCAGAATATGTGGACCACGTGTATCTCACCTGCTTTTACGTGCCTGGGATATTGTATTCCTCATGTAAATACCTATATTACTATGGGTTCTGTATGGTTGCTGAATGGAATTAACTTCCACTGCTGACAACTTCAAAATATTATAGTTAAGTGCATTATGTGCAGTCGGACCAATAAAAAACTAATGCTACTAATGCATCTTAAACCTGTTTGATAGATCATTTAGTCCTATGAGTTCAATCATCTTGATCATAACATATGCTGTTTAGTTTTGACAAATTTGGGGAACAGAAAATATTTTGTGGCCACAGATTCTCTGCCCACTGGCTGAGCGCTGGTTTCTTGTGGACGGGATTAAAATCGCGTCAAGTCATTACATTGGACAAATACAGGGCAAATAGATCTACCCCTCCGTCCCCCTTACATACATAAGAGTTGCAGCACACAGTTTAATACTCCTGAAAGTATAGTTCGAAAGTATAGTTCTGTAACCTATTTGCCAAAAGAAGAGAAAAAGACTTCCACAGTCAAATAATCTTAGTTGCATCCGTCTCTTTTGCAATGTCAGGAAGTTGAACTAGGAAGAACCATCCATATGAGCTCTACACGCAAATGTCAGACCCCAAATGCCAATTCTTGGAAAGACTTCAACAGAACAGGAAGAAACTGACATATTCTGATGCTCACCGTTTCTAGCTGGGGTTAGCACTCGATGACAAATTGCCCTCTACTTCCACCTTCAGGGTTTTCCTTAAACAGTTTCTTGATTAAAGCCCGAATTATGGGTCTCAAGTCAGAAGCTTCTTCGGGAGTAAACCACTGCTTGCCAAACTGACCAGAAATTATACACACACAAAATATTGTGTTACAGTACTAGCCAATACAAAAGTTTTATCGCAGTTGGCCCAAAAAAAAAAACAGTCGATGGGTGTATAAGTGTGTTCAATTATTAAAAAGAAAGAACACTAAAAGCTAATCTACACGGTAACAGATTGGGCAGCCACAAGCTTCAAACCAATACATAAAACCAAACAGCTCAATTGATTTCCTAGAGAGAAAAAAGATTGTTTACCATTGCCAAGTCTTTCTTCTTCAGCCTTTGAGGAGCCTCTTTAATGAAACGCTGCATAAAGAAAAGGACGAAGAGGCCGCAGTCATACTCGTCCTTTTGTTGCGGAACCTGGTGATTTGATGAAATTAACATCGAGGCACCAACAGCCATGTAAAAAAAAACATTGGAAGATAAGAATGACATAGCCAAATAACCCCGTGAACCTTAAAATCATATATTATCGATTTAACATCAATCTCGAGATTTACTCAATAATTACTTTTTGCACTTGCAAATTTATAATTCACTAAATAAAACCTCTTTGGTACATTATCTATTTATTTCTCTTCAATTATTAAGATTCAAGACACTTCTGATTCCTCAAAACATGTCAAAAGTACTACAAAACAAGCCAAAGGAAGTTCAGAATGCCAGTAGAGGAGCTTTGATTTGAAACGTTTTCAGAGTACAACAAAATTACTGTGAAGTGAACCTTCCAATGCAGATAAGAGGATACACCAATATAGCCATCTAGGGGGCGTTTGGTTCATGGCTAATGCGTCCGGTTAACGGGAATCAGAACCTTTGTCCCACGTTGGTATTTGAATTAGCAATTAGGTACTTGGAATGGGAACCTCATTACTCTTAGATGCGTAAATCATTCCCCAACCTCAAGTTAGAATCTCATATCATTCTCATTCCCTTACCCTTCTTTCCTATTCCCGATTCCCATCCCAACCAAAGATTCAAATGCCCCCCTAGATTATACATTGTAAAAGTGTCAAACAAACAAACTGCATACCCTAATTAGTGTCGTCGTGTATAAATTACAATGGAATTTAGGAGGGAGAAGGAGATTCCATAACGGGACACATAGTGAAAAAAGATGGAATACTTAAATTCTTGCTCCTCGATTGCATATTTCATATTTCATATGGCTTCAATTATTACTTAATGTATACTCCCTCTGTCCTACTAGATTCTTTACATCGTAGAACGTAATTTCTACACGCATTTTAAGGCTCTCGTTAAGTATACTTACATAATTTATTTTTGAATTTTTTTTCTAAATTAATATTTAAACATTGAATTTTTATTCAGAAAAAGAAAATTTTAGAAAAGATTATGCAACTATATTAAACGGAAGCTTTAAAATGCGTGTCCAGCCCTCCGTCCCCCAGCATAAAGAACCTGGTGGGACGGAAGGAGTATATAACTAAATGATAATTCGGAAAAGAAAATTTCAAGCTACAGTGTACAGATGAATCAATTTACATCCTCATAACTGAAAGTGTATAATAGATGCTAACATTTCCCCCTATCCATTGTTGACCTACATCAGTCAGCTTGAATTGAAAATCAGTATCAAACTACCAAAGACCGTGCCTCACTCGCAGCTCCCTGGTTTATAAAGAAAGTATATTTCCCATACTTGAAAGAAGAAAACAATAAAAAGAAGGGCGTTTTTCAAAAATACCCAAGTGCAAAACTTTTTTTCTAAAACTACGGTGCAACCTGTTTCAACCTCATATACAACTTTAACCGTAGTTTTGAAAAAAAGTTTGAAAACACAGACATTTTTGCAAAATTCCCTAAAAAGAACTACAATGCACTCTACGTTTTGGCGGCTCAAAAAAGAACTTACCGTGATTACTTTTTTCTCGATTTTTCGATGGAGATTTTTCCAAATGCTATCATCTATCGGACAATTTGAAGACGTTTCCTTTTCATTCAAGTAGGTCCACTCCTTTTTCAGAAAACTAGAAGCACATAAACAGATTTTGAAGCGACAAAATAAGCTTAATAAGATAACTTTATGGTGAGAGAATGCAGATTTTAGAACCGACTCTGACAAAATTAGGTAAGCTTTTAACATGAACAACACAATCTTGATTTGTTAAATGTTTAGAAAATACGTCTAAGATCTATAGCTAGCTCTAAAATTCAATCTTGACTTGTTAAATGTTTTAGGAAATACATCATGATTTATAGGTAGCTTCAAAATTCCAACTAAAACCTTTTACAGTTCATAAAATACAAATTTATTTAAGGTGCAAGTTATGAGACTTATATCAAGTCAGATGTCTAATCTGGAAGTTCATCATGATTCATGAACATATCTGATAGCCATCATCATGATAGAAAAATAATTAGGTTAAAAACTAAATTTGTTTGGTATCCACCGTGATAGAATAACAAGTGTATACCAACACCAATAACAATTAACAATCAAAAAGCTATACAATACAAATACTCGATACAAAATATAATCTCCAACAAAATACTGTTCAAGATTTCTCTTCAGACTAATGAAATACTGTTCAAGATTCCCCTTCAGACTATAGCCTTCTATTTTAGCAAGACAAAATGGACTATGGTCAAATATACACCGCATGTTTTAAGTATGCAAATTACAAGACTACAATAGCACAAAACAACTTTTGATACATATTCATTTAAATAGTCATGAACCTCAAACACCAAAAGCCAAGTCCACAATAGAAAACAACATATACAAAGCATGCATCTTATTCATATTTTAGCCAACAGAGTTCCTCAATTGAAATATTGATTGATACATATACTTACATGACTTTCCAGTGCAAAGAAGTTTGCACATACCTTTTAATGTTTTCAAAAATCGGCCTACTACTGTGAAGCCCAAGTGAATCATAATGAAGCAAAATTGGAACAGAGTCATCTTCATTGTCTGGGATACATATGATTACCAAGCTCCAGTGATGACTGCACATTACATAATGAAAAACAAAGTCAATGAACAATTAGTAACTGCTTCAGTATTACGGTTTAAGAATTTATATTTGAAAAATGCAGTGCCAAATTAATTTTCATATAAAAATATGTGCTAAAAAATGGTAACCCGCAGAGGGCAAGCACAATATCAAAACACTAAAGATTAATGTCCTCTATTATTTCCTAATTCCTAGGCAAAACACAACGACTAGATCGATGCTTTAGATTTTTGATCTACTCTAAGATAAATAAGGCCAAAGGCGCTCCAAAAGGGCATTTGGGATATCTTAATGTTTGACTGATTTAACTTTGAGAACCGTATGAAATATCTTATCTGTTTTAATTTTGATTATTTATGTAATAGATGTGTAGACCATGTATCACTTAGATAACTCTCTCAATGCTACCTAAAAGAACACATATAACAGGGAGGAATATATGATCTGATCAAAACGTTTTGTAAATTATGGCCTGTTAATCAAGCGGAACTAAAGCTTTAAAGCTAAATTAATACCAAACTATGGCTATAGTAATACATGTTCCTCTCTTCAGATAATAATCTCGTGAATAAGATGTCCTAAATGGCTACATGTTTCCTCTCTCTTCAGAAAAGAAGTGTATAAACTAGTAAGATCTGTCCCCGGAGAAAATGAAAAACAGTAAGTGGTTGATTAACTAATAGAGCTGCATAGTGTGGTTTTTTAGGGAGCTGCGAGTAGGCCTGTCAATGGATCGGGTTCGGATCGGATCGGCCTAAATCCATATCCATATCCATTTATTTTATCGGATTCGGATTCGGATCGGATTGGAACCGGATTTTTTATAGGCCGATCCATATCCGGATCCATTAGGATCACGGATCACGGATCGGATATCCGGATCCATTTAACTTTTTCATATTTTTTTAACTTAGATTTAAAAACTTTTTTAAGTATCGAATAATTATATACTGTCTTGGAATTAAAAATAAAATGACACCGGTTGTTTAAGTTTGATCACATGTCATTCCACAACTACTCAGTTTAAGTTTGGATTTCAATAAACATTTCTACTACTTAAACTTATTAGTCCAGAAATTTCATTTCTACTACTTAAATTTATTAGTTAAGAGATTTTATTTCTACTGCTTAAACTTATTAGTCTTGAGATTTCAGTCCACACGTTTGCCACCAGGTTGCTGAATCCTACCGTCACCAACTTTCAAAGTTTATCTCAAGGTGGAAAATATATACATATAAAAAGAGTTCAAGTTTTATCTTACAGAATGTTTGTGTGCATAAATTGTAAAATCTAAACTATAACACTATAACTACTAGAAATAAAAATAATTATTAAAATATATATATTATATATATAATATTATATATATATTCTACCGGATCGGGTTATTAACGGATCGGATCAACCTAAATCCATATCCGCTCCATTTATTATCGGATTTTTCTTATCGGATCAAATTTCGGATCGGATTTTTTTTTGACGAATCCATATCCGCTAAGAAGGCTCCGGATCGGATCGGATCGGAGCTCCGGTCCATTGACAGGCCTAGCTGCGAGCATAATATGGTGGGTGAGGTAGATTACCTCTCCGTATACTGATCATTTTAAATAGTGAATCTGGGGAAAAAAATTGATATACAATTACGACTATTACTAAAAAAAGGTACCACTTAGTCAAACTACTGCCACATGTCATGCTGTCATTATTAAATTTTCAGCCAATTTTCAGCCTCTCTTTATTGATCATTACATCTACTCATTCTCTCTCAATTTCTCATAATGTCTTTTGATTGTTACTTTCTAAATATCATTTGAACATCTTAATATATGTTTTTCAATGTTTCAATAATAAATAAATATTTTGACTATTTTTTCAGAAGTGCAGTAAAATTATGTTTGAAAAAATAATAATATTTATTATTGTTATCAATATGTTACTTCATATGTAAGACTAGATTTTTCAAATGTTTGCATAATAATAAACTATATTTCTTAGGGATGGATCTTTGTTTAAATATTTTTTTTAATATAAAAGGCTATATATATATGCATAATTTTATACTGTATATTAATAGTAATATATTAAATTGAAATCTAACATATTGCATCTTGACCCAGGAAGCATGAGTGCGGGCGAAGGTGGTGCATGGTACGTAGATACGGGATTTCGGAAATTTTAAAATAAGGTGATTCGGTTGCGGAGGGTTTCGGCAAATATATAAGTATTAAAATTAAAAATATATATTATGCATGTATTTTAAAAGTTACATTTATTTAACCTAAATAGTCAAGTTTATGCGCCTCAAATTAGGTCAGGGGATATTGAGACCACGGGTTTTTGGTGTTGTTTGGATGAACTGGTTAGGTGTATACTCGATGACCAATTCTTATTGAGAGGTGGCGACTTTAATGGTCACATTAGTGCAACTATGGACGTCTATCAAGGGGTTTGTGGTGGTTTCAAGTATGGTGTTAGAAATGAAAGTGGAATGACACTCTTAGAATTTGCTAGAGCCCATGCATTGGTAGTTGCCGACTCTTGTTCTCAGAAATGTGATGCTAATTTGATCACTTTAAGGAGTGGGGGGGCATACTACTCAATTTGACTATTTCTTATTCGTAGTAGGGACATCATATATTGTAGGGCCTGTCAGGTTTTCCCGAAGGAGACATGTGCTTCACAACAACGTTTATTCGCAATGAATCTTTCTATAACTACTAAATTGGTAGGAGGGACGAGAGTAGAGACACTGAGAACACTATGGAAGAAAATGAAGGGTAGAAGGCAATAGAATTTAAGAAAATGCTTGTGGCTGCTTCAAACATGGGGAGATGCAGAGCAAATGTGGAATGACATGGCTAACTCATTTAGAATTGCAGCAAGGAGAATTTTGGGTCACATACGGCAAAGTAATAGAGTCTTGGAGGTGGAATGGAGTACAAGAAAAAGTGCGGTCAAAGCAATAATGTTTTATGGAACTAATGTCCTGTCTAAAGGGGGGGAAAAGGAAAACCAAGTAAGAAAACTTTAAAGTTCCACGAAAAATAGCTAACAAGGTAGTAGCAGAAGCAAAAGTTAAGGCGTATAAGGATATGTACAAGCAACTCGGTACCAAGGAGGGTAGGAATGAAATTTTTAAGATAGCAAAAGTGCTGAACAAGAGACTACAAGATATAAGTTTAGTTTGATATATACAAGAGGGTAATTATGCATTAACACGTGATGAGGATATTAAAAAAAGATGTATCAGGTATTTTCACGAGTTGTTTAACGCTACCAGAGGGAGGGAATTGTCTTGGAACGGGGGTCCATTCAATTTATTGAATCTTATTCTAGTATAAATTAAGTTATTACTAGGGAACATGTGAAAGTCGATTTGAGCATGATGGGTGAACGATGCTTGACTGTACTCTTGAATGAAATACCTAGGAGATCTAAGATGTCAGATGAATGGTGGTCGAATGGTGTGGTGCTTCTATATAAGGTGATGCTCAAAGTTGCAGTAATTATCGTGGTATTAAGCTACTTAGTCATACAATGAAATTACAGGAAAGAGTTATCAAGAGTAGGGCTAGTTGAGATTTTTCAAGAATCAATTTGGCTTCATGCCTGGACGATCAACGATTGAGGCAATTTATCTCTTTCGTTGTCTCATGGAGAAATATCGAGGGTGTGCAAAAGATCTTCATACGGTGTTTATATACCTTGAAAAAGCTCATATTAGTGTGCCACGACAGCTTATATAGAGATGCTTAGAAGTTAAAGGGGTACCGTGGTCATTTATTAGTGAAATACAAGATAGGTATTTAGAAGCAGGGACATGTTAAAATACCGATTGGAGATACTCAATATTTTCCAGTTGAAGTAGGCGTACATCAGGGGTCGGTATCAAGTCCATTACTCTTTGTAGTTATTCTGGATAATAACTCAGAATATTCAAGATATTGTTCAATGGTGCATGTTTTTTGCTGACGACATTGTGTTATGTTAGTGGCTCAGTCGAGGAGGGAGGTTAATGTAAATTCAAAATAGTGGCATGCAGCATTAGAAGCAATAGGTTTACGTATAAATCGTTAAAAGACTAAGTATCTTTGGGCTAATTTTAGTAGGGAAGATGACAGAGTTCCACAAACCGATAATTTTAAGTAACTAGGCTCCATCATACAGAATAATAAAAATACTACTAAGGATGTTACGCATCATATTGCGATAGGTAGATGATATGCTATCGAGGAGTGTTGTGTGACAAAAGGATACCTTAAAAGTTGAAGTATAAATTTATAGGGTAGCAGTCAGACCTACATTAGTGTACTTTTTCCGAGTGCCGACCACTGAGAATGGTTCAAGAACGTATGTTACATTTTTGAAATTGTAGAAATGCGTATATTACGCTGGATTTGTGGCCGCAAAATAGAGATCATATACCAAATTATGTGACAATCAAGCATTGAATGTGGAGTCGATTTCCAAGAAAGCAGGGGAGTGTCAATTAAGGTGGGACGAACATGTTCACCGAAGTCTGCAAACACCAGTTAGAAGAAGGATTAACAATATATTGGTTGATAGGAAAAGAAAGCAGGGTAAATCGAGAAGGAAATGGCTGATCAACTAAGCATTGACATGGGGGCTTAAATCTCACATGTGACATGACCTTAAATAGGGCTACTCGGTGACAACGTATTAGAGTGGTCAAGTCTAGGCATTAATGATATATATATAGACATGAATATAAACACACAAACACAAAAAAAGATATACTAGAATAGAAAATATGTACAATACACACACACACACACATATATATATATATATATATATATTTGTCATGCACTAAGTCGGGGGTCTTCACGGGAACATTCTCCTTACTCTTTTAGAATAGCGTGGTTTGCTTACATATTACATGCTCACACCACGCACTAAGCGGGATAATACTGGGTACTTTTGGTTTGATTTGGTTTTATCTCATTATCAAAAAACATTACAGTTTGACAAATTAAAATTAAAAACAAATATTTTTCAATATTTATTATATTATAAAGTCTAGAAAATAGTCCTGGATCGGAAATGACTTTCTTATTATAAGACACCAGTTGTTAACGGCAAATGAAAATCGCAACCAACAGGGAGAGGATATGCTGCTAATACAGCACTAAAATGTTTTATTGTAAATTCCTTTTGGACATATATCCAAAACATTTTACATATAATAAGCAGAACTGTATACTAAGAATACAGGTCTACCATTATTACTTGTACAGGTAGCAGAATAAACATTGATGACATACGCATAACTATAAATTAATCAATTTTCATGAAGTTCTCAAAGAAAGCTGCAAAGCCTTACTTCTCATGTATCGGCAGGAATATGTATGCTTTCTCAAATATATTGACACCTTTCCACCACCTTCGGAATTTGTTAAACACATCTTTCATGTCGTTTGTCTACAAATCATCAGGAAGAAATTATTAAATGGAAAACAAGGACCGAAATGAATATACTCAACAAACACCAAAATTTCTTTTCTTATATAAGAACTGATGATCTGTACAGGGAAAACATTTTCATAAGCCTTAAAGATGAAAATTAAGGCTGTAGCTCATTTGGTGAATTGCTGACACGAGTAAGTGTCCAAATTGATGATTCAGCATAAACACTAAATATTTAGAGTAACAGTCCCAAAGTCAGATATCAAATATTTAATAGGAATAACGGAAAAAACAAGTAAAAAACGATACCTTGTCTTGTACAGCTTCTTTAAGCTTTCCATAGAAATATGTGGTGAAAAAATGATAGCGGCATCTATCGCTATCGCTTGTAAATGTTGCCTGCTCCAGATATCTACCAAAGAAAAACGAGAAAGTTTAAAACATAGGGCCCTGAAGAGATTAAAGCTTAAACCTTGCATATTGCACCATCAGAAAACAATTGCTCAAAAGCATCTTCAGCTTAAGATTGTAAAGCTGGTAAAAATCTGGTATGGTGATGTAGGACAATATGTTCTGCAAAATTCTAAATGTAGTATATATAACTTTGTCACCCTTACAATTTAGTCTTAATTACTGTACCCCAGTCGTACAGGCGACATTCAAACATGATTATTAACACTCAACACTTCATTTTAGGCAAAAAAAATATGCAGACCATTTCAAAGTATTGTCGAGTCCGACACTTGGAGACACTAAGATTTTAAAAAACGACCATGAATAGCTAACTGGTTGGCAGCTTAATTAAGAGTTGAAGCCAAAGAGGGAATAAGATGATTGGGAGTCTCAAGGCATCCATGATATCAAACTTAGCTTCTTAAACTTATCTATACCCCTATATATAATACTGCCACATAGCAAATTGAGCCTATTGTATAAACCATGGATTCTGTGATCGAACGTCCAACTTCCTATAGATCAGGAGTGAATGAGCTAATTTATTTTACTTTTTGTTTTGTTTACCGCTTTCCTTTAAAATATAACCCGACCAAATATATCAAATAAAAGGCACTTGAAACTTAGTATACTTATGGATGTTTGTCAAATACTAAAGATAAACCTTGACTTGAGACCAAATTTAGCAATTGTTTGCTTATGGATTACATACATTCGATCATCCAGTTAATATAGAGAAAAGCACCACTAGCATCAATAGTTGCCAAAATATATAAGGTAAAATCACAGGACATAGCTTCAGGTGGCGTGGATTGGACCAAATATGAAAGTTTTTACCAACAATCAGTTTGCAGATAAAAGGTAAAAGGATACAGTAAGAACATGAAGCAGCTAATTTTTAAGGAAACAAGTAACCAAAATTTACGAGGAAACTCTAAAATGTATTTAGTTGCTTCAGTCAACCTTTAACTGCAGTTTATCGCCATTGATGTCACGTACAATTACTACTCCACTTAACCTTTAATAGGATGAAACTATAACAAGCATTTACATGAGATGTTATAAATTGAACATGGAAAATTATTGATGGTAGATATTTAAATAAGGCTCAGAACCATGGAAACATAGGAGCTCATAGCACAAACTGCATTGTTATGATTTGAACTCTGGTAACTATCTAAATCAGCCAAGCAAGCTTTACCGGATATAAAAGTTCATAATGGTTGATGACAGATATGTTTCAGGAGCAAGACACTCCATGTCTGCATACCCGAGCTCTATCGACTCCGGGTGACATCTGTGACCACAATGAAGGTTCAAAAAAGACTGATAAGCAGTGTTTACATTTCAGAAACCTAAAATCCACATGCCCAAAAATTTATGCAAATTCTTAGAGTACCTTGTAGGAAAGTAAATTTTGATTTCCTTCATGCTGAAAAAGCAATTGCATTAGTAATGATAATCACAAAATTCAGCGAGTCCAAACCAGGCACCAGCAAAGATAAGTAATACACCAAACTAGAATAAATACAGAAGTTAAAGATCTAAGGATTACCTTGCATCCATGTTATCTTCTTCATCTATTAAAGCTGCATGCTGGTTTTCCTCCTCATCCACTAAAATGACTGTCTGCTCCCGCTATGGATAAGCCCATCACGTATGTTATTACATATACGAAGCAACCACAATGAGAGTAGAAGAATTTTTAAAATCAAAAAATGTTTTAATATATATCAGACTTCAGTTAGAAATATGTGCGTGCACACAAATATATTGGTAAAAATATTAGCATCTGGGAGGATGGAGAAGAGCATATAAAATTTCAAACAATGTCAGATGTTAATTTGCCAAGTTTTGAAATCTAATATCAAATAAAACAAGAGAATATGGTGTCGCAAAAAATAATTAACTTACATTCCTTGACCTCAAATTATATGAAGGTTTGACGATCGGAGAATTCTTCCTAGGGGGAAAAAAAAAAGAATTAGTCCTAAGTATAAAAATGCAAAGGTCTAAATATGATAAAATCTATAATCTTTACATTTAACTACTATCTGAAAAAAAAATTACAAATCAAGTTCTATTTTGGTACATTTAATAAAAAAAAATACTTCAAAGACCAACCATAAAATGATACAACAGATTTCTTATTAAGAAATGAAAGTACCCTTCAGCAAGTTTCCATTTATCGAACAACCAGGTTTGAAATAAACTTAAAAGAGAGTCACTACAAAAACTATAAGCAGTGTCAAATCAATAAAGACTTAGCACTTGAAAAACTTGAATATACACACACATATAGATATATTACATTCATAACATTTATACACGCAAAGCCCATCAAAGTGCAAAGGCATCCAGGAGCTCAGGAGAATGCACCTTGCAAACCCAAAGTGCACGCTTCACCTAAGTAAAGCGTGCAGTACACACAAATCCACTCAAACGTGATAAAAAAAAATGATAAACAATAACTTTACAATTAAAAGCAAGATACAGCTGATGTAATGAATCAGGGTCGATATACAACTGGTGTTCACCAAAACAAAAGAGATGGAACAACTTATATTACTAGAAACTGCTGCATGTTAATTCTTTAACATAAATTACTCCTCTTTTTGGTTGAGGTTCCCAAAATCTCCATCAAAATTCCCATCAGGATCCTCAACACCCTTAAACCTTAATATAGAAGGGAGAGAAAAACTGACCTGAATCCTCTATTGATGTGTGTGGCCGCCGCCAATGGACCAGTTTCTATCTCTCTCTCTTTCCTTTTCATCTTAATTCTTTCCGTCTTAATCTCTAATAATCTCCTTTTTTGTTCAGTTTGATCTTTCATTTTTTATTTTTTTTCCTATACTTTTTTCTTTCTGGGCTATTATATGGGCTTTTTGGGCCTCAAATTCTAGATTTGATTGTAATTGACTCCAGATAATAAATTTATATTTCTACATATTCCCAGAACCAGCCAATTTTCGATGAAGTGCGATTATTTGCCGCACTGCGTTTCGCAGAGCTCCAACTGTTAAATGCACATCTTCCCCACTATGCTCATAAGTGCGCATGTAACAATTACGTATATATGTTCACCATAAATATAAAAAATACCATTTAAAAGTATAAATCATTCAAGAAGGAAATGGAGGAACATCTAGTTGATCCATTTTCACCTTGTAAGCTTCTTGCTAGTAGCTAGCAATTGACAGTGCCACATTACAAAGAGGCATTATTAATAATAAGGAGATTAATAAGAGAAATAAAGAAAGAAAGCAGACCTGGAGGGAAAACGTGATGGATCCTCCTCCATGTCAGAAGAATTTATATCACCATTAGAGACATTTAGTTTTTCGACTTCATCCGAAAGAAATCTAGGGCTTCGGAAAGCTGTTTGTCGTGAACTCATCCCACTCTTACACTTTTCCACTGATGAAATGAGGCCATCAGATCTTGTTTTCCGGCTATCACATCGACCCAAGGTATTTAATTTGTTTCCAAAAGCATCAATTGCCCCATTTCCTTGCTAGAAAAGTATTCAATGGTTACAACAAAGACACTTATATCTTCTATTAAGGTATGAAATCAAATAAGCAAAAAATGTACTAATCTAACGTATAAACATAGGAGTCATACATTTTCTTCAAACTTTTGACAAATTGGGCCAAATTGTAATTGAGGCGAAGATGAATGATCAGTCACTTGCTTGAAGCCAATTAATGTCCCTACGAAACACACTTAGGTGTTAAGCAGACTCTACAAGCATTGCTGCTACCAAACAACATATGAAACATAATCTTATTAAAAAAAATTGAATTTGTTTGGATTGGTTGATAAGGAGAAAAGGTAAATCATGTAACAAGAACAGACAACCACAGACGGTCATAACTAAACAGCTTCCTGTAGATATACGCTATAGAAATATCACTAACTACTAAAATGAGAGCCTTAAATTTTCTGAAGTACATATGACCAAGAGAGTAAGCATGCCATCTTTGCTTGAACACGAGGCAGAATTTTGACACCAAAGACCAATGTGACCAAAACACCAGTACCACACCTTTAAGAAAACTGATAGTTAAACGATGACAAGCTTTAATAATCTTCAACTCCAGAAGGAATTTCCAGTCTAAGGCATCGAAAAATTTATGAAGATTTTATAACGTTTAAAATAAGAAGAGATTTAAAGGATGTTAATGGCATAGTCACAGAGTGTAAACTGGTAATTGCTTATATTAAGGACTGACTTTGTCTAGTCCTACTACTATAATTAACATTTATCGGAGAGAGTCCCATACACACAATGCTTAGTCATAGGAGTAGCTTAGTAGTTGAAGTAGTTAGTTACTCGATACTCAATTTTTTATGTACATACCTACCTATGAAGAACCTGATGGTACATAAGCCATCTATATCCTACGCGAGTGATTTGAAAATGACAGCTAATATGAAGGATAATTACCAAGCATTTCCCTGATGTGATATTTCTCTCTAAGCTGTACCCTGTATCTATAATACTTGGCTTATAATCCACTTTTCTCCTAAACTTCTCAAATTTCTCTCTATAAAAAAAATATCTATATACAAATCAATGTGGTAATTGGTATAATAGCCTTTAATCCAGCTATTCGGGAAGGTATATATTTGGGAAGCAGTGTAAAAGGCCAAGTAGAAGCAACTTTATACAATGTTGGAGGCCTATTAGCTCAGTACTGATGTAGTAACAGGAGTTATGATGCAGTTTGCTCATATACCCACTGAGCATTGCCTTAACAGAGTTATATACCAGGAACATGAGTCCTGTCAGAAATCACCAAACTTTAGGGCAAACAGCTGTCTCATGGTTGGCTTAAGAATTCGAGGCTTTGCATTAGAGAAAAATTTAAATAGCCAGTTTAAGAAAAAATTGAAAATAATAGTATTGGCAAGGCATCGCTCACAGGTAGATAAATTTTCTGGTACATCAGTATACAGATCATGACAAGGGCATAATTCGTGAACTTACATAAATTCGACCATGATGGTGTTTATGACTTAAAAACAAGACAAATATAGAAACCAGGAGAAGAAAAAGAATTGATAAAATCTGGATATTAAATTTTTTTCAGCAAAGCTATATATACAGATTACAGAGAGCTAACATAACAACTAGAGGATAGATAACTAATCTTTTTTTGTTACAACTTATTCCTTTAAGATAGAAACAAAAATATATGTCCCGTTTGGCTTACCTTATTATTCAGAAAAATAAGTTGCTTATTTCTGGAAAAAAGTATGTATATGCATAATTTTTTAAGAATAAATTAGTACTTTATTCATCAAACAAGGAATGTTAAGCGCCTCCTAAATACTAAATTCTAAAAAAATAGTATGTCAACTTGAATTTTTTTCTCAAAATAAGTCCTCATTTTTGAAAAGTAACGGCGGAAATCACGCCCTAACTTATGGCATTAGATCACCTATCTCCAATATCAAGACGGTTCTTCGACATCAACATGTATCTTAACTGAAACTTTTTTAGACTTTTTTTTTTTTTTTGAGAAACTTTCTTTAGACTTATTTCTGCAATAACTTTGCACATGCTAGAAATATAAGTGTTACTCCCTCTGTCCCGACCAATTATATATGTTTGGGACAGAGGGTTCGGCACGTATTTTAAGGCTCTTCTAAAATACAGTTTTATAGATTATTTTTAAATTCTTTTTCTTCTGAATGAAAATTTAATGTTTAAATTTTTATTCAAAAACAAAAAAAAAATAAAAATAAGTTATAGAACTATAGTTTACATAAGTCTTAAAATGCATGCCAAATAATGTAAACAAAATGTATATAAAGGAGTGGGGCGAAGGGAGTATCTTTTAAGCCAACTAAATCATCTTCTTCATGACCATGCTTTGTTCGATGACCACTCTGAGAACAACACATTTTTCATATAAAATCTCAACTATAGATGCCCTCCAACTACACCCGACAATTCGTGACATGTATTTTCATGTCGTGTACCGGAAACCCAGACCCATACACGACACAAAATGGATCTGTGTACTTAATACACAAACACGAACACAACACAAATAAAAATGAAACGACACGAAATGACACGAAAATTTCGTGTGTTTGAAAAAATACAATCCTATACATGAAAAAACACCGCACGAAAGAACACAAAATGAAAAAAAAATATATATATATATATATATATATATATATATATATTTACATATATATACTTATCTATCTAGGGTCATGTTCTACTTAAAACCCTTAGCCTAAAGAACCCTTAGAACCTTCTAGTATTAACAATGGTTCTGCAGCAGAACTGCACATGCAAAAAATGTTGTGTTTATGTATTATATTTTAAAATTATTTCTGAACACACACAATGATGCAAAAAAACATGTATTCAGATTTAGATCTTGAAAATCTATTTAAAATTTAGGGTACTACAGCAGGTGCTTAGTGGTTCTATGGTTCTATTTTAAGGATTGGTTCCCTCTTGAGAGCTACTCTATCTAAATATTGATAATTAATTAATTTATACATATTAAATGATATCAAATCTTTTTTATTTACAACATTTTACTATTAATATCAAATTATTTACTATAAATTTTGTTATTAAAATATATTAACATATATCATTAAAAATATTAATTAATTGTTATGTACTTATTGTGTACCCGAAGTGTAAACCAAACACAACATCAAGTTAAAGTGTACTTTCATATTAGTGCACTTTCTATGTAATCCTAGAAAAAAAAATTGTGTCATTTCATGTCAGTTTGTCGTGTCATGTATAAAATTGCCGGGTGTACTTTCAACCACATGTTCATTTTCCATTGCTCTTCTTTTCTCTTTGGCTTGCAACCACATGTTCATTTTCCATTGCTCTTCTTTTCTCTTTGGCTTGCAAAAGTGAAGATTGCGTCTTCCATGTGTGAAGCCAATTGTGTCTTTCGTGTTAGAGTCTCAAAATTCCTTTTGAGATTTAAGAGTTGCATCCTCCTTTGCTTCTGTTTCTTTTATCGTGATGAAATTCTTTTCGCTTATTGCTAACATACTTAAACTGAACATTTATCAGAGCCCAGACCGCCCTCAATATTCTCGTATACTTAATTTACACACTAGGTTTAAATTACCCCAAAAATGAACTACGATCATCTCTTCACCGAAGTGTTACAATATATATGCACTTGCGAACAAGGGGAAGTGTTAAGACAATATACGATCTAACTAAACCCTAACACGAGACCTGTTGTTTCTTTTCCTAATTCTAACAAAGGAACCGTTATCTGAACAAAAACATGACAAAATATATAATGCTAAAGGAAAAAAAAGCCTTACCATGAGGCGGTGTCGATCCCGGCTCTCTTTTTCCTGCTCAAGACTAGTAAGTTTTTCCTTAAGCTTTCGTCCTCCGTCAGGCAATTTACTACCCACACTTTCGTAAGTTTTGCTGCAGCGTTGAATAGAATCTTCGAGATAGAAATCACTCATTAGCTTCAGATCATCTCCGGAGGCTTCGACCACCAGTGACGGTGGCTCCTCGTCGTGGCGATCAATGAGGTTGTTCAATTCAATATCGCACAGTTTTTTCCTCTTCTTGTTGCTCTCTTCTTCCATACATACATATAATGTTATGTGTGTATGGAAGGTGCGATGAGAGTGGAATAGTGACAAGTTTGTGAGGATTGTGAGCTCAACTGGACCTGCTTTGTGAAATTAATTCGTTTGATTCTTGTCTGATTCCAGTCATCAATGCAGGGAAACATCGGCCACACTGGCGCTTTGTTCGACCCGGCCCGAATTATTATTATTAGACGATTCACCCATTAAAAGAGTTTGTATTGTAGCCCTGCCCAAACGATGTTATTGTCGTAATTTAGATTAAAAATAATTTTTAATAATAAAAATTATAGAGTCCCTAATAATTAATTTTAAATATTATTTTAAATCTACCCTTTTATGAGTAAATAATAATTTTAAATCTTATTTCAAATCTACCCTTTTCTGAGCAAATAATATTTCGAATATTTAATTTAATAAAAGAGTAATATCAAAATCATCCGTTATGAGTCGGTATGAATAAAAGACATGATAAAAGAAGAAAAATATCACACAGATTAGGAATGTTCACGGGTAAATCAGATTATAAAACAAAAATCTATTTATGTTATAAGGACACATATTATAAATATTAAAGTAACATTAATATTAAAATATATATAATTAAATAAAAAAATCATATGACAAGTCATCCGTAATAAATAAATAAAACATGTCAAGAGAAGAAAAATATCACACAAATTAGGAATGTTGACAGGAATTTTTTATAAGAGGTACATCATAGGAATAACAAAACATCGCATTCCATCATATGTTAACCGAATGATCACGACGGAGGGATATTTTGCTAAGTCGCCCTTCGGGGATAATGAAAATAAGAGGAAAAATTACAATATCTACCCATGAAACTATGAAAGTCGAAATGTATGGTGCTGACTGCTGAGTACTAGTGCCGCATAGATTGTCCATGTTAATAACCTTTAGTTTACAAGTGCATTTGGTTTGTTTTGTTTGTTTCTACTGCAGAGAAAGGTTAATGCACAAGCACCTCAAACCAAACTTACATGTACGAAAATAAAGATTAAAAACAACAATACAAAATGTAAAGAACTACTCTTTGCTAAATAGCGTTGTAAGTTAAATTTCTCTTGTACCCACATTACACTACCCTATATGTGATCTTTGTCCATAATGATACTTGACACTACCATTTCACTTTCCCTTTCAGTGCTGGCGGGGAAATTACAGTAATGAAGACAAGGAACACAGTATAACCTATATCTCTACTTCACAAACTACTGCCCAAGCACTTCACAATTATCATTCTTGTATTGACAATTTACAACAAATGTATGCCATCTAGTTAATTTATAAACTGACATGCCAGGCATCTGGCGGGTCAACAAGTAGTACAACTGGGGGCGCTTTAATCTTCAGGATATGAGTTTGAATTCTCAGGTGCTTGAGAGCTTCACCATGTGTAGCTGCAAAAGGTTCCAAAGTTTCTATGTTATCAACATATAATCAGGATAATTGGTTCTAAATTCTAATTTCTAAGAGGCCATCTTCAGCCTAGAAAAAGACTTGTAATCCGATACATGATTGCCCGGTTCTGAGGTTAGGCAGGCCATTTACCAATTGTACAAACAAAATTCAAGACACTTTCTTTAGAAGTGATGGTTAATTTGCTTGGAGTGAACGGGGACACCAAATTTACATAAGCAGATGAGATAAGTTTGGAGATGCTAGCTATTCAAGGTGATGCCAGTTGTCAATTCCTGTGTCAGCCACCAAAAGTGGATGATTAGATGTTAAATGTAAATTTTCATGTTTCCCAGATTTTGCTTTCCACAAAGGATCATGTCCAGCCGATCCTCATTTCTTCTAGGCTTTTCTTCTCTTGTTTGATCTACTCCTAAGCTTTGGAAGGTCAGGGGAATCTGATTTATCAGATTTAGGTAGTACAGACGTTGAAGGAGACACTTTGCCTAATCTGCACACATCTCCTAGATCCTCAGTTGGAATATTCTTTTCGTAAATTATTGCTGCATCTAATGCATAGATGCGGAGAGCAAGAGCAGAAATTGTGCAAATCTTAGCCATTGCCGATGGTGATGACCAGTACCACCAATCCTTTCTTAGGTAGGCCGTCTTAATCGCGTCCTCTAGGACAGTTATCGCCTGGTTCATCTGGAAGACCATAAAAATTAAAATCGCTTACTATTTCAAAATAATATTATATAACGCACATAAGCAAGGGCAGATGAAAATAAGATATTATATAGCTAAATTTCGATATAATGAGCACAAAAAATTAAAAAAAAAAAAACAACACAATTTTTGTTATTTTTCATATGATTCTGCTGTAGAATAATTGCAACACGGGCTCAAGAATGTCAAGACCTAAAATCATAAACCAAGAGTATTTGTGAATATTTTATAAAATCAAAGTATAGCCTATAAATGTTTGAGATATTAATATCTGTTTAGGCAACTTATGACATACAAAAACTAAAGGGTCTTATTATACAAACAAAAACTAAAGGGTTTTATAGACAAACAAAAAATAGCTAAACTTCAGTTGACATAGAGCAAATGCACCTCTTATAAAATATAAGATTATATGTAAATTAATAACAATGATTCAAATGATTTGGTTAGTTCAAATTATTGGTTCCAAGATATAAAACTTTGATCTAAATTGCAAGGAACAGTTAATTTGGTGACTTTCTTTAGTTTCTAGTAATTTCTAGTTTCTAAAGTCTAAATAATACAACATTCCTTTGTATATTATGTCAATTTTAAGGGTATGGGGCCGATCACACCTCAGCCCCAGTTGTGAGAGGCTCCAAACCAGCTTACAGGGCAGGGTCAAAAGTCAAAGAAGATAAGATGTCAAAAACATGATAACCAGGGTACAAGTCAAAAGAATATCCAAGATAATGAAAAGCTAAAGATAGGGTAAGGTCATATATTTATTTTCCTGGAAACATAGATCCGATATTTAAAAGAGCCACAGCAACCAGTCCTAATTAAAAGGAAGATTCTAGTTTATCAAGAATCTCAATCCTGTGTAATAATTTCTTTCTATAAGATGCATCACAATAATGATATGCCCCAAAAAATTCCAAAACAGTATCTAAGTTGATCATAGTAGCATCTCAAACTGATATAGAAAGATAAATTACATGATGAGCTTGAACAACCAAGGTATAGATAGATAGACTACGCAGAAGACTGCTTGCAATAGAAATCAGTTGTGAAATACAGTCTACATTAGCTAAGATGTGCTGCCCTAATCTTAATGGAAGCGTATAACTAGACACTTATAACCTACATAGACCTTGCATCATAGAAAACTATTTAATGTAACAGTGAGTGGATTAACTTTAAGAGTTAAGGCTTTAATCTTTGAAAATTAGAAGAAGAAAAAGAAGAAAAATTGAACATGCTGAACAGAAATAAATTTGCAGTTAATAATATTATCTAGTTTCATGTGGATAGTTTAAGTTGATAATTACGGATGTGAAGTTTCAACATTAGACTAACCTCATATATAGACTCTGCAGATTTTACAAAACCACGCCATAAGCGTCTCTTCTCGAAGTTTGTCCTCGAGGGTCTCAAAGCTTCTTCAGGTAGTGCAGCATCCATATCAAGCAAATAACTCTTGAGCCGACATAAAATTCCACAAAGCCTGCCTCTTATTGGTCTTTCTGAAGATTCACGGTAAACAGCCCACTTACCACCCCGAAGCATGTTCTTGGTGGCAGATAATGGATCCCTTTCACTCATGCACTTGGAATTTGGTCTGCCACCTTTTACTGGCTCTTGTTCCATACCTTTGTCTGGCCACCTAAACGTACTGGAGCTATGACCAGTCTTTGTGCCAATTACAGTATTCACTCTTCTTTTTGAAACAATCTTCTGATTCGCCAATTTTGAAGATGAATCAGATGGGTCTATAGGGACCAAGGATAAGACAGGGTGGTCCGGATAGGCAGCTCTCTGGGAAACAAATGAAACTTGGCCAGCAGAACTAATAAGTCCTATATCCTTCACTACTTCTTTGACGGGGTCCTTAATAACAAACTTTGTTATGATCTCTTCTAAGGTAAATGGGCATTCTGGATGAGTTTTCTCATCAAAACAAGATGCAGCTTTTTGTTTCTCACCTTTAAATGCCTTAACGGTTCTTAAATCAGAGCTATTTTCAAGTAAAGGTTCACTTCTCATCCTTTTGCGTTTTGAGGAATCCATATTGCTCTCACGGAAACCCAAGCTCATGCTGCATGCTCCATCATTGTGCTTATCAAGATCCTCGCGTGTTGAGAAGGTTTGGTGACATGAGAAGCAGTGCTGTTTAGAGGCCCACAATAGTTCCAGGCACTTACATCTGCAAATTCTTCCCTGGAAACTTGTTTCAGCTTTGTATCCTTGCTCGTTCGAATTATCAGTGGCCTGTATCTTCAAGCAAGGACCAAACTTCTTTTCTAAGGCAGTCCAAGCATTGGTGACCGGGGAATCAGTATCCAAAGGTTTCCCATTTATGGTGGAATTCAAAGGAGTTGGTTGCATTTCATGTTGGATATGGCTCTTGGCAACATTTGTATCATGGAGCTTAATCTGATGCCAATGTGAGATGGAATCTTTTAGTTCTTTCTCTGTTGCAACAGTTTCTCTCAACCATCCAATGAGTTCTTGAATTTCAGAATCACTTTGATAACAAGACCAATCAGAAGATACTGGAGCATGCTTTATTTCCTCAGCTGGAAAAATATTAGAGAAGCTTATTTCTCTGGAGCTTGAAGGACTTCCTACAACAAGAACAGTATTCCTCATGTTTGAGCTGCTTTGAGTTGTGGTTCTGTGGTCTTGAAGATCAGCCTGTTGTAAAGAAGTACCAATGCTGCTGAAGACCCAATACAATCTCCCATCAGAATCTCTTCCTAGAGGCTCTTTCCGAACCTGAACCTTCAACAATTCCGACTCCAGAGTCGCAATTGATTTTTGCAAATTAGAAATCATATTCTCCGGGAAATTGCTTGGCTCACCATCGGGGGCTTCTGAAAGCATAGAACCATTATCTGCACAGGAGTTGAGGGCATTCCACTCGGAAGTTGTAGCACGTATTTTTTGCTGCAAGTCACTGGAGCCCGAGACAGACCGGTCAATGTGGTCGCGCATGGTGGCTGAGTTCAGTATTTCATCGGTCAAGAGTTTGATAAGGAAAATCCTCTGCATTAATGACAACAACACATCTGTCAAACTTAAGTGCCTAAGTGTCGCCTAGATATGTCAGATTAAGCAACAAAGTGGGCACAACATCACCAGAGATTTTCAATTTAAACTAGAGACGGAAAGAAAAAACATACGCATCCACACTGAACTAAAGGTCAAGAGACAAACCTGCTCCAAATTTAAATCCCAATACTCCTTGACCTCCATGGCGTTCGCCAAATCAGCCAGTTCATCCAGATATCTGTTGGTTAAATCCTTTTGATATCTCCTTCGGCACAGACTACTGACTCGTGTGCCATAAGATGCTCCATGATATGTTGGCTTCCCAGCGAGACAAGAAGGGCAGTACCAGTTTCCCTCGGGTATCCTAACAAGAGGAGGATTTAGGCAATATGTGTGATACTCTGAATCACAGCTATCACACAGCAGAACACTGTCATCATCCCTATCCATGCCACAAACTTTGCAAACTTCCTCATCCCAGGGAGCTTTAGGAAGTGAAGTCTCGGTTGCATGTGCAACCATATCTTCCAACTCCTTAGCCTTTTCATTTAAAGAATCAGGATTAGCATGCTTCCGTGTCTTGTTGACCAGGACAAGTACCTAGGGAAAGAAACAATCGCTAAGATAAAATATAGAAGAAAAAAAAAGCACGTGGCCAAACAATAAAGGAGATACAATATGGAAATGCTACAATCAACATGAGAACCAATGGTGTCATTAACCAGTCTGAATTACACGCAGATCAGTACATATAATGTTTAACAACATTACCCAACTAAGACGTAAGATTAGCCTTTGAAACTTTATGGTAGAGCGTAATGTTGTGATCAAAACACAAAAGTTCAAAACAAAATACTACCTTGAATGTATACATAGATAAGTAGCACCAAGAAGAATCTTTTGTACGGAAAACAATAAAAAGGAAAAACCGAAAAAGTAAAAACCAAACACAATGTTGCAGTAAGGGTATAGAAGATATAGTAATAATACTAACTATATATATATAGGAATTAAATTTACTAGCATGCTAATAATATTTGCTGCCTACCCTGTACATAAGACCAAATCACTAATGATAAGCAACGGATGATAAGAAAGTGCAAATAAGTTTAACTGACCTCTTCTTCATACATCTCTTCAAACTTCCGGAACAAGGTCTCAGCTAAACCGGTCAATTTCGGTTGGCTCCCATATGCCATGCGAATATTATACCACACCTACAGAAAACGGAACTTACATGATGATTGTGAGTATCATATCAAAAGTAACAGCTTTTGTCAAACTTCTGAAACAATGGCATAAGTAGGAGATAACAATGGGGTATATGGTAAATAATGTGATGTAGAATCAATTATGCAGCACATGATAAAAATTATTCTTTCAATCAATAAATCACTTGAATACGGGGTAGGATCTAGTCACACATTTATAATAAGAATTAAGATCCCGCTAGTTAATTAATTCATATTGGATCTAGATCTCAAATGAAAATTAAATGATCAAGACTTGTAATGAAGAGACTGAACAAAAGATATAGCAACTTACAACACGCAAGTGAATATAATTAATAGAAGGAACTGGCGATGTCATAATATGGATAAACATGGTATTGGCTCTACAAGATTAAATAGGTATCGATTAAACATGTTGTAGTATATTTTGCATATTTCAAATTGATTATTGATCTCCAAAGCTTGCTCAGATTTGTGATTCTCCTTGACATGCAGTTAAAACATATGGAAACTGGGAATACATTCTATGTTTTTTCCAACACTTGGACTCATTCAAAACCTTAAGGTGTTAAAGGGAGGCAATTAGTACAGTATACTACAATTAATTTGCTAGTAACCCTAATGGGCAAAGTTTTTTTTAATTTCCTCATATGTGTGCAATTAACAATTTCAAAAGTAGGCAATTTGACCATGATTTTTGAGAAATTTTATCTTCATGATAAGAAAAAAAAAACATGTACCTCCTGAACATCCTCAAAGAAAGCTTCATGTGATCCATTATAGGATCCGGCAGCCAATCTCAGGTCAATAGTCCTGAAATCTAAAGGACGAGAAACCATTGCAGGATATCCTAGACATCCCTTATCATCATTGTCATTCGAAATTAAAAATGTTCTTCCCAACAGATTGCAGAAAACCTTTTTTTCATCTGCTGCAGTAACACGTCGCAACACAAGACGACACTGTTTCATCAACAAATCAGAGAGAGCAATGGCAGGGGTCTTCCCTATTTCTTTTTTCTCAGGTTTTTGTTGTGGCTTTTCACATCTGGAATCATCAAGCACCGAGACTACTGCTCTCTGCATCATATGGTTGGAACCAGAAGTAACAGACCTTAATAATTGATACAGGCAAACATAGGCAAACACCAGAGAAAATTGATCAAATCCAATATGTGTCTAAACACAAGTGAGAACCTACTGCAGTCAATCATAGAAACATTACCAAAATTTAAATACGAAGTTTAGAACCAAAAAAAAAACATAGAAGGAAAACCTTTGTAGGCCCTGATGCATTTCCCTTGTAGACTTCCTTGCTAATTGAATACAACAGTATCTTCTTTGCCCATTCAGGGGGATTTTTCTCCAAGGCTTCATGTACCAACCTTCTAATTCTAGCTCCTACATTAGTAGGTAGCTTTCTTACGGGCTCTAGCACTCGTGCCCAATCAGGGACTTCACTGTCATTGTCTGCGACGATTTTCAAAGCATCTGATGCATCAGATTCATTCTGGTCTATGCTAAGAACATCATCTTTACTTTTCAATGAGCCATAAACTTTCTTGGAAGCCTCTGCAAGAAGCTGATAATCGCATATATTAGAGTACCCTTGTTCAAAAAACATATTTCATAGTAGCCCCCGGAATGTGCAAAAAAATGTAAAAAAATTGGGCACAGCTGATGATATATTAAGCAACACAGTACATATAGCATGCTAATTACTTGTACTGCCACTTATGAAAATATTGCCAAAAATGATTTCTCAACCATTAATTGTCGCCTAGTCCAATATAAAACTTAATATAAGTAATGCAGAATATTCTATGCACTAGCTTTAACAATTCAATTAATGTTTATGATTATAATTTTCAATAAAAGGCAAATAAATATCAACAAGATAAGCAGGAAATAATATCATATGTTTCAGCAAGAAAATGAGACTTTGATCTTACAAGTGCATCTGCCTCCATTGCAGCAACTCCAGTAAGAGATCCACAAAGGGGGCCACCATCACCTTGTAAGCAGTGGAAAACCCTCCCACTCTCTCTGGAAATGATCTCCGTACAATCAAGGTTTCCCTCCATGGACAATACAGCCAGAACGTATCTTCTAGCCAACTCTGGCCAGGTTAGGTCATTAATTGGGAGCGCGTCGATTTTTGCCTTCTTTGCAATATTCGAGTTCTCTGAATCTTTCTTCTTACCTCGTTTTGACTTGAATTCTCCAGTATCAAAATTAGGATCCACATGTGGTGCAACCTTGATGAGCAATTCACTTATTAACGTGCTCAGCAGTGAGGTATGAGCGTTGGTCAATATAACACCAGTACAATTACCATGAGTTCCCATACATGCTAAAAACTTCTCAGCTACTACTGGAAAGTAGTTGCTGCAGGATGACTTGGCATGATTATTTATCATGTGGTTTCTGTAGGAATTGGCATCTACAACATCTTGTGTTCCATTTGCTAGCTTCTGTGGAGGGGGAGGATTGTCTAACCATGGATTAATAAGTTCGCACTCAAGTTCCTGGAGGGAGAAGGGTTTTTCAAGTCCTAAAACATCTGAGAAACGTCTAGAAAATTCCCAAACCTAAACATCAGTAAAAACTATAATGAGCATGTATAATGAGTGGGTTAGTAAGTAGACATTAAGGAAGAATATATGTCAACAAACCTGGAGAACATCACCAATTAACTTTACAGGAAGCTTAGAGCAAAAAGGCTTTCCCAAAGGACGACGAGCTCTTATTTCAAAGTCTTCGATTGCCTTCTTTTTACGTGCTTCACAAGTTTTGATGAAAGTAGTTGACTTTTTCTTGACAGGTGCATCAGACATCCTCTTAGCAACAAGAAATCCAGTTCCAACTGTTTGCAAGATTGATTTTGGACTTCTTTTATCTAGAAATATATATCCTGGACAATTACGAACCTCAGGTAACTGTTCCAGTAGTTCTTGAACAAATTCAAGATCTAATCCAAATCTATCCTGTTGTAACCACTTCTTCAGCATCTCAGAAGAAGCATTAAAATCTTCAATGCTCTCAAAAGAGTGTGGGATGTTAACAGGGCCACAAGAACGAGAAAACTTGGAAAGCAAATCTGCATTTTTAATTGCTTTAAAATAACTTCTATCCACATTATGCCCACACCAAAATTGCAGAACACCTGTTTTCTTAAAAGCCTCGCGGCAAGCAGTAAGAAAAGTTGAGGCAACCTTTTCCCATACAGATGATGATGATTTTCCTTCCACCATAAACTTTCCAATACAATCCCCTGGCCCGGCGCAATAAGAAGTTTCATTGCGAGATCTCTGGGGATGCCAGTCAGAAGATGTTTTGCGATTCACTTCTTGACAACTAGGGTCCTTAAAAGCAGGGGTGCCTGACAAGAGATTGTCATCCAGACACGGAGGGGCATGTTCGGTTAATAGCATTTGCATACTTGTGTATTCTTCATCATTAGCCTCGCTGATAGAATTATCACTCTCGCTTCGCTTACAAACAACTGTTGAACAACTAGGGATGTACTGCTCAGTGCATGGATATCTTTGCACCTTGAAAAGTGGGCCATCATCACCACCTTCCAAAACATCAGAGACAAAAACAGATCCAGTAATTTGGTCATGCCAGCAAGACTTATAACCCACCGGCCATATGTGGCCAGAATCATGATATGAATTCCGTTGATCAACCTTGCCTGCATGAATTATATACAAGTCTTCAAACTGAACCGGGAATCCTTCCTGCTTTGCCGAGAAAAAATATAAAAAATATATCAGTATATAGCATGTAGAATGGGAATCCTATATTATTTTCTTGCATTCATACAGAGTCAAGTTTAAAATTATGTCAGGGGCAGTATTGCAGGACCAAAGATTGATACATGACCAGCATAACTTACACAAAACTTTTGATGTTCAGGGTCGTCGATCTTAATTTTGTCGAGTTGCGGTGATCTTATGCTTTGAGTTAATCTTCTAACATCAGCATTTATGATCTCAGCACTTAGGGAGGACTTCTCACCAAGAAATTCCTGCTGAATATTTTTAGCCGCTCTACTAGTATCAACCCCCAAAAAAACTTTTGACTCTTTTCCTTTGTGGCCTTTTTCTGATAGGGTAACTCCATCACCTCTGCTGTCAGCTTCTAATGCATGTGCATTAGGTATGAGCCCAAGATAGATAGCAACAGCCGACACGGATTCAAACCTTCTTCCACCTGGGGCAAAGTATATTGGAAGAGTTTTGCATCTGACTGGGTAATAGTAAAATTCCACATACCAACCATCTCCCAATACACCCTTTTTTCCTAAGACAAAATCTTTAAGATCTTGTAAATAGATCTCTTTTGCTCTATCAGAGGCAGGAGTCAATACTGGCCTTTCATGGTGACTAGTTTCAAGTATCGCATCAGGCTTGAATCTTGTATCTGCATTCCCTGGCATTCTGTTATGGTTTAATCTGTGATGGAGTGGAGCTTCATACATTGACATAGCATCATCAGTCGCACATTGAGAAGGCTTTTGAAAATATATTCCACTTCCCATGTGAAGCGACTGTAAGTATGAAGCTGGAGTATTAAATGAATGGCCGGAAACTGTGTGATGGGGAACTGAGGTATCACACGAAGCCTGCATCCTGCAACCATAAGAGATGAGGCATTTAAATATTGCAAGATCATCAAATTCAAACAATTAAATAATAAATAAAAGGAACGGTGATCCATAGATGGCAAGACCGATAAATCAGATCATTATACAGGTTTCATTCAGTTGGCTTACTTGTAATTAATACTGGTACCACTGACAACCCAATAAGAGCATAAATTCATTAACTACACATAAAACGAACATCGAGGATTCCAAATCTTATATCCTTAGGTTGATTTTTTTTCCACCTTTTGAAGATCATGTTTTCTATACATATTATCCGATCTAGTGTTTAACTAAGGCAGAAATGCACCAAGGCGCAAGACAAGACTAGAGCTTAGGAGCAAGATACTAAGAAGAAAAAAATAATATTATTAATGAGATTGTTTATACAAGAAGCATATACATACAAATAAATTTTATCTACTCTTCTGATATAAGATTTATAAGCTTTTTCTTAGTTATACAGAAAAAGAATCGCGCATGGCGCGCCAACTTAACACTGCTTCAATCTATAATGTATTGACAGTACAGATTATTAAGAACTGTTAAAGTTTGAACGTAGCTTCACAAGAATAATAACTTGTAGCGAAGTAAATTTTAAACAAATGGCAGAAAGAGGGGCTAGTATCTATAGTTCTCTGGACTTCAATGGAATCCTTGGAGCAAATTTGAAGACAATGGAGAAAACATGTGTGCTGATACTCACTTGGTCACTTGATGATTTAAATTTATTTTCCCTTCCATATATACTATTAATTATTTAAACAATGATCTTTACATTTAATACACATAAGTTCCTTCCAAACAGGGGCCAGAATCTAGATTACAAACCCAAATTCAGTGTATCAAAACAAGTTTCTATCATTTTTTTAAATTCCAACAACAAATATACATGCCTTTTGATTTCTTATTGCTGGTGACATGTTTCTAGACTATTAAAGTAAGAAGAAGGGTGTCTGTCAACCATGAGAATTTCTAGCTTCTAACTGAATGGAAATTTCAAGCAATTAGTGGCAAGTATCCTGGTATCATGGTTCCTACTTAAATTCTCTCCTGTTCATAGTCGGTTGTTCAAATATTTGCATAAATCGAAAGTTTCAGTCAGTTCCACACTAAACTGGTTGCAATTGATATGTAATTGATTAACAAAATTGACAGTATGCAATGTATGCCTTAAAAAGCATTTAATTAAACTAGAACAGAAACATTAACAGATCAGTACGCGATGCGCATACTCATAACAGAGATTTTACTTTCAAGTGTCAACACACTAAGAACACTGGCCCATAATGTGCATTTGATTAACAAAATCGGAAAACATTAACTGAAAAGAACGCAATGCGCGCCCAGTATAGAAGCATTAACCAACTGGTACGCAATGCGCGCACTCAATATAATTTTTTTCCTTGTGCTGATTCAAAAACACAGTTTTTACTCTCAACACGCGAAGAACACGCGCCCTTAATGTGCATTTAGTTAGCAAAATTGACATATATCAACTGACCAGTATGCAATGCACACACACTTTAATTTACAAAAATAAAAGCATTAACTGATCAGTACACCATAAACTCAATTCAACACATACATCACTTAAAATGAGCTTGATTAAGTTCCAACACAAACAGTCAAAAGAAATGCAAACACAATCAAAATTACATACAAAGAATCGCATACTACCTTTGATCATATTGCTCCGGTTGGCGATGGATCCCCAAACTGGCCCCACCGTAACTAACTCCCAGAAACTGCACTTCCTCTTCATCAGGAGGCGGAGGCGCATTCATATCCAACAGCCTCTCAGCACCGCCAGCTCCCGCCTTCTCGGCATTAGAACTACTACCACTGCCGCTACCGCCAGCACCATTCCCCGCAAACAAACACCCGAAACACTTCCAATCATCAACCTTGTGCTTCGTCCCCATACATTTCATATGAAAACATTTCCCACACCTAACGCACGCCTGCATTTCCCCTTCCACTTCGCCAGCAGCCTTCCGGCACGAGCCGCACACTCTCCCGCCGCCTCCGCCTCCGTTCTTCTCCACCGGCGACGCCGCGGGCGGCGGAGACTCGTTAAGATCGAAGACGAAAACTGATTTACCACGCTCCATTCTCACTCAATTTAACTCACAGCATTACAAACATACAACACCACAGTTTTTTCTATGTATACATAAAATAAATAAACGAAAATAAAGTTGTTATACAAAAATTTGAGATCTTTGAGGTAAATTAAGAGATGAATTGAAGTGAATTGGGGGAGAGAATGAGAAACAGCAGATTGCTCGATATCACCGACTGTGTTCGATGAGATATACATACATACAGTGATGTACGTATATATATACACATGAAATTTATCTGTATAGGTGGGGGTTTTAGAAATGTAACGTATGTTTGAGAATGGACAAATTTGAGTTGAAAAAGTTGAAACAAACTAGTTTGGCCTGAAGCTGGAGGAGACCGGGGTTTGGTTACTCGTCTCGGGAGCTGTGAAACTAGTGAAATCACTCAAATACCCTTGTTTTTTTGCTTTGGATAATGTAATTAGTTTATGTTGTGTGATTAATCTGCATCCTCGACTAATCACACACTCAATATATTATTCTCATTTTTATTACATGAGAGTAGTATGCATTCCAAAATATTAAATTTTAAATATTGATCTAATGTTTCAAAGTAATAGTTTGTCTTAACTAGTTTTGACATTAATACTGGTGTTATGAGTTAATGTTGTGTAATTAATATGTATCCCCAACTAGTTACATATTCAATACTATTAAATTTTGGATACTATTTTTATATTGAGGATAATTATAAAAAATAATGAGTTTTTCTTATTTATCTCGACGAAATTTTGAAGTTAAAGTTGATGTAATGGTTGTGTGATTAATGTGCATTCCCAACCAATTACATATATGATATTAAATTTTGATTCTTACTTCCATATCTCAAAATAATAGTACTCCCTCTATTACCCTCCTTTATTTACGATACTTTTTGACACGTTTTTCCACGCTCATCTAAAGTATAGTTTCATAATATATTTTTTAAAATTTTTTGTTTTGTATAAAAGTTTGATATTTAAACTTTTATTCAAAAAAAAATTTGAAAAAAGATTATGAAACTATACTTTATAAGAGTCTCAAAATGCGTGCAAACAGTGAACGTAAACTACTTAGAGGGATGGAAGGAGTAGTAGTTTATCTCGACTAAATTTTGACATTAAGATTAATGCAATTGATCGATAGTGTGTGGTTAATGAGCATCCCAACTAATTACACACTTGATATTATATTTTGGATTTGATCGATAGTGTGTAGTTAATGAGTATCCCAACTAATTACACACTTCATATTAAATTTTAGATTTTACTCTCGTGTCGCAAAATAATAATCTCTTTTATCTATCTTGTTAAAAATTGGCGTTAGAATTAGTGTATAAATTAATGTGTGTGATTAATGTGCATCCCCAACTAATTAACACTCAATGTTAAATTTTGGATACTACTCTCCTTCAAGTAATGAGTAATGCTACGTACCTCACAATCTGCTTTCAATTTTTTTTCCCAATATTTTTTACATGATAAAGAAATGACACATTTTAATTGGGTGATTTATATGCATATACAGGGTTTCGTCTGAGTGGAGCATTTCACTAAAATAATATTTCCTCTATTTTCAAATAAAATAACGTTTTATTTTTAGACAAACATCTTAATATGCTGACCTCGAATTTATATCTGAGGAGATATCATATTTATATTTTATTTTTTAAATTTAATATTACGTGTTCTAGTGGGTGCTTGGATACTATTGAAAATTGAATATATAAACTATTAAAGATATTATATTATATTTATAAAATTCATTGTTGTACATTCCAATTTCTTTATGCGTTTGTTTGTTCACTGGAAGCGGCTTCTTGCTTCCGCTTCTGCTTTCTGGTTCTTTTCCAAACATCTTATCAACTTATTTATTTTTAACTTTTAATTCACTTCTTCACTTTAACTAAGAAGTCACTTCTTTTAAACTCCTCGGACAACCCTACACCTATATCTGTGTGGACAAACCGATGCATATATCTATTAATATTTTTAAAATTTCATCAGGATACATTTATATCTTAGAATTTTATTATTTAAAATAATCTATAATATTAATTCTGCGTTTTTGAAATCAATTGTGAATTGTTGATTTTCATAAACAACATGAACTGCAAAATGAAATGGTGTAATGGATAATTGGTGGGGTACTAAGGAATTTAGCAATTAAAAGGAAATATATCAAGGGGCAAAAACGTCAATTGGATAGGGTGTTGTCGGAGGAATAACCTCAACGCATACAAGAGGCGTGTATTGTGTACTGAACAGAAGTGATATTCGTATTCCCAAAGTGTGATTATCTCGTGAACGAAAGCCGAAGTACTCTACAAACATATCTCGTCTTTTAATTACATCACTAGTGTGTTTATTCTATTTTGTACTGCTTGCTTTCTATCGATCTTTATCTATTTGTTACACCTTGTATCGCATGCATTTTATTTTCAAATTTGTATTACTTTTTCAATTTTAGTAAAATATTTCGAAATAAAATATGCCATTTCACTGGAAATGTTTCTATAATTATATTTATTTAAAACTATTTAATCTTGTGAAAACTGGGTCTCAATGCCCACAAAGAGTTCTCCGATTAGAATAATTTAATATATAAAATAGTTATCACAACTCTGCGAATATAAAATTTAGCCGCTTATAAAAAAAAAGATTTAGCCACTATACTTACCAAAAAAATCCCAAATTTATTATCGCATTTTATCCCTCAACAACCTTTTCTCATCTTTGTTCTCAAATTTGAAATTTTATTAACTTTATATTATAAACACGGGTGATAAAGCTGATTAAATTATACACTAACGATATTTTATTTTATTTATTTATTTGTATGTTCATTTGTTATAATGATCCAAGTAGTTCTAAACGGAACACAACTTTTCATTTTTCTCATCCATGCCTAGGTCCAAATTTGTGTTTGAAAATTTAGTATATTTATTTCGGATATTTTTGTGTGCACACCCACTTTTCATAACTTTTTTTTTTTTGGCATTTTTCTCATCCAGACCTAGTAGCCCACAATTATCTTTGAGAATTTGATATATTTATTTCGGATCTTCTAATGTGTACATAACCCTTCTTTATTTGAGTGATAGATTTTTTTTTTTGGATTCCGTCCTCAATTAAATTTCTTCTAAATAATAGTGGTTTGTAGTGTATCCATAAACACATATTAGTAATATCCTTTGATTTTATTTTTTATTTTAAGGATATACGTATGGTTCGGTTTCTTTTTTGGGTACATTTTCAAACTCATCAAAAATAGTTATTGGTCTCTAATTTTTTTTGGATTTCACGAAATTTTTACTCCGTTATCTTTCGTTTAACCACTTCATCAATTTTTGTTTCTTTTTTTTTAATACTTTATATATTTTTATAACTCCAATATCTGAATCATATGTACTCCCTTCGTCATAGTCAATTCTTTACGTTTGGTTTAGACACGGAAGTTAAGAAATATATATATAAAATAGTGAAAAAGAGAAAACAAAGGGGTGAATTGGTGAGACTCATTGAACTTTAATGTTAGAGTGACAGTTCAGTAAAAGTAGTGTGAAAAAATAAAAAAAAATATGTGAAATGGTGGAATTATTACTGTTTTTAATAAATTTTGAAATGTTAAGAGTGAGACATCGTTTTAAAAACCATAAGAAAATGACAGAGACAAATGAAGTATAAACAAAAGGACTGGACGGATGTATTATTAAACGGGCAGCATGTACTCGAATATTTGAGAAGAATTGCATCGCGATTCGCGACCCAAGCATCCAAGAAACAAAACTAGTCTGCAGCCTACAGGAGATAACAAGGTAGGAATAGCACATCTCATGACTTTCTTACTTTCTTACTTTGACAGGGACAGGTGTCATCAGCCTCAACAGATATATTGCGTCAATTTGATAAACATCAACTATACACATGAATCGGGTCTAAAAAAGTCGCTCATATTGCGTCATGAAATTTGTTACGAATATGATAACAGTATTAATGGTTACCATTGGACTGGGCTACAATTTGAAATTTCAACCCAAATGATTACATGGGCCGGTTGGGGTCATGATATATTGATATTCGTAAAAAATTATCAGCTTATTCCCTTTAGGGGATTAATTTTTCTTGAATGTGCAGGTATAAATAAATAAATAAATATATAAATAGGTAAATATTCTCAACATGGCTGACAAACTCGTCAACGCTGATGCCTTCGGTTTATTTGTACTTTGGTGTAATTTTTTCCCGACCAAACACAACATAACAATTCTCCGGCAGTTGTTCTTAACGGGTACAGTCAGTTTTCGAGAGCAAGGAAATTTCTTTATTCAGATACAGTCAATGTTATAAAGCGAAAAAACAAGTACTGACAAAAGTCCTTATTCCTTTAATTTCGTGTCACTTGTTTTCAACTAAAAGATACAGCCATTCCTTACTAAGGCACGTCATAAACCAGAAGAGTTTCATCGTCACCATCAGGCATCAACACGAAGGCAGGGCCGGTTTTTGAGGCGTGCAAGGTGGGCTGACGGCACAGGGCCCCAAAACTATAGGGGCCTCAAAATTTAGAAATCAATGTTTTATTTAATAAAATTAAATTTCGAAAATGAAATTGAAAATTAAAAATTATATATTTATTTTAATTATGTTTATTTATAGATAAATAATTACATAATCTAATAGATTAGTTTATTATGTTTATTTGCATTTTAAATCTTTTATGTTGTATCTTTACTTTTTATATAATAATTTCTCTTTTATTAAATGTTTTCATAATGTTTTTACATATGATATTTTTTCATATGTACTATAAATTTCATTCTTTTCAATGACATATAGATATATCTCATATAAATTCATATTAATTTTGTTTAAAATATTAAAATTATTATTATTTAATAACATTATTTATCTTATTTTAAGTGATATGTTTTAATTTTATAAAAAAATAATATTTTTATTATTTATTTATTTTTATAATATACATATTTTTTATTATTATTTGAGGCCTAATTCATATTATAGCACAGAGCCCCAAAATTCTTCCAGACGGCCCTGCACGAAGGATACATCGCAAGCCCTTCTCCTTGCCTACAACCATGCAGGATTCTTTACCGGCATAACCACAGCCTTAACTTGCAAGTAGTTATTCAAACCATAAACACCCTTTTCTCTGCCAAGACCACTCATTTTATATCCACCGAAAGGTATTGCAGCGTCAAATGTATCATAACAGTTGATCCAAACTGTTCCAGCTCTCAATGCACGCATCATTGTGTTGGCAGTCTCAAGGCTCCGCGTAAACACTCCTGCAGCAAGTCCATATCGAGTGGCGTTCGCCCTTTCTATCACTTCATCCAAAGTCCTACACACAGATCACATTGTTTAACAAATGTAGTCACACATACAAAATATTGATATCTTGTCAATGCATGGTGATGTTTTATTACGCTCACTTGAATTTTAGTATGCTCTGAACTGGACCGAAGATCTCATCTTGTGCAATCATCATATCATCCTGATATACATCAACAAGTAAAGATAAAGAGTTTGTCTGTTTTACTTATTTTACAGTGAAATCTTTACAAATATGCTCTAAAAGAAATTACCTGAACGTTAGAGAATACGGTAGGCTTAAGATAGAATCCCTTCTCGCCAATTTTATCACCACCAGTTTCAAGCTTAGCTCCACAATCAATTCCAGATCTTATATAATACAGGATCTTTTCGTATTGAGCAGAGTCAATCTGGTATAACAGAAACAGCAGTATCTCAGGAACAATTCAAGCAGTTTAATATGATACATATAGTAATTTGAGAACACAATGAGTTTAATTACTCAGTAAAACCTTTTCCTAGGATATTTTTACAACACTTTCACCTAAAAAAAAAAGTGCCACGTGATCTCATTTCTTCCACCTACTATCCACATTGTTTCCGTCTCCAAGGAGTTTTTTTGACTGTTCTGGCTTTGTTCCTGGCTTCATGCCAGGTTTTCCAGCCAAATTGACCACATTGGGGAAGGGGTTGATGTTTCGATAAACAATGTCAAGGGTCTAATTGGATATCTGAAAACCGGTCAAAATATTGTTTTAGCAGAAAATTGTTCATGTTTGTGCCTTACATGTAATACGCTCAATGACCATTCTGACAGCCATGTTCAGGACTGGACACGTTTTATTAAACCTTAAAAGGCAGAAAATGCAGATAATGTACCTAAAAGTTGATTAAATAACCGGAAAAATTATTATATGGATTTTCAAATCCTTTTTCCGAATCGCAGGACTTCCAGCCGAGTTTAGTGATGTTAGGGAGAAGGCTGAAGATACAATTGAATAGGAAAAGACAAAGACAGAAGTAATTAGTAGGGGTAAAATGTACACAACATAGGCTAGGCAAAATTGCAGTTTTAGGATTTAATATGTTCATGCTTGCAACTTAAAATTTCCAATGTAAACTTTATTAAATTAAAAGGTTGATGAATATCCACAGACTTGGTGTGAAACTAGTTATTCTTTCCCCTTTACTGTAGATAAACAAATGGAACAGCATTACCTGAGGACCTTGTTCAGTTCCATCCCTAAATGGATCACCAACAACACGATTTTGTGCACGAGCTTTTGCTTTCTCTACGAATTCATCATATACCCGCTCGTGAACATATGTACGGGAGCCTGCACAACAGCATTGCCCCTGCAGATTTTATGGATTTGTTCAACTGTAACTGTTGTCATTCATGACTTAGGAGGCACCAGTCACCACAATAGACTAACGAGCTACCAAATGACCTACCATGTTAAAGAAGAGAGCTTCGTGGGCTAGTTCAACCGCTTCATCAATGTTTGCATCCTCACATACAATAAAAGGGGACTTCCCTCCAAGTTCTAAAGTCACCGCCTTTAAATTGCTATCAGCTGATGCAGCAAGTACTTTCTTGCCAGTTTCAGTCGATCCGGTAAAAGCAAGCTGCAAGCAGAGTTCTATAAGTGTTTAAAGGTGTTGTAAGAGCTGATCCAGGGCAAAGAAGATCATATAGAGAAAAGTAAAACAATCACAGGACCATTCAGAAGCTTTATCAACTATCTCTCGTTCTATGTATTGAGGTTTTCTTGCAGAGATTAGTGCAGTTACTTGGTCAAATGCATGAGGAGTCACCAGTAATGAGTTAAACTTGACTTTCTTAGCGATTGCACAAGAATCTTATTCTTAATACTGCATAAAAAAACATTCATAAATTTGCCAAGATGATGTCTATTGAAATTCAGGTTACCTTGTCCACATCCATATGGAGGCATAAAGCAGCACCAGCACCATTCCCATGCCCAGAAACAATGTTCAAAACTCCTGGGGGAAGGCCAGCCTGTAACAAATATAGTGAGATTATAATTTCTTTGTAATTCATACATTTGTTCAGAACAAACAAGGCATAACAAATGGATCATCTAAAGCAGCATTTTATAAATTTCAGGGCTCGGCTAAATTACTCGTAAACTTCCTTAAACAACTTTGTATTAGTTACCAAAAATCTCATTTCATCTTTAATCTAAAATATCACAGTGAAAACGCAGTTTGGATTTTGTATAAAATAAGCATTAATCAACCAAATTAAAGCTTATCAAGCATACCTCAAGAAGTAGGTTTGATACATACAGTGCAGATAGTGGTGTTTGCTCTGCTGTCTTCATAACAACAGTGTTACCACATGCTAATGCAGGGGCAACCTTCCAACCATACATAAGAAGCGGAAAGTTCCAAGGAATAATCTGTCCACAAACGCCAATCGGTTCATGCAGAGTTTGACAGTGATATGAACCGTCAACAGGAACAGTGAGGCCTTGGATTTTATCCGCCCAGCCTGCAATTTATTAGCAAAAATATATAATTCAAGTGTAAATCTTTGCAGAGTGCAGAGTAAATGATTGCCAAAACACTTGTTTATTGCAGTGATTGTGAAGACATACCTGCATAATATCGGAAGAAACGCGTGAGCATTGGTACTTCAACGAGAGCACTCTGTTTAAATGGTTTTCCAGTGTCCCAACTCTCAAGGGCAGCAATCTCATCATTATGTTTCTCTAGTAAATCCGCAAACCTCAATAATATATTTGATCTATCCTGCACACAGAATGAAATAGGTTGAGATTTTTGAAGAAACTGAAAGGGAATTCTGCAACAGATCATGTATCGGTGAGCATTACATAAGCAATCATTTTAGGCCATGGTCCTTTACTGAAAGCCTTTCGAGCAGCCGCTACAGCTATGTCAATATCTTCTTTATCACCTTCAGCAACATGAGCAATCACCTCTCCCGTTCTAGGGTCTATTGTTGGAAATGTTTTTCCTGAAACAATGTTCACCTTGGAGCATGAATCGCAACTATGTGACCAACATCGGCCATTCAGCTGAAATTATTGTGCAGTATCTGGTGTGACATGGATTTGTGTTTGTTATTTACACGAGTGATTGTAACAAACTACAAAATGATTACCTGATACAGCATCAACGAATTGTCCATCAATCAGAAGTTTCGAATAATTTACTTCTACAGGTGGCTTCACTGGCTCCTCAATTGTAGAAGTGCTGTACTGGGAAATGCGGTGACATAGCCTCCCTGTTTAAAAGGAGTCTTATAATATGAACAGAGTTCTGAACACGGGAGGTTTGAACAGTTCCCAATCATTAGTACAGTCTATCTAACTACCAGTATTAGGAACAAAATTAAGCAAACAACTACATTAATGGTTAGGGGGGAGAGGGAGGGAGGGTGGGAGAGAGGGAGGGAGAGAGAGAGAGGGAGGGGGAGGGGGAGGGGGAGAGGGAGAGAGAGAGAGAGAGAGAGTACCAGAGGAGAGCAAGGCAATGGAAGGAGAGAATGAACGTTGATGAGTAACGAGAGATGAGATCCTTCGAGCTGCCATGATTCAGTGCACAATTAAAATTCTAACACCACAATTGCAATGTGCATAATACTAAATTCGATGCAGTGTATCCCATATAAAAGATGATGATGATATGCATGTGTGCAGTGAATTTGGAAAGTGATAAAGTCAAAATCACCGCGAGATTGTTGTAAGTTGTAACTAAGTACTGATATTTTGGAATTAGGGGTCATTTGTTTAGTCTTAACCATAACTTCTGGACCATTTAAATCTGAACCAGTGATAATCTGAATCATGAGTGAGTGATGTCATTTGACAAATGTAATTTTCCAAATTTTTGAATGATAATATTTGTTTGAAATTTCCTTTTTTTTATACTTAATGATATATTGTTGTTTTTACAAAATACTATTTACATAATAGCATTATATAAGAAATACAATAATTTTTTTCGACAATTAGACTTATATACCTTATAAACTTGTGCATGTCATTATAAGAAAATTCAAATTTTGTCCTTAACCACTTGAATTATTTAATCACACTCAATATACTATATTTTATAAAAATATGTATCAAGATATTAAAAATTTGATAGTTATTGGGTTGATATATGGATACCGACTAGTTACTGATCATTATTAGATTATTAAAAATCAAAAATTTATTGGTCACTCGGTTGATACTTGTGATCTGGTTTGTCATCTATAATTTAATCATTTTATTAACATATTTATTTATTTTTTAATAGTTACCAAATTAAAATATATTTAATTATTTTAATTCAAACATAAATCTAGATTTAATTATCAATATTTATGTAAGTTATAAATTATAAATATAAATTTTACATAGTTTCAAAGTTTTCAAAGTTAACAAGAGGAAAAAAGTTTAACGGTGAAATTTTTCAAAGTAACCAATTTCAACAAAAATTAAAAAAATTAAAAAACGTAACAATGTTTAGTAGAGTATAGAATAGGCTGCTGGACGAAACCACCTCCATTTCTTCACCTCAGTCATCCAGCTAATTTTATCGAGTCGTCCAGCTAATTTTATTTCGTCCAGCAAAAAGAACAGCGAGCCAAATGATCTGAACAAAGGCACCGCCCCTTAGTCTCAGAGACATGTAAATACATGCAACCTCGTTGCCTACAACCTCAGACTTTAATTATAGTCCATTCTGTTAAAGAGATATTCTCTAATGTTTTGACAGCATCATTATTTATGTTGCAAGTTCTTTTTATTTAAGGGAATTTTTCTCGAACCCTCTCTTAACAGTAATGCAAATATAATCATAAATTAGCTATAAATATACACATAGATTTTGTATTAATGGAGTGCTGGAATTTATAATATTATGTATAAATTTTATTTTCCACATGACATGTAGACTTTTAACTAAGGGACTTCTTAGGTTTTAGAAAAATTCATGAGTGTTGACTTTTTTCTTTGACCAACGGTAAAAATATAGTATTTATATTATTATAATAACTATTAAATTTTTTTTATTTCACTCGATCTATTTAAATCTAGAATATAACTTTTTTCTTTAAATAATAATCTTATATCTCATCTCGGACTGATTACCTTTGTAATTAGGGCACTCAAGAACTCCATACATGTGAATTTCAGTCCTAGTTCGTATATACCCGTCCGTTGATAAGTCAAATTATGTGAACACAAAAAGAAAAGTAGATTTGGGATTTTGGTAACTAGGATTTTTAGTGTGTCTATGTGTTAAGGAAAGTACAGTTGATAAGGAGCGCGCTTTTTCTCTAGAACACGTCTTTTCTTTTGTCTTGCTGATGAAATGTGTGTTTTCACCTAAATATCCCGCTGAGCTTTTTGTTTCTAAGTCAACTTAATGACTGATTTTTAATGTTCTTAATGGCCGTCAACAAATTAAAAAGTGGAGTCGAATGATAACCACATTTTTGTCATTTTTAAAGTTCAATCACATTTGTGTAAATTGGTGTAAAATTTAGACATAACTATCTAATTTACACAGTATAGTAGTAACAATTATAGGTATTTTAGGCTTTTGGCGCTGTTCTCCCTGAAGGCAGAGAAGGACAATCAAATTCTGTAAAGTCCCTCCGGACAGAATGAACAGTAGAGTAGAATTTGGGCATTGTTAGAAAACAGTGGCAGACCAGCAAAGAAAAATAAGTGATTTGAGAACTTCTCATCTTGATCACACAGTTGGATTGATATTCTGATGTCTAGTCTGTGATTAGTTTTCGCTTTCGCTTGTTGGGGCTGAGCCTCTGTATAGCATTAAAAACGAAGGATAAATAATGATCTTTAAAAACCAAGGATAAATAAAGATAATTTGCTCCCACCAAAAACTAGATTACAAGTCTCTCCAGGTAAAACCTGCACTTAATCATCCGAATTCCGGAATACATTAACACATAAAAAACAACATGTGTATATATCCAAAATTTCATCGCATCATGCCCTGTTCAATAACTGGTGCAACTTGATATACTGCTGTGGCTGCCTTTTGCATCTCCATATTTCGCTTCCACCCTGCAAATTCATTTCCCATACAAAACAATACTAATTTCATCAGCTCTCAGAATCAAGTAGTAGAGTACTGTTTCATTATCAGAATCAGTAACAAAAAATTACCTAGAGGCACTTCAAATCCGAAGCGACCTAGCTCCCGATACTCTTGACACAAGGCGCAGGGCTCGCATAGAGCATGAACAAGAAAGTCGTTGAACACAGTCCCCCTCAACTTGTATTTTTCTCTGAGTTTATATCTGTAGAATCCTCCGAATATACCTGTACATATACCTCCCGTGGATAGTCCAAGAATTACGCTCAATAATCCATACATGAAGCATCCTTCCCAGCAAGCTGCATTCAAAATATTGTTTCATGAATGCTGAAATTAGTAATCAATTTATTTTGTTTTTTGATGTGAAACACACGCATTAATTCACGTACATGTCTGGCCTTGGTTTACGATTTCTGATACTTGGCCGAAAGTCACACAAGGGCAACATCCTGTCATTAAACCTGTGACAACATTCAAGCCAAGTCAAGAAATTGAGGTTTTGTGAATAATTAGTTTTTTTTTAATAATTTGTGACATACAATTGCGACAATCAGATCGACAATCGCAGAGATCGGTGGACCAAGTGCGTTGGTATCCTGGATAATTGTACTCGTAAGCCGGGACATAGGGAGCGAGCATCCCAGGGTCACCATTGTATTGGCCTGGTGGAGGATCATACATGCCAGGTGGTGCGGGCTGGTAATGCAGCGGTGGTGGCATGACCATTGGTTGGTAATAAAATTCCTGGGATTCTGATGGCCAGTATGGTTGTGAATATTGTGGTGGCATTTCGGCCTGTGACATTGGCGGGGATGTCGTCATTAATGGCCAGTGATGTGGTGCGGGCAGGGGTGGTGATTGTGGTGGCATTGGCAGCTCGGCCTGTGACGTCGATGTCGTCCAGTGTGGTGCTGGACGCGGGGGAGGTGGAGGTGGAGGTGGAGATGCATGGTTGTTGTTTGAATGATGAGGCTCCATGGATAGATGATTAAGGGGCTACCTGCTACCAGAGGAGCCCCGGGAGAGACTTGTTAAATTGATTAATTCATGGAGGCAGGAGCAAAGGAGAAAAGGAAGTGAAAGATGAAATGTTATAAACAATACTGGGATTCCATTATTCCTTGAACTGTACCCATAACCATGTGGTTTAAGGTTAATCTATTTTTAGTTCCGTAATTAAAGCATTTGATGGCAAATTTATGCATGTATGTTTTGCAATTGCAATATTTTTTTTATTTTTTTTCCCCAAAATTTAGAACATATTTCATTAATACGAAAGAGACTCAATAGGGACAAACCCCTAATTGATCATGCAACTAGGTTGAAAAACAAATAAACGAGCTAAATAATTAGCCGTTTTGTTTCTGGATTGCTTAACTAAATACAAGTATTCTGAAAATTAAAAATGAAGATGTTAGTAGCTTTACAATTGAACCTCAGTAATTATTTAGTTTCACATATCTTCATGAAATGATAAGTTTATGGATATTCATCTTGAAACAAGCCTGAGATCTGGAATGATTTTTTATAAGAATCTAAAAGAAAAAGTCTTTTCTACTAGTAATTTTTAAGTGAAAAGCAAGACTAAAGGGATAAAACTCAGAGATCAATTTGGATTTCAAAGTTAATTAATCTGTACTTCAAAAAAATATTATTAGTTCCTTCATCTCAATTTATCTGTATTGTTTGATTTCGGTTATGTCAATTATTGGATTATAGTCGTGTAGGTGGTTTTCAAAAATGAGGGTAATTTATAATCCTAATATCCAGACCCATTTTTGTTATGTCAATTCTTGATGGAATGTCCGGTATATGTGATTTTCCGGTGCTACAGTGACTAGAAAAAATTACTGTATGCTGAAGTGTTGTTTTACTTCGTGCTGCTTTGCTCTTGCCTCTTCCACAATCCCTATGCCTCTTGTGATTGAGATTAGTAGGGTGTATTGGATTGAGATTTTAAAGTATTTTTTTGCATTCATGAAATTCGAGGGTATTCGATTGAGATTGTTTGAAATTCATTAAAATCTTAAGGTATTCAATTATGATTTTAAATTATGCTACAAAATCTGGTAGTATTCAATTGAGATTTTAAATTATGATTTAAAATCTGATGGTATTCAATTGGTATTGTTTAAAATCCATTAAAATCTGATGGTATTCAAATGCTGATGGATTTTTTTTCATTTCATAAAATGATGGATTTTGTGGCATTTTTCAGTGTATTTTAAGTTTTTTGAAATCTCATCAAAATCAATGGGATTTTGAAGTATTGTATCTAAATCCCATCAACTGACATTTTATCAAGAATCCGCACAAAATCAAAATCTCATACAATCCATTAAAATCCATAGACTAAAAACAATCCATTATAATCCCAATCGAATACACCTCCGCTATCTTATCTTAATATAGTTTAATAAATTATTTGCAGTGTCCTCTTATCTTTTCGTTTCTTTGCATTCTTTATACAAGAAGTATGGGGTATATTGTATAAGAAGAATGGGGTCCACTGACAAGTACCATTATTTGCATTATTATTACATGGACTAACGTATGCAGAAACACAAACGAATAAACGATAAAACTGCCCAAGTCCCCTGTCCATTTCTGTTATCTGTCCCAGCCACTTCAGTTGCCAAGAATCTTCACTTGCTGGCCTTATTAGCACCAGAATTCTGATTTCTGCTTCTGGTTTCACTAAATATCTCATCTTTTTCGTGGGTTTTAAGTGTTTTTGAGTTCTTGTTGAAATGGATGACGACGGGATTGAAGATGGCGGCAGCAGTGTAAGATTGACCGGGATTAGCGTCGGAGCCGGCGAGTCCCGGTGGGTGGACGGTAGTGAAGTGGACTCAGAGTCACCTCCATGGTCACTTGATGAAGATTTGAGTGCTAATAAAGAAGATTATGGCCACTCTATTAGGAGAAGATTAATCAAGAAACCAAAGAGACTTGATTCTCTTGATGTTGAAGCTATGGAGATTGCTGGCTCTCATGGTCATCATAATAAGGTCAAATTTTGCATCAACCCCTTGTTTTTGTTCTCAACTTGAATTATAGTATGTCATAGTAACCATTAGCCCTTCCTAGTTCACTAGATACAAATAAGACTGACACTTAAAAAAATGAGAATCAGCAAAAGCAAATTGAATGGGATGGACTAGGAAATGGAAATAATTAATGTTTACCAATAGAAAAGTACTCATTTCATTCTGTCCCTCTAATTATGTTGTGTTTGGTTGGACAGAATGGTTGGAATGACTAAATATAAATGAAAATAATAGAGGTAAGTAAGAGGGAAGTTTTGGAAAAAAAATTGAGCAGAGTGCAAAATTGTTATGATGAGATATGAGAAGGAATTGATTATAGGAGAGAATGGAGCATTTCTTCTCAAATTGGGGGTGTGATCTCTATTATAGAGTGTAAGGAATGGACTGGAGAAAGGAGTGAAATTTTTAAACAATTATTCATAACATAGTTCAAATTTTATTCCATTCCTTCCAAATTTATTCACCCCAACCAAACACAACATTAAAGTTCCAAACACAACAATAGGATTGACAGTTTGTAGACTTTGTAGGATAATATGGTTGGTAGTTGAACATGAAAAAAGTATATGTTACTGGTTTTAAATTCTGGTGGTGATGAATAGCCAATTTATTTTATTGTTTAAGACATGTTCCAGGCTCCTCTTAGAATATAGTACATGATCCTGTTAAGCCATCCTTCTAAAACCTTGAGCCTATGGAGAGTTGGTTACTTAGCACTCCTAGTAGAAAGTTGATGTGGAAGTCCTTATAATCAAAATTATGATTTTTGCATTGTAATAATTTTGCTTCAACTGTCATTGCTTTAGTTGCTTATTAAATTATTGTGATTTCTGAAACTTAATTGCTAGAACCTTTTGATGTTGAGAGTTCAAAAATCAAATCATGTTAGGCCATAGCTAATTGGTTCTGTAATCAAGTAATGCGGAAAATAAGCTAATGGGTACAAAATTTATATACTTGAATTCGCAAGGGGGGAATGTATTTGTGTGTGTGTGTGTGTGTGTAGCACTGTCATTTTTAATCAATTTCAGCACTTCACTGAATCAGGATGATTCTACTTGGCGAACCGTTGCACTGGCATTTCAAACGCTAGGTGTTGTATATGGTGACATGGGCACAAGTCCTCTGTATGTTTTTTCTGATGTGTTCAGCAAGGTGAACATCAAATCAGATGTTGATGTCTTAGGGGCATTATCACTTGTAATATACACTATTGCATTAATTCCTTTGATAAAGTACGTCTTCATCGTACTCAAAGCTAATGACAGTGGTGAAGGTATAAGTTTTTTATTCAAAAACTTGTATAGCATTGGTTTGTTCATAGGTTTTATTCATATTCCGAATTTAATTTGCAGGAGGAACATTTGCACTATATTCATTGATCTGCAGGTATGCAAATGTTAATCTTCTGCCAAATCGTCAGCCAGCTGATGAACAGATCTCTAGTTTTAAGCTCAAATTACCCACTCCGGAACTGCAAAGGTCTTTACATATAAAAGAAGTACTTGAACAAAAATCCTCCTTGAAAACACTTCTCTTGCTCCTGGTTCTAATGGGAACATCCATGATTATTGGGGATGGTATTCTTACACCAGCTATATCAGGTAGGGGTTAGTTTTGAATTCCCATACATACTAGAAGCCTAGAAGGGCGTACTAGGAGTGCAGTTTAAAAGGCATTTGCTGTATAGTCAATAAAAGAAGTTAATTATGTATAACACGAATAATGCACAGACATCAGATTATTTGTTATTTTGTAACTTATAAGGTTTTTAATTATCTGCAAGTTCTACCATTGTCTGAGAATTTCTATCTTTTATCCACATAAGGTCGATCCGTCAAAGAGAAAGACGCGAGCAAAGCCGCAAATTGTATAAGTTTACTTTCCTGAATATTAATGTTTACTAAATGCATTATCTAATCAAAGTGCCCATAATTAATTTAATGTCTCCCCATCATCAACAGCATTCCTTTGGTAAGAAAAACTTTTCTCCTTTGTGCTGTCCTTGCACTGAAGGGCACAAAACTACTTCCCTGCATGCACTATAACTTGATTCGCTGCAATTCCAAAATGATAATCCAGAGACCCTTGTAGTGTTGTCTTTATATGCACCCACAGGATTTTTGGAGAATTAATATAGTTCAGCACAGCCTTTTTGAGTTAAAATATGTTCTTAATTTTATCTTTCATTTAGCAGTTATGTCTGCCGTGAGTGGTCTTCAGGGCGAAATACCAGGGTTTGACACAAGTGAGTAACTTTCTTATTATATCTTTACATTCATAAAGCAAAATTTCTGATTCTAATGCTTGACTTGCTATTCTGCTTGGATTATACTGTTCTTATCTCATCTGATACCGTATGCATGTATAATAAGCCAAAGATCAGTCAATTCTAGACCGACCAACCCCATTAGTTTCTTATTCAAAATATTGCAGATATACTAATTTTCACCTTAAATTGTAGTAAAAGTTTTGTCAAAACCAAAACATATCGGCTGTCGATGCTAGCACCAACCAGTAGTATTTGCATGAAGCTCCTTGTCTAATTGTCTTTTTCCAACAGATGCTCTTGTTATGGTCTCAATTATCATCCTTATCGGACTGTTTAGCATACAGAGATTTGGGACTAGCAAAGTGGGTTTGACCTTTGCTCCTGCTCTTGCTTTGTGGTTTTTTAGTCTGGGAGCTATTGGTATTTACAACATATTTAAGTATGATACCTCAGTTGTAAGGGCAATCAATCCGGTTTACATCTATATCTTCTTTAAGAATAACTCTGGCAAGGCATGGTCAGCTCTTGGTGGTTGTGTCCTATGTATCACAGGTATTTCGAGGTGCCCTGTGTTATTTTTTTGGTCTTGAAGTTAATATTGCAATTCCTTCCCAAAAATTAAATTTACTATGGCAGAACCTGTGTTTACATATTTGAACACTTTTATCTCACTCTGTCATTTATACTATTGTCTTTAAGTATCACACCGGTGATTAATATATATAATATTTGTACATTATCTGTTCATCTGATTCTAATATCTGGATAAGCACACGGTGAGATAATCTGTGATTGCAGGTGCGGAAGCAATGTTTGCCGATCTAGGTCATTTCTCTGTACCTTCTATACAGGTCTTTCTACTATCTTTATTCATCCTTTCTGGGATTGTATCGCTGCGAACACTTAATTCTTGTTCAAGTTAAGAACATTATAGGTGATCTGAATACTAACTTCTGCAGATTGCCTTCACCTTTGTGGTGTTTCCGTGCCTTCTTCTAGCTTATATGGGTCAGGGTGCATATCTGATGAATTACCCCAACTCAGCGAACAGAATCTTTTATGATTCTGTACCAGGTAACTTTTGCCAAAATGTAGCTTCTCACATTTCCTTCGATTCTCAATGTTTTAAAGTTCAGTTAGGAGTTAGGTCGGGACTTCTCTTTAATATGTGGTCATTGTGATACTTGCACATTGGTGGACATACAGATGGTCTTTTCTGGCCAGTTTTCGTGATAGCTACAGTTGCTGCCGTGATTGCCAGCCAAGCCATGATCTCTGCTTCATTTTCTTGCGTGAAGCAATCCATGTCGCTTGGATGCTTTCCGAGGCTAAAGATAGTTCACACCTCAAGGAGATTGATGGGACAAATATACATCCCTGTCATCAATTGGTTTCTAATGATCATGTGCATTCTTGTGGTTGCCACCTTTAGGAGCACAACAGACATAGCAAATGCATATGGTGAGGTTCCCTTTGCTTGGGAGTACTCTATATGACTTTTAGTTAATCAAACAAATATTCATTAGTAGTTTAACACATGCCCTACTATTTGTTTCCCAATAAACCTTGACCCCTTGCAATAAAAATTTGATAACAAAATCTTAGAGGAATTGACAAGTCACTTTAACAAGGTTTTAACAATTATATTGTAGGGATAGCTGAAGTTGGAGTCATGATTGTTAGCACCGCCTTGGTTACGCTGGTTATGCTTCTTATTTGGCAGACCAACTTGTTTCTGGCACTGTGTTTCCCTCTTGTATTTGGATCAATTGAGCTCCTATATATGTCTGCCGTCCTTTCCAAAATCATGGAAGGTGGTTGGTTGCCACTGGCATTTGCTTCTTGCTTCCTCTGTGTGATGTACACTTGGAATTATGGAAGTGTACTGAAGTACAGAAGTGAAGTCAGAGAAAAGATTTCAATGGATTTCATGTATGAGCTTGGCTCCACCCTAGGGACTGTGAGAATCCCAGGAATTGGACTGTTATATACAGAACTGGTACAAGGCATCCCCTCCATACTTGGGCAATTCCTTCTGGACCTTCCAGCAATTCATTCCACAATTGTCTTTGTGTGCATCAAGTATGTTCCTGTACCAGTTGTCCCTCAAGAAGAAAGGTTTCTATTCCGCAGGATTTGCCCAAAAGACTACCATCTGTTCAGATGTGTTGCTCGATATGGTTACAAAGATGTCAGAAAGGAAGATCACCATGCATTCGAACAACTTCTAGTCCAAAGCCTGGAAAAGTTCCTGAGAAAAGAAGCTCATGAGTTAGACTTGGAAAGCAGTCTCATTGAAGTGGATCAGTACGACAGCATTTCCGTCAAGTCGAGAGAACCTACAGATACTCTGGAGGAGCTTACAATACCATTGATATTGCATGATCACAATTCCGAAAAGGCAGAAACTACCTCAACAGAAGGAGGTATAGTGGAATTACCACCATCTAGCTCAATACCAGGAGACGAAGATCCAAGCTTGGAGTACGAGCTGTCAGCTCTTTGGGAGGCCACAAATTCTGGATTCACATATTTACTTGGTCATGGTGATGTAAGGGCCAAGAAAAATTCATTCTTTATCAAGAAACTGGTAATCAACTATTTTTATGCATTTCTGCGAAGAAATTGCAGAGGTGGTGCTGCGGTTATGAGGGTACCACACATGAATATAATTCAAGTCGGGAAGACCTACATGGTTTAGTGATGCAACTACATTTTTACTGTGCATTCAAAGAATCCCTTTGGAGAAACTGAGTTCATCTCCATTATTGTTGTTATGAAGGACCTGATGCAGAATTGTATTGTACTTCTAATTATTTACAACTTGTGATTGCAAACTTGTAGCATTTGCATAATTGCATCACAACTCTTCGTAGCTACCAAATTGTTATTTTTTTTGTGTGGGTGTGAATTCAGTAAATTATAATTTATGAGACGTATGATTGTAAAGAATTAGTACTCCAGGAGAGTTTACGAGCTAAGAATGCATGGCAAGAGGTGGACCTCAACTTAAATTATTATGGGCTTTGGAGAATTTAACTACAGGCCAAGCCTGTTTAATATTTATGTAACTTTCTTAGCCGAAAATGGGATGGGGAAGCTCACATTGGTTGAAGAGTGGACCTCAGAGATTCAGATAACAGGATTTCCGAGAAATCTCCGAAAAAAGTCAGTTGCAGTCTTGCAGACATACAAAAACCGGCACATTGTTAAGTTTGGTCAAGGGAATGTAAAGAATAAAATGAAACGAGTAAAATTAAAATTAAATATTATAAATACAAGATATATCTTGGAAAATTGAGAGAGTACACTCATGAGTCATGACAGAAAAAGAAATTGGATATAGGAGAGGGTAGAACATGGTATCTAGTATGATTTCCATTAACTGAACAAGCAGGGACTGAAAATTTTAAATAATTATTTCTAGCATAGTACAAGTTTTTTTCGTTTTTTCGAATTCATTTACTCCGACCAAATTATATTATTTTACCTTTTAATTTAAGATGCCGGAGTCTACATACTATTTGAAGAAAAATAATTATTCTGTTTTAAATTATGACTACTGTGGCCGTATGTAGAAACACTTCTTATATAAAGTATTATTTAGAATTTATTCATTTAATGAAAAATGATATATTTATTAGAAAAATAACAGGTTATATTAACTGATGTAAACATTATCAAATTCAAATAGATCGGAATGCACCGATTCCACTTTCATACTAATATATACCGTTGCCCAGTGTAACATAAATCGAGTATTGGACCTAATCGGTTGAACTACCGTCTCTACCAATTCAGGGATTAATCGGGAATCAGAGATTAATCAGAAGAATCAAATGGAGTGAAAATCGAATTTATTTTAATATTAAAACATTATATTAGTTATTTAGTAACTAATATACACTATATTCATAAACTCTGCAATTATTCATATGTAAAGTAATATAGTATTTTAATATTAATAATTTATCATACAAAAAAAGAAATATGCATAAGGACCAATCGAATTTTAAAAATTGAATTGGTGACCGACCTCGTCGTAGAGGATTAATCGATTAAATCGGAGATTTTAAAATACTGTCACTGCAGACTTATAGTCTTGATAAAAAAAATTTGGTCTTCTGCGTCCGTCCACGGTGCTAATTGCTAAAAGGTGTCATGTGCTGCCCGGTACCGACTTAACAAGATTTTAATAATCGTAAATGAGGCAAGTCAAATCAACTCTTGGTTACTGCTTAGCAGTTGCATTTGGTACTAACTTCAACAACAAATAACAATAACCTTTTGATAACCCCAAAGGAGGTACAATTCTCTCTAACGCTGTCAATTGTCATCGAACATCTCTGATATTATTTTAATGAATTTTTAAAATATATTCTAAAGAATTTAATTTTTGATAATTATTATGTCACCTACAACAACTATTTCTATCTGTGTTTCTTATTATTATAATAGCTAGTATTAAATTGGACTAATAATAAGATGTGTCCCTGTACTTTTTACTAGACCCCTGTGTCGTGTGTTTATTGTGACAGGAATATGTTATTTTAGTATCTAATACTTATGTTATTCATAAAATATAAGGGTTCATTTCTGCGCACTATAAGTATTCTTGATTAATACTTTCGAAAAAAAAAAAGTATTCTTGATTAATATAATTTTTTTTCAAGCAGAGTTTGATATTATCTCTTCCGTTGAGCAGACAAATATGAAAAGACGGAAAATGTATTTCGTAAGAAAAATCGGAGGAATATGGAACACAAAGTGAGCATGCAATCATGGATAGCAGCGACATGATCCTTTTGGCGATAACAATCGATGAGGAAGATCCGTTGAGAACTTGAGATCAGAAAACGTATGCATGTCGCTCGTAGGTGGCAGAGTAGTAGACTGTACACGTAGAACAAACATCCTTATCTTATGCACCTTATTAGAAAGTCTATCTTTATTCATGATCAAAAACAATACTTCACTTAATTTATGTGTAAATTATTGTTTCAATAAATTAACTGAGAATTATAATATATAACTTCAAATTCATTTATATTCTAATTTCAAACTAGTTAAATAATATTAAATATAATATGAAAATAACAATAAATTTAAAATAAATATAACATAATTTTGTAACGGCATCCGAAAACGTCCGGGTCGAAATATGACTTTAAAATAAGTTCTGAATCAGTGGATGTGGCCAAAGGGAGTGGCGTAGAAGGGCACAAGCCCCTTGTAAAGCTTGTTGGAAAACCAGTTGTCGGACTTTGATAATCGCTCTTATGTTCATTTTTCAGAAAATTCATATATAATTATATGTGACATTTCATAATATATAATTTTAAATTTTAAATAAGCTTCGAGATAGCAATATAATTTAAAATTTCAAAATTCAGAATTATTATACTTAAAAACAAAATATTATCAATAAAAGAAATCATCTAATTGTCTTGTAATCTACAATATTACTGTATTTATATATCTTTAAAAATGTCTGAGGCATGTATCCTAAATTTGTATAGACAACCAAACGTGAACTGTAGTAGTAATAATTGTGCATGGAAGAAAAAACTGAGAATCGTTGCCTGTTAGATGTTGAATGAGTGACCAAACTAGTGGGGTCATAATTAGTTTTATTATTTCTTCTTTCTAGAAAATATCAAATCTTTAGTCTTGGGCATGTCTGGCTCACTATTTTAATTAATTTTGACAATAAAGATATATTCTTAAAAGATACTCCTATTTCTTAATATTAAGTGTACTTGACTTGTTCATTTTTCTTGTTCTACGTCTAAGATAAGTGGAAAAATAGTTTTTAATTATTAAGAATTAAATAAAACATAAAATATGAGGTATAGGTATTGATTACTCCTTATTACTAAAATGAAACTAACACCGTTAGACTTAGATTTATTTTAAAGGGAAAATTAATTCTAAAGTCTCTGAACTATAGGCACTTTTTTTTTCTAGGTCCCTGAACTATAAATGTCAATTCATATGTAATTCAACTCTTGATTTTTTCCTACCTGGGTCCTTCCGTTAGATTTGATTTGACGCCGTTAGTTTTTCCGGCGAACTTGGTCGGAAAAGCTCAAATCCGGTGAGCTCGAATTTTCCGACGAGGCTAATTTGAACACTAAAAATCACGAAAATTATATGAACATGCTCATAATCACACGATCTATCAATCTACATCATTATAATTCGAAAAAAAGCTATTAAAATGAAAACTAATATTCAACTCAAAATTCAAAAATTACCAAACTAAATTTTGATGGTATAGATGGATAGGGGATTGAAAAACGAGCAATTTGATTACTCAAGCTTCAAATTTGGATACCGGAATCACCTTCAAAGTTATCTTTGATTCTCATGAACTTAAGAAAAACTAATGGCGTCAAACCAAATCTAACGGAAGGATCCAGATAGAAAAAAATCAAAAGTTGAATTACTTATGAATTGACATTTATAGTTCAGGGACCAAAAAAAAAAGTGCCTATAATTCAGGGACTTTAGAATTAATTTTCCCTATTTTAAATTCTAACCTAATATCTAGTTTGTTTAGCACGGGACTTAAACCAACTCAACAGATATAACCTAACAGGTGTAAGTATAACCCAGTTGCGATTTGCAAGCATTGATACGTGGGAACTGGGAAGTAATCAACATCATTCTACAGCTACAATATGCTAGGATTGTATTATCATTGTCATTAAACTATTGACACTCCATATGGTCCACATCACTGTATAAAAATATTACCACGTGCCCGTCGTGTTATTTTCTCTTTCGCACGAGTCTGGCAATTCAAAGTCACAATTTGATTGCAATTTATTCGAGAAAATCAACTGCCACAATTTATGGGGTGTTTGTTTCCGGCTTAAAAGTCGGGTTTCTCGTTTATAAGTTAAAAGTACTTATTTGTATCGTTTGTGTAAAAAGTCAAGAAGCACTTAAAAACAGTTATGAACGATAGCTTTTGTTTCAGGGTTTCTGCTTATTTTCCAAACACTTTAATCACTTATAAGTCTTAACTTACTTCTAACTTCTGCTCCACTTTTTTTATTTTAAGCAAGAAGCACTTATTTTAAGCTCACCCAAACGGCTTCTAAAGCACACGAAATTTTAATGCTATTATTTATCCAATAAGAAACTTATAAAGAGAACTTGTTTTTATTTTTTTACTAAATTATAAAAACATTATTTACATGTGAAATGGATATATAGAATATAATTTATTGAATTGCCCGCTCCAAGATTCACTATTTTAGAAAGTAAGACAAATCATTAGGCATGATATTAATAAATTTGTATCATTTTAACATCAATTAATAAAACATTATACTGACACGTGTATACAAAATATTTCTATATAAACATATTAGATGCACGTAGATTATTGACTATTAAAATAAGTATTTGTTAAATGAAATTTTGGTTTAGCCCGCTTTAGTCATATGTTTGATTTTATATCCAAAGTTTATTTTCTATTTATAATCAAAATATTTTTTCCGAAAAGAAAGTTATAAATATAGGACCCTTTGGATTAATTTAAAAGAAGTGACTTCTTGTTTAAACTAAAGAAGGGGAGAAGTGAAAAAAGTTGAGACTTATAAGTTATTAAACGGTTTAAAAAAAATGTAGAAGTCGTGAAAAAAAAACTAACATTATCAACTTTTTATAAATAATTCTAGCTTTTTTATATGAGTAAAAAAAATGTTACTTCTAATCTCCAGCTTCTTGTAACCAAACATGAACATATTTCAGATATGAAAATTAATCCAAACTTATTTTTCGTATCCAAAAATTCAGCAATCCAAACTTATTTTTCATAAAGATACTACTACATCTGCAACGCATGTTCGGATATGCTGGACATGGGGTACAAAAACTTTGACATTATCTGCGAGAGAAAAAACACAATAAACTATTACAGCATACAATTTTACATATTTTATTATCTTCGTTTCCCTTTCACTTCTACTTGCTGGGTTAATTTGTCGTAGATTTCGTTTATTAATTATTTTTACAATATTTTTCTACTTATAAAATATTTCCTCCCTCTCATGTATGGTAGACGTTTTGTATATAATAATATGCTGATAAGTGATACCACTTCATTTGCTTGTATATATATATGCTTCCTGGAAAGTTCTGTAAAGGGTCATCGTTTAATGGGGTCACTGGGGCTTTGAAGCAAGCTAACATGGATCTTGAAACTGGGTCAAACAAAAATCATGTCAAGGTTAGATTTTTCACCTGTTTCTTGTGTCTCTTTTAAGGTTGTTTTTCAAGAAACTCATGTTTCTAATGAACACTCTGTATGTTTGTGTGTTTAATGTAGAGAGAATCTTGGAGAACTGTCTTGACATTGGCTTATCAAAGTTTGGGTATTGTGTATGGAGATTTGAGTACTTCTCCTTTATATGTTTTCAATAGTACATTTGCTGAGGACATTAATCATTCAGAAACTAATGAAGAGATTTATGGAGTTTTGTCTTTTGTGTTTTGGACACTTACCTTAGTTCCTCTTGTTAAGTATGTGTTTATAGTGTTAAAAGCTGATGATAATGGAGAAGGGGGGACATTTGCACTTTATTCACTTCTTTGTAGACATGCTAGGGTGAGTTCATTGCCTAATAATCAGTTAGCAGATGAAGAATTATCTTCTTACAAGACAGAAGTAGGTGCTAATCCTGACCCGGATAGAATTGGGTCGAGGCTGAAATCGACTTTGGAGAAGCATAGAGTTTTGCAGAGAATTTTGCTTATATTGGCATTGATTGGAGCTTGTATGGTAATTGGAGATGGGATTCTCACACCGGCTATTTCTGGTAACTTTCTTCACATTTAGGAGATCTGTTTTGTGTAAAATTTGAGTTCTTGTTGTTCGGAGTTTAATCGGTTTACTTGTCTGTGGAGTCTTTTCGGCGGTTTCTGGTGTTGAACAACTGGCTATGCACAAAGAGCATCACAAATGTAAGATTCACTTTTTTACTTTTTATTGGATGATATACATCTATTTTCCTTATTGTGTATGCCTATTTTTTATTACAATGATCATTATGGATCTACGCTTGCTAATTTTAATATTTTGGGGAAATTAATTATGACATTTCCCTTTCATGTGTACTTGGTTTAGGTGGGAATCCATCATTTCTTGCCATTATGAGTAATAAAGTTGGTGTTTGCAATTTGCCTTTAAATGATATTTATGAATTATTCTCACTGTTTTTGTATGTGAACTAATTCCATAATCAAGTATGTGTATTTGTAACCCCCAGAAACCTTCACAATATTATTAGGGACATAGGTATCTTTAGTAACTATTAGGAGCTCTTGACTCTTTACCAAGTTAATAAGTTGAGCTGCCACCGGCATAAGTGGCGCACTTGCATGTGCATCATAAATCAAGTAAATCAAGCGTTCGTGGTTACTGGGGTAAGTAATTCGTAGTAATAACGCAATTTAGATTGAGATTGGAGAATAAAAAAAAAAAATCGAAGCTACTCTTTCCTTGTTAAAACTGTAGTTACTTTGGAATAGTGCTAATGAATCATGCCTTCTCTAGTATCCCCTTATCATAAGTATGAAGATGAGATTTTGACTGTCGTCACTGACACACGGGTTACTTTGATAAAGCAGTGTGCTAAAAGCACCATCCTGAATTTGCGCTTATAATTTGTTGTAATCTGCAATGTTTGGGGCTATAGTAACATGAAACCGTGATTAGAGATTGGCATGTTCTGCCTATTGTTAGAGCTGTCATTGATTGAATAATAATGTAGGTCGAGGTCGTACAAGGCCAAGTTGTCTTAATATATATATGTTTTACAACTTTAGGCATTCAAACCGTAGTTTTCATCCATAAAACACTCTCCCCTTCCCCGAAGTATAAAAAAGAAAAGAAAAAGAAAGAGGTAGTTGAGTGATAGCCGGAGACGTTACATAGTGAAAGAACATAGCTAAGCATAGCCGCAGTCGTGTTGTGATGAAACACTTAAGTAGTGTAGACACTAGATATTGTAGCAACTCATGGATTGTGACCCCTTAAAATTAATATTAATAATTACTATATTGTTGCTGATACTGCAATGGTAGTTGGATTTTAGCCGGAGACGTGCCATAGTCAAATGATACAGATAAGCATAGCCGCAGTCGTGATGAAATGCAGGAGTAGCATAGACGCTATACATTGTAACTACTCATGAATTATGACTCCTTATAATTCGTAATTAGTATATTGCTGCTGATAACGCAATAGTGGTTGATTGTTAGCCAAAAGACGTGCCTTAGCGAAACAACATAAGTACGCTTAGCCGCAGTCGTGTCAAAAATGTTATACGTTGTAGGCTTGTAGCTGCTCATGAATTATGACTCCACGTGTTGCTGCTGATGCAGCTATTAATGGCAAGATCAGGACTTACTCTTTAATTGGATATTGGAACTCTAACCTATAAATTAGCCGGACATAAAAAAAATTATTTGGCTGCACATTAGGCTGGTATATAATTCACTGTACTATTTTGAATTAGAGTAACCAACCAGATCAATTTTAGAAACTCTGTTGCACTAAAAAAAATAGAACAAAAATGTGCTTCACTTCATAATAAGATGAACTTGCAATGCGGCAATATCTCAGTTTGTTTTTAAATTCTGTATAACGTTTAATGCTACCTCCTAAAAATGTTCAAATTCTGCAGATGTAGAAGTCCCAGTAGCATGCATCATACTGATCGGCTTGTTTGCACTTCAACATTATGGCACCCACAGGGTTGGATTTCTATTTGCACCTGTTGTTATAATCTGGCTTTTGACCATCAGTGCCATTGGTTTATATAATGTCCTTCACTGGAATCCTCATGTGTACCGAGCACTCTCCCCATACTACATGTACAATTTTCTGAAGAAAACCCAAAAAAGAGGGTGGTTGTCCTTGGGCGGGATCTTGCTATGCATAACAGGCAAGTTTATCACCTAAGGTGATACTAAATGCTTTAGATTCAATGTCAATTAACAATTTCTTATACCTGAATATCTAAACTTCAGGACATTTATGCAGGTTCAGAAGCTATGTTTGCCGACTTGGGACACTTCTCCCAGTTGTCAATAAAGGTATTACTTGCAATTACCTTCTACATGACAGCTACTTGCTGCTTAGAATCATTTTTTGTACTCTTTTTTAGGATACGTGCGTTATATGTAAGGAACTGATATATTTTTAAGGACCTTGCATAAATCAGAGTCACTGAAATGTCATTAATAGGTAGCTAGAATAACAGTTATCTAGACCTTCAATAAACTTACATATTCATTTGACACACTATTTTGTAGGTTGTGCAAATTATGTGCTATTATGCATAAACCTATATTATATTAACCACATGACATTTTTGAAACAGACAACAGCATGAAGCAAATGTTGTTTTAGATTAGTGTAAGACGACAAACTCTCTATACCCCTTACCCGATGCGTTATAGTGTTCAAGGAAAAGTCTCAATATGTTAGTTTGACAGAACAAAATTAATTAAATAGGTATAGCTAAATCATTGAATAGTCGAATCAGCATTGGGAATTAACATTCACAATCAGGCTAGTGCTAATTGATTGTAAATATATGGATATTTATTTCCTCTTAATGTCTGCAATTTAGTAGTATATAGAAATTGAGACTTGGGTCCTTCGAGTCAACCTCAAAGTCATAGTACAACCACTTTGGTGGCTGCAACATTTACAATAAGGCTAATGCAACTTGTCTTACCAGCTTGCACTTCCTTCTGCATTTATATTTGAAGTTGTATGGTTTTGCCTGACCAAGAAAAAATAGTATTGTTTTGAGGCAGCAGCTTTGTAACATAGTTTAAATTATTAATAATTATTTGTTTCTGCAGATTGCTTTCACAACTTTTGTTTATCCATCTTTGATTCTTGCTTATATGGGCCAAGCTGCATACTTATCTCAGCACCATATGACTGCTCATGATAATGATGTAGGATTTTATGTTTCTGTCCCTGGTAGGTTTTTCAACCATTTCCTTTAAATTGAGCATACAAGGTAGTGGAGGGCTTTTAGCTAACTTAAGATAGCTTACAATTGATTCCAGAGAAAATAAGATTGCCAGTTCTGGTGATTGCCATTTTAGCTGCGGTAGTGGGAAGCCAGGCAATCATTACAGGAACTTTTTCAATTATCAATCAATGTTCTTCACTTGGCTGCTTTCCTAGAGTTAAAGTGGTCCACACGTCAACTAGCATTCATGGCCAAATCTACATCCCCGAGATTAACTGGATCTTGATGATTTTATGCTTGGCTGTTACAGTTGGATTTAGAGACACGAGACGCTTGGGTAATGCTTCAGGTATAGAAATACTCGACTGCTAATTATTTTTTGCTCGCAGTATAGGAATGATAACATTTTACATTTGTAAAGTGGTCCGGTTTGTGTATGTACTTCCAAAGGAGTACGAACTGTACAAATTTCATTAGCTTGCGTGAATTTAAATGACTCTGTCTTTGCATTCAGGTTTGGCAGTCATTACTGTGATGCTGGTCACAACCTGCTTAATGTCTGTGGTTATGGTATTGTGCTGGCATCAAAGCATCTTTTATGCAATATGCTTCCTGTTCTTTTTTGGGACAATCGAAGCTCTTTACTTCACTGCTTCACTTGTCAAATTTCTTGAAGGTGCTTGGGTCCCAATTGCTCTTGCACTCATATTCATGATAGTGATGTATGTCTGGCACTTTGGAACAATCCAGAAGTTTGAGTTTGATCTCCAGAATAAGGTCTCTGTTGATTGGTTGCTGAGCCTTGGTCCTAGCCTTGGCATAGTACGAGTGCGTGGGATTGGTCTCATTCATACCGAGCTAGTGTCCGGAATCCCTGCAATATTCTCCCACTTTGTTACCAACCTTCCAGCCTTTCACCAGGTCCTTGTGTTTCTTTGTGTAAAATCAGTACCTGTTCCTCATGTCGAACAGGAAGAACGTTTTCTTTTGGGTCACGTAGGTCCGAGAGAGTACAGGATCTACAGGTGCATTGTACGATATGGTTACCGTGATGTTCACAAGGATGATATGGAGTTTGAGAATGACCTGATTTGCAGTATAGCTGAGTTTATAAGGACAGGAAAATCAGACACCAACAGAGATATACATTCGGGAAACAACAACGAGAAAATGATGGTTGTTGGAACGCCTTCAACCAGTGCACAGAGTATAAATATGTGGGAAGACAAATCAGAAGATTCGGAGATGGCTGGCACATCAGAACAGGATATACAGTCACCTGAAGTGAAGAAACCAAAGAAAAGGGTGAGATTTGTCGTTCCAGAAAGCCCCAAAATCGACAGAGTAGCACAGGATGAGTTGCAAGAACTGATGGAAGCCAGAGAATCAGGGGTGGCTTATATACTTGGACATTCCTATATGAAGGCAAAACCTGCTTCTGGGTTTATGAAAAAGCTGGCAATAAATTATGGGTACGAGTTTTTGAGGAGGAATTCTAGAGCATCTACAAATGCATTAAATGTACCTCATGCATCCACATTAGAGGTTGGTATGGGCTACTATGTATAATGTTGATAATAGGTGAATCGCCAGCCTTTCTTTCTTTCTTTTGGTATAGATTATAGAATATATAGTGTTGTAAATATTTTTGTATATGATATATATTCGGTAAAATGAAAAAAAATATAAATCATATGTTGAAGAGCAGCAAGAAAGCAAGAATCGTCATCTCACTGTATTATATGTTATCTACGTTTAAAGTAGGATAACAATCTATAATTATGATTATATTTGCCGTTGAGTTGTACTCTGGTTTCTTCCTCTGATAAAAAGGAGAAAATTACCAGGCACCCAACGGAAACTCCAGCCCAGACAGGCACATTTCACACAGTTGATGAACAGGGATGAAAATTAATACAGGGAAGACTATAGCAACTCCTGTTTCTGTTTTTAGGTTCAGAATCAGCGTCTCTGTTTTTAGGTTCTCTAGTTCATGTCCAGGATTTATCCTGTTTCTGCTTATGTTTTCTCAGTTTCTGATGTAATCTCGGTGCTCTTGTATTCTCAGACTTTTATTCCTATTAATATTGATTTAGCGAACAAGTTGTATGTTGTCTACGTTCTGGTCTCATCATTAAAATTTTAACGGAACATAATGTCATACAAATTTTGCAGATTTTATATAATAATCAATATATTTGTTTAGTGGAATTTTTATGATTAAATTTAATATAATTGATATTTTATATCACTCTAAATCTATCCTATTAGACTTTCAGCATCCGAAATCACATTATTCGGCATGTACTAGAAAAATTACACAGGAAGATTTTTAGATATGGGGATGGTTTGGTTGGGCGGTAATAAACCCCGAATTTTTGAAAAATCAGGGGAGGTGAATAAGAAGGTGGTGTAAAAGGTCAATTTTTTGGAGGTGAATCCGAAGGTGGTATAAAAGGTCAATTTTTGTTTATTAAAGGAGGCTCTATAGAGTTGAAAGGACAGCTCCACTGGCTTCCTTGTAGATCTAAAACTATCTTAGCATTTCGCTATCAAAAAGTTTTTGTCGTAGGTACATATGGTTCACAATATCTGGTGGTTGAGATATGGCCTCGTGTGGCCGTTGGTATTCATGTGTGCACAATTTAATAACATTTCTTTTTCTCATGGAAATGGATATCATATATAAACAATTTTTTTATTATATGGATGCATAAATTACTTAAACAGTGTTCGGGCAGTGCAAATTTTAGACAGAGGTTCTACTCAGCGTGCAAGACAGAGAATTCGATTCTCATCTCTTTTGGCTTTCAATAAACATTTTAAGCACGAAATTTCTTATTTAGCCTCAAGCAGGCCCTTCAAATTTAAGACGACGCGACAGTTGAGATCATTCGGACTCTTTACCAGAAAGATCTGGACTGCATGATTCTCCTGTCAATTATCACTAGTAGAAAGAGAGTGCAATTTAGCTTAGAGAAACACAAAGAGCATTGAAATTAAAAGGAAGACTCTATAACCCCACAATCCACCAACAAAGACTCTTTCTCCTCTTATCAACCAAATGTTTTAAAATCATCGCTAATAATAAGCTAAAGGAGTATAGAAACTTCAACTTACTCATCATCACAAGACTTCCGAGTCCCTACCACTATTTTTATGGATCCCATACCTACCATAAGCTCTCCTCAGTCCTCTCATGTAAAAATATCACATATATGTATGTAGCTTAACAAACCCAATTCCCTCGGGCAAAAGCAATATAATACACTCCATACATTAAAGACCCATGTCATTCATAACAAAAGCATTGTGCACATATATACATATCACATATACCCATCTATATCCTATGGGGTCTCTTGCAAACTTATGTTGCAACATAAACATACATAATGGCGTTTAATGTGCACAGTATTTTGGAACGGGCTTGTTTATATAATTATATGTGAATATTGAGCATTATGTGTTCCCGTTCCGTCGTGCTTGAATAGTGCAGTATGATATGTTGCACCTAAGAGCAACTTCAGCCCAATACTATAACAACAGTGTAACTTATACCATAAACCAACTCGAATGTAACACTAAAATAGTGCAAAACTTACCACAATGTCGCATAAATATTCCTTTTAGTGTAAATTATAGTGTAAATACAAATTTATTCCATTTATGTTATAGAAAGATTTGTTTTAGCGTAAGTTACAGTGTTAATAACATAATTTACAAATGATGGGATTTTGACGCTATTTTAGTGTAAAAGTTACACTTAGCGTGACGCCATATCCAATATCTCTAAAAAATAAAGGCGGTATGGTAAATATATAATGTCGATCTTCCAATAATAGCAACTCAGCATGTATAGTGGATACAGAATGTGACTAGAACATGTGAATTCACTTTTTTGTCTGACCAGAGCTTTCTGCAAGCAGCTAATGCACTTATGTAAACCATAATTTTCTAGTATAGAAGTTGTAATCATGAAAGTTAAATTTCAGATAAAAGAAATTAAGCAAGACATTTCAAAAAATCAGAACTGTCATCAAGATTCTTCGATATGAATACAGAAAAAGTGCATGCTTGATGTTTCCGTCTAGCTAAAGGATGCAAGGAGAAAAAGCATCATTCACAGTAGTTTCCATGATAAGAGAATTCAAAGAGTACTGCGAAAGTGAAAGTGTCGAAAAACTTTAATTAGATCACTGAAAAAAGAACAAACATGACAAAAATTCATCTATGCTTTATGTAACTGAGGTCCTAACAGTCCATGGCGAACTTGTATTAGTATAAGAACTAACCATGTGTGTATCGGCGGAATTAGGGAACTTATCTTTCCTAGGCCATAGCCAGATCTTGGAAACCGAAAAGCTCTCACCTTTGCTTCTATTGTTAATTTTCTTACCATCAGAATCCCCTTCAGTTGAAGAATTCCAATTGTGAACAGTGACCCCCTTCACAGGCCTGTCTTTGCTGCTGGGGCAGAAGGCAACTTGCAACTCGGAATCGTCAACAACATACTGAAAAGATCCCATCGAGTAACACCTTCTTGCATCCAAATTACTGTTACTTGGTTCCGCCACCTCATCAATTTTTGCTTCAACATTCGTGCTTCTAAACTTTCCGAGTCTAACAGGAAACATCCTCTTTTCACTAGCAACCTCATCAGGATCACCTGACTTTTGACCACAAGAAACACCAACACGAAAACTGCCTGAAAACCCATCTTCATCTATCCTCGAATCATCAAAATCAAAAACTGGGTTTTCCATAGAAAATCCGGACGTAAAAAGGGTTCCTCTACAAAGTGGACAAGTCGAATTCGACAATAACCATGTATCAATACAGTCAATATGGAAAGCATGACTACACAAAGGAAGCAATCTCAGCTTATCAAGCTCCGAAAACTCACAAAGACAAACAGCACAATCAAACGGCTCCTTCAAACCCTTTATTTCCTTGTAAAGAAACACGGGGAGAGCATCGATAAAAGCTTGATCCAAGCCAGAATCATGTAAATTAAAGAGCTGCTGTAATTGCCTCTGGACAGATTCAGAACCAGACATCTCATATCTACTCGACTGCGAGTTTGGGGAAGAAGTTCTTTTTCTCATGAGAAATCTCACAAGCAAGTGAAGTACCCCACAAATGAAAAATAAAACAGCTAGTACTACTATAACAACAAGAACTGTGGGGCTAATTTTACTACTAGAAGATGAGTTAGTTTCCTGGTTGAAAGGAGGTTGAACATCAGAAGAGTGGGTCACAAGAAGACTTCTTTGCTTAATTCTAAGTTGAATCAAACGCATTTTATCTAATACAACAAATCAAAACTAAGAAGTATCATTTATACACACACATACAGCCTTAACCATCAAGAATTTGAGATATGAACCCAACTATTTCCCAAGTATATGAATCATATTCTTGGGTGTATGCACAAGAAACCCAATTCAGTGAAACACACTAAACGCGTAGCAAAATCAAATCTTGACTTTTCTCGAGGATTAAAGATGCACTGTAATAGCTTGAACTTTAAACTTCAATGGGAGCTCTTGCTTAAATTGGTTCAAGCAATTTCAAGTAAGACTTGAGAGTGAATAGTTGAAGGAGAGATGTGCGAAGTGAAGCTTACCCAGATGAATTTGGAGCATTTGAAATCTCGAATTGCATAAGATTTGGGCAAAGAGAGGAGACACTAATTTTGTTTGTTTATTATGTTTGGTTTATTACCACCTGTGAAGGGGGAGAATATGATTTGATTTTTTTTATAAAGCATTTGGGTTATGTATGACTGTCACCTGCTATGCGCTAAATTTGATATATTTAGTTTGTTTTAATCAGTCGAGTTTTTTTTTTTTTACATAGAAATCCGCAGCCCCTACTCTTCGGGTGCGCATTGGGTAAACCCACGAGCTCGCTTGCAAATTACGTGTAAACCGCAATTAAGTAACATGTTCCGGTCCAGGAGGCATAATCACAAATTCTGCTCCCTTGGGGAGTCGAACGTGTGACCAAGAGGATACAAGTCCTCTCTTTTATATATGCATATTAATAAGCATTAATAAGTAGCTCATAAAAATGAGTTAAATACATGAAATTCATGTTTAGCATGTGATCATGAACACATCATAGAAAAACCGTTTTATAAATAAAAAAAATATTGTTTTCGAGTAATATTTTTATATCTAGAACAAATTCAATTCTTACTCCCCTTCATCCACATAAATCATACAATTTCGATATAAATATTTATAAATTATTCTGAAAATTAAAAAATTGATATGAATATAACATTTCCCAGTAATGTATGGTGTATGCATGAGTTGTAAAATGAAAGAAAAGTTAATGTGTTCATGTGTGTATGTATGCATGTGAAAAGGACTCGGGAGCTGGGGTGACTGACGAGGGGAAGGCGTATGAACAGAGCCTTCCAAAAACCAGCATCCTTTCAATGAACGGGTTTTTTGGTGTGGGCTGAAAATTGGTTTATGTCCTGTCAGTTGTATTGGGTCATACAATCGTGTTACTTATAAATAAAGCCCATTCATTAGATAAACCAATATCAAGTAGCCGTGGGGCAGTTGTGATTTGTGTGAATTGTGATGAATATGGTCCATGGACCTTTTCTATTTACACAACACTTACGTCAAAGCTTAGCGAACCGATAATTTTCTGGCCCATTAAGGATTCAACAAAAACTCAAATAGTCAATTTAAAAGCTTGAACTTCAATTTGGAAATCAAAGATTCTTAATAAGTGGGAATAAAAGTAATAGAATTTTTTACTTTTACTTTGGGAAGTCACTGAAATTCTTTTATGCCATCTTTTGATTAGTGTCCAGAGCAGCTTAGACTTTAGAGGATGTCTATGTGCTAACAGAATTTAGAATAATTCCGATCGATTCTAATAGGTGGCTACTTACAAAATCATATATCTGATATTATGTAAAATAAATATTATAACTCTTTTTTTTCCTCGAAACAGAGGTGTTAATCTAATAACAAAAAACCATACGGTATCTACCATGATTGAGTCGAACAAACAGTAAATTGCAATCGTCTGTTCTCATAAATAGACAGTTAAACGATATTTTGAAGAAAATGTATATGCAAATACAAGTACACGCTTCATGCATCCTCGTTGAATTACTACCATGCCCTGATAGAGCTATCGTTTGAGCTATCTACCATGCCCTGATAGAGCTATCGTTTGAGTTATCGACTACAACGGTGATTTTATACAAACTTTCATCTCGTTTGAGCTATCTACCATGCCCTGATAGAGCTATCGTTTGAGTTATCGACTACAACGGTGATTTTATACAAACTTTCATCACCAAATCAAGACCCCGCTCACAATTAAGAAGCGAAAAACAAAACTCTTACCAGGGAGAGAAAACAACCTAAGATCTGAAACAGAACCACAAAATCAAGACAAATCGGACTGAAAATCCACTCGCTTGAAACAGAGAAGGAAGACAACGAAGTCTCTGATTGTTTTGGATCTAAGAATTCTTACAAGAATAGATCCGGAACGGAACCACAAAAATAAGGGAAATCGGACTGAAACTCACCCGATTGGAAGAGAGACAGCGAAATCTCTAATGGTTTTAGATCTAAGTTCCCCGAGAAGATGTATTATTCAAAAACTAAGAAGAAAAACTAAACAATTAAGTGATTCGGGGCTTTCCACCGATGAAAACCGATGGAAGCCCCGGGCAAACACTAGAGAGAATTGGGGTTAAGAGAGAGGCTATTGAAGAAAAAGAAAAAGTCAGCATTTCTAATATTATAATTAATGAAAATCTGTTAATTCATGGTATTTGATTAAATTCGTGAAATAGTAACAAATGAAGATTGTTGATTTAAATTATTAAGAAATTAGAGATGCACTACTAAATAGATACAGACATTTTTAAAAATATTATATTTAGTTATATTATATATCAAAATTATAAATATATGTGAAAATTTAAGTTGAAAAAAGATCTATTCACACTAATTCACATTATTAATAACATACATACACACACACACACACACACATATATATATATATATATGTATGTATATTTTTTCATTTACAAATAATTGTAAAAATTAAAATGATGGGACAATGTCGTGTTAGGGGTCATTTGTTTAATTTATTACTGAAGCTGAATGAACTCATTTAAATGCATGAGATTGTTTGATAAGTTTAAATTATAGAAATCAGAACAATTTTAATAATATTAAAAAAAATATTTTAAGCTGTAACAAAATAAATTATGTTTCGACAGTGTTTCATGGTGAAATATGTATAAATCAGTTATTTTTTTTAGAGTAGAAAAAATTATTTTTTTCTCAAAAGTGTGGGATAACTGTTTTATTTATGAATACCTCTCGACATAATAATTTTTCACACGAAATATATTCAAATTTTAAATATTTAGAATATAAAAAATTATTATTACACAATACTGTGTAACATGTTAAAAATTTATGCAGCAGGATACTCTTTTTATTTCAAATATTATTATTTTATGAATTAAACTAAATGCTAAGCATAACTTTCAATTAGATGATGATTAGTTTTTAGTATCCGTTGAGATGTATTGTTGATTTTATATCAATAAAACAATCTCTTTTTTAATAAAAAAAATGTCTCATTCAAATTGGATTTGACTGACTAAAAGACAAATCGGAAAGGTAATTTGATTTGCTACAATTTTCGTTCACAATTTTTTTCTTAGATTCTGTTTCCAACTATTTTCAAAATTACCAAACATATTCAGATCCCGTTTTTATCTTTGAATTCAAAATCAACAATTTTAATCTAAAATTAAAACCAAACCCCAAACTAAAATCGGATTTTTCATTTAAATTGTGAGCTTCAGTTTTTTCATTTAAATTAGTCAATTTTTCAAAATTCGATTTTTATTTATCCGATTTTTGTATACGATGGTTTAGCTAATTCAATTAAATGTTATGTCCAGTTTATTGTTTTCGAACATCTAAATTTTTCACTAACAAACAAGTTATGTCCACTTTGATTAAAATGTTCAAAACCAAAATTTAAACACAGAAAACAAAAATTAATACTTATATTATGTAATTCTTTACCGTTTCATAACATAAACAAGTTATGTTTATCATGATAGAATGTTCAATACCAAAACAATAACACATGGTTTTTTTTAAAATATTCAGACTATGTATTTATTTATCGTTTCAAAACATTTCTTTACCGTTTCAGAACATTTATTTACTGTGGAAGAATATTTATTTACTGTTGCATGACAATATCTACTATAATTTTCCCAAAAACACTATTAGAAAAGTTTAGAAAATTACCCGAGATCTTTCTATTAAAACTCATAACATGTATTTCGGCCAAACCAAATGTCGAAATACATATACAACATTGAAACTTTTGATTTCTCAAAAGATCCTGAAAAAGATTATTGCGAGAAAATTGAAAAAATAGTTAAATGGTACAAGATTTTTGCAGATGATAATCGGTTTAGAGAAGTAGAACCTCCTGATCTGAATCGAAGAGATAGATTCTTTTCGATAAAGTTTGTTTGTTAAGATACAAAAATTTATTTTGTTTTTCAAGAGCGAGATTTGTACGTGGTTACCGTAGAACCTCCTGATCCGAATCGAGGAGAAAGATATTTTTCAATAAAATTTGTTTGTGAAGATACAGAAATTTATTTTGTTTTTCAAAAACGAGATTTGTACGTGGTTACCGTTATTGCTAAGGTATGTTGCATGTCTTATCAGGGTGGAATCTCAGCCGATTTTGATGATGTTAAATTTGGTAAGTTACTTTTAGGGTCACAATATGATTACTTCCAAGCCTAAAAAATATCTCTAAAGATTTTGATTATGTTAAATTTTTTTGGATAATTGCTTTTAGGGTTACAATATAATCAACTTGCAGGCCTAAAAAATATCCAATTGAATATTCCGGAAAAAAAAAGTGTACTCTTACCAAAATACAAAACTACATGCTTATGTGACTAATTGTTGATTTTACCGTGTATAATATTGTGGCATAAAGTGTGTTGTGGTTCATGTTTTAATTTTAATTAGTTTATATTATGTGCTTTAATCTATTTTTGTTTGGGCTGTTTTGTATCATATTTGTTCGTTTTGATTATCAGAGCATGAAAGGAGAAGATAGGTAAAATCAAACTTTTGTTATATAAATTAGTTGCATATGTTGTTCTGTATATTGATATTTTTTTATGTTAGTTTTATTGTTGAGTGAACATGATGAGCGCGGTGGTGGTACAGAGGTGGCTCAATTAGTGAGTTATATAAAATTTTAAATTTTTTGATTGTCTAATTTTATTGCATGATTTAAGTTTTAGTTTTTGTAATTTTGGATAGTGACAACTTTTAAGTTTATTGTTTGATTTGAATAGTTATAATTATAGATTTCAGTTTCAGGTTTTTTGAATTATTTGTTGGTTGTATGGATAATTATTTATCTTTTTAATTTTATCTTTCGCTAACTGCTTTAATTTAAATTTAAATTTGTACGTTGTCATTATCTTTTTGTGAGAATTGTGCCTGATTTTTTTAATTCATGAGGCCCATTTAAGATGGAATTATTGTGCTTTTATGAAGTATTATTGTATCATTTATAGTTACTTGGTGTATACCAATTTTTTATTGTGCTCATAAAAGGGAATTGACTCAAATTATGACACATTGTTTTTTCAAAAGATTTTGACTTTAGTTTTAGCTATGTTTTTCAAGTTCAAATTATATTTTCTTATATGTATTATGTATTATCCTATTAATAAGCAATTATTTTCAAATCAAAGAGATTCTCTTTCGTATTGATTTTTAAAATGTTTTGACTTATCTTAGCTTTTTTGCTAAATACTTGTAGTGGAGTTAACTTCTTTATTCTTTAAGAATCTTCATAGTATTTTTATATATTTATTTTAATTTTATTTTAGTTTGTTGGTTTTTCTCTTCTGTTGTTTTATTAGATTATGATATATTTTTTGTGTATATAAACTTCTTATGTTCTTATATTTATATTGTATTTTTTCAGTGTATCCGACATAAATAAAAGGACGAAAGCAGAATTTATGTTGTGAATATAAATTTGTTTAGATATTCAAAATTTATATACATCATATGATATTATTCAATCATCTTTCTACTGATTCTTTAAGATGTTTCAGATATATTGATCATTAAGATATTTTAATTTAGATTTGTCAAATAACTCGTCAGTTTTGCTAAAAATGATAAATCGCACATTTATTTCTTAAATATTTATTTTGTAAATAATATTTTTTAGTTTGGCAAGTGAATGAATTTACAAGTAATTTATAACTTATCAATTATAAAATTAATAATACAGCTAGATTTGATAAAAAAAATACAACTAGATATTTTAAATAATAATATATGTTTTTAAAAATAAAATAAAATTTCAGAACTCAACTAAAATTAAGATTCTCAAATTTTAGTTTTGATTGAGGTTAATTTATAACTTTAGCACACAGATTTAAATAGATGATTACATTATCTTTAACGTAAATTTTAATTTCGATTAAAATATAATTTGTATATATATTCTTTTTCAAAATGTTATTTAATTATGATTTTACTGAAAAAATAATTATAAGTTACCACTTATTCGATTCGGTCATTAATATAATTTTTATTTTTATTATCATTATTATTATTAGATTAACGCATGTTTGAAAAAAACAAACCATACACAGATTATGTTTAAAAAGCGCCCAAACATTTATTTATTTCCAAACAGCAAAGCCCCAAGAATACAGAAAACAGGGGTTTTATAGTAATTTTCTGTGACGTAACTATATAACCTAAAACCCTGATACACACAAGTCAAACGCGAATGCTATCTTCCCTTCACTGCTGCAGACGACTGTTATATCTCCGCCGCATTTCATCCCCGCCGTACAAGCCTCAATCTCGCCTCCAGTTCAGTTCATTTCCGGAGATGGGCAAACCCGGGGCCAAATCAGACGCCAAGGCCTCTCCTTCCTTCTCCAAAGATGACGCGTATCTCACCTCGGTGATTCCTCGACGAATCGCACTTTTCGAATCAATTAAAGCTGAACAAATCAAGCACCGCGAATCTATCGCCGGCGAAGCCATCAAGTATAACCTATTTCTATTATTTTCATGTGTGTATACAATTATTCAGTACATCACTGTGTCAAAATATCTGTTTGTATAATTGTATATGTGCTTGATTGCTTAGTGGACGCCATACACAACATAATTACTAATGTTCGAGACTCAGTATCCTTAATTGTAAGTATTGATTAACAGTGTTTATGTAAAATATCGTTGAATTCTGAAAAATTGTAGGTAGGAGGGAGGAGGAGAGAGGGAGAGGGAGAGGGGGAGAGAGAGAGGGAGAGATACATATGCAAACTTTGTATACTGATCACACACATTTAGTATAGTTGTCTGGATAGTAACATGTATACAGCATATCAAGCAAGACCTAATTGTTCATGTGTAGCTGATAGATATATACACATTAATCACTCACATATAGTGTATTTGGTGTATATGCATGCACTTTATGCGTTTGATTGTTTGATCGGTGGTGAGACCATCATGGTAAAATATATCTTTGCTTATTATACACCATATATTGTTTGTTGCATATGTCTAAATACCTAATTTATACATTAACCACACACACATATCGTATGTTTGTGTGGATATGTGCACTATAAGTGTTTAATCTTTTAAGCTGGTGACACTATGAGTGACATTGTAATAGTCATGTTTATATATAAGTATGTATATGTGTGTACACGTGTAATATTTTGATTTTTTTGTGTTAGGGTGACTTTGCCGGATGGGACAGTGAAGGAGGGGAAGAAATGGATGTCGACTCCCTTTGATATTGCAAAGGAGATATCAAAGAGTTTGGCATCAAATTCGTTGATTTCACAAGTGAATGGAGTGTTATGGGATATGTCTAGGCCACTTGAAGGTGACTGTGAGCTGAAACTATTTTCTTTTGATACTGATGAAGGTAGAGATACATTTTGGCACTCAAGTGCGCACATCTTAGGGCAGGTATCATCAGATTTGATTTAGTTGCAGGTGAAACTGTGTATTTTATCAATTTGGATAATTGAAGTTTTTGTATGTTGCAGTCTCTTGAGATGACTTATGGATGCAAACTGTGTATTGGGCCATGTACCACAAGAGGAGAGGTGAGTGCATTGTGTAACGAAATGGTTGAATTGATTAACAATATGTTATCTTATAAATTACATCTTTCAGAGTGATAATATTTTCAACGAGTACCTTCCCCTTTTTGTTAACTTGATAACTTGAGAGGAGTATTGATTATTATATTGTATATGGTTTAATGTATGCTTATTATTAATCAAATGCTTTTGCAGGGTTTCTATTATGATGCACATTATGGTGAGATGAGCTTGAATGAAGAGCATTTTGAGCAGATTGCCTCAGGGGCAAAGAAAGCTGCTGCGGTATAGTTTATATGTTGTCCCTAAAGTTTGGGTCTTATACCATGTCAGATCTTTTGCACTACTGCGCAATCTAATTTTAGTTTCATGGAGGACTAGTTGTTTAAGCTCAGGGCCAATTTTAGCTTGCAGTGAGTAAGTTTGGCTTTAGATTACTTATAGCAACAAGGATTCAAATTTTTAAACATCCGTGCATTCAAGTGTTTTTTTGTGGTGATCAGCAAAATTAGTTTGGCTAGAACATGCGTTGTAGGCTTGTATGGTGAAAGCTTGGACAGGCTTTTATTTTGTAACCTCTTGTCCAAAACATTTAGTGGTACATAATTCTATACGATTGTGGAAAATTGAAATTTAAAAACTTGCATCTTCTTTACTGGCTCGAATATGTATACAACATATTCCGACAGACTATGTACGTTCTCATAGTTCAGATAGTGGGTTAGAGATTTTTATATACATTGGAAACATACAAACACAATAAATTGTTTGCTTAAGATTTTGGTTGTACATATATTGTTGTGCAGAACAAGAACTCCACCCTCTCAACTTCCAGAAACATAATAAAGTTTCAGCTATTTATTCTAGTTGTTATATTTATGTAATATTTGTATGTACCTTCTTGAATTTACGATTTCTTTTTACTCTTCTAGTTATTAGCTCTTTCATTGTATTCCTTTCAAAGCAAGGAAGAAGGACCCTTTTTAATTATGTGTTACCTATTGACTTGGTATTATGAACAGGAGAAGCAGCCTTTTGAGCGAATTGAAGTTTCAAGGAAGCAGGCGCTTGATATGTTTTCTGAGAATAAATTTAAGGTCAGTGTGACATCATCTGAAATATCTTAAGTTTCTGTTCTATGGATGCTTTGGAATCATTTATAATGGACAAATTGTTGTACCAGGTTGAAATCATCAATGATCTACCTGAGGATAAAACTATTACAGTATACAGATGTGGCCCTTTAGTTGATTTATGTCGTGGACCACATATACCAAATACAGCTTATGTCAAGGCTTTTGCTTGTTTGAAGGTGAGACGCTGTTTGAGATTTGATGCTAGCTACATGATAGTTTGTTTTGGTATTTATGCATTGTAAATTCCAGGCCTCATCAGCCTATTGGCGGGGTAACAAAGATCGGGAAAGCTTACAAAGAGTTTATGGGATATCTTATCCAGACCAAAAACGTTTAAAGGTTTTGCCAACTCTTTTGTTTTCTATTTACCTGAGTTTGACATGTAAAGATCAGCTTTTTGTTGTCTTATGTACTGTATACTGTGCCAGTATAGTGGGATTATCTTATTGATATTAAATTAAATGAGACAACTAGATCCAAGAAAATCAATTTAGAAACTTGAAGTTTAATGATCATAAAAATAATATATGTTTTGAAGCGAAATGGTTTTTTTTTTTTTGCAGGAAAAGCGAAATGGTTTTTGATAAAAAATTATTTTGTTGCTAATAGTAAAATCCATCAATTGTGGTAGGATTAGTTTATTGAAATTAACTTAAATGAGACAACTAGATCCAAGAAAACGAATATTAAATTTGATGCTTAATAATCTTAAAATAAATTAAGTTTTGAAGGAAAAATGCTTTTAATAAAAAGTTCATGAAAGATCTAAGACTTCTTTATTTATTTAAATAATGTATTTTACCTTTTTGGGGCTTAATAATAGTCATTTATTAACCCAATAATAATAATAATAATAATAATAATAATAATAATAATAATAATAATAATAATAATAATAATAATAATAATAATTTATAATTAAATATAATATATATCATTTGATATAGTGAAATTGTAGCTTTCTAATTTCTAATGAAACATGAAGTTTATAGAACATAATCAACAATGCAACTTGCAAATTTCTGAACATGAAATAATGCAGTTTTAATGAAATAATAGCATACTGCAGAAACAGTGTAGTTAACTGCAGAAAACAGAGCAGATTTGGAGAAAAATAGTGCCGTTTAACTGATAAACATAGCAGAATTGCAGAAAAATAGTGCAGTTTAACTGCAGAAGCATAGCAGAATTGCAACAATTATTGCAGTTTAACTGCAGAAACAGAGCAGATTAAAGAAAAGAAGAAAAGATGGATTCTATGGCTTTTACTAAAAATATTCAATATTGACTGGGTTATGACCCAGTCAGGTCGACCAGTCAACGAATCGGATCGACTAGGCGGCTAGCCACCCAAAATTCTGACATTCATGGAGTTTGTAATAATTCGATGTGTTAATACTGCTTGGTCGACTAGTCGACCTACTAAACAGCAATGCCAATAAGTAATTGTCTTATCCAGTAACTCTATATGTTTTATCAATCCGAAAGAGGGGAGGTACCTCCAATTTACAAAAACTATTATGAACTCAGATGGGTAGTAGTGTGGGACTGTGGGCTGGTTACCCACTTACCCCTCGTCTATTATTATATTTCTAAAACGTAGTTGGAGTCCACTTTTATTTGTTGTTAAGCTGTTCGTTTCAGTTCTTTGCTTCTCTGTTATGATAACTTGGACATCTTTTGCAGGAATACATTTCCCTACTGGAAGAAGCTAAGAAATATGATCATAGAGAATTGACTAAAAAGCAGGAGCTGTTTTTCTTTCACCCACTAAGGTAGTGTCGCTTATAAGATTAAGATTTCCTGTATCTGATTGAGCAAAATTAATGATGATAGTTTTGTTCTTGCTTGATTTTTAGTCCTGGAAGCTGTTTCTTTCTGCCACACGGTGCCCGAATCTGCAATAAATTGTTGGAGTTCATGCGGTCTCAGTATTGGAAAAGAGGCTATGAAGAAGTTAGTATCTCATATGTTACCTTACAATGCGGACCCATTGTTCTTTTAGTTTGCAGTTTCAATATCTATGTTTCTGGTCCTTGGCAGGTTTGGAGTCCTAATATGTACAATATGCAACTGTGGGAGACATCTGGTCATGCTGCAAACTACAAGGATAATATGTTTGTGTTTGATGTAAGATATCTGGTTGGACACAAATTTTATAGTTTGTAAAATCATGCATTCGGAGTAACTGCTTAATTCTAATATCATCTATGCCAATCTAAATCACGTTGGTAATAATTTGTAAAATGTATTTTAAACAGAGTCACAAAATTCGAAAAGTATTGGTTTGCGCTCCCCAAATGTTATTTTGTTCCCCACTAAAAAGTAATCTTGGATGCTGCAGATTGAGAAACAGCCGTATGGACTTAAGCCAATGAATTGCCCAGGACACTGTCTCATATTTGATCATAGAGTTCGTTCATACAGGGGTGAGGTTTTTTTAAGTGTATATGTTGTCTTTTAATATATCAGTAAATTTACACTCCTCAACCTATGGCATTGCATTGCTCCTTTAAAGTGCCGGCCACGTACTCTCTCTTTTGATTTTTTTTGAATGTGAGGAGACTGTTTTGCTCAATGCATATCATTGTTATTTATCAAATTCAAGATCAATCATTATTGCTTCCATCTTTTATTTGACTTTGCTGTTGTTGTCTATGGTCCTAACCCTCTTTTACCTATTTACTTCCATTTTTTTTACTAATCGTGTACTTGTGTTTCTTTACTTGTTTTTCTCATTGAAACATCTACATATCATGATGATATACTTCTATTTTTGAATATCAGTACAGATATCCCTATCAAGCATCATATTTTTCCTATATGCTCTAGTTTTAACCAATAATACCATTACCTTGGAGCCCACTAATAGTAATTTTGTTAAAGACTGCCTCACTGTTTGTATCACACTGCAGAACTTCCTCTTCGTTTGGCTGATTTTGGAGTTTTGCATAGAAACGAGGCCAGTGGCGCCCTTACTGGATTGACTCGTGTGAGGAGGTTTCAGCAGGTAATTTTATGCTGGCAGTGTAAGTTGGTGGCACATACCATGAAAAAATAGCAAATTGCACCACATATATAACTAATCAGACCAAAACCGAAATGTGGCTCACTGTTTCTGTCAGTGGTGTATAAAAATGGTTCTCTTGTACTGTCATATATTATGCTGTACTCTTTATAATTTATATGTATTCTCTATAAGCTTCCTTGTACAAAAGCATATTGCTGATGCTTATAAATTTGTTTTTAATCTCTCTTGTTTAACTATATATATCACAAGTACTTTATTTAATTTTTGCTCTTTTGCTTTGATATGGAAATATGAAGTTTTATGTACTTAGATTGGCAATTAGAGTTATAATAATTATGATTTTAATTAAAATCCTTATTTGAGCTGTTAAGCCAAACCAAAGAAAATCGCACTATGTGTGCAGTATGAGCCACTGTACTGTGTGGTTTGCAATATAAAGGATCATTTGTTGTATGGTTTGGTTTTTCTTTTTGACCGCCTAAACTGACCACACACACTTAGTTTTGGGTAAGCCACTGGTCCACATTACTCTGGCAGCTTTTAGGTTTTTTCATTATGAAATTAGTACGTAATGATCCTATTTCGATTCATCTCGGTTTTGTTTCATATTTATTGTGATGATTTCTAATTGTTCTGTCAGTTCCAACCTTTTTTTGCACTAAACGAATGGAACTTTAATACAAAGTTGGGACTATATATTCATGTGTAAAGATTTGTCCAGTACTAAGAATCCATATTACATTTATTTGTAATTTCTGGTTCTTTAGTATACATAAAACCATTCTTCAGTTTCTCACCATTCTTCTTACAATATTGTTAATTTGTTATTGTTACAGGATGATGCTCATATTTTTTGCAGGGAATCCCAGGTGAATATTATTCAGTGATCTATACCTGACTCTTTATTAGCTCTTCTATAAATCCTAATTTGGCTGTTAAATGGTTTCTTTTCCAGATAAAAGATGAAGTCAGGGGCGTTCTTGAATTCATTAAATACACCTATGATGTATTTGGCTTTAGTTTTGAGCTGAAGCTTTCGACGGTGAGGAGCTATTTCTTTTATCGCACTTTTAGTTGCTGTGCGAGTAAATATGCTGAGTGTTAGTTAGCAAAGAATATATGCATGCGAACGTGATATTCCCATTTTCCTTCAAGAATTCAGCCTTCGGTAGAAGAGAATGGTTTACATGCGTTTTAGCAAGTACTTCACTTGATCTCGGTTTCTGCACGAATGGTGACTAAAGAGTGAATTATCTATTTGTGGTCCTACTTGTTCCAGACTACAAATTAGGCTTGCTTAGTTTAATATTTTGGACTACCTGGTAAGCTAGACCCTTTCATGTTTTATAACTTATGATCACAAGAATGTTTGTTATTATAGTAGTTGGCCCAACTAGTGAATCCAAATCTTCATATGTTCAATTAGTTTTACGCTATATATTCCTGTTGCTTAGTGCTCAGTTGATCATTCTATTGCATTTAGTGGCAAGTCGCTAGAATGGCTACTTTAGTGTAGGCCTAATTAATTTACCTTGTCCTTTCATATTGTATTTATACTATGCACAAGAGTTGCATGTGAGTGACTGGGGACTAAGCTAAACAATGGGAGTGGCAATTGTTTTCTAAATTTTCTTTGAAAATGTGCTTAAAACAGTATCCTTTAAAGCATATGTGGTTTTCCCTGAGAAACCAAATCTTTTTGCTTTTACCGAGTTTTTCGGGGAAGTCTTTAACTTTGCTTATCGTATTCACAACTTTTCTAATGCAGAGGCCAGAAAAGTATCTTGGCGATTTGGAAACTTGGGAAAAAGCTGAAGCTTCGCTTACTGAAGCGTTGAACGAGTTTGGTAAAGATTGGCAGGTTAGAACTTCCTTGTCATTTCATGTTTCAAAAACTTACTTCTTTACATGAATTTATCATAGTTGACGTCATTCATCTGTAGCTATAATTTCTACAATTCATGAATTTCATGTTGATCTGTTGTATTTGAATTTTTATAGTAGCTATATATCATGAAATTATTCGGTTCAGAATTTTGCATAGCCTTGACTTCTAAAGTTATCTGAAGTCCAATATATTTCTGTGAAAGTATATGAGGTGATGCTGTATTTATAAGAAATGTCTGAAAGTGCCTTCATTTTGTTTTGAATACCATTTTTGTTTATGAAAGCCAGAGTTGATTCTTAATTCTGTGTAGCATACGGACAACAATGAATTAGATTGTTTTTCTAATTTGCTTTTATTAATATTTTTGCCTGCCAATTAAAAATATCAGTCTTAGTAGATGTGTGTGAGTATTTTTGTTCTTTATTCTATACATGTAGTAAAGCTGTTAACAAGTTCAGAATATTATGTGAAGTGTGCTTTTGGGCAAAATATTAAAAACTTTAGTAGTAACCATTTGAAAACCAATCACTTGTCAAAGTGTGGTGTATGCATCTTAACCTGTTTCATGAGTTGTGGACTATTTTTCCATGTAATTCACAAGGTGGTAGACTTAACTTTCAGATGTATGCCAGAAGTTGAAGAAAAAGTCAGGGCCAGATATCAGTTTATTTATGTTTGTGACGCTTTTTTGTCGCGTATGAATTTTATTTCCTTTTCAGTTGTATACCAGCTTACATTTCACAGCACTCCTTTTCAGATTGATGAAGGGGATGGGGCATTTTATGGGCCAAAGATTGATATCAGTGTCTCTGATGCCATGAAAAGAAAGTTTCAGTGTGCTACCTTACAGGTATTCTTACCTCATTTATACAAAAGTTAGTCTGTCTTGGTCAAAGTCTAATCAAATTAATATTTAATTTGTACCTCTATTACAGCTAGACTTTCAACTCCCCTCTCGCTTCAACTTGTCTTACTCGGCTGAAGATGAAAGCAAGAGGGAGAGGCCTGTTATGATACACAGGGCTATTCTTGGGTCTGTTGAACGTATGTTTGCCATACTGCTTGAGCATTACAAGGGAAAATGGCCTTTGTGGCTAAGTCCACGTCAAGCAATTGTTGTTTCAGTTTCAGAGAAATCACAGTCGTATGCTTTAGAGGTTGTTCACTTAATTCTGCCTCTTTTTTTTTAAAAAAAAAAATATTGCTTGACAAACTATCCCTGTCCCCCCTCAGTTCTTTACGTTGGGGACAGAGGGCTCGGCACACATATTAATGCTCCTATAAAGTATAGTTTCATAAATTATTTTAATTTTTTTTCTGAATAAAAGTTTAAAGTTTAAATTTTAATGCCAAAAAGAAAATTTTAAAAATAAGACATGAAACTATATCTTATATACACCTTAAAATGCGTGCCAAGCAGTGAAAGAAAACTGTAAAGAAATGAGAGGGATGGAGTATCATTTTGTGCCATGTGTGGTACAGACATTTGAGTTAAAGTTACTTCAGGTTTCTTGCGGTTTTAATTTAGGTGACAAGTATACTTGTGAGCTTTAACGGTTGTCCTTAATAGATTATCAATTTATCATAAACAGAAGCTTATGCATAGATATAAATAATGCTTCAAAAAATTGTTAAGATTGTCACTTATCAAATTGACTTTCATATCATACTACCCTTACCCAACAGAAGAGGAATATCTTCTTCCTTGTTACACTTGTTGGTACAGTAGCTTAAGGTCTTTCTGTTATGAGTTGCTACTCTTACAACTGAAGAGGAGAGATAATTATCTTGCTTATTACGGAGTACCAGTCACTAAAATAAATTTTAGAACTTGAACTGTTCATCAGTCTTCCAGAATTCTCTTTCCTTAAAATTTGATAGAAATTATTTTACACCTACAACCTGTGTTTATTTAGTGTCAACTCCTCGATCGAGTATATAGTACTATCATTGATTTCTCTGCTGTAAATTTTGACAGGTGAAGGACAAGATTCATGACGCTGGTTATTATATAGATGTTGATGTGAGTGATAGGACAATGAACAAAAAGGTGCTTCCTCATCTCCCTCTGCTACCTAATTCCAATTTGCAAATTCTAGTTTTGTTTACTACTCGCATTAAAAGTACCCCTTCTGTTCTTCCACAAGAGTTTCACTTCAAACCAGTTGTTGTTTTTTTAATATATTGAAGCAGCTGCTTTGCATCTATGGCTTCAGGTGTCATGAAACAAGATTAAATTTGGTATTATCATTGCATAGATTCTCTTGTACCTGGGGTAAACATGAAACGAATAGTAATTATCTGTAAACAAATGTGGAAAAAATGACCTTGTGAGAGGAAGTATTACTTGTTCTTTCAGCATATGAGCTATGGTGATGGTTTCTTTCTAACAAACGTTATCCTGTAGTGTTATACTTTGTTCCTATAGTAACTTTTAATTACCATATCTCGACTTCTGTAGAGGTCTAGTTTTTAGTTTTCATTTGTATACTTGGTTGTAGGTACGTGAAGCTCAATTAGCACAGTACAACTACATACTGGTGGTTGGCGAGGGGGAGAGCAAGAACGGAAAGGTTATTGTTTTCTTAACATTCATTTTATGTTTTCTGTCTCGCTACATGCATGTAAAACATTTTGTATAGATTTGTACTTCGTTCTTGGTCTACTATAACAAAGGTCATGAAGTTGCTTTATTATTATTAGTATTAATTCCCCTGATATTAGCCAGTTGACCTTCGTTATCTTTAAATGACAGGCTAGAGATGCATAACAATAGAAGATATATTTAATACTAATAATATGCCTACAAATAATAGCAAAACATTTTTTTGACAGTTCGGGTGATTAATACTAATGTTATTTAGTTGGTTGAATTTTACATGTAATAAATAAGAGCAATATTCCATTTTCCTAGTGTTCCTTAGTCTTGCAAGAACTTGTATGATTGGCCCCTTTTTTTGGCCAAATTGACTTTCTAGCTTAAATTGATCAGTTTCATGTAACATATAAGCAATACTAGAACTACTGAGTTAAAGAGGCTGCAGAAAAGGCCACGATATAGTTTTGTTTTGTGGACCAATTGAACTGCAAACCAGGGAAATAAGAAGAGATTGTTATATGTGTATGAGGAAAGAAATCATTTGAAAGATGTCAAAATTTGAAATTATTACAAGATCTATGTATTTAATAGTGATAACGTACAAGAACAATGTTTATTTTGAATTTGAAGCTGGTCATTAGGAGAAAGAGAAATAGTTTTCTGAGACGGAGGGAGTACAGGTTTTGTACCTTAATATTATAGTTATCAGCGTAAAGGAAACGTTTTACACCAGCTTAGTTAGATATTCCATTATGTAAATAAACGTAACTAATAAGATAATTTTGAGTTGGAAATTACCACAACATACTAATTATTGAACAGAGATGATTCTGATCTTTGACTGGATTTATGAGAGAGTTGGCCTGTGCACAAACAATCAAGAAATGACAGTGATTTATACCTTACCTTTCTTTTAGTGGTTGTCATAAAATCAGCATGCTGAGATTCAACTGGTTGTATGGATAATTTTTTAAGATTTAGGATTTGACATGAATAATCTTTCAGTGGTGTCTAGTCGAATTGTTTATTACCCTGCTGCCAACCCTCTTTTTTTTTTTTCCCTTCTTTCAATAAATTAATAGTAAGGAGCCTGGGATACAATAGTATGGAAAATGAATCAAAACAAATGGTACACTGGTTCTTGTTCATATCTAATGCTTTGCTTATATTTTTCTCTGAATATTTCAGGTAAGCGTAAGAGTGAGAGATGATGACAAGTTTAAAGAGTATGGCTTAGAGGACCTCCTTGCACACTTCAAGAAAGAGGTTGATTTATTTCACTAGTGTTGTGCTTCTTCACTGATACAGCCATACAGGATACAAATATGAAATTGTTATTTAATGATTAATACATTTACCTCATTTGGATCCAATTGACTCAAAGAAATAGTGCGTTGCTTTCATAGTGTCACTATTTGTCTATTACACGGCTCATGAATTTTGTGTTTCTCTTTGTCAAAATTTTCAAGTAACAGTTGCGTGAAGGTGTTCTCATGGGAAAAAATCTTGTTACTTAAAACACCAAAATTTATGATAGATAATGTTATTGCAATGATAGTCTTAGCATTGCAGTTGATATGTATATAAATGCCGACACTACATTCCTATGCACGTTGATATGTATATAAATGCCTACGCTACATTCTTACATGTACCCGCTCATATAAACTTTTTTCTTAAGAAATTATATTTGATTATAATATAAAATTTACATAGATTAAAAACGGGTATATAAAACTAAGTTTGTGAAAATATAATTAAGCTGGTTATAAGAATTCTAGTATATACTTTTGTTTATGTTTTTTGCTAGAATATTTTCGTTTATGTTTGTTTTAGTACAAATGGAAAATAAATTATTATTTGTTAATAACTTTTTGGTTGCATACAAAAAAATAATTAACCATCTGAATTTACTATACGTTATACAGTATTTTCTTTATTCTTATACAGTTTATTTTTATTGTTTATCTCGCTAGCCTTTAAAAAATTAAAGATATCTTATTGGTCAATGGTCTTGGAATGATTAGTTAGAAATTAATTGATGAAGTCACCATTTAGCAATTAATCAGATAGTTAAAGATTGATTAATCAGGATATTAATAAGATGTATTATAATAATATAATTTTAATTTATTAAATATATTACATTAGTTTATATAGTTTATAAAAATATGATATAATTAATTTCAAAACTCGAATCGAAAAAATGACTAATGAATAATCAGATGATTAATCTAAGTCAGTAATTTTTAAAATTAGGCTTTTATCTATGGAATTCTTTGCAGTTTTATATCAACCCTACTATGATATACGCTATGATATACGCTGTAACTAAATTTTGATATAAAAAACCTAATTTAACTTAGTTTCATGATAGTATAAAAATCATGAAAGAAATAATACCAAACGAATAATCATATATGGTGTCATGAATTCAAGATTCTTTTAGAATACTGTTACACTCTCTAAAATGTTTGCAATATATTAAAATACTAAATTTTGATATAAAAAGCTACTTTAACTCAATTTTATAAACAAAACATCTAAGAAATAATGCCAAACGAATAACTTGATATCAATATATCATATTCGGTGTTATAAATTCAAAATTCTTTTAGAACACTCTTGTGCTCTTTAAATGTTTGTAAGATATTTAAATACGCTTAAATGACCTCCATGTTCATTTCACACTAGTAGTATTTACCAACTTTTCTCTTTCATAGATATATGTTTTCACATAGCATGCACTGAAAATGTCTTCAGAAATATAATTGCAACTCATTAATTCTTAGGAAATCCTTAGTAGCACTATTTACACAAGTGAATGGTATCACTAACTTCTGTAGAAATTACATTTCACCAACTTTAGACTCACAATGGGCAGATTTGTAAGCATATGAGTAGCACACGCAAGAAGCAAAAGCACACGAGAAGAAATCAGCAGCAGACGAGCAAAATTAATAACTATCATCACAATAAGTAACCATTTCTACAAACTTGGCAAAAAGAAACAATTGGAGAAAGATTACATTTGACAATCACAGAATTGGTAAAGCTAACAATTTAGGAAAAACTGTAATTTCTTATTTTGAGCTTAAGATTCTTTATCACCAACAAGCAACATGGTCCTCTCAGTGTACAGTTGCGAACAACATACATAACATGGTTCTCCCAGTGTATTGTTAGGCACCACTCACATAACAATCACATAATCCAAGGAGCTCTCCTTGGCCAGTTTTAAAACCCAAAGGCGCGACCATCATTACTGAGCAGGACTACGGTTTTGCAATCTCTTCCTTTCAAGTTCAAGCTGCAAATAAAAAGGTAACAGTTAGCACTCGCGTGAACAGGAAAATAGAGGGAAAATGAGAATTTTCTTATTACTCAATAATAAAAATTTATCTTACCACTTTCCTCACTCGCTCATTGGCAGCAGGAGTTCCACCTGTAACACGTTCAGAGGTATAAGGACTGCTGACACGAACCTCATTCATTACAACTATGACAGTCTTGTCCCACCGAACAGGAAGCCTGATAGTATAGTCAATAACGTCAATACACTGCTCCATATATTATGGAATACAGTAACTAAAGGAAATTATTCAAGGGTATAAAGAGGAAGCACACACAATTTACATGCAAAAGACAGTATGTTTGTTTTGGAGGATTATAAGTTTATAATCCCCCAACCATTACCTCAGTTGTTCCAAATTTAATAGATATCTAAAACATAATCATCGTTATAGTTAATTTCTATGTGATTCAACTACCTAGTGAGAGAAGGTATAACAATCCTATGGAAATGGATCAAAAAACGTTTAAAATCCAGTTTCAAGAAAATATAATCTTTTAATTTTAAAAGATAATATCTTGAAACAAGCACGGATCAATAGTAAAAATTCAAGGAGGAAACACTTGAGAAAAGGAAGAATGAAAATATTTCACCCTACCTCTTCAGCAACAGTGATGCGACATGAATGTGATAAATGTTTAGTAAAATCAGTATTACTAGAGAATGTTCAAATGCCTAAGTTAGACTTTAGACATGCATCAAATGAAACTCTGATACAGCTGTGAGGTGTAATTAAAAGGTTCAGCTTCTCCATTGCTTTAAGAAACCACATATCTAAGCTCAAGTAATATATTGTGATTCTAAAGTGAAAGATCTGTTAGCTAATATTCCACAACAATAAAACTAAAGACGAGAGGAAAAAAGACAAGGTATGCGACTATTACACACAATGCATATCCATTAGATTATCAGATATTGCAGCCAATGGTAGATTTCACTCAAAAAATCAGCATCAAGTAACAAGAATCACTTGAAATCAACGTGCTATGGTTTTAAAATTCCTGTAAAGAGTCTGCCTTCTGTATGTAATTAGCAACTTTGTTTTGATTAAGAATAAAATCTTGATTCTTGTGTGCACACACTAAAGTTATTTATATAGAATGGTGATTTACGGGGGTGTATTCGATTGGGATTTTAATGCATTGTTTTTAGTCTATGGATTTTAATGGATTGTATGGGATTTTGATTTTGTGCGGATTCTTGATGAAATGTCGCAGAGTTGATAGGATTTAGGTACAATGCTTCAAAATCCCATTGAATTTGGTGGGATTTCAAAAAACTTAAAATACACTGAAGAATGCAACAAAATCCATCATTTTATGAAATGAAAAAAAATCCATCAGCATTTGAATATCATCAGATTTTAATGGATTTTAAACAATCCCAATTGAATATCATCGGATTTTAAAGCATAATTTAAAATCCCAATTGAATACCACCAGATTTTGTGGCATAATTTAAAATCCCAATTGAATACCTCAAGATTTTAATGGATTTCAAACAATCCCAATCGAATACCCTCGGATTTCATGAATGCAAAAAAATGCTTTAAAATCCCAATCCAATACACCCCTCTTAGTATTTGCAATCATCATTACCACAATTTATGCAATCTATTATACGCAGAATATAATTTATGTCCAAAAAACAAAGACACAGACCTAAAACCATAATTCATTAAAAGCATTCTGAATTTAAAAGAGGTTAAAATTCAAGAAGACAAGAAAAAGAGGGAAAAAGAAGATCATTACGTTTTTGATAAAGCATCAAAAATGCTTTGAGCCTCCGGAGTAACACCAACTCCAATCCTCTCAGAATCTATTTCTGCTTGCCTGCAAGTGCAAGTCATTTCACCATTAAATCAAATGCATAATGAACAATAGTAGCAGACACTACACTGTCATGTTCTACTACAAACCATTCTGAACTACAAACTCTACTAACTCTCAGATTCACTACATAAAAATAAGATTAAAATTCACCAATTTCTAACAAGTATGTAAATGAAAATAAGCATAGGGGAAAGAGGGAGGGGGAGAGAGGGGGGGGGGGGGGGGAGGGAGAGAGAGAGAGAGAGTACCTAATAGCAGAGAGTTCTTTAGAGTGAAGAGTATTAAGATCAAGAAAACATTTATTAACATCAAGAGGATCTTCATCAGCTTGACCCAAGAAAGTGACTTCCTTGATAAAATTAGCCTTCAACATCCTTATATTTCTCCTCCCATTTGATGATTTCAAAACCCCAGCAGCAGGAACAGAATCTTGGAGCACCAGAATGTTGGAAACACGATCAAATGTCAGAACTTGACCCTCAAATTCATCACCCAATGTGGTCTTAATAGCTAATATGCAACCCACTGCTATTTCTTCTTCTCCCACTCCGGTGGTCATGTTCATTGCTTCCATCTTCTCCGGTCACTGATTCTGTTCCTAGGGTTTTTCTCAGATGCAAGGAATTGAGTTGTGCTATTATTATTTTATTATTCCCCAAACTAATTGTTCTGTGTGATTTTACACATTACCGTTGTCGCCCGGCCCATTGTGTGACGACCTTGTCTCAGGGCCCAATATGCAGCATTCGAATAAAGCCCGTACGTAAACTGCCAACACTTAGCGGCAGGTTAAAAAAAACAGTTGATGCCGCTATTTTCACCTAGGGTTGTTTGATTAGTTTTTGATATTTTATATATTATCAAATGATACATAGTAATTTTTAATATAATTATATTCAAAAGACAATTTAAATACTATTTTTTATAGTCTAAACAATTTCTAGACGACATTTGTTAAAATTTATAATTTCCAAACATGATCATGATAAAATAAATATGCTCATGATTTGACTCGATTGGAAAAAAGAACGTACAGTTGCCGGATATATTAAACGGTTTTTATATGGTGCACCCATGGCACATGTTACGCAGAAATTTTTGTATTTGGATCATTTTGATTGCCTCCTACTTCTTACTCCTGTAAATATACCAACCACACCAATCAAAATGATCTAAATGCAAATACAAAACTTTTCGCGCATGTGTATGAACACACACTTGATAAACTCTATGTTAAATTAAATTTTTGAAACATTACTTTTGTTATGCATGAAATTTATATATATAATCACTAAATATACTTTAAAATTCCCCATCAAATTTTGTGTGAACAGTTTATTTTGTTTATTTCTTATCCAAGTCCCAGCCTTCCTCGTCAGCCTGTACTTGATATGCGCGTGTGCACGTAACTGCTCCAGCTCAAGTGCTCAGAAGCTCCCATGGCATCTCTTTGTGTGTATATATCCTCAAGCTGCCAATCTAACTTCCACTTTTCACACACGCAACAATTCAATCCTTACAAAACACCATTTTTGCACTCTAAACCAACCACTCCACTTCAAATCTCCCACAAATCCAGCAATTTCAACACCACTCTTACATTTTCAACTTCCCAATCTTCTTCTTCGTCAACCCTTTTAGACCCACTTAAGCCAGGTCGCACTCTCACCAACAATGAGCTCGAGAAGCTCCAGTTTCTTGAGAATTTCAGGTATTTTCAAGAACTTAAATCTGGGTCTGTGTTGGTTCGGGTGATGAGAGATGATGAAATTGACATGACTGTGGGGCTTTTAACAGAGTCTTTTGCAGATTCAATGATGATGAGGCCTAAAGGGTCTATGTATGTGAATCTTTTGGGGATTTTAGTGAAACAGTATTTAACTGACAGGAGATTCTTGATGCCTCATACAGCAACTCTTATTGGGTATTATAAAGGGGATGATGAAGATAGTGAAGTTGAGTTAGCAGGGACTGTTGAAATTAGTTTTAATAAGATGGGAGCTAATGATAAACCTCCTACACCTTCTCCTCCTAGGGATTCACCTTATATCTGTAATATGGCAGTGCTTAAGTCTCTTAGAAGGTATGGTGTTATATCTTTTGAAAGTCACTGTCTTGATATATAGATCTTTATCGTTTCTTGATGGTATGTTTGTGTTTCCGAGGCATGCTAATTAGATTTTAGAGATGGCTATTTCGGATGTGTGTCGGTGTTTGTATTTGTTGATTTATCGATTCGTGTTGTTCTAAAGTTTACAGAAATTTGAATAAGATGAATATGCAAACTTAAAGGAATAACAGTAGTGAACTGGTCATTTCAGATCATATCGAGTTAACAACTCGTATGGGGGTTTGTAATTGTGTAGGTTCGTACAGAGAAATTTTAACTCATTTGAGCCATTGTATTCATAGAATATCTTAAAATTTAAAAATCTGAGTATGTGGGAGTTTGGTAAATGGTAACTTAAATGTTTACTAGATGGCTGTAGTATACAACTGTTAATTTACACGCACCATAGGTATGGCATTATCACTAAGCGAACACTCTTTCATCCAAATCCTATAGATATGTTGTCTTCATCTCACTGCGAAGTGCGAAGCTAAAAATGCTACTTACAGAATAGAGGGAGAAACTGGAGACTGCTGCCAGCTGATCAAATTTCCGGGCCAAACTTTTATGATTTTTGCCCTATGCGTGTCTTAGGATGGCTAAGAATGGTCTGATCATTTATACACAAGGAAGTGGCCCAAACATAAGACAACTAACCCCTTGCGCGGACGCCTGACAGTGATCAATTTTTTTTTAACTTCGATTTCTGAGAATTTCTATGTTTATCTTAAATGTGCTCTAAAAATAGTACTGGATATCTGGCGTGAAGTAGTTCTATGCATTGCCATCTATCTGGCGTCATTTTGTGTTCTTTTGGCTTTGATGTATACTTAATGATTTGCAGGAGGGGCATTGGGTGGCATCTGCTGAAGGCAAGTGAAGAACTAATTTCTCAGATGAGTCCGTCGAGTGAAATTTACTTGCATTGCAGGATGATTGATGCTGCTCCACTGACCATGTATACAAAAGCAGGATATAGCATTGTCAAGACTGACAATATATTGGTTTGGTTAACATTGCAGAAACGTAAGCATTTAATGCGCAAGCAACGTCCAATCACTGACAATTCTTCAGATAGAATATGACCTTCATGACCAACTATGAAGAAGGTACAGGTGATTACTGCTATTTTTATTCTTGATCATATAATTTTGTTGATGTATTTGTCATGATTTGTGGTTAGCTCAACTTTAATTAATAGGTAGGCAGTGGTCTGATGTAACTTCGTTCTACCTATCTATGTATCATCTGTGTCTATATGGGGTTGCCTAATAACTAGATTAGTGTATACATAATGCTTCGTAATATGATGGGTGCTCAATATGTTATAAAAAAGTACGGGAAATAATAACAATAATGTTATATAATGAAAATGATTATTATTCTCGCACCTTTGCATATTATTTCCTAATCTAAGCCAGTACAAGACATGCTACCACTAAGGGCCTATGATACATGTAAAGAGTGTCACTTGAGTCATATCTTGTGAAATCCGTAAAAGTTTACGTGAAGCTGCAGATGTTCGCAACTTTTTCCAAGTACCAGAGGTTTTTTTACGAGGTAGGTAAATATTTACCCCGAGTACTTCTTAGAGCATCCTGAATGTATGCATGGCCATACTCAAGCCTTTCGAATTTACATGAAAAATCAGCTGGAGTTCTTTAACACAATCTTCTATCAGTGGTCTTTCACTACTGTTGATCCGTACACAACGTGATGCTAGTTTTGCAAACATTGCTATAGACTCCATTGTGTATGAACTGCGACTCATTTCTGGATCTATCACCTTCCGCAATCTTTTCTTGTCATTCAAAATATGCCTAACCTGCAACACACCAAATGCGACCATCAATTTATGGCCTTAAGATATAGTAGCTCCTTGATGCTTGCTGTAGCAGATAACTTGAAGCTGTTTGAAAAGTATAATCATTAGTTGTTCATTCTACCTGTAGTAAAATATTTTGGTCGCTGGGTCCTTGGCTCAGGTCCACAGCTCTCCGTCCAGTCAAAAGCTCAAGTAAAACAACTCCAAATGCATAAATGTCACTTTGTAAAGTGAGCTTTCCTGTCTATTAGCAAAGTGAAAAAACACCCACAGAATCTTCCGTTAGTCAGAATTAGAAGTTAAAGTACCTAGAGGCCTATAATGCAATTACTTTAAGACCTCAAATGAAACACAGGGACTTATGTTTGACATCTACCTGAAGAAGTAAATTCATAACAGTGAGAATCAGGTATGTACAGGCAGGGATAGAGGGGAAATAGTGAGAAGCAAATTCACAACATTGAGACTCAGGTGTGTATGGGTGGTAAAATAAGACCTGACTGGACTACACGACACAAACTCGACCCGTGAAGTAAGAATTTTTATGCATTCGGGTTTGAGTTGACTTCTGGTTGGCCCAAAATTAACCCACCCGCAGAAAGCAAGCCATTTTCGGGTTACCCGAAACTGACCCAAAATTATGTATATAATATAAATTATATATTTATATAAATATACATTTATTTTATATGATTTTTGTAATATCTGTTATTTTAACGTGATATTTATTTAATTTAATCTAATATAAATTAATTAATAAGATTAAAATGACATTAATATATTATTTAAAAAATATTTATATTAATTACTAAATTATATGGGCCATGTCGGGTTTGGGTTCCTTGCGGGTTATGCGGGTCGGGGTCGGGTTGAGTATTCTGACGGTGACCCATTAAAATTTCCCATCGGGTTTGGGTTTGGTAAATCTTTGACCTGAGTCTGTCAACCTGACCCAATACAAGCAATTTGACAGTCCTATGTGTGCCATAGTGTATGAGGTGGTGATGGGATGGAAACACTATGAAGGACTTTTTTAAGTACTCCCTCCGTCCCCCTCATATGTTTTACATTGGGGGACGGGGACTCGGCACGCATTCTAATGCTCTTGTAAAATGTAGTTCGATAAATTATTTTGTTTTTTTTTCTTTTGAATAAAAATTTGATATCTAAATTTTTATACAAAAAAGAAAAATTTTAAAAATAAGTTATAGAACTATGTTTTATATGCGCCTTAAAATGCGTGTCGAGTAGTGTGAAAAAACTGTAAAGAAATGAGAGGGACAGAGGGAGTAGTTAATTATTGTTCTGATTTTAACATGACAAGAAAAAGGTGTGCATTTAGGATTAAGCAGTTTTTCAACTTAGCATAAACAGGCATGTATTATTTGAACGAGTCCAATTTGTCTTTTGTAAAGTTATTATCAAAATTTGCCTATGATTGATACAAATAGTTGACTGCCAAACAATATCTTATCATATTGCACTAGAAAATCATACCGATGTGTACTCAGGATCAAAGTAACCAAATGTACCAAGCACTCTAGCAGTCACATAGGTTTCATGGCCATCTGGCATTAACTTTGCAAGCCCAAAATCCGATATCTATGAGAATACCCGCAAATCAGAAAGTGAGGCTTCAAGAAAACATTTTGGATCGTATACACTGATAAGTAGGGAGCATAGCTGATATACCTTAGCTTCATAGTTGGAATCTAAAAGAATGTTGGTGGATTTGAAGTCTCTATGAACAATTGGAGTTCTGACACTAGAACTTGAATGAAGATATTCGAGTCCTCTTGCTGCTCCTATAGCCACTTTAAGCCGTAAAGACCAATCCATCTTCACTTCCCCAGTTCCTACAAGCCAAAGTAAATTATGATCAGAAGGGTGTAATAGGATTTTGATAAGATATGTTTGCATGCTTAAACAACCATTCAAATGATCTTGCAGATTTCCTTTACGCATGTATTCGTAAACTAGGAATCGATGCTTCCCATCTGCACAATAACCTACGAGGGAAACTAAATTTGGATGATCCAGTCTACTCAGGATATCAACTTCTACTCGAAATTCTCGCTCCCCCTCTGCTGCTTTGGACTGCGGTAGCTCCATTTTCTTGATTGCTACAACCTTCAAAATTAGAATATTTCTAGATTATTTATGCTGAAAGTTCATCATTAATGATGGTTCAGCAGTGTAGATTGTTTCTTATGGAGATTTGTTGAGTTTTTGTTTTTTGGAACATGGTGCTGAAGTGCTAATAGTGTGAATTTTACCTCTCCAGACTGTAGAATCCCTTTGTAAACTCGGCCAAATCCTCCTTTACCAAGGAAATTCTCATCACTAAAAGAACATGTTGCCTTTTCCATTTCTTTAAGGGTGAAAACTAATGAACCTTGGTGCCGTTTTGCAGGTGGTTTTTGATCTTCAAGTTGCCAATACTCCACAGGCTTATATATCCCTGGAAGTAGGGTGTTACAGTTACATTAACTTAGAGAGTTATATGATGCTGCAATGTTAATTAATTTAAAATCGTGGAGACGTACAGGGGTTGATATGATCCTCAGATTTGCTTCTGCGGCGCTTGTTCCATGCTGACACTAACCTGAAAGGCATGCTTTTCGTATCTGAACAGTTAAAGCAACTAGTTTGTATAAGAAATTACAACATGACCTCTAGTATGTATCCCCTTTGCCAGAGGAAAACAGAGAAATGTTAAGATGAAGCACAAGAGAGAATATGAGAAAGTTTTAGTACAAGAATCCTGCAAGAGTACATATAAAGTAAGGGAGATTAGTTTTGAAGAAGACTCGAAAACACCATCTTCAACAACCTGATGATCTCTCACTTGAAGGGTAAGAAAAACAGAATATTTGCTACTGGATGGTTCTGAAAAGGAAAGGAAAGCTACAAGCACTTGTTCCATGATAGGTACATTCTTTATTTTATTTTCATTTTTTCTTCTCTTTTAATTTTTTTAAAAAAAAATAAAAAATTGTAGTTGAGGTGTCGATTTTCATTCCACTTATAATATTTCCCTTCCCTAGCAATTTCATTGTAGATGAAGAAAATACCACATGCATATGGAATAATAAAATGTATTATTGTTTGTTGAAACATTATTTTGATTGCTGGTAAGTGGTGACCGTTACATGGTTTGGCGGCAGTAATAATTTTCTCCTGCGAACCGGATTGTAGTGTCTTTCAATAGTATTGAAGCACTTCCCATCATTATCATCATTTTTGTTAGGGTTATAGTTGCTAATTTCATATCATTATTGCATTGCTGTTACCTGTTGGTGTCTAAGTAGGTAACTAACTAACGGGTGATGGCCTTGCTATATTTCGGAATTTTTGATACAATATAACTTTTTCGATATAGTACGCGTTGCTCATAGGATATGCATTACAATTACAAGCACCAAAATTCTAGTTTATTTATTTAGAAAATAGCGATCTTCCATTTATCATAAAAATGGTCAGCTCTTGGTAATTAACCTCACACACACATGCCCGTTCCTGCATATTCTTCCATACTGGTTGGACTTCAACTCGCCAACTTCATATTTGACCATTTTAGGGTAAGGATGTCAAAGCAAATGCAGAATGGAGTACAAATTCTAGCAAACACATATCAAGAGTGTGATCAATTAGAAATATAGTAGTAACAGTTACCTTAAAGTACCGGCCGACGACACCGTAAAATGTGATGAATTTTCTTCCTGAGAAATGGAACCTCAAGTTTGCTACAGATCATTTAGAATTAGCATTAGTATGTTGTTGAAAATGAGACCAAGCAATGCTATAGCCTATAAGTATTATTCTATTTTTTGTTTATTTGCAAGTTTAAAGATCATGATGCCCAAAAACAGGAACAAATTTAGGACAAAAATAGGAACAAATTCAGGAAATGGAAAGGAAAAGGCTAAGAGCATTTAGATTATGGCCTGGACTTTGGCTTCGTATGGCCTGCTCCAAGAGTCCAATTGTGCAGACCAATAGCCTAGTTTTAGGCTGGTCTTGACTGATTTAGAGTACAAGACCTTTTCATTCCTACTTTAACAAGATTAGCGGCTCCCTCGTCCCTTTCTATTGTTAACAATTGATGATGGTAGGAATTTACGTAGTCATATGAATAATATAATTTTTCAAATCAAATATTTGTGAAAGTTATTTAACCAAAATTTTTATAATTTAAACTTAATATCTGTACGAATAATACAAAATATTATGTAATATTCAAGATAAGAAGAATTGATTTTATATTAGCATTTGCGTAGCGATAAGCGAATATAATCTCCTAAATATGGCCAAATCCTTTGTCAGATTAATTTCAGAAAAAAGCAAAACCTTCCAGTCGGTGTGCCATAAAAATTTTCAGCTAATATCCGAGAATGCACGCAAATCTCATCTTACACATACGCACCTGGGGATCACAATCCACAATGTCTTTTCCTAATCATAACTAAACAGCAAGCAAAACTCATGTTTGTTTCTCATTTAGATAACTTATTATGATCACACGGTGAAAAGGCTTTCTACTTTATTGCATGATTTCATGGAAACTAGACATGCAGAGTGAAAACATATAGAAAATACAGACACATAAACATATTTTTATATTAGTACTATAAAAATACTAATGATTTATAGATGGATGTTGTTGATGCACAATCGATTACAGAGACGACCCCTTAAAGTCCACTCTATGAAAGAGCCGGTCCATGGCAGGCACTATGAGAAAGGTGATGAATAAATGATCAACACACGCTCCCTCTTTCATTTCTCGCTTTCTAACCAGCCATCATCAGTCTCTGAGTCTGTGTGCACAGGGCTGGTAGAGATTATCGGTTAGTTGTAAAGCCATGTAAATGGGCTCCCCCCTCTCCACAAACAAATCTTTTCTCTTTTTAGCCTTCCTTTTATGTTGCTCTGAATGCCACTCTGTGTGTTTGTCAATTCATCATGCTACAGCATAGGAGGAGTATTCATCATCAACTGATTGATTTATAGACCTGTGATCATATATGGAACATATAAGAGTTTCTTTTTGATCGTTTCCAGCTTTTTCTCTTTTTATTAATTTTTGCTTTTCTTCCTCAATATCTAACATGGGATGGGGACAATTCAAGTGCCAGACTACTGGAGTGTGGTAATGTCTTACATTCTGCACTACCCAATTTAAAGTGTCACTATCTGTTTCTCAACTTCTCCATTGTTTTTTTTTTGACAGAACTTCTCCATTGTTTTAATTAAAAATATTTATTTATTTTAATTGCGCCGTTAAAAGAAAACAAGGCATCTCCGGCCATTCTGACAGCTACTACTAATAAAATATAACCCTGTTTATTTCCTATTTTTTGTCGTAACACGTAAATGTAATCGTGATGATCTCTTCGTCTTTATAATCTATCTGTCGTAACATGTAAGAGTTTGATTTCCCTCCTCGGTAATAAAATGACTGTTGATATAAACAGATTCTTCCAAAAATTTGTACATAATCATCCGTGACCCCGTATTCGTGCGTGCTCTCTTGCAAGAAATTGAGTGAATCGTCAACATAGGCCTATTATCATTGTAATTTGTATTAATCCTCATGGGTGATTAAAAACAAAAACTACTAAAATGTGGTCAAGGAAAAGTCCCTACAATTCCAAAACGCAACCTTTCATTGGCACAATTAAAGTAGTTTATATTCTTGGGCTTTACTATACGCACTTAGGATTCCCTACTTTCATAAAAAAATAGATATCCGAATCAAAGAAAAAGAAAAGGAGAAGGCGAAAATGATCTATTGGCCCTTCCTATCATATATCATGACACAACGGAGTTCTTAAAAAGTTGCTTTTGGGACCTCAATTTCATTTGCATTATAAATACTTTACTCTGGATGGGTACGTCCATCTTCATTAATAATCAATAGTAGTATGTAATATAATAATAGCAAGAACATCGGAACTTGTTCATATACATACAGCAAGTCTTGTCTATTTTATAAACAATTATAAATTTGATATGTTCAAATAATTGCGGAAATTGCTGGAGCTGTTTTTAACTTGTATAGCTGTTTATACAGTTATCTGCCAGGGATACAGGAGTATCTAAGTCCTCCCTCCGTTTCTTTTTATGCGTCGCTTTCATTTTTTACACACATTTCAAAGTGTCAAGCATCCAAAGTTATCATTTTTTAATAAAAAAACTATATTTTAAAATTTTGAGTATATACTTTTATTTAAAAAATCAAAATTTTAAAAATAATAAATATAAGAACATGATCAAAGGATTTTAAACTACGTGCAAAAAGTCAAAGCGTCATACATTTTGAGACGGAGTATGTATGTAAATTGGTTCTGTAGCCATCATAGTGGGAGGTGAAGTATGATGGCAACCTGTTAAAAGCTGAAAAAATCTGCATTTGTCTTTGATTTTCTATTTGTATTATCATCCGGCAAGGCCCATTTTTGCTAGTTGCATGGCCGTCCTATTATGGAACTAGGTGTCCGGCCACAAGTAGAGCCAGCCACATAGACGGTTCGATACGGCCGAATCGTTAAGAAACAGGTCTAATCCATAACGAACCGAGACGGGTCGCACAAATCGCAGAGATCCGTTAACATGTGAAATGTCTTACAGATTAACTGCGATGAAAATGGACATGGATAGCAAGGGCTGTCTAAAATGAAAGGGTAAAAAACAAAGATGGTCAGAAATCACGAGAAGGCACTACTGATGAAGGAGTCGTTTTCAAATCATAGAGCTACATGCACTGATATACATATAGCCTTTCTTTTAATGCTCCGAGGGACCTTCTTTCACTAATAATATCACAATTCCCACCTTGTTTTCTAAAGTCGATTAAATAAAACAAATCAGAAAGCTACAAAGTCTTTCATTTTTCGTCACATGCATGCCTCACTGGTCCACAAATGTGTATAGTACAGAGAGATACTGGAATTTGGAAGGCGAAAACAAACACACATGAAAATTGAAAAAGGCCCCAAAGACCTTTTGTATTATTAGGCCAAAATTAAGCCATCAAAGGGAGACTTTTCTCCCAAAAAACTAAAACAAAATAGTGGAGAAACAGAACAATGACAATATACGCATGTAACCATCAATGCACCCGCTCCAAACTCAAACAGGTCCAGCTTCCAGACGGGACTGCTAGAGCGGGAGGCCTTCCCGCCAAAAAAAACACACACACACGCACATAAGTGTGAAACAAGCACACCGTAGCATGCACAAGGCATAGATAGCACTCACAAGAAACCATGGAGCCGGAGCCATCTTGTTCTCCTTCATTTTCACTATAGTCTTCCACATTTTCAATCAAAAGAAAGGCTTTTTGATCAAGTTGCAATACCGATTGTCAAGATTAGGAACTGCTTGACTTTCGAGCACCCAATAATTCATATACAATAGAGGTGGACTTTGATTTTCCGCTAGAGCCTTGCAACAAAAAACTTATGCCTGAGATCTAACAAATACGGATTAGCAATTAAAGCAATTGGCCATTGCTTCAAGCACGTCATCCATAAGATATATGAAAATGAAACTCCCTATCATATCATTTCTTGCCATTAATTTCATCTGCCTTCTTTTCAAATAAAAACCTTGTCATTGGTCCCGCAACCAGTTTTCCGTTCCATTCAAAGACAGGACAGTGTCTCCCTTGATTTCTACACCTCCCCACTTCAGAGTCCATAAGTGACTCCCACTCACTGGTACAAATAAATGAAATCTCACTCTTTCTTCACTTTCTCACCAAAACACTATGTACCAAATTGACAAAATGATCCCCAGTCCCTTGGGAATCTGCAAAGCCAAAGTCATGTTAATGAATGACTGGCACTGCCCAACAATAACCAAAAAAAATTAATGAATCTAGAGCCCTCTCACCATTCATGCCTATATTAAAGTAATAATCTACATCACTCCATGTCTACTTTTCAAAACTCAAAAAACCTCAATTAAATATCGAGGACTAATGGTAGACCTCTTGGACCACCATTATATTTGTCACCTTCTTCATTTCTTATTGTCTATTGATATTATTCCGCCTTCTGTTTTTTTCCTATCATGCACCTTAATTAGATGTTTCCTTGTCATCATCTACCCACAAACTGTTATTCAATCTCCTCCTTTTGATAGATGATGTTGATGAAGATGAGGATTCTGAGTCACCAAATGACACTTTACCTGCCCGTGTCATGACTCGGATCTGTGGCAACGCTTTTGATCGCTTCCTTACCCTAGTATTAACCCAGCATTCTTGCACCAGTCGGTAACAACTTACAATATTGTCCTGCAAATTGAGAAATTAAAGAACACACACACACACACGTTACAAAAATTATATTTAAATTATGAAAAGAATTTCTTACTTTTTGAAGCCCTTCACACCATGATTCAGCATGGCCAGCAGTGATACAAGAGAAGTTTGGAATATCATTGGCTGCACATAGAATAGTGGCAGCAGCTATGCATGATGGCCAATACTCCAAAAAACTAGACTCTGCACATTTCATTGATCATTAAGCAGTTGAATGTGTGTCATCATGATTACTGACTCCTGAGTTGTGGAAATAGAATAATTGATTGTAGTAGAGACACAGATATGTGCGTGTTTGTTTGACAACAACAATCGATGCTAATACCTTGTATCTTAGATAGAATTATATCAGTAGCCCTATCGGTAAGGAAGCCAGTAAAAGTTCCATGAGAATCAAGCTTGTGAGCAAAGAAGCTGAGAAAGGTGAATGGAGTAATGGATCTTAGCTTCCAATCAAGAACACTGAGTACAAGAAACTCCATCCTTGTAATTGTTCTTGGCTCAAATACAAATTTTGCACCTTCGATCTTTACATTCAAACAAAATTGTCAGTAATTAGGTTAATCTTCTAGAATTGCGACTTTGCGAGCATTAAAAATTAAATTTACTGCGAGTGAACTACCTGAAGATTTTTAGCAAAAAAAAAAACTACCTGAAGATCCAATAGTGAAGGAACCAGAGGTTCTTCCATCTTAGCAGCTAATGACAAGCAAGCCACGGATAAGAGTTGCAACGGCCACCCGTTACTCTGCAAAAGTTATAATATACAGGTTAAGAGTAAATCCAAGTAATAAGTTAGCTCCAAAATAGCCGAATATGATGTTCAGGTCATTCCACGAATATACGACATTTCTTCCCTACTAACACTTGGCTCGTTTTGTCATTAATTAGTTGTGCAACACAACATCACTATTCAAGAATTATATACCTCAAATACATATTAATTGCAGAACAGATATATACATGGTAATATACTTAAACATCATCTTAATTTAGTTAGAAGGGTAAGTTCTGTTTACATGGGACAACGTGAGATGTTCAATTTGGTTTATATGGGGGAATGATAATGACTGATCATTTAGCACACCATCATTGCAAAATGTTAATCCAAAATAAACTATTTTTAAGGAAACAATGAAGATGCTTACAAATATAATTAACCACTAACAGTACAACGAGGCAATGACAATATTGAGAGAATAAAATCAGATAACTTTTCCATTTGCAAAAGCTTGAGAATAAAGCATGTACTTCTCGTAAACAAACAGATAGATCTCAGTTCAATAAAAGTACATGCACCAATTACTTAGATTAAAGTAAGTTCTAAAAGAACATACTTCCGCGCAAAAAACGACACGGCATTACAATTTTCACTGTTAACTTTGTATAATTAGGCAAGACTATTGCTGAAGTCCCTTTCATTCTTCTTAATTAAAGTCAAAAAAAATATAATCTTAAATCTCAAATTCTCAATCTCAATACTTAGGCAATCTGTAAAGCAAGTACATTTAATATTAAAATCAAAGATAAACACACTGTTACTAGATATATACTATTTAATTTCGGATAGTAATTTTTTTCTACTGTATATTCTTTTTTACCTCAGGTAAGCGATGACAATAGAGGAAACGATCCAGGTAATTGACAGAGAGATATGCCGTTAATGGCTGAAAACCATAGTAACGTTGCACCTGCAAATTTAAATACGTACATATAAATGTGATTATACAACACTTTACTAGTCTTTATTCAGTACAATTAAAAAGGCTATATGCACTTCATAAGAAGAACATGGAGACTACAATTATTAATTAAATAACTAAAATGATCCCGATGAATCTGACATTTAACATCATTATGAACTCCATCTCCACGTGAAAAATGGCGCCAATTAGATGCTAATATGCACTATCAAATGGATATAAAAATAATTACTCCATTTATCAACAGATGTCATAGAGCTTCTTACTCATAAACTCGATTTTGACTCGGTTCAATATAAATAGCCCCAATTAGATGCTAATATGCACTATCAAACGGATATAAAAATAATCATTCTATTTATCGCCAGATGTATAGAGTTTTTTAACGATAAACTCGACTCGACTAGGTTCGTTCAATTTAAGCTCAGCTGTTCAAAAAATAAAAATACGTGTGTGTAGATAATGAAATATAATCTATACCTTGAGAATCCATGCAACATATGCTTTTCGAGCAGATGAATCAACAAACTGCGAATGAGTCCTCTTTCCAGGAATATACTTTCTCTCATCTTCAATGAACACTGCAATAGATTCCTCTATATCCGCCGGAGATTCTAAGTCCGATGAACATTCCGGCAAGTCTTCTGACAATATTTCCGAGTCCTCGCAACAAAGTAAATCGGGGAAAAAGTCGTCGGTGCATGATAAAGCTGACATGATCGCTGATTATTTTCATTCATTTATCATATTTGCTGTGATTTGCCGGGAAATAGTCGGAGAAGTCGCCGGGATGTGACGTAGTGGGATGGGAATGTGAAGGGACTTCTGGATAGTTGGATGGTTTCTGCCTTGGTGTCTCTCTTCTACGCGGATATAAATATATGTAAATATTATTATAATATATGTTTTTCTCTACAGTGTTTTTATTCTAAGTAAATATTATTTTTTTCATATTTAAGTTTTATTATCACTTCTTTCGCTCAATATGTTTTGGCTCTTTTGGTATCAAATTTTAAGATAATCTGTTCGACTTCAAAATGAATAAGTATTATATTATATTTCAACACTCTCTTCACTCGAAGTCCAATTTTTCTTGTTGAAGAGGGGATACTGGCGTCCATTCCATTTCTGAAAAATCGATATTTTCATGTTCATATTAAAATGTAAGAATAATAAGTGACATGAGTCGAACTGGAGACCTCCATTTTTTATATGGAGGTCTCAAATAAAAAAAATATGACATTTTTCATAATTTAATTTTATAAAATAAAACATATTTGTCGGATGTATATATTTACACATCTATTGATGGGAAAATTAAGAACTTACTTGCAAGTTTTTAATAATTATCTAAAAAACCCCATTTTAGTTTAACAAAATATGTATTATTCTAATATAAATATATTTTTAAAATAAATAAAATATTAGAAACTATATACAATAGTAATAAATTATCATGAATCACTCATACAATCCACTGGTTATAAACAAAATATAAAATAAAGAATATATATAACAACATTATTAAAATTTGGATAATTATTTACTTGTCAACTGTTATATTATAGATAGATATTATATCTAAAACCCAATCAAAATACCCACGTATATACCGGTAATATAACACAACACTTCACGGAATGAAATGAGTGGAGAATGGAGTAAAACTATATGAACAAGTTTTATGGAGATTGGATAAAGCATGAGGTAATAATGATTAAATATGAGTGAGTTAAAATTTTTCATGAATAAGATGATAGGAAAAGATGATGAACAAATGGAATCAACATTCTTTTCAAAACATAGGAGATAAATTTTTAATTAAAATAGTTAGAATGGAATGATTGAAGAAATGAAAATTATAAACAATTTCACTAATCACTCCCAATTCATAATACAAATTTCATTTCATTCTTCCCTCGTTCCATTCCATGAAGTGAACACAACCTAAAGAAATATGATACTCCCTCCGTCTCAAAATAAGTGTCGTGTTGACTTTTCACACATAATTTAAGATGTAAAAAGAACATATTTCCACACATTAATTTTCAAATTTTGTTTTTCCAACTAAAATCATATATGTCAGAGCATCTCCAGCATAATCCCAACTAAGTTCCCTAAATATATAATAAACAATTCAAATTCCAAAAAATAGGGATCCTCTATGATTGACTCTCCAACAATAACCCCTATTTGCGTTCCCTGTTATTATCATAGTATTAAATTCAAAATTTTTCAATAAAAAGATAATAAAAAAACATGAGAAAGAGCGTCCAAAAAGTGAGAGTTGAATATTTAATGATTAAAAAACAAATGATGCATGAGTTAGGGATTACCTTGAAGAATGAAAACCGGATCCTAAAGTTTGAGGAATGAGTAGGGGCTCTGCTAGAGTGAATTTTTGTATATATTCCACAAAATTTTAGCTTAGGACATGGTATAACTAATCTGCTGGATATGCTCTCAACACCTCAAATTAGATGCTCCTAGCACCTCAAATTATGTGAAAAAACTTAAAACGACGACCGAGAGAGTGTATAATAACAAATTCTAACATAACCAGTACCCGGTATAATAACTGTATTTCCAAAGGGGATAAATATCAAGTTGGTGACTCGTTTCGTCCAAATGTATCAATTGAGTGACTGATTCCTAAATTGACTCAAATGAGCAACTCATTAGAAAAATTTGTATCAAAAATATCACTCTATCATTAATCGAAATTTTGAAAGTACTATATATTGAGTTTCGCACATTTTTTATGAATGGTATTACATCTAAATGAAAGATTCCGAGTTCTAGTATTTTAGATAATATTTTTAGATTTTTAAAAATTTATCTCCTATTTATTTTTATTTAAATCAAATAAAACAATCAAAAAATTAAAAATAAATAGTTGATAAAATTTTAAAAATCTAAAAATATTAGCAAAAATAGTAGGACTCGGAATCTTTCATTTGGATGTTATACCATTCATAAAAAATGTGTGAAACTCAATATATAATATTTTCAAAATTTCTACTAACGATAGAGTAATATTTTTGATACAAATTTTTCTAATGAGTGTCTAATTTGAGTCAATTTAGAAATCAGTCACTCAATTGATACATTTAGACGAAACGAGTCACCAACTTGATATTTATCCCTTTTCCAAAGTAGCCGACTTAAGTTTCTGGGCCGACAATAGCATAAATCAACACTTTCTGATTTGAAGCCCAAATTGTCGGTACAGCTTCGCGGAAGTGAAGTCCATGCATAATCATTTACATTTCAGATTGCTAATGCTCGGTTTATAGAGCAGTTAATCCTTAATAGGAGTAGTTGTATAATTCTGTTACACATAAATGGGTTTGGGGTTTATGCTGGCTACTTGGCTACGGATAGTTGAGTAAGTTTTTAATATAAAAATGAATATTTATGAAATTTTAAAAATCGATAAAATAACTATATCATTAATATCAGTTAATATTTTAATCATAAATGCAATGCAAGTAACTTGTAAAAAAAGCAGTAGATAAATTTATCTCCAATTTTTTTAATGGCGTCACACTCTGTCGTATATACACACTAATGTTTTCAATTTATCTACTGATTACTGCATGAATTCTGCAAAGACTGCAATAACACCATAACTCAATAATCGAAAAGTTGCAGTTGTGCGTTCAAAAACATGGACCTCCACATCATAAGCACTATTTGAAAGTCAAAAAACACTTACGATTTTTCGGCAATATCCACTTCATAGGTGACAACTCCACGAGGAAGTGGTATATATTAGCAAGATCATTTCGGTCCACCTTGCATGGTTTGTGTGTATTAGGCCTATTTCAAACTTTTTGAAAACCAAAGTTCAAACGTCCAATTCATCCTCGTGGAGTATGGACGTGGGTTCAAGCATGGATTTTAGATTAATTTTGCAGATAATGGTTCGTGTCTCATATTATATGAACGGGTTTAAATTATAAGTTTTTGGGAAAAAATAAATCGAACTACCCTGATTAGACAATAAGCACCGGACTGTACAGCAGACAAATTATGTGGTTAAGAGATGGCGTTAGATACTATTCTAATTCTTTTACCTCTAGTATCTTTACGGTTATTTTCATATTTTTTGTTCTATATATTATTTAACATGTATTTTAAGATAAGATGTAAATAAAATATAACTTAATAAATTATAATAATTTTTTTTAAAATTATATATTATACTTTTTTGGATAAATTTTTTAAAATAATTTATAAAATTATATAATTATAAATCTTAAAATTCGTGGTGAACACTCGTTCCTCCATAGGACAAATTGTAAGGACGGAGTGAGCATAGATTTGAGTTGAATTCTTTCTGCATACAGCTGATTCATATCCGTTCCATTAATGAGAAATTGAGGTTCTTAGGGCAACTCCAACCATATATCCAAACTTTGGATCACCAAATGATCCAAATTTAGGACGGGATCCAAATTCTATTCCAACTATGTGATCCAAATATAAATCCAAATTCATTCATCTTTATAATATATATATATATAATTTAATTTTAAATATTTTAAAAAATGATTATCTAATTTCACTATTATTTATAATAATACAATCAACTACTAGACAAAAATAAAATATTACAAAATAATCCGAAAAAGATAAAACGGTACATAAAAATAATTAAAAGTATTAAAAAACATATTTTGGAATTTTATGTACTTTGAAATTTTAATTTATAAATAATCGTCATTTTAATTATATTCTAATTTTAATTAATCTATCTTTAATAATATTAACAAAAACATTAAATAATAAAAGTAATAATATTTTAATGTTAAAAGATTTGGATCAGTGTGAATAGTAGTGATCCAAATTTGGACCAGTACTATTCACTGATTCAAATTTGGATCACTTTTTAGTCCACAGTTGGAGTGATTTACGACAAAACTGTCCCAAATTTGAATTTTTGGATCACGGTTGGAGATGCGCTTAAGTGTCCTTTCTCGCAACAGAACAACTTACACATATTATTAGGTGAAATGGCACAGGAGGAGGCAAGTGACCCAAAAGGTTGGACAATTATATCATGAGTGCGTGTATGAACATGATTCATCAATCTTTAACATCTTTTTCATTTGATAAATGTTGCTTGTATTTTATGAACAATAGTTGGTCCCTGCCAATTGCCATGGCATGCAACTTCTACTTGGACCTTATTTTGAAATAAGTTAGTAAAGTGGTACTCTTTTTGTTTTTTTATATGATACTTTTGACTTGAGTACGTATTTTTAGGTGGATTGACCGGATAGTAAAAATTATTATTTTTAATTGGTTTTTTTGTGAATTAAAATTTTGATTATATATTTTTATTCAGAAAAAGAAATTTTCAAAAATAATACTTTTAACTAGTCGGTCAAAGCACTTAAAAGTGTGTGCCAAAAAATCAAACGTCATATATTAAAAAACCAATGGGAGTACTCTTGTTGTATCACTCTCTTGTATTATTGTGGAATAGTTTACGGAAACATGTACCTCAATCTATGGAGTATTTTTTACTTTTTTTAATTTCGATTTTGGGTCATTTGTTTATGCATTTACTGGCATATGATAATATATTATACTCTCTTCACCTAAAAACAGTAGTCCATCATATCTTTTGAGATATAATTGATCGAACAATTTAAAATATTAATCTAATATTTTATATTTTAGTTGAAGTAAATAAAAAATTTATAGAATTATCTTGTCAATAAATTTTGAGATATGTGAATAAAATTTAATAAATAAGTCCAAACCACCTTACTAACAGGGTGCAATATAAAACTTTTTTAAATCGGCAGAGTATTATATTTTAGTTCATGATTAATATTTTCAAAGTGATTTACTATGATAAATAATAGCGACCAGGTTTATATACAACCAGGGGCAGAAAAATTTAATCGATAAATTTTAACCTGACTGTTGCATGTGTATATATATTAGAGTTTTTTTTTTTTTCTTTTTAAAAACATACTGTGATAGAAATGTAAACATGTACTTGAAAGTAAAAACTAAGAGGTGAGAAATAAAATAGTGATTGGGCTGGGCTTCACACGTGGAAGTGACTCTCTATAAAACTGTGACATACAGTGCGGCGGTGATCGCCTGAGCGGACGTTTTTTTTCATTAGCGGAACACGGAGTGCCCGGTCTCTAGGACTTATTTGTACTATTCTTGTAAAAAATTAAAATTTACTCCTAAGAAGTTGAAAATATTAAGACCATTTGAGTTATTTTAAAAAAAATGTTTATTGTTTAAAGTAAAAAAAGAGGATTAGAAGTGGGGAGTTAAGTTAAGATTTATAAGTTGTTAGGGATAGTTTGGTTGAAGGATATATGGAATCAGGTATGAGTTTTGTTCATTCTAAATCCATACCTGCTGTTTGGCTGTACAAATTAAAACTTCAAACCCATACCTCAAACCCCCAAGGTATGGGTTTTTGGTACCCAAGAGAGGAGGTGGGTATGAGATGGAGAGCATATGAATCAATTTCATTTTTCATTTTTTGTCGCTATTTCAGTAATTGGATATTAATTTTTAATACAACAATAATCAATGATGCAAAAATATATAATAATAATATAATTTTTTTTAAAATTTTGAAATATATTGATTCCAGGATCCAATAAAACAACTAATATCAGATATCATACCTTAAACCCATACCACAACCCGATTCCACGTTCCAATCCCATTTTACTCGGCGAACCAAATGACCCCTTAAATGTTTAGCAAAAAAATAAAAGTCGTGAAACAAAAATGCACTTATGGTTTTTTACACAAACAGGTTAAGTAAAATAGAAAAAAAGTGCTTCTTACCGATTCCCAAACACCACCACTATCCATTTCTTTGCAACTTTTACTTCTCTTTCAAATACTCTAAGTCTTAACTCGTTTCTAACTCCTAATTTTTCCTTTTTAAACGAGAAGCATTCATTTTAAACTCAACCCGAAAAGTCCTCTGTCTCAGTGTTGGGCAATACCTAAAGTAGGGTAAGGAGTATGCTCGAATCGGGTTGTTTTAACCAATCATTTGTTTTAAAGATAAATCAAGGTGGTGTCTTAAACAAAGTCAAAATTAAAATAAGATTTAGTTTTTGAAAAATATATAATTATTTTATATTCATTATTCGAGAAAAATAAGAATTTATCTCAGAAAAAAATAGAATTTTGTGTCCCCTTATTTATGAGAAATATTTGTTTTTGAAAAAATAAGATCAATAAAAACGACATCCAAATCTGTCCAAAATAAAACGCGTTAGAACTTAGAATTGAAAATATTAATCCGAACTCGACTTGATACCCGAAACTACCCAACCCAAAATTTAGTTAAGATTAATTATTTTAATTTTATAAAACAATATTTTATTATAATATATGAATAATAATTTAATAAAACTATTAGTGAATAAATTTATTTAAAAAATATATAAACATGCAATAAATATATATAATCATAAATATCAGAAGCTCATTCACATTTCACAATAGTCGCAGGAATAATATACGTAAAAATCAGTGTTCCAAAAATTGCTAGGCGTCCCAGGGTGGTCGGGTACCTTCTAACGATTAATCGGTAAATTAGGGATTAATCGGAACATTAATCGGACATATATTATTTTTAAATTATTATAATTAAATGTAATTTAATAATTTTATCTACTTTCCACTACTAGTAGAGTAAAACTGGTAAACAATATAATATCATATATAAAATAAATACCTGATACATGTAATACAAAATCGTTGATTAAATAAATATTTACCAATCAGTCTCTTATAAATAATGTAAGAAATATTAAATAAAAATATTAGCCAATTTACTTTTTTTTTATAAGATATTAAGTTAAGTACAAGTGAATACTTAATTTCTTATAATATAATCATAATTTCAGATTTTATTTATTAAAAATATTATTTTTTTTGTTATTGACGGCCTGGACCGCCTAGGCGGGATGTTGACCGCCTATGATCGATTTTTGTAAAAAACGCTTACTTCACCGCCTAAGACCGAATCGGGGTGTTTCGGGACCGCCTAGAGCCTTGGCACCGTCTAGACCCATTTTTAGAACACTCGTAAAAATTCGAAAAATAATAATAAACCTGATATTAAAATAAAAGAAAAAAGGGGAATATAAAAACAGAGGAGGGGGATTGCTATTAGGGTTAGAAAGGGTTTAGGGGTTTTATATCCCCCAGCAGCTCTTTTGCTCCGCCTCTCTCAACCTCTCTCAACGCTTCTCGCTCTCTCTTTCACCTAACTTGAGGTATGTGTATGTATGTATATATGTTTATCATATACAATTGTTATATGTATATGCGCCTAAGCAATCGATTATGCAAACAAAAAACTGGTTAGATTTGAACCCCTTTTGGATTTGTGCTTCTGTAGCTCCTTGTTATAAGCTCTTGTTATTGATTCATTATTCAACTTGTTGAATTAACTGCTTATACAACCCTAGATTATTTCGCATACATGTCGATATATGTTTGGTGTATCACTGTATCTTAATTATATTGGTAGATGAACATTTGGCACTATAGTTTATAGACCAAGCTTTACGGGTTCGAGATTTGTTTACATACATATATAGATACGGGTTTGGTGTATCACTGTATGTCTGTTTCTTAATTATAGTGGTAGATGAACATTTTAGTATTTTACACTATACTTTTAGAGATATGACTGTATGTTCTATGAATCCGATTCTCATTAGCAATTAGAATAAACACACTCTCGATTGTTGACAGCATTATGCGTTATTTTTTGTTTGGGAAAAGTGAACTAATTTGTGGAGTTTGGTTTAGCTTCCTAGCAAATATTTTACTAGTTGAATGGGAAAAATTGGAATATGGTATTTATGTTTCTCTGCATTTTGTTTTTGGTTTTTTATGTATTGATGTTGTTTAGTACTTGTTTTTGCAGATTTTAGCACGAATCTTAAGCTATGGTTCAGTATAACTTCAAGAAGATTACTGTGGTGCCAAATGGGAAGGATTTTGTTGATATCATCCTTTCCCGCACCCAGCGTCAGACACCTACAGTAGTGCACAAGGGTTATGCTATATCGCGTATACGTCAGTTTTACATGCGTAAAGTCAAATATACGCAGACAAACTTTCATGAGAAGCTTTCCACCATCATCGATGAGTTTCCTCGTCTTGATGATATACATCCTTTCTATGGTGATCTTCTCCATGTTTTATATAATAAAGATCATTACAAGCTTGCCCTTGGTCAAATCAATACTGCTAGGAATCTTATTGGTAAGATTGCTAAGGATTATGTCAAATTGTTAAAGTATGCCGACTCACTTTATCGATGCAAGACTTTGAAAGTTGCTGCTCTTGGTCGCATGTGCACTGTGACGAAGAGAATAGGCCCAAGTTTGGCTTATCTTGAACAGATCAGACAACACATGGCAAGGCTACCATCAATTGATCCTAACACCCGTACAATCTTGATTTGTGGGTATCCAAATGTCGGCAAGAGCTCATTTATTAACAAAATCACGAGGGCTGATGTGGATGTGCAGCCTTATGCCTTTACCACCAAGTCTTTGTTTGTTGGCCATACAGATTACAAATACTTAAGATATCAGGTAATTGATACTCCTGGAATTCTTGATAGACCGTTTGAAGATCGTAATATCATAGAGATGTGCAGCATCACTGCTCTGGCTCATTTGAGGGCTGCCATTTTGTTCTTTTTGGACATTTCTGGGTCTTGTGGATACAGCATTGCCCAGCAGGCAGCGCTTTTTCACAGCATTAAGTCACTTTTTATGAACAAGCCTCTGATTGTAGTGTGCAACAAAACTGATCTCTTGCCATTGGATAAAGTTTCCGAGGAAGACATGAAGCTGGTCATGGAAATGAAAGCAGAAGCTACAAAGACTGTGATTGGCGAAGGTGGTGAGTCTACAAATGATGAGGAGGTACTCTTGGCTATGAGCACTTTGAATGAGGACGGTGTAATTGCTGTAAAGAATGCAGCATGCGAAAGGTTATTGGACCAGAGGGTTGAACAGAAAATGAAGTCCAAAAAGATAAATGACTGCCTGAACCGTTTTCATGTTGCTACACCAAAGCCACGTGATCAGAAGGAAAGGCCACCATGCATACCACAAGCTGTCTTGGAAGCTAAAGCCAAGGAGGCTGCGGAGAAGGAGAAGAGGAAGCTTGAGAGGGATAATGAGAATGAGAATGGAGGTGCAGGTGTATATTCTGCAAGCTTGAAGAAACATTATATCCTAGCAGATGATGAATGGAAAGAAGATATAATGGCAGAAATTCTTGATGGACACAACGTATATGATTTTGTTGACCCTGATATCTTACAGAGACTTGAAGAGTTGGAGCGGGAAGAAGGTCTTAGACAGGAGCAGGGTGAAGATGAGGATCTCGAGATGGATGAAGAATTGACACCGGAACAAAAAGAAGCCCTGGCTGCTATTAGGAAGAAGAAAAGCTTGCTTATCAAAGAACATCGTATTAAGAAGAGCACTGCAGAGAGTCGACCTATCGTGCCCAGGAAATTTAACAAAGACAGGAATTTTACCTCCGACAGAATGGGAAGGCAGTTGTCATCTATAGGACTCGATCCAACTTTAGCAATAAATCGTGCTCGAAGCAAGTCTAGGGGACGTAAGCGCGAGAGGTCGCGTGATGGAGATGATGGTGCAATGGATGTGGATGGTGAGCATTCTAATAAAAAGCTGCGTTTGAGATCTACTTCTAGGTCAAGATCTATGTCGCGTCCTCCGCATGAGGTTGTCCCAGGTGAAGGATATAAGGATTCTGTTCAGAAGATGAAGGCTATAAAATTAGCTAGAAATTCTTCTAATAAGAGGAACAAAAGTGCTCGGAAGGGAGAAGGAGACAGGGTCATTCCCAATCTCAAACCAAAACACTTGTTTTCTGGCAAACGCGGGATCGGTAAAACTGACAGACGCTAATGGAGTCGAGGTAAAACACAACTTATACAGCAATTACTTCATTATTTTCTATTCTTCAGTTTAATTTCTACTTGCCCTATCTTGCTTTGGAGTATGTTTTCTTTAGTTTTGAATTTTGATACATAATATATTCATTCTGACAATGAAACGAGAATCTTTTCTGTTATGAAATATTGAATTTGAAATAATCCTTGTTTTTTAGATACCCCGGGGGCTGAAACCAACACACTTGTCAAGCAATGCCCTTTCATTTTTGAAGTTTTCAACTTTTATCTGATCTTCTGATTTCAAGATAACCTTGCAAAGTGGCAATTGTATTTTGTTATCAAAATCCCCCACTGTTTACATGTTTTAGTCTTATTAGAATTTTCCAAATATGTCATTTATCCTTTATCTTGCTCTAATATATATATATAATCCGAGAGTACTATTGCTATGCTGTAGGTATGGATATTCCAATATTGAATATGGACAAACAGTTTGCTGTATATAATATTGTAGTTCATTGATATATCTTGTAGGGAAAGGGTTTCACTAAGACCAGGTTCTGGATGTTGATGGTGAGAGTATCTCTTTCCGCTAGCTGAAGTGCTGTCATCTTCACAATATCCAGCTTGGTGTTTCTGTTACAGAACTTGGTGCTCGCTGAGCATCTAAAGAAGCAAGAGAAAGATACAATGAGACAATGAGACTTTTTTTATGTTTTTATGCTTAAAGTTTTGAGATTTAGATGCTTGTTATATTTTTAAGCTGCAAAACATGGTTATCTACTTTATGAGTTTTTTCTGAATGCTATGATAGTTTTATATTTGTCAAGACATTATGAAGTGGTTACGAAAGTTATCTTTTGTTTCTATATACATTTAGGGATGGCAACGGGTCGGATCGGTTCGGATATCTGTGATATCCGAACCCGAACCCGAAAATATTCACCAAATCCGAACCCGATCCAAACCCGAACGGATTTGAAAAACTAAAATTGAACCCGATCCAACGGATTTCGGATCGGATCGGGTTTTATCCAAACCCGAATTATCAAGCATATAAAAGAAACACACTTCACAGCTCACATCCAGCAGTACTTCTTCCCCATACATTTCATAAAAACAAAAATATTTAACAGAAAGGGATCGAGTATGAACACCTATTGCACCCAATTTTACATCCGTGGAAGTGGATTTGGTAAGGAAATGAGATTGCACCTAAAGTTTGATTAAAAGGAAAGCTCGAGACAGTGGCGGACAAGTGATAGCGGAGGCGGACAGCGGGAGCGGGGTTGCAGGCGGCGATTTGAAGGCGCCTTGAGAAATGAGGATATTAGGGTTCTGAGACTTGTACTGAGACTTGTACTGACCCTTTGAGATGATTCAAATGAATACTTAATTGACTACTATCTACTGCTTAGTGCTTAGTAACTTACAATAGTATATACTTAGCAAAAAAAAAAAAAAAAAACTTACAATAGTATATTACTATATTACTATAATTACTATAATATATAATATATTAAATAATAATTAGAAATTGATTTATTTTGAAAATTGAATATATATATATATATATATATATCATGGCCCAAAAAATTATAAATAATATATATAGTATGTAATATATATATATATATATATATATATATATATATATATATATATATATATATAATTATATATATTATTCGGATTTTATTTCGGGTTTCGGATTTGGATCGGGTTCAGATCGGTTTTGGATTTCGGGTCGGGTTTCGATACGGAATACCTAATATCCAAATCCAAATCCAAACTCGTTCGGGTCTAAAAATCAAATCCAAATCCAAATCCAAAATATCGGGTTCGGTAAAATCCATTCGGGTCGAAACGGTCGGGTATCCATTCGGATCGGTCTTTTCTGCCATCCCTATATACATTCAGCGAGTAAAAGAAATAGAAAGAATAATTAGACACTATGGGCGTGTTTGGATTAAGATCGGCAATGAGAATCGGAATGGAGGGTATGGGTATGAGAATGGCATGGAAGAAGGGGATGATTTAACCACTTAAGGGTCATTTTGGTTCTCGAAGTGGAACGGGGTTGGAACGTGGAATTGGGGTAAGGTGGTATGGGTGTAGGGTATCATCCTATATTTGGTTGAGTGCTGGAATCAATATATTTAAATTTTTCTAAATAAATTAAGTTAATAATTTATATTCATCAAAAATTTAAATAAAATTATTATCATTATTAAATATATTTTTACATTATTGTATTTGTGCTGAAAGCATTGGGATTTGTTCTCAGAGAAGTAATCATGTGGTTGACAGCCGACATTCCCGATTCTAATGTGAGTCGATGAATTACATGTTGTCAAATATGTTCCATGTCATCGCATCATTGTATGCAGTAATACCTGAATATTTGAGCGCTTAGTTTACATAACCTTTCTGGGCATCATTGGTTCATTGCTGGAACATTGATGGTAGATTCTTAGTAGTGGGACATTCCTCTTGTATAAGATCCTATTGGTGACGTTCATCATAAGCTTTATGAGTTCATTGATTAGAAACAATTTACAAAGAACCAATTTGAGATGTGCAACATTTTTCATAAACTGATATATCATATTCCAGTTCAATGTCCATAAAATTCGAGTCTTCCTTTAGACAGGATGATCAAGTTTCATGTTTACAGAACTCAAATTCTTTTAATGCTCATTTAGATAGGATAATCAAATATGGGAATGATCTTAGACAGACTCAACTCAATTAATATCAATTTATTTTTATATAGTTTTGATTTGTATTGAAACATATCAATGTAAAATATTATACATAATAACTATAATAGTTGATCTTCAAAAGGCTTTCGACACTCTAAGCTGGGATTTCATTTTTGCTGCGCTTATTTCTATGAATTTTCCCCTCAAATTCATTAGCTGGATCAGGGTATATCTTTCCTCTGCCATGTTTTCCATCAAAGTTAACGGAAGTTTGGAGGGGTATTTTCAAGGTCTCACTGGTTTGCGCCAGGGAGACCCCATCTCTCCTTACTTATTCATCATTGCAATGAAGGTTTTAAATTCTTGTTTGAAGAAGTACACTGCAAATGAAAAGTTTAAATATCATTGGCGAACTAAAGATATCAGTCTCAATCACATTGTGTTTGCGGATGATATATTTTTATTCTGCAAAGGAGATCTTGATTCTGTTGATTTATTGACTAGTGGACTCAATTTATTTTCTTCTATTTCTGGATTACAGCCTAACCCTAGTAAGAGTTGTTGTTTCTTTGCCAATGTTCATGCTGATGTGTAATCGCAGATTCTCTCCCGTACTGATTTTCAGTTGGGATCTTTCCCCATTAAATACTTGGGCTTGCGCTTGCCGCTAGTTTCCTCTAGATTGCGTGCTGTTGATTGCCAGCCTTTATTGACAGATTCTGTGCTCGTATTGTCATTTGGACGGCCAAATTTTTGAACTTTAGTGGCAGATTGACACTTATTAAAGCCATTCTCAGTGGAATCTTTGGTTACTGGAGCATGCACCTTTTTTTGCCGAAAAGTGTTCTCAAAAAGCTAAATTCCCTCATGTTCAAATTTCTTTGGGGAGGGTTCTACAAAGCTAATGGTAAGTGTCACTACAAAGTTGCGTGGCATGATTGTTGCTTGCCCAAAATTGAAGGGGGTCTAGGCATCCGGAACATTTTCGAATGGAATAATTCGGCTATTCTTTATCAATTATAGCGTATTGTGCAACCTAATTCTACTTCTTCGTGGGTTCAGTGGTTCAAGTCTGTGTTGCTTAAAAACAAGGGGTTCTGGACGGCTAAACTTCCTTACAAACTCTCTTGGATACTCGGCAAATTATGAACTATCGCCATACTGCGCTTCAGTATATAAAGTATAATATTGGCCCCAGTTCTGATTTTAAATTTTGGCTTGATCCGTGGGTAAGGAATAGACCTCTAATCTGGGATTACAATGCTCATGTTATCGGCAGTATGAAATCTGACGCAATGGCCCCTATTAATGTGTTTCTTCATGATCGTACCTGGGTCCTCCCTTCATCTAATTTGTTGGAGGTAAGGGAAATTCAGGGCCTTGCTCGTAGTACTCAGATTCATAGCTGCGATCATGTGACATGGGATGGTATACAGAGCAATTTTGTATCTTACTCTGCTCTATACAATACTATTCGATGTAGGAAGCCTGCTATTCCATGGTTTGACTGTACTTGGAACATGTTTACCATCCCTAAATGTTCATTCATCTCTTGGCTGGCATTGAAAGATTGCCTTCTTAATTACTAGAGATAAAATGATCCTTTGGCAGATGCACACTGATCCACATTGTCTATTTTGCTCCAACTTGGAGAGTACTCATCATCTCTTCTCGGATTGTCCCTTCTTTGATTTAATTCGGAGGTCTTGCCCTATTAAATTTTGTTCTGACTGGGCTACGTGCCAAGATGGTCAGATATTTGCTGCAAGTATTAATCGTAAACTTCATCTCATTACAAGTTTATACCTAACAGTGGCTGTTTATCTCACTTGGAAAGAGCGCAATTTTAGAGCACACCACCCTGGTTCCACACATGCTACTCATTCTATTATTGTCAACCTGAAGACTATTGCTCGTGAAAAATTATTCACCTGTAGGACTTTTAGAAAATGGGTGCGGGACGATCCCACCCTTATCTGTCTGCTTTATTAACTTTGTCTAGTTATTTAGTTCCTGCTGTTTTAGGTCTAGCCTGGGTTTAGTATTGCTTTCCTGTAAGATTGTCCTGAGACTATGATGCTTGTATCTAAGTCTCCTTCGGCGGGGTATGCCTCCTATCTCTGTAATCTTTGTTTTTCTATAATATTTTTATTTAGCAAAAAAAAAAAATAGTTTTGGTGTTTGTAATCTCTCTGATAATTTTGTTTTTAATTAGATTGATATTTTCATGTCACATGACATGTTATAGGTGTACGTACCCTTCTGCGTTAACATACTCAATTGAACCTGTTGCGCTGTTATATATATATATATATAGAGAGAGAGAGGATGGTTCAACGAGGAACTAAATTACCCTAGTAACTTGGTAACTAAATCATGATGGTTGAATTAAAAAAAAATTAACGGTTGAATGATAGGGTATAGCATAGATAGGGTGTAGTATAGACACAGGATGGTCAACTTTGACGAGCTGCTGTTATCTAATGTTAACTGCCGCATTATCAGATGTTGTTTAGTGTGCTTATTTATTTTCCTTTAAAAAATTACAGAACATTAATATTATAGAACATAAAAAATAGAACACAGAACAATGATAAAAAATATTAGTATTACATAACATAAATGAAATTTCCGACTATATAACACATCAAATAATTAAATGATTATATTACAAAACTAGTATAAAAAATAATTTTTCTAAGAAAGAAATATGAAAAGTATATATTATATTTAAAATATTACAAGCAAGAAAGATTAAAAAATTAGAAAATATTACCAAATAAGAAAAAATACGAAACATGTTAGAATTTAAAGAAACACACAATAAAATTAAATATTTGACAATATAAATTACAAAACATAATAAATGCAAAGAATAAAAGAAATTGAATGTGTTATGTATTTTAGCAATACCTAATTTTAAAACCATTTACCAAATATAAATGTGTCATGTAGTAATTTTATATTTATTTATAGAATATGAACGTGTTATGAATATTAACAATACCTAATTTTAAATTTTTATAGTACACTAATTTTTATTTTTAATAAATATTTATAAATATTTTATATTTATTATACATTACTACATAACAGAGTAAGTTTTAGAATATATAAGTGTTTTTATTCAAACTTCTTTATTATACAGGACTACAGAACATAAATTTATTATAGAGGACTACAGAACATAATAGGTTAGGATATTATACATGACTACAGAACATAATAGGTTTTAGGATATTATACAGGACTACAGAACATAGTAGGTTTAGGATATATAGGTGTTTTTACTTAAACTCCAGTTTATATGTCTAGTTAGTTTAATGTCTCTCAAACGTATTTATATTGACTTGTTATCCCACATAAAAAATCATTAAAAAATTACAGAACACAGAATGCTATATGAGCTCTTTATAAAAAACAAAAGAACACAAACAAAAGTCGATAAAAAATTTAAAAACTTTCCATATTTAAACAAATTATGTTCAGTATTTAAATAATAAAAAATCATAACATAACATCATTTAAAATCTACGATAGAATTATAAATTACGAAATTCTTACAGAACATAAATATTTATAATAAATTTTGCCAAATTGAAAATTTACAAGATACTTAAAAAATTGCAGAACAAGATAAGTTACATATTATTAAATAAAGAAAAAAAATTATTAAATACAAAATTTAAAGAAAGAAAATATATACAAAAGTGCATATACGTCCCTAAAATTTTAAAATAAAAAATATTACATGTTATTTTTCATTAAATAAAAATTATATGAAAATATAAGTTTTTTTATATATATAAAAAAATTCATAAGAAAATAATTCTTCTTATATTCCATATTTTATTGTATTTTCTATTAAGCTACGTTCTATATTTTTCATAAAAATTTAAATGTATATATGAGATTTACAAAATAATTATGTTTAAAATTTACGAAACTGAATTAAAATTGTAATACAAAATATATTTAAAAGAAAATATTTAATAGAATAGATTTACAAAATACAGAACAATATTTTGAATATTTTGAATTTGGTTAAGTAATATACGGTTAAGATATTAGTTCCTAGTTACCCATCTATATTGGTTACTCAAGGAGAAGCCCCCTATATATATATATATATATATATATATATATATATATATATATATATATATATATATATATATATATATACACACACACTTTTAAATCTTCTAATCTTGACAATACTTGCTCAAACTTTTAAGTGAATTTTTTAAAAGTCTTAAAACCTGTTTGAGAGGTAATTATAAACCTGATATGTCCTACAAATGTATGTACGCATTTAAGTTTTTGATAATCTTAAAGATCATGTTTCATCGTATATATGTTTTGTAATATGATTAATAATTGTTGATTTTTTAGATATTTGTTTTTTAGGTAAAACTAATAACATTTAGTGTCTTAATCCAATCGCAATCAATTGCAAATATATACTAGAATATTATTCAGAAAAAACTAATAATAAAATAATATTAACAAACGTGGCCCTATTTTTTTTCTTTTTTGAGAATTGGGTTTGTAGTTATATATAAAAACACCCAACAATTCATTAATTTGCATGGAATTAAGATGAATAAACTAACTTCACTGAGGAACAATAAGAATACAAAGACCGAATAACATTAATTTTAGTCCTAGTTCTCTTACTTGGGCCATACGTAACCAAGTTGTGCGTAAAGAATTTCATCCACCGTCGAAACAAGTTTATACAAGTTTTTTTTCAACTGAGTCATGAATTTTATGGTGTATGATCAAGTTCTGTAGGTGCTGTGCTTGATTGTAAGATCCTTAGGAGTTTGAGAAAGTGCAAGAAAAAGCCAATCCACGAGGTCGCTTTCCTCAGGTATAATCATGAAGTTACCGGCCGATACCACCCAACTCATCATAGGTAGTTCTTCTTCAATAGCGGCATTTGCAAAACCATGATGCTTGCAATACCACAGTTTGAATTATTGTGAAACGGTAAAAATTGATGTATAACGGTAAAAAATTACATAGTTTGAACATTTATATTTTTATGTGTTATTATTTTGGTATTGAATATTCTAATTAAGATGTACATGATTTATTTATTAGTTTTAGTGCCGATTCTAATTGAGAGTTCTTAGAGGAGATATGGTGATATTTTGAGAAAAAGGAAAAAATCTGATCGTTTTAAAATAAAATAAAATATTTAATTACTTAAACAGAGACAAAAACTAAAAAATAAAATCGATTTCCAAAATTTTATTTTTTACAATCAAACACCAAGTATGAGTTTGGAATGAACGAAATTCATCGCTTATAGATGACTGTTAACCAAACGGCTTTTAAACCATATGTTTATTGTAACCATATGTTTATTGTTGTTTTGAAGTTGGTAGGACCAAATTGTTTAAAAAGAGAATACATGCTTTATTTCTCTGTTATTCTATCCTCCTAACATCAACTATCTATAATATGTAGCCAAAATGAGTATAATTTTGTAGTCCAAATTTGTAGTTACTTCCTTAATTTTGAAATACAGGTCGTTTGACTTTTTGCACGTATTTTAAAGTCTTTTGACCGCATATTTAAAATCATTGTTTTTGAAATTTTCTTTTTCTGAATAATAATATCTTTATTCAAAAAAGAAAAATTTCAAAAATAATGAATTTTAGCATGTGGTCAAACGACTTAAAAACGCGTGCAAAAAAATCAAACGACTTATATTTCAAAACAGAAGGAGTATATATTTTGATTTGGTACTCTCTCTCAAACTACAATTCTACAACATGTAGACGTCTAATATCCTACATTGTTAAATAGTTTTAAATACCAAAAACACTCATTACGATATTTTATCATATAATATTTTATAAAAAATTACAATGATGTTAAAGACAAAATTATAAATATCCAATTTTACACGATAAATATCTTTTTTTATATATAAGAAGATATACGAAATATGAAAAATATGATTCAAAATTAATTGACTAATAAATTATCACATATTAATAACATAAAAATATTTATAAACAGATAATAAATTGTAAAAGCTAAATTTTCCGTATAATCAGTTGGTTAATACAATTTAATTAAAATTCAACTAATTAATACTAAAATATTTATAAAATGATGTTAAAATTTAAACAATAAATTACGAATCAGCTGCTTTTGTTTAGTTGATACATATATAAATTTAGCAGGAATTTTCATTTTTAACAGTAATGCTTCCTCAACAAACATTGACATGTAATACTTACTGGTTATACATATACATATAGGACTTGAATTTTCACTTGCATTTCACACACCAAGATTTTATACAGCAAAAAAACTTCTGGTTTGCCTAAACTGAGATCTGTTAACGTCTCATAGACTTCTTGTATTTTACACCCCAGGATTTTTTTACAGTTACAAAAACTTCAGGTTTGCCTAGACTAAGATCTGTTAATGTCTCAGAGATTCCTTTCAGTTGGTTTCAACCGAGGAAAGCCAAGAAACTGAAAAACCTCGTATTCTGTTTTGAATTTCAAACTTGCAGTAGCTCTGACGCCCTGCACAATATTAAGGCAATGCCCTCCTCAGTCAAAACATATAATTCAAGCAAAGCTGGATAACAAGAGAAAAAACATCATAAAGCATTATATTACCCGACTGCCTCCGGAACTTTTTGTTGCAGGAAAGAGTCCTTTATCATCAAGCCGGAACCCCTTTGACTCGGCTATTAACCTAAGCCTGCACCCATACTTTCATATGAGAAAGTGAACTCCCAAGACATCATTTAAGTTTTCCCTCTCTCATTGTATGGTTAAAGTATCTAATAATTGACATCCCTTGGTGCATGTAGCCCCACACACACACACGAATAATATTCATTGTTGCTAATCCATGCCTTGAAGACAAACCAAATATTACATGCATTAATTTCATAATATCACACAGATATCCAGACTCTTTGTATATAAGAGGGAACATACAATACAACATGTTCGAATAGACAGTTAGGTGTTAAATAAGCAGTCAATGTACCTCCTGTTTAGTACATCATTCCCTGTCCACTGTATTAACCCAAATGCATATATGTCTTTGGGGTATACCTAAAAGTAAAAGAAAAATAACAGAGATCACTTTCTAGTAGCATTGAATTTATTAAAATATTCAAAGAACATTAAAACAAATGCTGAAAATTAGCTCCTAACTAATGGTATACAAACTGAAGTCGCAATTGCATATAAACTAACAAGAGGAAAAGATGATAAAAATGAATTCAGATGCAGTATACTTCAGGCCTTCAAACAATCTCTTTTCCTACCTAACCTCTAAACACTCATGTCTCCCAGAGTCCCAGGTGGATGATGATGAACAAAGGCATGTGACCATCAGTTTTCACCCCCCCACAAAAAAAAATGACTTACAAATGTAGATCATTTATGAAGAATTTTGAATATAGTACAAACCTCAAATAAAGAAGTATTATTCAAGAAATGGATGTGCTGTTTTCAGTATTCTTCCTTGATGAATGATGACAATGTTCTAAAAGAATTAGGGAGTATCTATAAGTATGAACTAAAACTATATAAGATTTAAAGTTAATTGCAAAACGCATCCCGTTAGTTTGGTCCAACTGCACTTTATTATCTAAACTTTAGATAATTGCAGAGTGCACCCCTTAACATATTTTAGCGCCACATGTTGAACCCTTTTGGCCCATTTTGACCTATCACTATGTTAAATTAAAAGGGTAAAACAGACTTAAGAACCCGTAACATTACATTTTAGTTAATTCTTAAGTCTATTTCACCCTCTTAAATTCCACATTGATCGGTTAAAATAGACAAAAATTGGCCAGAAGGGTTCAAGGTGCATCGCCAAAACATGTTAAAAGATGCACTCTGCAATTATCTAACCTTTAAGTAATAAAATGCAATTTACCCGAACTAAAAGGATGCATTTTGCAATTAACTCAAGAATTAAATACCTTTAAATCAATGCGATGGCGTAACTCTCCCCCAGGATACGTGCAAAGACCAAAGTAGGTGTCAACTCCTGAGTCAGTACCCTGTAAATTGAGAAAGAAAAACTTGTAAGAGGGTAACTGATAATTAGTTTAACTTCAATAGCACATTACAGTCTACAGAGCAAGCTATGAAACATATTATGGTATAAATTATAGAGGTCAGATACCAGGAAAGTCAATAATGATTAAATGTTTATATAAAAGACCCATGAGAATCACAGACAATATTGAATATATGTATTTTGCTATTCTGATGGATGATATGTTGTCCTATTATACTCAAAAGATAATTTAGCAAGTTATTGACTGTTGGTGAATGGTGTTTTCTTGATCACGAAAGCATTTTAGGATAAAATTCTTGTAAGTTGTCCTAGTTGCCCATAAATTGTTTATCTGCACAACTCTTCAAGCTAAGCATTATGTCCAATAACTAAAAATACATGAAGAGAACTGAAAAAGTACCTCCTCGCTGTGAATACCAACAAGTAAATCCTCTTTCAGAAAATTCAGATCTTTCAGATGCTTTATGTATTTTGATAGAAAACCTATATGACTGGAAGAAAAATGAAGCTCACTGGTCAATTTACTGCAAAAGAAGCTTCAGAGAGCATGAACTTCTGAACTTATGTGCAGAATCCAAGCAGATATGGGATTGACTTTCTGTTTTTCTGCAGAAAGGGAAGAGAACCATAGTAAGTGTAGATATTAGAATACCTTTTCCCATCAGGATGAGTAATTATTATGTCCATATCTCCGCAAGAAGCCTTTCCGCGTCTATATGATCCTGCACATAAAATCACCACCTGCACGGGATTCAATTATAAGAGGTGAAGGATGTTCCTCAGTATGCACATCAGTGTCTATAAGCAAGCTAGACACTTCCCTTTTACAAAAACTGTATGAAGATTATATATATTTTCAGGCTTTAAGTGGACCTTTGATGGAAAATAAAAATAAAATAAAAAAGTCAAATTACATAGTTGTGTGCCCCAGTGCAGGATCTCGTCGTGGGGCAATCAATCAACCTAAATATTTGTAATTTCCATTGCTGATGTTCTTCACATTGAATAACCTATCTTTGCAGCAACTATTAAGGTTGTCGTATGCAAGGCCTAAGACACACACACACACACAATTCTACTCATAAGCAAGGCCTCTTATAGGATATATACTGAAGAGGAATACATGCATTCCCTACAAAATCGAATCCCCTCGTAAAATATTATATCAGGCCAAATAGAACTCCTTAAAAAACATTCAGGGATATGAAATACAATTATTTTCATTTGGAAGCAATCACGCCATTATTCCTGTTTCTTCATATGATTGTGTCCAAAACATATAACAAATCAAATCTATTATTATATTTGGCTTTGGTACTAAAGGACTACAACAGCCAAGCTAGATTTTTCGAAGTCGTAAAACATTAGTGAAGTAGTAATAGTTCATACCCCGGGTAAAACATTCTCTCCAGCTTTCTGTAAGAGAAGCTCCATCTCTTGAACCTATAAAAACAAGCATTTATCATGCCAAGTTAGTTAACAAGCATTAAGAATGCCATGACACTATTTAGTCAAGTTAAAATGCATCAGACCTCGTGACGTGGGATTCTTGTTCTGATATCATCGAAATATTTTAACCCTACCCTCTGTGCATTTGTTAATGTAGACTCATTTTTCAGATCATCTAAAGTTCGACAACCCTTTTCATACAGTTTTAAAGCAGTGGCTGGACCAATACCCCATACTTCCCCAAACAAACTAATCGTACGCACCTGAAAGATAGAACACCAATTTCATCTAAATTAGTTGCAAACTGTAACAGTCCTGCAACATCTAAAGGCCATTCAACATAGTTGCAAACTTTATCCAGCAGTCGTCACAAATTTATAATCGAGGAAAATAATAGGAAGAGAGATTTTAAAATAAGAATGAGGGGAAAGCAAGTGCATGAAAATATGCACTTTCCAACAACCTAGTCTTAGTATCATCAACCAATGTTATATAAAAATCAATTATTGGCATATACGAGTGATGTCACATGACACATAGTCATACATAGACAAAAAAATCTAAACATTTCCGATGGTACTACATCATAGTAATATTGTAATTAGAGAAATTTTCATTCACCTTTTCATCAGTTTCGAAATGCTCCAACTTGGATAGCTTACCAGTAGTCACTATTTCCTGGATCTGGATACAAAGATGGCATAAATGTCACACTGTATTCGATAACATATTCCAATATTACATTGACATAGATTTTCTGATACAGTGTGTTTTCCTACTTACAATAAATATCTAACGTGTGAATACATTATCTGTTATTTGATCAACTTTTTCCTGGCATTAATGTGAGCACACATAAATTGAAAGTTCCAATACAGGCTCCTCGAGTCCTTGGAGATTAGAGACCGCGACATATATAAAGCAAATAGTTATCTTGCAACAGCATTAACCTCTTGTACGCTACCCAGTTCTGTTCACTTTCTCCAGCATTCTGTTTTTCTTCCCTGCTCTAAGTTCCTTCTCCTAATTTGATTGTGCATGAACATGTCATGCAGAACTAGTTCGTCTATTTTCTTCGGTCTTCCCCTTTTCCCCCTTTCCCAAATTGTCGACTCTCTCATTATTTCCAATTGACTATGCTCTCTTCTTTACACAGCCACAGATACTCTCTTGACATAAAACATCAAAAATTCTTCGATTTTGTGCTCCTGAACCATTCCAATTTTCAAGTGTATGTATTTGTGTTTTGGTATAAAATATAGAGTAGTAAAGTTATATGGAGTACACAAAATATTGGAGTATTGGAGTACAAAGTTGGATAAAATGTAATCTATTCATCTAAATTTCAATTTTTTTTGTTCAATAATATTCGTAAACATTTAATAACCTGCACATTATGTTCTACAACATAAACATTGTAATCGAAAGGTAGAATAATGACTTTTATAAATTACAGGACTCTATGTTCTGCAATATAACTAATAAGCAGAACAATAATGTTAATACTTGTTAAAGTTGAAAGATATTAACGATTGATAGACAATTATGTGCAAGACAACTTATAAATGATAGATTGGATATAAATTTGCATAATCAAATATATTATTTATGATTAAACTAAAAAATTAAGACTTGTACTCCATTACTCCAATATTTTGTGTACTCCATAGAACTTAACTCTATATATTTGGGTTACTCACTACAACTAATATGTAGTTGTCGGTATGCATGTATCGCTTTCTACTAGGAATATTGGGAAGGGGAGAAATTAGTGACTGTCAGCAGGCAGGCTCTTGCATGCTTGGACTGTGCCAAGTTATACACTTTGACAATCACATGGCAAGATGAGCAAATATAACCATCAATTTTTATTTTAATGCAGTGTCCAAATCTGAATCTATAAGGTATAATAACATCTAAGGCAAAAAAAATGATTTCACAAGTGATCAATGTTATATTGTAATTAGAAGTAACTCCTCCCAGACTTTAAAGATTGGAGAACCAATGAAGTTAAGTTAGGTCAAAAGAAAATTTGTTGAAAAACCTGTCACTCACATGGTCCTGCATTGATTTTCCTATGGCAGGCAAGTGCTTCACCTGCTCCATGCTTTCTATTTTGAACGGCAACTTTTCAATAACTGGAATAGCTTTATAGTAGCTGAAGGACCTCCGATCATCACCCATGGCTGTTGAAAACAGTTGCATGTCACCAGAAACTTAAGACGGAGTTCCAAATAAAAGTTTCTAAGTGGGAAGATACCTCTATATATGTTGATAAGTTTTCCAAATATCCCAGTAATATTCTTGTTCAGATCAGGAGGATTATATACCAGTGATGATTCTGATGAACCTGCCTGGATATATATTTAATATACAAATCAAGACTAATTATAAAGTATAAATGCATACATTACTGATCCCCAAAAGCATATATAGCCGATACCCAAAAGTGCGTGTGTGCGTGCATGTTTGCGTATGTGTGTATATTTATTGAAATATATATTACAATAGATGGGTAAAAACCCAAATCCATGAGAACCACACTCCTTTACCTTTTTAAATCAGAACATTGCAAAATAGATAATTTTGAACATGAAGCAGGAAAAAGAAGAAGAAAAACAAGGTAAGTAGTTATGGGGTAGACAAGATAGTCCAGAATCTGCAAAAACTAACCAAAAAAAGTTGATCAATCTTACATTCTTATCGTCAACATCAGACGAGTCTGGACTGTGAGTTTCTTCTGCACTGATATAGTGAGATAAGTCATCAGATTTGCTGCTGCTGTTGGATGCCTCAGATACCGTATTTTGTATTATCTTCTCCTTTTCTTCTGCAGAAGTGTTTTTCAAGTCCTCTGAAGAGGTACTTACCTTTTCGGTGCGGAGCTTCTCATTGTGGATAGAATCAGCTGCACTAGCTGATTTAGGGAAAGATTCACCAGCTACCGGGCCAGACTTTTCCCTCACAGTACATCTGGACAATTTTTCTTCTTTATCTATTGGTAAAATGTAAGAATCCTCAGATGCTTTTTCACCTAACACCAAGCTGTCCTCTAACCACTGATAACGGAGAATGAGCTGCAAGAGAGCATTGAATTATTTTTTGAGACAATGAGACCTAGCAAAACACCCATATAATAATGCGTACAACACTGAATAGAGCACTTCAAATGAATGGTAAAGCAAGTACCCTTGTGTACACAAAAATAAAACATATAAGAGTAAACAAGTCAAAAGACATTCACGAGAGCAACATCTTATGTATCATGATGTATTCTTTCAGTATTAATCAGATTATTAAATAACGTTTAAATTACATAACATCACTGTATAGAAGAAGACTTCATCACTCAAAATTTGCATGCCTCGCCTGCTCAATAATGATATGCAAATCTTCCAAAAAGAAATTCTTTTATTTTATAGTCCAGGGAAGTAGGCAACAATGATTTATGTGTGTACGTAAAACAATAAAAGTTATTTAGGCTCATAATTCATGAATACAACTAGAAGGAATACAGTATGAAGCATGCTTCGTTTTTCCTTTACTATATTTCGTTTCACAACCTATCGTGGCCCTAATTTTTGCTTCGAAGTTGTTCTTAGGCTAGTACTTCGAATAATAATGTACGCGTTATCAAAACTATCTTAGCTTTTGCATATATTCTGTTTAAGTTCCTTACTACGTGATTTTTCTAATAAGAACGAAGAGAAACAGAAAACATTCAATTGAACAAAAAACCGACTCCTTTGAAGCGGGAGACTTGTAGACGGCCAAGTTTTTGAAGGAGCGAATCGAGGTCATTAGCGAAAACATGAGTGATTTTTGTTGAGAATTTATCATCCACATTTGCTCCCATTTGATACAATTTTTTCTTCCATACCTACAACCACCTCATAAAAACATGAGTAAACAAGTCAATATCAAAGCATTGTCTCGTACGACAAGAAATTACATCTCGAAAACTAAAAAATGAGTTATAAGTATAAGAAGGGGAAATAGAAAGAGAACCTGTAGTCTGAGTTTAGAGACGCCATTTTCTATTAAGAAGACAAACATCCCGGCGAATATTCCGGCAGGATCGCGCGGCGGAGATTGATTTCTCTTGCGTTGCCGATGCATCTTTGGCGCCATTTTTCCTTAACTGCTCTAGTTCTGTATCAATTTGTTTTGTAGAGTCGGTCAGTTCCCTTTTTCAGTCTCGTAACTATTAGGGCTATGTTTGGGTGAAATCAATTTCTTTTTTTTTTTAATAATGATTTATGATATGAATAGTACTATAAATAAGCCTACTTTTCAACTAGGATTTAAAAAATACTATTTATCAACAGTTCTTTAATGATTTTCGAAGTTTGACTTTTAAAGAAATAACAGTAAAAATTAATTTTTATTTATTAAATTAAAGAATACGATAAAAGAAATTTGTTTCAGAAAAATAAACGAGTCATGTTATATATTTGAATGACTTTTAACCTTACAACTTACCCCATTAATTCTCACACCCTTTGGCTTTTCATTTTACACCCTTTGTCTTTTCATGCTACTTGTAACCTACAAACTCTAGCCCTATATAAACCATTGTAAGATATGTGATTTTGATATGAAATGAAAATCTTCTCTATTCTCTTAGTCATTTTGTTCTTGTAATGCTCTCTATATAATATATTCTATATTAGTTTGTAACACGTTATCAGCACGATAGTGTAAATAGGTATTGGAAATCCAAGAAGTGGAAGGATTCTACGAAAATCTTGTTATTTCGCTTTGCCCATCAAGTAAGTACACTTCTTGTAGTTTACTTTGTTTTGCTTGCAAATAGTATGATCTTTATGTGCTTATTATGTGTTTGAGTCTTATAAATTTCGTATTTGGTTCATTGTTCATCGGAATACATTGATCTTATATTCGTTGCAAAGGTCTTTTGATCCTCTACAATTTTTCTTCTTCGCATATTTCTATAATATGCTCGTAAGTATGTCAAAATCTGCATTTTGTGTAATCTGATTGTATGATTCAAGTTGATATGCTGTCACTTCTAAAATTCATAGTAAATTGAATATTTTTCCAAATATCATGAGCAATACCATTCTGGAAACCTCTTTTCGATATCTACTTTTTGTCTTTACACTCCATTTCGATCTTCTGTGATTTCGATGTCTTAAATATCAAAATACTATCATAATCAGAAGCTGATTTTGCATCTGCAGTCCACAAATATTCGTTTTCTGAATTCGTTACTTGTTCGTTTTTAACGAGCTTTACCATTCTGAAAAGATCTCGGAATATTCTACGTTTTTCGTGTTTTATACTTTTCCAGATGAAATCGTCTTCATAGAGTAAATTGACATTCTTTGAAACTGATCTGATTTGATTTTATCATAGAATTATGACTTATCATAGAGTAAATTGCTATTCTTTGATTTATGATATTGGATTAATATGTTTTGAGGTTATTCTTGATATTATTCTTAATTTGGGAGATTTAAGATATTTGAGCATGTGATTTTTGAGTATGTGTTTTTGGTATTTATCACAAATAGGATGTTTGGTTAATTAGTATAGACCTATTTGTGATATACATAATAAATTTATTAAAATCTTACCTTGATGTTTACTCTCTAGATAATTTGTTTTAGTATTTGAAATATCAAATCTTATAAAACTTGAGTTCAATGTACTTTATGTCACCCGAAAAAAAAAGAAAAAATATTACTTGACATAAATTTTGGATGTGGAAATCCATCTAAGTGCCATGAGCCTTGGTGACACAACAAATGAGGAAAATAAGGCCTCTGAGTAAGATAAAGCAAAGGCTATGATTTTTTTGAAAAGATCCACACTCTTTGGATGGATCTGAAAGAAAAATATGACAACACAAAAAAAAAAACGGAAGTGATACTTCCCGAGGCTCGCTATGATTGGCATCACTTGCACTTGCAAGACTATAAAAGTGAGAGCAAGTATAACTTTGCAATGTTTAAAATTAGATCTCCACTAAAGTTGTGTGGCGAGAATATCACTGATAAAGATATGTTGGAGAAAACAAACTCCACATTCCCCGTCAATAACATTCTCTTTCATCAACAATATCGTGAACGTGGATTCACAAAATATTCTGAGCTTATTTTAAGTATTGCTCCTTGATGAACAAAACCATGAACCCGATTGGTTCAACACCATTCCCTGAAGTGAATGTTGTGTCTATTCATGACTGTAAAAAAATAATAATAATAATAAGATCTTTTGACGTGGTCATGGACATGCCCGTGATTGTGGTTTTGGGCATGGTCGAGGTCATGATTACCACAGTTTCTCCATTTTTTAATAAAATTAAAAAAAAAATGCTCACCTCTAGAATTGGAGGAAAAATGAGGAGAAACCAAAGAAAAATGTGATGCCCTAAAGGATCACATCAGAATTAGTGATTTCTTTGAAAATGTGAATGTGGAGATGACCGAATTTGATGGTGGCGATAATTAAATCATATATTTAAAAGCCTTGCTTTGCTTATTGAATATAAAAATATTTCCATTCGAACTCTGAAATGATTGCTTGAATATATATTATGAAATCTCCTTCTGTTTAAATTATTTCAAATATTTTATTTTCTAAAATATTTATATATTTTTCTTTTGAAGAAATATGGCCGGTAGCCTTTCATTATGTGACATGAAAGATGAAGAATCTTTTTGTTTGGCGGATAGTGCAACAACACATACAATTTTGAAAAATAAAGCATATTTTTCGCATCTAACATTAGCCAAAGCTAATGTTAATACAATATCGGGTGCATCAGATATAATTGAAGGCTCCGGAAGAGCAAGTATAATGCTACCTAATGGTGCATGTTTATTGATTGAAAATGCAATGTTTTCCCCCCGATCAAAAAGAAATCTTTTGAGCTTTAAAGATATACGCCACAATGGCTATCATATTGAGACAACAAATGAACGTGATAATGAATATTTATGTATCACAACTATAGTCTCAGGGAGAAAACATGTGATAGAAAAACTCCCATCATATAATTCTGGATTATATTATACTTTCATAAATTCAGTTGAGTCACATATGACTATTAATAAAAGTTCTGTTGACCCGAGAAATTTTATTATATGGCATGATCGTTTAGGCCATCCGGGTTCAACAATGATGCGAAGAATTATTGAAAATTCAAATGGACATCCGCTCAAAAATAAAATTGTTCCATTGTCCAAAGATTTTTCATGTGTTGCTTGTATTCAAGGAAAATTGATAACAAAACCATCTCCTGTGAAAGTTGCCATTGAATGCCCAAAATTTTTGGAGCGAATTCAAGGAGATATATGTGGACCAATTACCCCATCTAGTGGGCCATTTCAGTACTTTATGGTACTCATTGATGCATCAACAGGATGGTCACACGTTAGTTTATTGTCCACTCGTAATGTTGCTTTTGCACGACTCCTTGCTCAGATAATTCGATTACGAGCACAATTTCCTGATTATAATATAAAGAAAATACGATTGGACAATGCAGGAGAATTTACATCCCAATCTTTTAAAGATTATTGTATGTCTATTGGGATTGAAGTGGAGCATTCTGTTGCCCACACACACACTCAAAATGGTCTTGCCGAGTCTTTCATTAAAAGGCTACAACTAATTGCGAGACCATTACTTATGAGAACAAATTTACCAACTACTGCCTGGGGACATGCAATATTACATGCGGCTTCTTTAGTTCGGTTAAGACCGACTTCTTATCATAAATATTCCCCACTGCAACTGGTAAATGGTCAAGAACCAAATATCTCTCACTTGAAAATTTTTGGGTGTGCTGTTTATGTTCCAATATCCCCTCCCCAACGAACAAAAATGGGACCCCAAAGAAGATTAGGGGTATATATTGGATTTGATTCTCCCTCAATTATTAAATATTTGGAGCCCAAGACTGGTGATTTATTCACGGCAAGATTTGCCGATTGTCAATTTGATGAGACAGTTTTTCCTGCATTAGGGGGAGATAAGACAAAATTTGAAAAAGAAAAGCAAAAAATTTTGTGGAATGCAGCATCCCTGTCTCATTATGATCCTCGTACAAATCAATGTGAACTTGAAGTTCAAAAGATTATCCACCTACAATAGTCGCAAATAGATTGCCTGATGCATTTACTGATGTCAAAAATGTGACAAAGTCACATATACCAGCTGTTAATGTTCCTTGTAAGATTAAACTTCCTGAAGAAGATAATAAAATCATGCTAGCAAATGAGTCTAAAGCACGCCAGAAGCGTGGTAGACCTATTGGATCCAAGGATAAAACTCCAAGAAAAACAAGGAGACTTGATAATAAAGCTGGAACATCAAATGACATCGTAGAATTGATGATCACTGAAGAGACGTCTTCCAAAGATGATCAAACACCTGAAATTGTTGACAATGAAGAGATCTCGATAAATTATGTCATTTCAGGAAAGAGGTGGAATAGAAAAGAAATTGTCATGGATGATATATTTGCATATGCAGCTGCACTTGACATTTCTGAGGAAATCGAGGATCATGAACCTAGATCGATCTATGAATGTAAAAGAAGAAATGATTGGCCAAAATGGAAAGAAGCTATTGAAGCTGAACTGAAATCACTTGAAAAACGCCAAGTTTTTGGACCTATTGTCCAAACACCTGCAGGTATAAAACCCGTCGGATATAGATGGGTATTTGTGCGTAAAAGAAATGAGAAAAATGAAATTGTGAGATACAAGGCACGCCTTGTTGCTCAAGGTTTCTCACAAAGACCGGGAATCGATTACGAAGAAACTTATTCCCCGGTAATGGATGCAACAACATTCAGATTTTTAATAAGTTTATCAATTCTAGAAGGGCTCCGAATGAATTTAATGGATGTTGTAACTGCCTACTTGTATGGATCACTCGATAGTGACATTTACATGAAAATCCCTGATGGGTTAAAAATTCCTGAAGCATATAGTTCAAGACCCCGAGAGATTTACTCAATTAAATTACAGAGATCATTATACGGATTGAAACAGTCGGGTCGTATGTGGTACAATCGTCTCAGTGAATATCTTTTGAAAGATGGATATACCAATAATGTAATATGTCCATGTGTTTTTATTAAAAGGATAAAATTGGGGTTTACTATCATTGCAGTATATGTTGATGATTTAAATATCATTGGAACCCCAGATGAACTTAATGAGACGATTGAATATTTGAAAAAAGAGTTTGAAATGAAGGACTTGGGTAAAACAAAACTCTGCCTTGGTTTTCAAGTTGAACATTTATCTACTGGAATCTTTGTCCACCAGTCTTCGTACATTGAAAAGATTCTTAAACGGTTTATTATGGATAAGGCATATCCTGTGAGTACACCCATGGTTGTACGATCATTAGAAAAGAATAAGGATCCATTTCGCCCAAGAGAAAAGGGGGAAGAACTTCTTGGTCCTGAAGTACCATATCTTAGTGCCATTGGTGCACTAATGTATCTTGCCAATTGTACACGTCCTGATATTGCATTTTCTGTCAACCTTTTGGCAAGACATAGTTCTGCTCCAACTCGAAGACATTGGACTGGTGTGAAACATATATTTAGATATCTTCGAGGAACAATGGATATGGGTTTATTTTATTCTAAAGACTCAAAAGTGGAATTAGTTGGCTATGCAGATGCAGGATATCGGTCTGATCCACACAAAGGAAGATCACAAACAGGTTATGTATTCACATATGGTGATACCGCAATATCTTGGCGGTCTACAAAGCTGACTCTTGCCGCAACTTCTTCGAATCATGCTGAGTTATTGGCGCTACATGAAGCTAGTCGAGAATGTGTTTGGCTAAGGTCTTTGGTCCATCATATTCGAGAATCATGCGGTCTGTTAGTCAATAAAGGAAGCCCTACTATTTTATTTGAAGATAATGAAGCATGCATCACCCAGACTCGAGAAGGTTACATTAAAGGTGATAGGACAAAGCACATCGATCCAAAGTTCTTCTTTACCCATGAACTTCAACAAAGGGGTGAAATTGATGTTTGTCAGATTCGATCATGTGAAAATCCAGCAGACTTGTTCACAAAAGCACTTCCTACATCTTCCTTCGAGAAGCTGGTACACAAGATTGGGATGCGTAAATTTCGAGATCTATGCTGATTTTCATAGTCATGTTAATATGAGGGGGAGATATAATGCACTCTTTATTACACGTGTAACACATGTACTCTTTTTCCTTCACTAGGGTTTTTCCCACAGGGTTTTTCCTATTAAGGTTTTAATGAGGCATGTTGTTTATACGAGTCATCCAAGGGGGAGTGTTATATATTTGAATGACTTTTAACCTTACAACTTACCCCATTAATTCTCACACCCTTTGGCTTTTCATTTTACACCCTTTGGCTTTTCATGCTACTTGTAACCTACAAACTCTAGCCCTATATAAACCATTGTAAGATATGTGATTTTGATATGAAATGAAAATCTTCTCTATTCTCTTAGTCATTTTGTTCTTGTAATGCTCTCTATATAATATATTCTATATTAGTTTGTAACAAGTCAAAAGATTTCCTTATTCTTTCTGTTATTTATTTACTCTTTTAGCTCAATTCTTTTTCTTTTTTTTTTGACAATTTAGCTCAATTCTATTACAGTATATATTTACTCGTCATATAATAAGAGTTTTAAATTTGGGCCATTAATATTTAGCAGCAAGCTCATAAACCCCAGAGGAAAGAAGCAGCAACAAATTGAAGATTTTGAGTTTTGACACAATGTTGTACTCAACATCATCTGCTCCAATACTAATGAAATCATCTATTTCATTACTAAATTTGGTCAAGTTAACATCTTTTTCTTCTTCTGCACCCAAATTTATACTACCCATTAAGCAAATTTCAACAATATCTTCTTTTTCCACTTCATCTTCTTCTTCACTTGTCTTGACCTTATCTGGCTCCACGCGCCGCCGTGTCAGGGTCTTTTCAACCGCCACCGCCGCCGCAGAAGACGGCACATTCTTTGCTGAAAAAAACGTGTCATGGGTATCACTAGGCATCTCAGACAGGTTGTCTCAAGCTCTGTGTAGTATTGGCCTTGATAGACCCTCTCTTGTTCAGGTCTCTTTTTTTAACTACTCGCTTACTTTCTTTATGTGTATGTGTTGTTTTCTGGTGTTTATCTCAAAAATTGTTAGAAAGATTGGAACTTTATAGCTGAGTTCTCCAATTTGTTTTTTTTCGATTTTTTATTGTAAGTTTTGGTGTTATATCTTACGGTTTATTAGTGAAAGGTTGGGACTTTTTTAGTAGAATGTGTAGTGAGATTAAATTGAATAACGTATGCTGTATGGATTTGGAATCTACATGTACTCGAATGGTAATTGGCCTTATCTTAGTGTTTATTTTTGTGTGGTCTTTGTGATGGTCAGCCATTCTTTTAGTTGTTGGTACTAAAGTTTGTGACTTTTTATGTATTGCTTAATGGTCATTATGCTTGTATAGTCGTGTGACATGGTCATGTACATCATCTTGTAGATACTTACAATGAAGTTTGATTTTGCAATTCAGGCTGCTTGCATACCGTTTATTAAGTCAAAAAATGATGTAGTGGTTGCTGCAGAGACGGGTAGTGGAAAAACTCATGGGTACCTAGTTCCGCTGATTGACAAGCTGTGTACTGCACTTGAAAATTCTAATGAAGATACTCCTGTGGAGGGACAATTAACACAGCTTCATTCGCATTCCCTTGTTCTTTGCCCTAATGTCATGTTATGTGAGCAAGTTGTGCGCATGGCCAACTGTATCTGCAAGGATAGTGGCGAGCCACTTCTCAGGGCGGCAGCTGTTTGTGGACGACAGGTACTAGATATTTGCTCGTAGTCTTATTATTCTTATTCATTATTATATCTTATTGTTTGGAATCTTTGCATTGATGTTTTCTTACATTTAGCTTGACTATATGAATTATGAAACATCCTTTTCATCTTTGTCATTTGTTTATAAAAAATAAAACTTTTGCAGGGCTGGCCAGCTGAAGAACCAGATATAGTAGTATCAACGCCAGCTGCTCTTCTTAATTATCTCTATGCTATTGACCCAGACAGACGAAGGCGTTCAAATTTTATGCGCGGTGTCAAATATGTGGTAAATTTCAATGTCTTCGGTGGAACTTGGTTTCTTACTAGTATAATTTCAAGTACTTGACTATTTACCTTTAATGGACTTTAGGTTTTCGATGAAGCAGACATGCTTCTGTGCGGCAGCTTCCAGAACCAAGTTATCCGACTTATTAATATGTTCCGATTCGATGAGAAGTTGTTATCTCGGGAGAAAAGTTCTGAAGCTGAGAGATTATTAGATTCAAATTCTGATTTTATCACACAGTTTGAAGAAGAAGAGTCTGAAAATCTTAATCCTGATTCAATCCTGAAAGAGGAGGAGGCTGAGATTGTTCAGGTGGTGCAAAACAAAGGAGAAGAAAATGAGGTAGGAGTCGTAAAAAGAAGGGATTGGAGGAGGGTGAGAAAAACTTATGAACGAAGTAAGCAGTACATCTTTGTTGCTGCCACTCTTCCTGAGAATGGAAAGAGAACTGCTGGAGGAGTTTTAAAGAAAATGTTTCCTGATGCTAGTTGGGTTAGTGGAAGCTATCTGCACTGTCACAGTCCAAGGTGCTTCTTTCTCCTTTTATTATTTTACTATCTGCCTTTCCCTGTTTTTCTCTTCTTTTCTTCCATTCGCTGAATCTTCAAAGTATGTTGCTGTTGCTTTTCGTTATAATCTATTTGCCGTTTGAGATTGACTTTCATGCTTTTGTTAGTATAACTTTACTTGTATTGTCATTATTAGTTTCTGATGACTGGCCTATGGAACACGGGCATCACATCATTGTACGTGTATACCCAAGTCAATAAAATTGACCTGTGGTGAAAATTAGATCAAATTTTATGCTGCTACTTGACGTATCAAATTTGGTAGTTGCTTAAATATAGTTGCCTTCAATTGTCTTTTGCCAAGGTCACTATATAGGTTCGTTGATGAGGTATATTCTAATAAGTATCTTCCTTTTTCCTGGGTATACCTATGTACTTAAGATTGGTACAGAATTGGGTTGAAGTTACCGTTGATACACAAGTGGATATACTCATTGAAGCTGTAAACCAAGGATCCAACACTGGTAATGAAGTAAGTCGGACCATGGTGTTTGCCAATACTGTTGAGGCTGTTGAAGCAGTTGCCAATATTTTGTCGGGAGCTGGTATTCATTGTTTTCGCTACCATAGAGACGGCTCTTTGGAGGAACGTGCACAGAACTTGGTTGATTTCCAACAGAAAGGTGGTGTTTTTGTGTGCACTGATGCGGCTGCACGTGGTCTGGATGTTCAAAATGTTTCTCATGTCATACAGGTAAGGATATAATTAAATTATCATCCAGCTTTACAGTGCTGTGAATTATCTCTTATGTGAATACTTGACTGCTAGAATTTATGTCTGCATTACTGTTATGAGCCTGAGTTTCAACCTTTAAATCCATCCCGAAATGTCAAATCTGCCTATGAAACACCTGAAATTGGTATTTGTATGAGTTGTGCACGAAACTTAATGTCCTGAGGAGTAATAAAACTTGAACAGGAAGGCTAGCTTAATTTTTGTATAGTTCTCCTAGTAGATTGAGTTCATATTATTACATATGTATACTTCTGCGATATATCATCAGAGCACCTTGCTGAGGTGATAGTTAATATGGTCTGAGGAAACACTTCTACTCATAATCAATCCATTTTCTTAATCTCTTGCATAATAGAGTGACCATTTCATGGTTATCTTCTTCCTTTGACAAGAAACTGAACCAGAGAATCTGGCACCACAAGATATATCCGCGATTATTGTTTTGGAAGTTACTAATTGAATTGCTTATAGGTTGAAGTGTTGAACACAGTCCAACAACATCTTGATCTTCTTAATCTATATGTTTGTCATTTGTATTTTATGTTTTTTGGGATATATTACGTTTGTCATATTTACCATTGTTGTTTTATATTGAATTGTTTTTTGCTTCATATTATTTAATAGTTTAGTTTTCTCACTTGGTAGGATTTATAATTAACTGTTTATTATCAGGGCAATCTGATAATATCTCACAATAATCCAATAGTCCAATGAATGCAATTGTGTGTCTTTCTTGTAGGCAGAATTTGCTTCATCAGCAGTGGATTTTATACACAGGGTTGGTCGCACAGCTAGAGCAGGTCAACCTGGTCTAGTTACTAGTTTATACACAGAATCAAATAAAGATCTCGTTGCTGCAGTTCGTCAAGCCGGGAAGCTGGGTCAGCCTGTGGTAAACTTTCTTTCAAAGTTTTTGTTTAAATAATCTGGAGACCAACTCTGTGTGCTGTCATGTTATAGAACAAGGTTGTGTGGCTGCAATTCCCATTATTTTCCTCGAAAATAAGAAAGAATAGAATATAAATTCTTAGTGATTTATGTTGTCTAGTGGCTTATTTGGCCTGCAATATGAAGTCTACTAATATTTATTTACCACCCGACTTATATTGAAGATTGTATTCAATATAGAGTATCTCTTGTATACTATATGCCCTTCATTTTTGAATCATTACTTGTTACCCTCGTATAGGATTTGCTAAATATATTTTTCTGGGTTGTAGGAGAAAGCATTTAGCAGGAAAAGGAGCTTCAGAAATAAGATCAAGAAGAGAGGTGAGGCTGTGAATTTTGTATATATCCTATATCCCAAAGATAAATCAGATGTAGTACTGGAATTCTTCATAAATTTTGTTCATACATTATAATCTCATCTCCAGCAGTTTCGATACGTATTTTATTAGATATTTGTAGGCCAAAAAATTTGGTTTATTATGATTAAACTGAGCGTTGGTCAATTTTTATTCCCAGCACTTTCCAGCAAAGATAGTGCGACATCATCTGGCCGTGAAAGAATTCAAGTATGATACCAGTAGCATTGATGAAGTTGGAATCAACCAGGCATACAAACACGGCTAATATCATTCTCACATGTGCCAAACCTTTTGTTCTGCAATCAAGCTTGAGCAGAATCCAGAAAGCATAGGGTTTCACATAAAGACAGCTCAAATAAGCACTAGAACATGCATGTACACCGAAGGCATTACATTAAATTGAACTGTTATGGACAAGAAGACGATTTTGTATGAAGCTAGGGCATACCTGTTGAGTAAAATCATCAACTTGGAGTTTGCACGGCTGTCATTTAGACATCTAATTATTTGTTGTACATAGCAACTTTTTGTATGATTTCATATTGTATGAAGTAATTTTACTCCTCTTCAAGTATTTTCAGCATAAGTTTACATGTGTTTTCATCATAAGTTTACATGTACTACAGGGACATTTAACAACAGTAAAGCAATTTAATTACTTGGTTAAAAAGCGCTGAAAGTGTTAAAAAATGTTATAGTCATGGCTGTCGGATATTCATTTAATGACTTAAAAACCTGTATGCTACTAAAACATCCCCGGCATGTGATTGCTGGACCAGGATCCTTTATGAATCGGCAGAAAACCTGTATGCTACTAAAACATCCCCGTGATTGCTGGACCAGGACCCTTTTATGAATTGGTTGAATTAACAAGGTATGTATAGGCAAATGTAGCATGCATAGCTGCTCCTACGGAAAGGACGTCTTCATCAACGGTATAATAAGGACTGTGTGCAGTGTGTATGGATCCAAATTTCTCATTCCTTATGCCAAGCAACAGAAAAAATCCGGGTACTTTTTCCTGATAAAATGCAAAATCTTCACTCCCCAAGTATTTACGCGATATCCGTGTGTTCTCTTCTCCGACAACCATACTTGAGACATGGAATGCATGCTCATATAATCTTTCATCGTTTATAGTTGGTGGAATTGTGGGATGTTCTTTGCCGTCGAAGTCGATTTCAACCGAGCATCTGTGCACTGCTACCTGAGCTGCAATAACCTAATGCACAGATTATGCAGATGATAATCATGCAGATTATGCACAGATAATATATAGGAATATTACCTCTTCAATTCTTCTTCTTAGCCCGTAAAAGCTTTGTTTGCTGTATGCTCTGTAGGTTCCAGATATTATAGCCGATTCAGGAATGAGATCAAAAGACGTGCTTCCCCCATCTACAATTGTCACAGATACCACCTGCACTTGAATTCTCACCAGGAGAGTGAAACATATTTTTAAATGTTATAGAGGAGGTAGTAATCGAACCCAAATATACTCGGGAACTGAACTTGAAATAGTTGTTAGTAGTGGAAGTTAAACTCAGCTTTCTGGTTAGCATGGTGCCTATAAATCAAACACTAACTGCCATTTCACTTTAACTCAGATTCTGACTATAAAACGAATTATGACATCAATTAATTCTAAACTTTAGATAGAATTATAAATTAATTAATCAGTTGAATAATAATTGCTATAAATATTCAATCCAACTCGCACTCCAACTCCAAAACTCGATTTCTTATGATAACTAATTCTAAACATATAATTTATTTAAATTAATAAAATATATATCTAAATATCAGTGTTCATAGTGAATAAACACTATTTACAATTACAACTAACTCTCCAACTATAAAATAATTTATTACATCAACTAATTTAAACATGTAAATATTTTTTAAATAATAAAATATCATTTGTTTAATATAATTTAATCAAATTTAAATTTATTATTATACGATTCCCCGCACCAAAAAATTATGAACGTTCAACGATACTAAGTCAGTCACTAATAAAATAATATCAAATGTTAAGTTATAATATTAAATTTTGAACACACAACTCACCCTTCAACTCGAACACAATTACTTGCCCCAAACTAATCCCAAACATATAAATAATTTTTCAATTAAAATATAATTATCTATATACAAAATCTAGATTAATTAAAATTAATTAGTAATGTTCATAATAAATTAAACACTATTCACAATAATTAATTAAAACTCCCTTCAAATCACACTTTAACTCTAAAACGATTTCTTACATAAACTAATTCTAAACATGCAAAAATATATTTTAATAATAAATTATATTTATAAATATCCAATTTTAAACATGCAAATATTTCTTTATATAATAAAATATATTTAAATACACGATATCTTATTTTAACCGTTACAACACTCACTTCAATTCAAATTTCGACAATAAAATGATTTTTTTAATCTACTTTTTAAATATACAAATATAGTACGTTTTAATTTTTCTATATCCATTTTAATTACTTTAATTGCTCTTAACAACAATAAACATTCACTCTTAACACCCACTGCATTTTCTTATCCAAAGTGATTCTAACCAAACAAATATATCCTTGTAAAGAAAATCACGTTATTAAAATGAAACACTTACATAAATTAATATAGGTAAATTGAGTAATAGATAGACCAAACAAAAAATCATATTATATAAAATAATATATAAATATATAGTATATATTGGGAAAAATATTTAAAATATATATTAATTAGCGGTGCTGTGCATTATAAAAAAGTTAGTAACAATGCCCAGGGGACCACTAAATTTGAGTGGATTATACTAAATCTAAAGGCATAAGGAAACCTTAGGGTCATCTGGATCTGTTTCCCTCGACACAATATACTGCAAGCTGATTATGGCAGTTGAAGCAGCTAATATGGGATCCACACATTGGTGTGGATTAGCAGCAGGCCCTCCTCTTCCCCTGATGGTAGCTTCGAAGCTCCCACAGCCAGCTAACAACTCTCCTGGCCGTGCTGCAACTACGCCAGTATTGTACTCGAGGACTGCATGCATCCCAAATATTGCCTCCACATTGTCGAGGACCCCTTCTCGGATCATGTGTTTTGCACCTTCACCTATTTCTTCAGCTGGCTGAAATATGAGAACTACGGTTCCCTACACATGCCAAAACTTATGAAATTAACCTTCAAGAAGTTTTACCAATACCACGCATAGTTCTTAGATCATCACATAGGTACCTGCAATTGTTTTCTGATTTGTTGGAGGACTTTTGCAGCACCCAGGAGCATGGAGACATGAACATCATGTCCACAAGCATGCATTTTGCCATCTACTTTGCTTTTGTGCTCCCACTCCACCATCTCCTGCTTGTTTTTTAAGCACTCAAATTCTACGAGAGATCTTAATCCCAACACACACACACACACACACACACACCTCCAGAAGTGCTTAAGCCAAGAAATATTTTTGAGGGTTCACTAACTAAAATACAATAACCACATATCCATTCTAATATGCATGATTATTTAATTCATTTATACATTAAAAGTTAAAACTAAATTTCATATAAACCATAAAAAACTAAATTTCAATATAGTAATTATGATTGTGGAGGCACTTGACAAAAATGCTCTTAAATTCTTTCTTCAAATTGAACAAGACAAGAATACAACAAAATATATTGGGGGGTCAGGATGTTCTGATCCCTTGTCCCTTGGACCTGGTCTCAGACTGAACATCAACCTCCTTTACATTGAGGGATACATTACATGGTACTATTACATTGTACTGGTAGGCTATGAAAACAAACCAAGCCAAATTTAACTTGGGTCAGAAAACCTCAAGCCTCTCCTATACCAGTCTCCAAAAATTACATAAAAACCATGAATGTAGTCCTACATATTTACTTTGTTATTAATATTGGGTAATGATTGTTGAAATCAGGCTGATAACGCCAAATCCCGTTCCGGTGCTTCCTCCGCCGTGTACTGGTGTCCTGCGGTGTAGCTGCTGGACGGGTGTCTGCAAAACAACACCGGAGGGGGGTTTGAGCCCCGCGGCGCCTCCGGCGTGAGAATGAGTACAGGCGTCGGAAAATATATAGACGAGAAATGAGTTATCTATATATGTGGTGGGTGAAGGTGTATGGCTGCTGTGTATGGTGGCTTAGAGTGTGTGAGAAATATGAGAGTGTGGAGAAGAAGATCCTTAAGCCTCTCATCCTTGGTCTATTTATAGGCCAAGGATTAGGGTTTAAGGATGTGTACCTTGGATCCTGCTGTCCATCTGTAGGGCTTGGATGCTTAACACCTGTCCAGGTGTCAGCTAAGGAATAGTATTTTGGAGTGTTATGAGGTTTGTCTTCATAGTGTCAGTAGCTGGCATTGGGTATTGTCCTTGTCATGTCAGACTGCAACTTGTTCAGGTGTCGGCTTGGACTCTTGTGTCCCGGTCCGGGGGAAGGATGGATAGGTTGCGTCTGGGTCCGGGATCATCTCCGGGGTCCGAGATCATCTCCAAGGTCATATCGTGCTCGGGTCCGGATTTAAGCCAATCCAGGGTCCAGATTAAGCCAATCCGGGTTATACCCTATCATTTGCCCCCCACTCCCTTATACAGATTTTCTGTGTGAGGGAGTTGAGTGTATTGTCCGGTGCGGGCTGATTGCGGAGAAGGTGGAGTTTTTCATTTGCCCCCCTGTCCGGGCTAACCTGGACAAGGTGGAATTTTTGCTTTTGCGCCTCTATCCCGGTTAATCCGGTATTAGGCGAAGAATCCTGCTTTTGCTCCTCTGCCCGGGTTGACCCGGACTAGGTGTGAAATCTTGCTCACCTATCCAGGTGGATCCAGACATGGTGTGAAATTTTGCTTTTGCCCCCCTGTCCGGATCGATCTGGACGAAGTGGTGGGATTCTGCTTTTTGCCCCCCGTCTGGGTTGATCAGGGTAGGATGTGAGATTTTGCTTTTTGTCCCTCGGCCTGGGTTGATCCGGACAAGAGGTGAGTCTGGTTAGATTGCTCGGCATGAGTCCGGACGGGATTGCTCCACATGTGTCCGGACGGGATTGCTTGACATGAGTCCGGGAGATTGCTTTTTTTTTTTTTTTTTTTTTTTTTGCCTTAGAAAAATTTTTCCAAGTAAGATAGCTCATGATTGAACCGGGGTTCTCAAAATTGGACCGGGGTAGCTTTTGCTTTTTTACCTTAGAAAATTTTTCTAAGTAAGAGATAGGTCATAACTGGACCGGGGTAGCTTTTGCTTTTTTGCCTTCAAAAAAAAATTTTCGAAAATTTTTTCTAAGTAAGAGATAGGTCAAACTGGACCGGGGTAGCTTTTTGTTTGTTTGCCTTAGAAAATTTTTTTCAAGTAAGATAGCTCATGATTGAACCGGGGTACCCGGGTTCTCAAAATTGAACCGGGGTAGCTTTTGCTTTTTGCCTTGGAAAATTTTTCCAAGTAAGAGATATGTCATAACTGGACCGGGGTAGCTTTTTGTTTGTTTGCCTTAGAAAATTTTTTCCAAGTAAGATAGCTCATGATTGAACCGGGGTACTCGGGTTCTCAAAATTGAACCGGGGTAGCTTTTGCTTTTTGCCTTGGAAAATTTTTCCAAGTAAGAGATATATCATGAGTGAACCCGGGTAGCTTTTTGTTTGTTTGCCTTGGAAAATAATTTTTCCAAGTAAGAGATATGTCATAACTGGACCGGGGTAGCTTTTTGTTTGTTTGCCTTAGAAAAATTTTTCCAAGTAAGATAGCTCATGATTGAACCGGGGTACTCGGGTTCTCAAAATTGAACCGGGGTAGCTTTTGCTTTTTGCCTTGGAAAATTTTTCCGAGTAAGAGATAGATCATGATTGAACCCGGGTAGCTTTTTGTTTGTTTGCCTAGGAAAATAATTTTTCTAAGTAAGAGATATGTCATAACTGGACCGGGGTAGCTTTTTGTTTGTTTGCCTTAGAAAAATTTTTCCAAGTAAGATAGCTCATGATTGAACCGGGGTACTCGGGTTCTCAAAATTGAACCGGGGTAGCTTTTGCTTTTTGCCTTGGAAAATTTTTCCAAGTAAGAGATAGATCATGATTGAACCCGGGTAGCTTTTTGTTTGTTTGCCTTGGAAAATAATTTTTCCAAGTAAGAGATAGCTCATGATTGCACCCGGGTAGCTTTTGCTTTTTTGCCTTCAAAAATTTTTCGAAAAATTTTTCTAAGTAAGAGATAACTGAAAAGTGAACCCGGGTAGCCTTTTGGTTGTTTGTCTTAGAAAATTTTTTCCAAGTATGATTGCTTGGTCCGGACTCATTATTGAATCAGGGTTAGTATGATTGCGTAGTCCGGACTCATCTAAGTCAGGACTAGTATGGTTGCTTAGAAAAACTTCTTGCTGATTGCTTCTTGAAGACATCTAATATAAGCCGAGAGTGCCTCATTATCATACTCCCGTACCCGGAGTCCCTTCTAACTTTCTTCTACAGCTCATGGATCATGTCCCATAGATTGGTCTGATACTCGTTATTCTCATGGTCTTAGATCAGCTCTTGGGTTGGCTCATTCCTAGATCGTTTGGAGCGGGACTTGCTCATGAGCCTTTCTTCTTATAACTGGATCCTTCTTTGAATTTTTTGCTCTAGCTTTTCTTCTTCTTCTCTCCGGATGTGTTCTTTTTTTTTTGGCCAGGATCTTTCGCCTTGTGGCATCACTTTCTCTCTGCTTCTTTTACCTTACTTTGTCACCAATCCGGTCAAAGACGGAACCCCGGGATTGGCGGGAATTTTCAAAGTCTTCGGAATCAGGAATCAACCTGGGTCCTTTGAGGTTTTCGGCTCGTTGTTCCTGGTATAACCGGATTGCTTCGGCCAAATCTATGTTGGTTAGATATGTAACATGGTCTGCGGTCACCGGGACATCGATGCACTTTAACTAGTTCATTTCAATTGTGACCCGGGCATCGTCTAGGTTGCTCCGGGTCTCTTCTGTATTGATCCCGGTCAAGAGTGGTTTAGAGATGAGATCCTGATGTGGATTGTCCTGGTCCACCGGGTTGAACTGCTCGGATCGGGTTGATTGGGTTTGGGTTTTTCCACCCCTTGTCATGATTATAGTGAACAACTCAAACAAGAACTACCCAGAGAGTATGCTTGCTTTTTGGTGAAAGTGTATGTGTGCAGTATAGACAATAGTGGAATGATAGAAATAGTGTAGGCAGATAGTCAACTTACTACTTCAAGAAATGCTAGAAATAGTTAAATGACAAAGGTGTAAGGGACTACAGGACAAGGTGTCTTGATGTACTACAGACAAAGTTAGGGTGCTTCTAGACAGGGTTTGCTAACATGCACACAACAAAGAGAATCATGGCTGAGAGGGTTTTGAGTGCATTTTGAAGCTTACAGGGTTGAATCGGGACTCCCTTTTCGGGAGTTTGCTGATGAAGATGAGTCCAGTGGCACCGTGACCACAGGACGGAGAATACAACCTCCCCCTCCTTCTAGCGCCAAATGATAACGCCAAATCCCGTTCCGGTGCTTCCTCCGCCGTGTACTGGTGTCCTGCGGTGTAGCTGCTGGACGGGTGTCTGCAAAACAACACCGGAGGGGGGTTTGAGCCCCGCGGCGCCTCCGGCGTGAGAATGAGTACAGGCGTCGGAAAATATATAGACGAGAAATGAGTTATCTATATATGTGGTGGGTGAAGGTGTATGGCTGCTGTGTATGGTGGCTTAGAGTGTGTGAGAAATATGAGAGTGTGGAGAAGAAGATCCTTAAGCCTCTCATCCTTGGTCTATTTATAGGCCAAGGATTAGGGTTTAAGGATGTGTACCTTGGATCCTGCTGTCCATCTGTAGGGCTTGGATGCTTAACACCTGTCCAGGTGTCAGCTAAGGAATAGTATTTTGGAGTGTTATGAGGTTTGTCTTCATAGTGTCAGTAGCTGGCATTGGGTATTGTCCTTGTCATGTCAGACTGCAACTTGTTCAGGTGTCGGCTTGGACTCTTGTGTCCCGGTCCGGGGGAAGGATGGATAGGTTGCGTCTGGGTCCGGGATCATCTCCGGGGTCCGAGATCATCTCCAAGGTCATATCGTGCTCGGGTCCGGATTTAAGCCAATCCAGGGTCCAGATTAAGCCAATCCGGGTTATACCCTATCACAGGCAATCACACTTTCTGTTCATCTATCTTGACGCCTGCTAATTCTTGGTGAATCAAATGAAGGATATGCAATTGGATTAAGAAAATAAAGCTACATCACATTTTATACACATGTGAGCTAGCTACCTTATGTCTGCTAGGCTTATTAAATTATGTATGTTCATTTGTCACTACAAGAAAATTCATTTTTAATAACAGAATTTTGCGTTAATACTTGCAACATATTATAATCAATAGACTGAAGGGAAAAAAAACCTGAATAGGCAACGCATCCATATCAGCTCTAAGCGCAACAAAAGGCTCGGAACCAGTTCCAATAGTGGCTACCACTCCGGTCCCTGTAACAGGCCACACATATTCTATACCAAGCTCATCAAGCTCCTTTCTTATCAATTGACTCGTTTCAAACTCCTGGAAAGCCAGTTCCGGGTTCCTGTGAATTTCCCTCCTTATCATCTTCATCCACTGGACAGTTTGCAAGTCATTTGCTATTTCTCTTATCTCACCAACCACTGAGGAGTTGTAAGAAATTTGAGCAGCTACCACAGCTCGGAAAATGGACATGACAAGTAGCACAAGGATGGCCATAATTTTGTTATGAAATGAGTTTGTGATGGTAGCTGTGTTTTATATGTGCAGGTGCTTTTCATGGGCCAAACTCAACTTTTTGATTCGACTACCTGATTTTAGTTTATGCAGGGCCACGTTTATATGTTCTGTAGTGTAACGTTTAAACAGAAATAAAACAAAAAATATTTAGCTTTTTGGAAAGATTCTTGTACGGTGGTAGTTAGTACAACTTAAACAACGGAGCCACACAGACTTGTTACATGTGTGTCTTTTGAAATATCTCGGCTCCTCATCGTCGGTAGATCATAATTTTAATTAAAATAAAATAAAATAATATATAATGCTGTATATTATACTCCCTCTCTCCCACCAGAATGTTTTTTTTCCTGACAAACCCACGTTCACTGCACGCAATCTGGGACTCTTATAAAGTATAGTTCAAAGTAACATTTTTCTAATTTACTTTTTTTTGAATAAAAATTTAAACGTCAAATTTTTTTTCAAGAATTTTTTAGAAAAAAATATATTATGGAACTATACTTTATAGTAGTAGGAGTCTTATAATGCGTGTCAAAAAATAGAGTAAAGAACCTGGTGGGACGGAGGAAGTAACTAATGATATAAATATTTAATGTTAACATATTGTTGCCATGAATGGAAGATTAAATTCTTAATTAAAATTTAAATATTGTAAAACATAAATTATATTTTATATATCATCTGTTAATTATGATGTGGTAGATTGGAATTTAATAAATAATAAGTATATTTAAGATACTATAATATATTATGTTAATGACATAAATATTTAATAGTAATATGTTGTTGGCATGAATCAAAATTAGCTTGTAATAAAATTTTAAATATTAAACTATAAAATTTTGTTTTATATATTATTGGCTGATTATGATGTATTCGTACTAAGAGAATACAGTAGAAGTCTGCAAAAACTTGTAGTGTACATAAACTTTTGTAACAATTAACAAGTGTATATATATCAATTACGATCGACTGCTATGAAGTTTTAATAATAGTTATACGTGTATATATCAATTTCAACAAATCGCTTGATTGTGTCTTTATAAAGACTAGATTACTCAGCGATATGATTCGTTTTATGTTTGTTCGACTCGATTGTTCTTGTGGAAACCGTATGACTTTTCATTATTGAATTAATTTCTCTTTTAAAAAAAAGTGTATATAAATGGACGGTGTGGTATTTGAAATTTAATAAATAAACGATAAACAAAACAAAAATAATTTTATTGTTTGTCTGATACAGTACTGGACGACACTGTGGGTCACATACTCACATAATCAATCAATCAGAATGACTAAAGAACGAGATTGTAATACGCTGTGGGTCTCTCGTTTGGCACGCACCGGCACCGCTACTGATAACTACACATTTGTTATTCCTTAAAAAATATTTATTTTTAAACTTCAAAAACAATTGTCACGTGGAGATTTAATAAGAAGGGCCGTCAGTCGTCACCTTCACGGGCCATGTCGCAATGACTGCCCTTTGCCTTTATCATTACCTATTTTCCAACCTTTTTTCCCCTTGTCATCGTCAATTATTAAATTATTTCTTGACAATTTTGCGATGCCTCAATTCTATATGCAAGTATCTTCTTCGTCACTTTATATACAAATTTTTTTAATACAACAGTAAAAATTATATCTAAATAACTGTTGACCGATGAAATATCTATTAATGTTTCAATTTAAATCAAAACTACATAAAAAAAATTGATTTTCAATTGAGTTGAGTCGGTCTAAGATCATTCTCATATTTGATTATCCTATCTAAACAAATTTAAAGAAAATTCGAATCTGTAAACACAAGCTAAAATCATTCCCATTTTTTGTTATCATATCTAAACAAGTCTAAAGAAGATTCGAATTCTGTAAACAATTTTAAAAAAGATTTGAATTTTGCTGACATGAAACTCCGAATATAATATATATCAATTTTTGAAAGATGTTACACATCTCAAATGACATGATGAAGCTTATGATGAACGTCACCAATAGGATCCTAAACAAGAGGAATGTCCCGCTACTAAGAATCTACCATCAATGTTCCAGCAATGAACCAATGATGCCCAGAAAGGTTATGTAAACTATGCGCTCATTAAAAGATATATTCAGGTATTACTGCATACAAAGATATATCCAGGTATTACTGCATACAATGATGCGATGACATGGAACATATTTGACAACATGTAATTCATCGACTCACATAGAGGATCAGGAATGTTGGCTGTCAACCACATGTTTGCTTCTTTGAGAACAAATCCAAGTAACCATAATGAAGTCTTAAACGAATTTGCTAGTGCAATGTTGTGGTTAAGTATATGCAAGGTGAAGACTGGAATAGATGGGGGAGCTACGGAGGAAATGCGATGCTTTCAACACCATGCAGACTAATCAAATTCAAATGTCACAACAGAATCAAGAGTTTTCCCAAGTACACACACACTACAGTTTGTAGGAAAGGAGATGCAAGAATCAGATGTTGATGATACATTCCACTCCACACAGACAAATTACAAATACTTGATAATGACAATAAAACAGGCATCAGCATTGTAGGTAAATATATTAATTACAGGTATCTGCAGTACATATGTGCTTGCTACCTCTAAACGTTTATGCTTGACATTAGATTTCACACCTTCATATTTTATATAATAGAACAAGTTACTATATGACATGAGCTAAGGCTACCAAATTCCAGCATGCAACAGTTGCATTAATCAAAGAAAAAAATTCATGGAAATGCAGAGCTCACAGGTTTTCGAGAAGGAATCTATGAATAGGCCACTAATTAAAAAGAAAGAATACGCCTTTCCCCCTAATCTGAGGATCAAGAAGTTCAAGCAAATAGATAGTTCGCAGGGTGTACAATGAACCAATTTCACTAATGCCAAAATAAGTAACTACTTTGATCTCCGTTACTATGTCTTCAGCTAAGTTACTGATAGATAAAGCACGTATGGTCTACCCGCACGATCTACAAATACAGTAAAATAGATTTATTAATATGGAATGTTCTTTGAAAATTATATAATATAACCACATGGTTTGTCAGATATAATAGAGAGCAGAAGCAATCACCGATGAATCAATGATCACATTAACAGCAGAATGACAGTGAAAATTATATAATATAATTCCACATGGTTTCTTAGATATAATAGAGAGCAGAAGCAATCACCAATGAATCAATGATCACATTAACAGCAGAATGACAGTGAAAATGTACACGGGTTTTTTCGTCCAGCTAAAGTGAAACTTGTAGTTGTAACACCAAGGCTTCATTAAAAGAATTTCATTTATAAATTGCGCAATTTACATGAGTTATGCTCCAAGCACATGTGGAGAAACAAAAATAAAATAAAATAGAAGTATAATGAAGACATTATGTATTTAAAAAAAGAGGGGAAGAAATTACAATACACTGAGCTGAGAAATTTGCATGTATCCTTCTGCAACTAAATCCTAGGTCCAACTTCCATTGTTGATAGAGCATCCCATCAAGAGATCCACTTCTGTTTGTCATTCAATTTGTACAATCATAAGAGTACTGCAACAATAAAAGGAGATGCACGGCAGCTAGGCAAGCAAGCTCCTTTCCTAAACTATCCTGGAGTAGAAAGAAGATATTTAGCATGTGCAAGATGGGATGAAAATATAAATATAAAAAAAAGTTGACTTGAATTCTTACCTAATTAACAAGGTTTTGTCTTGTCCACCTTCACAGAAATGTTGTGGTACCATTTCTTCTTCTTTAATCTTTCCCTCATGGAAGCCTTCTTATCTCTTACTTGGCCATCTTCTCTACTATCCTTACAAGCACCCTTGTTCTTGCTCCTACTACCACTGCGCTTTATTGCTGGAACAGCTGTGTAGGATGCCTGTATAGCAGTTCTTTGCTTGAGAAGCTCATCAATCTGCATAACCATTGAAAATCAAGAGTAAGCAGCAATGGCTTAAAAGTATTACTGCAATATGGACAAGTTAAGGAAATAAGTTAGATGTAGTTCTTAATTCACCCTACCGTCTGCATTTCTTGTGCATATCTACTAGTCATCTCGGTAAATTGTGCTAGAACCTGTTGACATACTACTTGAATGAGAGGAACCAAGAAATTGTTAAGCAAAGCATTTAGTAAGTTAATGATCGCACCTCTCTGTATTCAGATTCAAACTTAGAAATGTCTACCCTTTTTGACAAGATTTGAGCTTCCACAGTTTTAAGGTTATCTTTTTCTTCCTTCAAAGAGGCAGCACAAAGAACTTCAATAGTGTAGTTCACACTTTTGAAAAAATTGTCACCTACAAACATAATCAACAAAAGGTGGCGGTTAATACTAGTCTCCTGAAAAACTGAATTCATGGGAAAAGCAAACACAGGGCATTTCCAATTGGCAGTAAATCTTACCATAAACTGCAAATACATGATTTCCAGCTTTTAGTTCATTTATCTCACATGGCTGAAAGCCATCTAGTTTCTTGAAAAAGGCAAGGTCGGGATCTCTAGCAGCTGCCATCTGCTTTAAATTCAACAAGAAACATAAAAACAGGTCAATGAATGGGAATTTTGAGTTAAAAAGAATTAAACAAGGTTAAAGGTTTTCTCAAGAAGTGAAATTAAAGAACATACAGCACTCACCGAGTTCACTGTTTGGTCCAAGCGATATGTAGGGAACCCGAGAAAATACATTCCAGCAGATGTTACCTTTCCTGTTTTGACACAGTCTTCCTGAGCCAAGATAAAATATATACTACTGAATGAGTATATGCCAAGGGATATTACTTACGTCTTTTTACCATAAAATAAGTATGCAGGCTAGAAATCATGCCAGGCGAACCTAAAACCACATTAATGAACGTTCTATAGTGCTAACCAACACAAGATTTTACTTGCCTGCAAAGAAAGGCTTAATCCAGAACTTCCTTCCTGGTCAAAGTATAGAAGCTGCACGAACACAACGCCCCTTAGTAGACATGCTTATGACTTGTACCTCTATTACAATGGCTTAATAGTATATACAGGATATGCACAAACATAAAAGATCCAGAAAGGCTAAATCTCAACATTCAATTACTACAAACCTTAAAATTGCTTTTATCTGCTGACTGAACTCGGCAAACTAACCCAGCAGTTGCTTCGTATTCTGTTACTGAAACCGAGTAAAAGTGAGCACTCTGCTTATCAACCTGAAGAAGCAATTAAAACAAAAAATGATGAGATCAATAGACTAGATGTAGTTTGATTATATACGGAGGAAAAACTTAAACCTTACCTTTCCAGATACTGGTTGCCCCAGTAGGAGTGGACGGATGGGCACCATGCCATTTAGTGCCTCCTCTAAGACATTTGCTGATACGGTGGTTTTTATTGGTACACCAAGTTTACTGTGCATGGGCAGATGAAGAGTGAATAATATAACACAACAAATTTTGTCCATTGCTTGAAAACTATGATGATGAACGAACAAATAGAAGACAAAAGAGGCAAACAGAAAATGCACGGATACATTATGATATAAATAAATAAAATAGACACTGTGACACTTGATTACCTAAATATAGCCGCAAACATGGTATTAACAGTTCCCAAACTTGAAAGATCTAACTCAACTTCTTGGTTACCTGATTCAACAGCCTGTGGAAAAGGAAATTGTCTCTAAAATTGAACGAGTTGATTTTGTAGCAAAAAGTTCATAGTTACGACTTGAGAAGAGAAGACTTTGCTAAGCCAATAATAAGTGAAATTCCCCACAGCAGAAGTACTTAATTAAGATATCTTATACCTCAAAACCATCGGTGTCAAACAGGCGCCTTTTGTCTGGATCTGATAATATATCATATGAAAAGGTGATCTCCGTAAACATATTAGCTGCTTCTGGGTCATTCGCATTTTTATCGGGATGGTACCTTTAAATAATAGTAACTCAGTCAGAATCAATCACCACATAAAGAACACAGCGACATAAAAGAATGCCAACTAAAAGGGTAATCATATTCAAAACATTATATCAGAAACATGTAGGAACATAAAATGTCACCTCAACAAAGCATAATATCAGTCATTTATACTTTTCTATCGACTATGCTGTGTAACATTATCTTGCATCTTCCATGTGCACATTGAGGCCAGGCCAAACACTAGGCGAGTGTCGAAAATCAACTTCAAACACTAAATATAAGAAATCCTCATACTCCCACACACTTATAAAGATCCAAAGTTGACATCCCAAATAACCAAATCACATTATTTAGCACAAAATTCAACCTCAACTAACAATCAATTCAACTTCAATCACATACATACATCAAAAAAACAAAATCAAATTAAACAAAAAAACATATAAATTACAGAAAGAAACATACTTCAGAGCCAATTTACGATAAGCGGATTTAATTTCTTGATCCGTGGCGCTCCGAGAGAGTCCAAGAACCTCATACGGATCTTTCCGTACACTCTTTTCAGCTTCTTGTTTACTTTTCTTGTCCGATTTCGTCATTATCTTCAACTCCTCAACCTCAATTGAACTAATTCAAATCGGGTCAATTTAATACAAACCCTAAAATTGAAATTTGGGGGAAAACAGGAGATTATTACAAAGCTTCAACCCCCTAAGTTCTGTGAGTTGGAGTTAGTGAGAGAGATTGTTTATATATGACAAAAGAATATGTTAACACGCACATCAGTAGTTTAGTACTATGTGTGTGTTCTTTGTGTAATAAACTAATAAAGTGTTAATGCAAGAGAACCTTTACACCTGAGAATTCAAATTTGAATAAATTTCAATTCGGTCCCTGTAGTTTGTGATTTTTCTAAATTGTGACCTAGGGTTTGTGGATTTGACAAAATAGCCTTTGTGTGTGTATATAATACACAACTTGCACCCTACCGACGCGAGAATCTGAGTCGAGTTCCTACCAAATAAATCTAATAATTGTGCAATATAATAAGTAGAAAAATAATGCATCCATGTATTTTACAAGCACGTGAGGATTCGAGGGCATTGGCTGTTAACTTTGTATTATTTAATATTTAATTAAGAGTTATAAGTATATAAAAAATAGTTATAAAAAGATGGGAGGTCAATATAATGGATGAGGAAAGAGACTTGTACCAATAATAATGGAGTAAGTAAGCGTTGTGCTCAAGGTAAGAGAAAATGGGATTAAGCTAACGAAGAAGATTTGTTACCTAATTAAATTTTATTTAAAGTTATGTTACTTCCAGAAAAGAAAGATACAAGTGACATGAAAAAGAAAAGGATAGATTGTAATTTTTATTCTCATCTATGTGCATGATTGTCGGAGCTTAATCTGAAACCTGCATTATCCTTACTTAAGGACCACATGGACTGATGGACATGAAGAGACACAGGGCCCGTCTAACAAAAATAGAGTACTCGGAAAAATTGTCTTATACTTGATTTATGATTTTTAATGCATATTTTTAGATATTTGATTTTATAATTAAAATTAAGATCGAAACAAATTTAAAATATATAATTAGATTTCATTAATGAAAAGTAATTAAAACAATAATAATTGAAATAGAAAGAGTATTTTGTTATATAAAATGTCAAATTCATATTTTACAGTATTCCGTAACAATAGTTTTCTATGATAAAATATTTAAAAAGTTTTAATATATATTTTATTTTTGAAAATTGTTTATGTCTAACAGATATTCATAAAGAAAAGAGGTACCTCACGTATCTGGAAAAAAAAAAAGCTATACAAATCGGTATTTAGGGATGGCAGTTTTACTCGACCCGATGGATACCCGACTCGTTCCGACCCGATTGGATCTATCCGAACCCGATTTTTGTGGATCTGGATCCGGATTTGGATCTTATTTTTAGACCCGAAAAAGTTTGGATCTGGATCTTAGATGTTCCGAACCGAGACCCGGCCCGAAACCTGAAACCCGATTTAAACCCGATCCGAACCCGAAACCCGAAAAAAACCCGATACAAATATTATATATATATTATTTGTTAAATGTAAAGTATATATATGAAATATTATGAATTATTATGTATGCATATTAACATCTTACTTAATATTATATGCGCAATACATAATTTATATATTAATTTTCATCAATATTTTAATTTTCTCAATTATTGTGCATTAAAAAATCTAAATATAATAAAATATAAATGATAAGTTGAATGATTGTATATAATTAAGTTAGCATGTTTCACGTGTTTATTGTACTAAATGAAACATGTAAAGTCCTTTTTTATATTCCTATTTTTTTAAAAAAATAAGCCATCACATTTTTTATAGATATATAATTTTTAATTTTTTTTAAATATCCGAATTAGACCCGAACCCGAACCGAAACCCGAAAAAACCCGACGGATCGGATCTGGATCTTCATTTTTCAGACCCGGACCCGTACCCGACCCGAACCGAAATATAATGGATCGGGTCTGGATCTCATGAAACCCGACCCGAACCCGACCCGTTGCCATCCCTATCGGTATTCATAGAAAAATAGGTATCTCATACATCTGACAAAAAAAATAATACAAGCTACTTTTTGACAAACACAAATATAGGGGCCGTTTGGCCAAACTTAAAAAAAGTGCTTCCATACTTAAAGTAAAGAAGTAGAGTAGAAGTGAGAAGTAAAAAAGTTAATAAAGTGTTTGGAAAAGAAGCAGAAGCTGTGAGAGAGAAGCTAGCATTCTCAGCTTCTTAAAAGTGCTTCTACTTCTTTACACAAACGGGTCAAGAAAAGCAGAAGCCAGAAGCAGAAATTACTTCTGCTTCCCAAACAGCCCCATAATCTTAAAAGTGACATTTGACAACAATTTTCAATCAATATACTTATATAAAGGAGAAGCGAGGGGCGTGTAGGTGGCGCCTCTCACATCGCTCCGTTCTATTTTTCTAATTTTCTGAAATTTTTGGATGAAAAATATTAAAAATTAGAATTATCTTTTTTAGTTTCGGGTATATTAGAAGCAAGTTTCAGAATCTGATTTTTTTTGAAATTATTTATGAATAGAAGCAAGTTTCAGAATCTGATTTTGTTTGAAATTATTTATGAATAAAAAATATTAAAAATTAGAACTACCTTTTTTAGTTTCGGGTATATTAGAAAACTACCTTTTTTAGTTTCGGGTATATTAGAAGCAAGTTTCAGAATCTGATTTTGTTTCAAATTGTTTATGGAATATAGTAGCTTGAAAGTTTTAATCTGATTTTGTTTCATATTATTTAGGTGTCGCCTCTCACATCGCTTCGTTCTATTTTTCTAATTTTCTGGAATTTTTGGATGAAAAATATTAAAAATTAGAATTACCTTTTTTAGTTTCGGGTATATTAGAAGCAAGTTTCAGAATCTGATTTTGTTTCAAATTATTTATGAATAAAAAATATCAAAAATCAGAACTACCTTTTTTAGTTTCGGGTATATTAGAATCACCTTTTTTAGTTTCGGGTATATTAGAAGCAAGTTTCAGAATCTGATTATGTTTCAAATTATTTATGGAATATAGTAGCTTGAAAGTTTTAATCTGATTTTGTTTCATATTATTTAATTATGGGAAAAAGTAGCGCACAAGTATTTCTGCATCTATAAGTACCCTACAGATTGTAGGGTTTTGGATCATCTAAACACAATTTCCTCTCTCTCAATAGATCGCTGTGTTGGAGTCGACAAATCCAAACACGGGAAAAGAATATAATCTTGACATGGTATTGGTGGATGATATCAATAAATTAATTATTAGTGATGTATGTTTGTTGGTTATTCTTTTATAATATTTGTTTTGTTCATCAGACATGTTTATTTTTGTTAATTTTTATATGATTTACTTTGTATAGAGGAAAAAATTATTCATGCATTATCTGTTTGCTCCGTTCAAGCAGCTTTTAAGTGAAGGCTGTTTATACAGTATTAAAAAATAAAAGTTGTTACAAGCAATACCGCTATCTCATGGATTTAAGTTAGATGTTTTTGTGCACAATCAATTCAAAAATATTGGAGGAAGGTGACAATGTAATTACATGATTACTTTTCAAAAAAAAAAAACACAAACAAAATTAAGATTCGTCATGCTTTAAATTGTTAATTACGTGTTTAAATATATTTTCATTTTTTCACCATGAATTATAGTCCAATTTTGCAATTTTATATATTAGTATTGGTATTACATCAAGATTTTTATAATATAAAATTTATTTTATCCTACAAATATTAATTTTGAAACATTAATATACTTTTTATAGACAGTCACAAAATTATTTTATTCTACAAATATTAATATTGAATCATTAATATAATTTTTATAGGCCGGCGCAACGCGCTACCAAGGGCCAGGGACGCTGTATAAGATTATCTGTCTCATTCACACTTTTTCTTGTTTTCGTAAAAGTCATCCAACTCCTTGCCAAATGCTTCTGCGCATTTCAGAAACAAAGTTTTTCCCATGATAATTTCAGTTGGTAAAGAACAAATCAGTCATAAAAAACCGATTATTATGTTTAATATTGATTAATTAATTTTTATTTAATAATTAATAAATATCACTAAATTTTTTGAAATTCTAATTTAATATTTTAAAGTTTTTCATAATTCGTTTGAAATCCAATTTAATAAATCTGCAATTCATTCTAATAAATTCCCACGTGAATACCGATTATTTTTGTAAAAAACAAAGAAACTACTCCTTTATCTCACTATTGGTCCAAAGTTGACTTCAAAATTGTTGGAGATTCAGAACAATGAAGCTAATTAACCGATTTGAGAAACAACCATGTCTTGCTGTGAAATCCACAAGGATTTCAACAAACAAACACAGCTGACATTATTACATTCATTCAACTGTATCTATAACACACACATACAACTTACAAGTAATACAATACTCCGAGATTCAACTTTAGATACTTCATTCTGACTCTATTGGTTTCTTCTTTTTAACTCTTTATTTTCTATAACTGCAAGCAAAGTCAGATCAAGAACCAGAATATTAATCTTGGGTTTTCATTTTCTTCAAGTTTCTTGATCTGGGTAGATTTTTATTAGATCTTTCTGGGTGATTTTGATATTGGTTTTTGATGGGTTGGAGATACAGAGCTGGCTTGTTTCTGATTGCTGCTGTTGTTATTATTTGGGTTTCTTCTGCAGAGGTCACACAGGTATCATTTTCTTGTTTAGGGTTGATGTAAATTTTCAATCTTGGTTATATTTTATTAATTTATTTATTACCCTATTGTGTGTGTGTTGGATTTTGTTGTTGGGTGTTTGAATAATTGAGATAGGTGTTTGAATTTTTTTCTATTTTCTGTAGGGTGAACTTTCATTGGACACTTAGATTCGAAGATAAACATTTGCGATTATTAGAATTATGGGGGCATTAAAAAGGTTGTAGCTATATTAGGTATTTGATTCTAGCTTTGTTTGGTTAAGGAAGTAGCTTGGTAAAGAAAGATGGGTGGTGAACTGAAATAGTTGCAAATTTGTACATGTGGTGTTTTAGGAAATTATGTGTTAAGCTCGCTGAAGTATTGCATTTTATTCGATTGCTTCTTTTGACATATACCTATCTTAGTTTATGTGGCATTTAAGGAAACTGTGTAATCTAATGTCGGTTTGTTTTCACTAGTATATTGTAATACAAAATTCTGAAATATATTTGTAGCTCGATTAGATGAATAACTTTCTCAAGAAAAAAACGGTGTTTTCATCCAAATATCTGATATTGTATTATGATATGGCCTCAAAACATTCTCAAAAAAAAAAAGTGAAAAAATAACTTTTGAACCAAAAAGAATAAAAATTGCTCGTTTGGGATATTTTCTTCTTATTATTTCCTCAAGAAACAATACATGATCAACTTATTTCCTGCTGCTATTTATGCAAGTTCATTTATGGTTTCAGGGTTCTAACACGACTCCAGGGCCATTCCTCTTTAAAGATCCAGACTCCCAAAAAACCCTTTAAAAAATGTAAACTAGGCTAAGATGAAATACAAAGCTTACAGACAAATTGAAAACGAATAGTAAATAATGAGCATTATGTTATGTTTGGTTGAGAAGACTGGAATGATATGACTAACATGGGTGTATTGGATTGGGATTTTAAAGCATTTTCTTCATTCATGAAATATGAGGATATTCGATTGGGATTGTTTGAAATCCATTAAATCTTGAGGCATTCAATTAAGATTTTAAATTATGCTACAAAATCTGGTGGTTTCAATTGGGATTATTTAAAATCCATTAAAATTTGATGGTATTCAATTGTGATTGTTTAAAATCCAATAAATTCTGATGGTAATCAAATGCTGATGGATTTTTTTGAATTTCATATAATGATGGATTTTGTGACATTCTTCAGTGTATTTTAAGTTTTTTGAAATCCCCCCAAAATCCATAGGATTTTGAAGCATTGTGCTTAAATCTTATCAACTCCGCGATATTTTATCAAGAATCCGCACAAAATCAAAATCACATACAATCCATTAAAATCCAAAGACTAAAAACAATCCATTTTAATCTCAATCGAATACACCCCCTTAAAGATAAATGAAAATAGTAGAGTTGGGAGGAAAGTTCTGAAAAAATTGAATGCGTAAAATTGTTATGATGAGATTTGAGAAAAACATGAGTATTGGAAGGAATGGAGCATTCCTTCTCAAATTGGGGTTGGGGAAAAGAATGGAATAAAGGAAGAGAAGAAATTTATAAGCTTATTCTTAAAAAGCTCAGTCTCATCTTCACACAGTTCGGAGAATAATATTTTAAAGCCCTTTCTGAAATCTAGGACTCTTCCAATAATGTGTTTAGGCTGTCATCATACAGAACTGAGATTTGTGTAAAAGTCTATCTAAGGTCTACGGGTGTTCTTTTGTTAGTAAGGGGATCTGTTTCGAAAGATTTCTCATTGCAAGCACAAGTCTTCCAAATTGATTCACACAAATTATTAACAACTCCGTATCATATAGCAGATTCATCTCAGTTTTCAGTTCATCAATTACGATTAACAAAGACACGTAACACATTTGTTGTAAAATCGGACCTACTTCCTTTAATCTTAAAGAAACATTGAGAGATTCTAAAATAGAAGAAAATCATTTAATGCACTCCCACAACGGTGTCCAAAGTCAATGATTTCTCCAATTTCACCCAAAAAGGTTTGTTCCGGGTAATTTGAAGAAGATGATACCACAAATATATGAACAAAAGAATCTTGTTAGGTTCATAAATCGAGATCGGAGGAAGAATTAAAATTCTTGTGTAGGTCTTCCAAGAATAATTGACTTGTTTTCTTCTAGGGAACTCGAATACTGGAACAACAAACACTCTTCAGCATTCCGAGACTATGTCAAAAAAAACTAAAAAAGCCAAAACAACTACTATTGTACTAGTTTTCTAAGTGAATAAAAATTATATGATAACTAGTATTGTAATACCTTTATGAGTAAAGTAGAGAAAAAACAAAACACTATTAGTATTATAGATACTGTTGTGCAACGGTAAAAAAATATAATGAACGGTAAAAAAATGTTATTAAACGGTAAAGAAATACACAGTCTGAGTATTAAAAGAAATCATGGGTCATCATTTTGGTATTAAATATTTTAAGCAAGGTGAACCTGACTTTTATTATCTAATTATAAACAACATTGCTATGATGGCTATGGATTATGATGAGTTATAATCATATGGGCTTGTCGCTACTCCAGAAGGACTTATAATATGACAATTAATATTGAACAGAAGGCGGCAGAGCTCGGGGTTGCACCGTAACAGGTGTGAGAATAACAGTGCTTTCCTCGTTATCCCCGAGGAGAGCCGCAAAATCGATTGGTTATTCTTGGTGCTCTCTAGAGATGACAACGGGTCGGATAGGTTCGAATATTTAAGATATCCAAATCCAAATTATTTTTAAAATCCAAATTCAAATCCAATAGGGTTTCACATATCAAATCCAAATTCAAATCGATGGATTTTGGATCAGGTTCGGGTTTATCCAAAATCCAAATCCCAAAACGTAAGAGTATTGTAATTTTTTTTTTGATTTTTTCGCCCTTGAATTTCATTATATTTATAATGAAACTACACTAATAATAAAATATTACACATTAATAAAATCTCGAACCCTATTTAATAATTTCTAAACACAAATCTTCACGGTATAGAGTATGAAATTTTAAAGTAATTCATTAGTTAAACAAAAAAGACACCATCACCGAAGAATATACACATTCACACTTTATATATACTAGCCTTTAACCCGTGCGAAGCACGGGCGGGTATATACTTCGTAATTTATTATTTACAATTTAAATTTTAACATCATTTTATTAGTATTTTAGTATTAATGGATTGAATTTTAATTAAATTATTTTATTCAACTGACTGTATTTTCTCCCGATTACTTAAAAATGGACAAACCCTAATATATATATTAGGATTTTAGTATATTTAATCCGAATTTAGTACACGTAGATTTAAAAAAAAAATCAGAAATTCTAAACTTTTCCAAACATAGCCGATCGTAGAAAGAGTTATGTAATGGTTATATTGAAATAGAACACGTTAAAGTTAAAAAAAGTTATATTAAGATTCTTGTTAAGAAAAGATATTTAAAATTGTATATTTATAATTTTATTTATAACATCATTTAATTTTTTAATGAAATATTATATGATAATGTATTGTTATGAGTGTTTTTAGTATTTGAAACTGTTTATAATACTAATAGACTCCACATTTGTAGACTTGTAGTACCAAAAGGAGAGTACCAAACCAAAAAATATAACTAAAACCTTGGACTACAAAATTATACCCATGTTGGCTTATTATAGTATAGTATAGATATAGAGAGTAAATCACAAAGTGGTGGCTGTAGTTTCCCAAATTTTACAAAATATTGGCTCGAGTTCAAAAACTACATCATTGTGGCTGGACTTTACCTCCGTCTTTTAATAAGGTGGCTAAATTTGACCGTTAAGTCAAAGAAAAAATAAAAAAAAATAAAGGACAAAAGTGGGTTTTCAGAGGTTATAACTCTTTTCTCCGGTAACGAGTATCTTGGTATGTATTTAAACTTCAACGGATGATTAAGAAAAACAACCCAGTATATTTAACTTCCCATCGGAAAGAGAAGAAACAGTCTTCATCAGTCACTACGTGATGAATCCATCTCGTTGCTCCTCATTGCTCTCCATTTATTATTTGCTTTAAAACTAAACGAACTTGCGTAGTGATAAAAATTGGCTTAAAGCTGCAGAATCATAGAAAATCAAGTATATCAATCTACAACTCCGTTTCCCATCTCTATCAACCCTGCTTCCCGCTGCTGCAATCAATTCCGACGAATACAGTCACCACCAACAACCAAACCCACACCCATTAGCCACTAGCAACTCCGACGATTAATCCAATCGTCGCCAGCCTAACCTCTGCATTTGCCTTTCACCCTCGAACCCACCTACCTCCAATCTTTATCTCACAGCTACAACACTGCCACCCATCTTCGACGAATTTCAACCTCTGGCGTCATTCCTTTGTCACCCACCAGCATATACACACAAACACAAATATATCGGTATGAATATCAAAATTGCACAGACAAAATAAGTTTATGACTTTAGTAAGAAACATAAGAAAAATAAATGCCACAAAGTGCAAAAGAGCTGTAACCTCTGAAAACCCGATTTTACCCTTTTTTTTTAATTTTTTTTTGGTTTTAACGGCCAAATTTAGCGGATCTGACGGCAGCCACCTTATTAAAATGCGGAGGTAAAGTCTGGCCACCAATCTGTAGTTTTTAAACTCCAGCCAACATTTTGTAAAATTTGATTAAAACTACAGCCACCACTTTGTCTATATATATATATATATATATATATATATATATATATATAGGCTCATGATCAAATACAAACCAATCTTAAAATAAAAACTAAAAACCACTATTAAAACTCCTTAAATAACTAAAGGCACTCACCTACACTACTTCAACTCAGCATAGCAATCCTCCCCCAAAATCTGCCTAGATCTTTCCCCTCATTCCACGTCGCCACTACTTTACCCACATGTCTCTCACCAACCCCATTTTTTTTCTCTCTCTCTCTCTCTCTCTTCCAACTCCACATCCGCCATCAATATCCACAACCTCGCTGCTCCTAACTTCACCATCACCGTTATTACCTCTGCCCAACCTCTCCCCACCATCACCATCACCATCACCATCTTCATCCTTTCTTCGCCATAACCATCTTCATCCTTCCTCTGTCATCACCTTCTTTTCCCTTTTCCCGTCATGACTATCTCTCTCATCAATGTTCCCATTCCTCGATCTTTTTCGAACAATCTATCTCTCAAGAATGATTAGAGCGCATTCATGGATTTTAACGTTGTTAAAATTATGATATAGCTGTTAATATATTTATAAAAATCGATGATTCTTCCGTACAAATTAGTGATATCCGCTTAGAAAATAGTGATATATGTTGTGAAAATTAGTGATATTTGGTTTGGAAAATAGTGATTTGTGTTACAAAAATTAGTGATTCCTTCTTATAAGTTAGTGATTTGTATTTAGGGTTATTGATGATTGGAGATAAATCGGATATATTAATAATCAGATTGTAATGTGAGATGAATGGAAAGTGATGATGTACAGGATGTCATCGCACCTTGAAGATGAAGAAGATGATCTACAGCGCGTGTTTGTTTTGTATGTATCGAATGTGTATATTAGGCTGTAACATTAGAAAAGGTGCGGCTGTTCAAAAATCAGTGGGCTGCGCTGTAATTTGTTTGGGTTGGGCTGCAGTTTGTAGTTTGTAGAATAAGATGGTTTGTAGTGGAACAAGACTATATATATATATATATATATATATATATATATATATATATATATATATATATATATGAAAATTTAATATATTTTAAACTGAAATAAGTACATTACTATACTTTGTACATACATACATACATACATACATACATACATACATACATATATTTGGATATTTGGATATATTTTTTTGGGGTTCGGATCGGATTTGGATTTCGGGTTGAGTTTTCATACGGAACACCTAATATCCAAATCCAAACTCGTTCAAGTCTAAAAATCAAATTCAAATCCAAATCCGAATCCAAAATATCGGGTTCGATAAAATCCATTCAGGTCGAAACGGACGGGTATCTATTTGTATCAGATTTTTTTGTCATCTCTATCTCAGACGGTTGAAAATGTTACTACCAAGCAGCTGCAGCAATTTGTCAGACACTAGGAAACTCGTTACCCTGTTGAAAGAAATAAATTTAGGCTTGTTCTGATCGTTTATAAAGTTCTTTATCAGCAATTTGGTTATATATGGCCTAACTAGGACTAGAATAAAACGCCCCATTTACATTCGGTCTTCGAGTTCTTTATCAGCAACTTGACTATATATAGTAGAGATGGCAAAAAAAACCGATCCGAATGGATACCCGACCGTTTCGACCCGAATGGATTTTACCGAACCCGATATTTTGGATTTGGATTTGGATTTGGATTTGATTTTTAGACCCGAACGAGTTTGGATTTGGATTTGGATACTAGGTATTCCGTATCGAAACCCGACCCGAAATCCAAATCCGATCCAAACCCGATCCAAACCCGAAACCCGAAAAAAAATCCAAATATATATATATATATATAGGCTCATGATCAAATAGAAACCAATTTTAAAATAAAAACTAGAAACCAATACAAGTTAGTGATATTCTCAGTACAATTTAGTGATTATCTCTTTAGGATTTAGTGATCTGTGCTGTAGAATTTAGTGAAAACTCAATCTCCAGATATTAACCAGCTTAGAATCTCCAGATCTGTTCATGTTTTCGATTCAGATGGTGGTGATAGTGGTGGAGATGGTGGAGGTGAAGGTGGAGATGGAGGTAAGATGATTGTAGCGGAGGTTTGGGCGGCTTGAAGTAGGGGGTTGGAGCGTTGCCGGAATAGTGGCGGCTCCGCCTTTGAAGTTGAGTCGAGGTGGAGAAAGAAGTATGAACGAATCTGAAGGAGGTTGAAGTGGCGATTAAGATGGGCCTGGTGAAGATGGAGGTGTGGAGGTTGTGTTGTTAAAGAAATAATGGAGGTGGAGGTGGAGATGGAGATGGAGATGGAGGTGGTGGTTATGGAGGGGGTGGGCGGCATAGAGGTGGTAGTGGTTATGAAGGAAGCGACGACGGAGGTGGTGGTAGTGGAGGTGGGGTTGGTGAAGATGGAGGTGGGTTTGATGAAGATGGAGGTGGAGATGGGGTTGTTTAAAAATTTAGTGGTATTTGCTTTAGGATTTAGTGATATTTCAGTTTGGTTTTTAGTTTCTAGGATAAGGAGGTTTCTATTGGAGTAAAACTCTCTATATATATATATGTGTGTGTGTGTGTGTGTGTGTGTGTGTGTGTGTGTGTGTGTGTATGTGTATACTAATATACTTTTTTTCAATTTTAAATCTACTAAATTTTGTTTGTGAATGTATATATTCTTGGGTTATAGTGGCTTTTTTTGTTTAACTAATGAGTTTCTTTAATATTTCATACTCCATATAGTGAAGATTTGTGTTCAGAAATTATTAAATACGGTTCAAGATTTTATTAATGTGTAATACTTTATTATTAAAGTAGTTTAGTTTTAAATATAATGAAATTTAAGGGCGAAAAAATCAAAAATAATATTTTTACAATACTTTATAAATTTCAGAATTTAAGTTTTGGATAAACCCGAACAAACCCGAATCCGATCCGAAACCCGTGGATTTGGATTTGGATTTGATATTTGAAACCCGATTGGATTTGGATTTGGATTTTAAAAATAATTTGGATTTGGATTTGGATATCTCAAATATCCGAACCGATCCAACCCGTTGTCATCCTGAATATATAGCCCAACTAGAACTAGAATTAAGTGTCCCATTTACATTCGGTCTTCTTGTTTATCTTAATTTGAAGTGCTTTTATATATATCTTAATTTCAAGTGCTTTTATATATAACTAGTAGTCTGGTACCTCTTTGGTTGTCGTATTTTGGTGTTTTTTTTTTCCGAACAATATTCTATAATATATTTGCGATAGGATTAAGACATAACTAAGAGGGGTGTATTCGATTGGGATTTTAATGGATTGTTTTTAGTCTATGGATTTTAATGGATTGTGTCTAATTTTGATTTTGTGTGGATTCTTCATAAAATGTCGCATAGTTGATAGGATTTAAACACAATGCTTCAAAATCCCATTGATTTTGATGGGATTTCAAAAAACTTAAAATACACTGAAGAATGCCACAAAATCCATCATTTTAAGAAATGCAAAAAAATCCATCAGCATTTGAATACCATCAGATTTTAATGGATTTTAAACAATCTCAATCGAATACCATCAGATTTTAAAGTATAATTTAAAATCTCAATTGAATACCACCAGATTTTGTAGCATAATTTGAAATCCCAATTGAATACCTCAAGATTTTAATGGATTTCAAACAATCTCAATCGAATGCCCTCAGATTTCATGAATGCAAAAAAATGTTTTAAAATCCCAATCCAATACACCCATCTAAATGTTCAATATTTTGTTATCCATGCATCTAATATTTATAACTCGATTAGATGGATAACTTTCTCAAGCCAAAAAAAACTGTTTTCATTCAAATATCTGATATTGTATTACGATCAAACCTGAAAAGGTAACTTTTTTAAAAAAATTGCTAGGTTCAGTCGTTCAGACTCCCAAAAAAAACCTCTAAAAATGTAAACTATGATTGAGCTACAATGAAGTACAGAGCTTATAGACGATACGAGGCAAATTGAAAAGGAATGGTAAACAATGAAAATTACAAGTATAAATTTGCACAAGGATTAAAATGAGAATACTTGTATTCAGGCCAATGACGCAACTATTAACGAAAATAAAAGATATAAAAGGACAAATTTGCAGATGAGAAGAATAAGATTCCCAATCTATTTTCCCTGAGATGTAAAGAATTGTTACTTAAGGCAGAGACATACAAAAAACATCAGAGCAACAATATGATCTCAAACAGATTTCTGCACTCCACAGTTGGTAGCAGTAACATCTAACATCCATTAAATTTTGAAATGAAGTGCATCCTCTTTACCCAGCATCTGAGAAGGAAGAAAAAAACTCCCCACCCTCCTCCCCTCTGCATCTACTTGGCTTCGATGATCACATTTGCCGTCTGGTACGAGGCAATAGTGCAAGAAGAATCTTCTTCCTTGGTCCCTGCATATTACAGAATATTGAAGCAAAAGAATGTCAATATATAAGATTGGTGTTGTGTATTGTATAAACATAATGCAATCTCCTTCACACACTATATAATAGACTACAGAGAGTGCTTTCTCCTGTAGTACATATAGTGCACAAGAAGTTGCAATATTCAAGTTGGCAATTGAAGCAAAAATTTGGCTACTACTTGTATAAAAAGCAAGAAATTATAATGAGCTATGAAAAATGCTATTTGTTTCCTTTCACTGAGACCTTATTTCTGGTCACTTTATGTTAAAGCTTCTTATCATATTGCTTGAAGTTTCTAAAAGGGATTTCCCCAACAAGTCAGTTAGGGTGCTCATTGACTTGCAAACTATACGGCACAATTTCATCTTCTGGAAACCACAAGCTTTACCAGTAAAACCACAAGTCACTACAAATGTTAATTTTAGTTTTTACTACTAAAAAAGTCCAAGTCTAAGTTGGTGTTGGCTTAATATCATATGCCGGACCTAGCAGATAACTTATTTCCCATCACACTTCTTCCACGTTCCGCATACGTTATTTTGTGTCACACTTCCGAGTTTTACATGCCTATATGACACTGTTGGGAACATTGTCTACAGATGTACCGCCTAGAGAAGCCAATATAAATGACACTACCTCTTGATAAAGTAAACTCATTTCCTCACAGCTGACTAAGACATCCACCATATGTCTGTGTTTCCAGCAGGACATTATATCAACAAAGTATCTAGTGTGACACATGGAATACCTTATCGTCTTAGATAAGTTTAGAAACTCAAGATTCCTATTGCCTCTCACAATATCATAAAAGAATTTAAAAAAGTATCTGATCTAGATCATCACTTCTTGTACGGTATAGGACAAAAGTCACAAAACAATATGAGAATGTCAGACATCTACAGGTTTCTACGGGTGATGCTGTTTTATAATCTGCTGATGTCCTCTACAGATTAATATATTACCAGAAGAAAACCAAATGAAGAATAATACCCACGATTATATAGACAATGCACCAAAGCACATAAAAAGGCTAAAAGCAAGACTGAGACATAATTTCTCTCTCAAAAAGCACATAAAAAGGCTAAAAGCATGACTGGAACAGAATTTATATCTCAGTATAAATTATGCAAACTATCACTCCATCTGTTGCTATTCAACTGATGTTTAGGACGGATGATTGGATGTAAGAATAAAACCCAATACTTCTAAAATATTTTATTTTTATATCATATATAAATTTTTGATTATATATAACAGAGGTAGTATTAATTATTACTTCTATTTTCATTCTAATTTTTTATTTTACATAAAACATAAAATATACTATCAAATATTAAAAAAAAACTATATCTTAACGTGCACACCAAATAGTCAAATAACCTAAATTAAAGCAGGGGTTATCATATTATGTCTACACTGGAGATGTGAATTATTAAGGCGTTAATCACCTATAGCAGCGTTTGATATCTATGGAAACATGTGGAGTTGTAACACAGGCATGTGTAACACTAAAACAGAAGCATATTAAAGTTCAAACATTAGGGCCGCAAAATATCATACCATAGGTACCCCAAGATCTCTCAAGTCATTATCTCCCATTTGTCTCAATGCATGCATATCCACCTATAAAATAAAAATTATCAGCTTCAAACTCACACATGCTTCAAAAAAAGAACACACACATGTTACAACTTGACCTATATTGACAAAAATAAGTGGCAAAAGTAAGAGTGTGTGTGTGTGTGTGTGTGTGTGGGGGGGGGGGGGGGGGGGGGGGGTTATGTTTCAAAAGAAAACTCTCTTAGTTCACATCGTTTTATAATACAAACAACGGTGCTCCCACCTCCAAAGTCCCAAGTTCATAATGTGATTGAAATTTTTAAGCAGCAGAGACAAATATTAGAAAATATTGCAAAATAACATAGCATTGCCGGGTCATGTACTCATGTGTCCTTAACTCCAACAAGTGTTATGGACTACCATTGTTATTTGAGACAACCAACAGTAAAAAATCCTCATATATGCAGGTCATACCAGCAAAAGCTACAATGCAAAGTTGTATAGCAAGTGAAAGTGCACTAAAAAAACAAAAACCACATTAGATCCTTGATAAACTCCTATTCTTAGGAAAATAAAACATTCACACCAACATCTTTTTCTTAGGAAGCCAAAAAGAGGAGCTGTTATAAGTTCTGTAATGCCACATTTCAAAACCACTGCTTGCATGTGTCCTTGCTTGAGCTAAATCATGCACAACATTTTAGATGAATCAATACAAGCATCCAATTAAAAATTCAACTCGCATGTCTTACAAGAAGAGCCTCATCTGAATTTTGTTCCATGATAGAGGATTCTAAGAATCAAATCCATCTAGTACTGTTATAAACAAGGTACTCTGGCTAGAAGTTTGTAGTAATTTCTATTATATAACTGTTTTATTAAGCAAAAACAACTGACTTAGCATTCAAATCTGTCGCATATTAGGTAGATGAATGACTGGTGGTCTCAATTCTGATTTACTGTCAAATGCTAAGATTTTGTAAATGCAGTACTTTTAACTCAAAAAAAAAAAAAAAAAAAAAACTTTGTTGTGTCTAAAAGAGGCAATCACAATATAAAAATCTTGGGAGAAAAATTATCATCTAATGAGTTACTAGACTATTATAGGAGGTCACCAGACGCTACATACTTCCTCTGCCTTGAAGTTTATTGCATATTTTTCCAAGCCCAATGCACGCAAAAAGCCGTCAACAGTATGTGGTTCATTAACCTGCATAACAAAGGAACCAATAAGAAAAATATCATGGTAAGCAAATTTTTGAAGTGGACAAAGTTCATTTTAATTACAATCACGTCCAAGACAAAAAAGAGAAAGCAACAAAGAAGTAGCTTTGTACTGCGTATGAACTTCTGTGCATGATGACGCCAGCTGGAGATGGTACTGCTAATGTAGGTCCCACTCGCTTTTCAGGTCCGGCAGCTAGAGCCGAATTCGTCCTATACGATGTGGTGCCCATGGGTCTAGGAAGCTCAAAACTGTCTTTCCTCATATAAGCAGCCGATCTACCATCATCATATGACCTGATTAACTCCCTTCTCCGTAATTCGTCCAAACTCCTTGGCGGTGAGGTACCTCTAGAATTAACTAAAACACCATCTGGTGATCTTCGCCTTAAACGATCCATTGTCATGGGAGAATAGGAATTTCTGAAGGAATCAATATGAGGCGTAGCATCTATGACCCTTGAAGAAGGGACACGTCGCATTATGCTAGCACCAGTAGGTTCAGGCATGTGTGGCCGATCATCCCTTGTCTCAGGTATGCGCTGCCTAACCTCCCTTACCTCAAGCATCCGCTCCCTTCCCTCCCTTCGTTCAGGAATATGCTCTCTTACATCATTTCTGTTGGGTATACGCTCTCTAACTTCCCTTCTGTCTGGTATCCGAGCTCTGATCTCCCTCATCTCAGGTAGCCGCTCCCTAACCTCTCTCATCTCCGGCACCCTCTCCCTAACATCCCTCATCTCTGGCACCCGTTCCCTAACGTCCCTCATCTCTGGAACACGTTCTCTAACCTCCCTCAGCTCCGGCAACCGCTGTCTAACTTCCCTCAGCTCTGGCATCCGCTGTCTAACTTCCCTTGTATCAGGTAGCCTCTGTCTAATATCAGGGTCCTCTCGCATATGTGGTCTAGCTCCCCTTGGCTCAGAAATTAGTTGCCTGCCTTCACCACTATTAGGTCTCCCATTCTTTTCCTCAGGCATGAGCGGCTGCATGCCTACACTCGTTGAAGGACGTGCTTGCCTCGACAGAATTTCCCGTAGGTCAACTCCATTCAGTGGGCTGTCACCTTCAGTTCCCTTCTTTCCACTTTTCTGCATGATTTTGTAACGGAGATCATCTTTCCGAAGAGGCACACCTTCAGCTAGTCAAATTAATCATAATGAGATTAGGAAGAAACATATTTCATACAGTGATTTTAAGTGAACTAATTACCATCTACGCCATTAGCTGAATTCAGAACATTATCATTGCCTCGATGCCTGCCAAAAGGTATTGTAAAAATATAATAAATACCATATTTATCCAATTGATAAAAAAACATAGAAAATAATCCAAACATCTCGTATACTGCATATAGTCTGATTCAGCTTTTACATCTAAACATTGAATGGAGCAACTTCTTTTTTCCAGCCTAATTTATCCGAATGACTGTCGCCCTAAAGAGCACATATTCATTAGTATCCTTCATAGGCCATAGCTCTTGCTTACCAAGTTCAAATCACATGGGATCAAGAATTGTTCACCTAAAGCGCACACAGTTCACCTAGTATCCTCGCATTTTTGGTTGCCAAGTTCAGATCACATGAAACCCAATTTAATCAGGCTAACATACCACAGATTCAAAGAGATATAGTAATAATTTTCAACCCAAAATGAGTTCCTTAGTAAAATAATTTTAGCAGTATATTTTAAATCCTTGCCCCGGGTTTCCTTCACCCAGTGACTAGAATATAGCATTATCTTTAGTAACAGAAAATCCAGTGTTAAGTAATAAGTAGTGTGGACAATAAAACGTAAACCATTCGTTTCATATTATTTTTAATCTATAAAAAAATTTCTCTTTTAACTCAATTATGTAAAGTTTGAGAAGATGTGATACACAGAAAAATGACAGAAAATAAGGCGCATTCTTATTGCACAAGGTAAAAAATTAAGAACAAAATGTAGCCAAGTAGAATAAGCAGACAGGGGAAACTTCTATATTCAGAACTCAGTCATCCTTGATAGAATTCTAACTTCATGTAATGCCGTAAAAAAAATTTAAACTCTGTATCCTGATATCAATCATCAATTTATTTGACAAAGGAACCCAGAGACACTCTATTCTTAACACTCTAAAATACCAAACATACTTGCAATCTTGGAAAGAAACCCACTAATCCCAGACTTATTACACTACCCTGCCAAAAAACCTACATTTACATATTGAAACTTGCACATATCAAAAATGATATCTACACAAATCATCACGCGTTCTCCCTAAATATTTATCATTATACCAAATCACGATAAACATTATCAAAATCCTCCTCACAATTCTTTACACAAACAGGTATAGAGTTCAACCTCGATAACGAAACAACTCAAATGAAAAAAAACACCTCTTATTGCTTGGCTGAGTTCCAAGTCTATCATGAACAGATCTCTTAGCTCCAACCGCTGGCACTGGATCCGTATATGCACTATCCAACACTGCTCCAGCTCTCTTTACAACCTGTAACAAGCCAAATTCAACACAAATATACATATACAAAGCAAAATAGAACAAATAAAAGAGAGATTTGATTGTGTACCTGACCACTACGACCGAGAGTGATTGTAACTCGAGACATCGAAGAATCTGACATTATATGTGTGATTCAATGCTTGAAAACCCTAATTGATCATTTTTGGAGAACAGGAGTTGAGAGAGAAGAGATAGATAGAGATCAGTAGAGATTAGGGTTTACTAAAATGGGTGTTTTTGTGTGTGAGAGAGAAAGGGAATAACTAAACGATGGGAGATTGGGAATTGGGGAGAGAGAGAGATTGAAAATAATTTACACATTTAATTGGGAAAATAAAATATTGGAAAAACATAATAATCGGGGGCCAAAGATAGATTAAAGTCCGTTAGAGGAATTCTTATAAAGGTAACGTTTTAATTACATGAGATGAGATTCAAGCGATCGTTTCGTGCGAAGAATTTTTTTAAAGAATTTTGTTATCATGATGATTTTATTTAATAATTTATCATTGTCTTGGAGATCAGGAGATCCATAGTTAAGTCTTTGTTTAAAAGTAACTATTGATATAATATAAAAAGAATTATATAATACAATACCAACTTAATGGATTCGAATGTGACAAAATTAAACTATCGGAAATGTTGAACTGACACTCTAAAAATTATTAAATACTAATTATAATTAACTTAATTTTATATTTTTATTATTAATTTGTTGTCTGCTTGAGATATATCATCATATAATCTTTATATGTGATAAAAATGTATAAAATGAAAATGAAAATTACAACCTAATCTAAGAGTATCTCCGACGGTACAAAATCGTATTATATATTATAAATAAAAATATAAAGATGGGAAAATGGATTATTTTGTCACTCAACTTATTGTGTCTTTGGAAACTTATACTTAACTATAATTTTTTTTATTTTACTTGCTAATGTTATCAATGAGGATGAATTGTTCCATATTGATGATTTAATTAATTTTTAGATTTCTAATTACGATTTTTCGTGATTTTAATATTTTTATCGGATCATATTATGTTATTGTTGATAATTATAAAGATATAAATATACGCCAAATCATCAAAATATTACATGATATTACTTTGATTTAATGATGCTATAAAAAATTATCATAATATTAGTAATCAAATTCGAACCTAAATTGGTGGCAAAAATATAATCCAAACATAACATTAGTGAGCAAAAAGAAAAAAAAAATTAGTTGAGTGGTAAGTTTCTAAAGATACTATAAGTTGGGTGATAAAAAAAAATTATTTTCCCTTCAGAGATTATGTAAAAAATATCAACACCATTGGCCCATTCTTGGAGGGCTCTTTTTTGTCTATAATCTTAATCATGCATGTTGGCTATAATTGACTTGTAAAAAGATTCCAAATCATTTGTTACCATATTCAAGTAAAATATTCTATATATAACCTTCTAATTGATAATAAGAGATTATTTTAAAAATATATTCATTTAACATAGTCAACATCATTAAAACATAAGGGGAGGGTTCTGGTACAAACTTACAAACTTACAAACTTTTTTTGTTCAACACATATATAACTTGAGTTCAACATATTTTTAACATATTTTGTTGAACATCTATTAAAATAGTGGTGGAGAAGTACATAAACCAATTTTTAAATGTAAGAACTAAGGTAAACATGTTATATAACTAATATTTATGTTTCTAGTCCCTACCCAAACCCCAGAGGTATAGTTTAAACATCTTTTTAGATATATTCAACACAATGATAATTAGTGTTCAACACCCGATGTTGAACCCCAGTTATAAATGTGTTGAAAACGCGATTTATTTATGCGTTATTTTTAAAAATTGTGATGTTTTTTGAAGAATTTTCAACATGGATACTTTATATAACTAAGGATTAACACGATGGAAGATTAAAAAAAAGTTTGTAAGTTTGTAACTTAAAAAAGTTTTTATTTGATCCTATCCCTAAAACATAATGTGGTATACATAACGTGGGATTTATTTTTTAATATTTCAATTCAAAAGTTTAAAGAAATTTCCTTGCCAAAATGTATGAAACGGGAAAACGTAAAGTTAACTTTTCGATGAATCTATCCTTACAGGTTAAAACTTTCTTTTAAAAAATTCAAAACTAAAAAAAGTTTTTAATAATTTAATATTGTGTTTCATATTTTTTTAGTATCGTTTTTTGCTGTTTAAAACTTTTTTTCAATAATTTTGAACATGTAACGTCTTTCTAAATCATTAAGAACTTTTTTCCAAAATATTCGAAACTAATTTAAAAATATTGTTTTCATTTTGATATTTATAATTCAAAGATTAGATATATAGAACACTCTTATATCGAGGTCGTAGAGAAACATTTGAGTCTACTTTAAAATCTTATAAATAATTTTAAGATTAATCATAAAATTTGATTTTAATATAGAATATTAACCATACATAACATACACAAATAACTTAGCACATACAACTTAAACTAATATTTTGATTTTTAATTTATATCTCCTGCAAAACCAGTTTTGACGAATATGATTCTAATGTAGAATCATTTTGGATATTATGAATAATTTTCAACGTTGTTTTGAAGAAAAATGATAAATTTATTTTTATGATTTACTAATTACATATTTGACGAACAATGAGATTAGACTTTATATGTGAATATATATGTGTGTGTAACCACTTGACCCGTGATTCCTCTTAGTAATAGAGGTTGCTTGAGCTGCTCCTGATATCGGGATTGGATATGTTTTAAAATCTTATTATAAATAATGTTAAAATTGGTCATATGTATGCATAAATTTTGATGTTAATATAAAGTACCAGTCTTATGGACAAACAATTTCACACATACAATCTAATAGGGATGTATTGAATTGGGATTTTAAAACATTTTTTTCATTGATGAAATCCGAGGGTATTCGATTTGGATTGTTTGAAATCTATTAAAATCTTGATGTATTCAATTGAGATATTAAATTATACTACAAAATCAGTTGGTATTTAATTGGGATTTTAAATTATGTTTTAAAATCCGATGGTATTCAACTGGGATGGTTTAAAATCCATCAAAATCTGATGGTATTCAAGTGCTGATGGATTTTTTTGAATTTCATAAAATGATGGATTTTGTGGCATTCTTCAACTCTGCGACATTTTATCAGGAATCCGCACAAAATCAAAATCACATACAATCCATTAAAATCCATGGACTAAAAACAATCCATTAAAATCTCAATCGAATACACCCCGTATGTAAAATATTTGACTTTTGAATTCGGTTCCATTGTATAACCACTTTGGATAAATATGATTCAATTTTAGAATATCTAGTTTATTTTTTCTTATGAATAACTAGCCTTAAACCCGTGCAAAGCACGGTCGGCTATATAAGTTTACACTAATTATTAATTATTATATAATAGTAATATATATTAATGATAGTAATTTTTTTTAACTAATTATAAATTATATTTAAAATAATAATGGTGGAGTTTTTATCTTGTAGTATATTAAACTGTTTAGAGATGTAAGACTATGAGAACTACTCTACGTGTAGCAGATTTTTAGTTATAAGGTGAATCACCAAAACATGACCAAACCAAAATTTTGTACGACGACAAATTATACCATTATAATATAGTATAGATAACAATATCTAACATATTTAACAATAAATTTTTGTATATATTAATCACTGATGTTCAAGCTCGAGCCTATTTACAAATCTCAGATATAATAATTAGTTTAATTTTAATGTTTTTGCTAAATACTTGCTTATAAAACCATAAAACGAGGGACTGAGATGATGGGAGACGAGGATCAAAACAGACACAATCATTTCAAACTCAGAAATTTGTAAGAACATAATTCGAGACAAGTGAGGCATCCATAATATTGTAGTGTAAAAGAAGCACCGGATTATCCATCATTTCAAATCACGAAAACCAGTTATTAATTAACTTCTGTACCAGGAATCCAAAACAATTCTTCAGACCCTTAATTAAGACTTGTAATTAGTGGATCAGAGGGAACAAATTAACAAGATGCTACAATCCAGCTAGCTAGCTACGTACATATGAATTATGATCATGATGATTGATCGACCTTGTTAATCACCTAAAAAGCTTCAATAGGTGGGCTCCTTTAATTTCAATTTCTAACCACTTTGAATAACTTCTTTACAAAACTAACCACCCTTTTTTTCACTTCACAAAACTGACCACCCTAAATCCTTGACGAACATTACATGAAATCCCTTATATGTTCGCCCCTGCCAAGGGCGAACATTACTAAAATTTTTTATATGTTCGCCCCTCCCAAGGGCGAACATATAAGGGCTTTAAACTTCCCATTTGCCTCGTATCATTTGCACATATAATGAGTTTATTTCATTTTTAAAAAAATGTAGATATAAAAAATACTGAAAATTCGTTTATTTGATTTAAAAAAAAATGTACATATAATTGGTTGTTTTGTAAATATTGAAATGATATTATTTTATTGATTAAAAATGTCATGAGTTGAAGTGATAATTGAGTAAATTTATTTTAGTTTAATTGGCATATAAAATGAGTTGAAGTGATAATTGAGCAATTTTATTCATAGAGAATATTAAAACAACGATAATACGACTTAAACTGAAAAGGAGAAAACAATCACGACGAAAATACAGACCACTTAATTTTCCAACCAAATATTAGAAATTTTTAAAATTTCATTGACCGCATAGACACAATATTTATTTTTAAAATTTTATTTTTGCAAATAAAAATTTAAATATGAAATTTTCGTTGACAAAAGAAAAAATTAAAAAATAAATTTCGGAACTTGACGGTCAATGCACCTTAAATTACATGCCGAAAGTCTAACTGGCTCATCTAATTTGAGAAGGAGGGAGTAGTAGGCTTGCAAATTTTCGTATTAGCATTAAATATTAAAAATTCATCGTATTAAAGTACTCGTAAATACGAATCTAGCAAGATCACTCAAGACTATATTTAGTCTTATTGATTACATATAAATTAGTAATTTGTCTCATGTTATGAACCGTATCGACATCACAAACATGAAAAAAAAAAAAAAAAGGAACGGAGGCAATATATTTTAGATAATATAAATATAAACAAATATAAGGTTTTGAGAGCAAGACACAAAAAATATGTTTCCCTTGGTCTCAAGTCACAACTGCAAGACACCATAAAATGATAGAAATAGATGTGTGGGGTGGGTAAGCCTCGGCCAGCTAGCCAACAACTATGTTCGCCCTTACGGGGGGCGAACATAGTGGTGTTTTTGTGTGGTGTTCGCCCTTGCCAAGGGCTCAAATCAATTATTTCAGCAGCCATGTTCGCCCCTGGTGTATATGAATTAAGGTGGTTAGTTTTGTGAATTGAAAATTTGGGTGGTTAGTTTTGTAAAGATTATGTTTAAAGTGGTTAGTAAATTGAAGGAGCCTCAATAGGTGAGTATACACTTACTTATAAGCTCCTTCCAATTTCTAACCACCCACAACAGTTTCTTTACAAAACTAACCACCTTTTTTTTCGTTTTACAAATGTAACCACCCTAATTCTTTACAGCGTGGGCGAACACAAAAGAGAATGTTCGCCCTTGCCAGGGGCGAACACCATGACACTTATACGTTGTGTACGCCCTCGCCAGGGGCGAACACAATGACACTTATTTGATGTTATGTGTTAAACTGTAGTGTAATAATACTGGCCAGTACACTTGTCTTGAGTCTTATTGTTTTTGTGTCACATTCTTTGTGGGAAGTTTTCGTGTCACTTTACTACATTAGTACCGGACTGCATTCCATCACTAAATTTTCATTATAAATATTGTGGGTGTTTGGCGGGGCTTTTAAGCCCCGTTTCTGGACTTTTAAGTTATAAGCAATTATTCGTACTGTTTGTGTAAAAAGTTGAGAAGCACTTATAAAAAGCTACGATTCCTAACTTTTGTTTCATGACTTCCGTTTTTTTCCCAAACACTTTAATCACTTATAAGTCTTAACTAACTTCTAACTTCTACTTCACTTTTTTATTTTAAGCAAGAATCACTTATTTTAAACTCACTCAAACGGCCCCATTGTCAAACTATTCATTTTCTTTGACTGAACTATATATGTTTGGGTTCAAATTGTTTATAAAATATATTTCTTTTATTATTTTAACATTTTATATGCAACATAAAAATTTTATATATAAATTTTACATTTGGAAACAAAATTTTTAAAACAAAAGTATAATATCAAATTTTATAAAAAAGTTTAAGATACGTGGGAAAAGAAAATAAAAAGTGAATGGGACAGGAAATACAACGTACGACCACAGATTTTAAAAAGAAAATAAAAAGTGAATGGGACAGGAAATATTTTTGTAATTTTTTTTCTGAATAAAAATATAACATAAATATTTTTATTCAGAAAAAGAAAATTTTAGAATATCAATTTTAAATATATGGTCAAACTTTCTAAAGATACGTGTAAAAAGTCAAACGTCCTATACAATGGACCGGAGGGAGTACACGAATAAAATTCGTTAGTGTTTTAATACAAAAAATCTTGAATTAACTAGAAAATCTTGACTAAATATCACTAATTTTTTTGAATATTCTAAAATCACAATTAAATATCTTAATTTTTATTTTTTTAATATTTGTTTTTAGTTCTAATTAGTAACATTTTTTAATTAAATATTGATTTTAACGATCCAAAAAATATACTTCAGAAATATTGTATTACACATAGTAAAGAAGTTATCACCACTTTTTAGTTTTTAGTCGATAACAAAAGAAATTAAAAATTATATGTAAAAGATATCTATCGAACCTAGTCGGCTGATCTACCGATATCGATTAATAAAAAATCAGGAATTAATCGGAAGGATTAATAAGAGTGAAAATCGTATCGTGTGTATTTTAATATTAAAATATTATTTAATATTTAGTTATTATTGTACTTGTTATTTATTAAGAAATATATATTTACATCATAAATTCTATAATTGTTCATATTTAAAATGATATAATATTTTAATTTTAATAAATAAAAAACTTATAAAAATTAATAGGATTACAAAAATCAAATCAGTTAATAATATTACGGAAATTAATCAATTCGAAAAATTTTACGATAGTATGCATGAAACCTACCCATGAATTTCATTTTATAAACCGGTGTGCGCACATCATATCGATCCAGATCTTCTCTAAATTGATCCAGTCTGGCAAATATACTGACTAGCTAATATTATTACAGCACACTGTGTCCGCCCCCAGCAGGGGCGTACACAACAGTGCCATGGTGTTCGCCCCTGGCAAGGGCGAACATTCTCTTTTGTGTTCGCCTGAGCTGTAAAGAATTAGGGTGGTTACATTTGTAAAACGAAAAAAAGGATGGTTAGTTTTGTAAAGAAACTGTTGTGGGTGGTTAGAAATTGGAAGGAGCCCTTAATTATACCCAAGGGCACACACACAGTACTACTATATATATAGTCTGTAGCCTGATGGAATCCAGAAAATTATGATGTACCTAAATATGTGTATTATAATATATACAACTTCAGATCAACAGCTGATCATCAAGAAGCAACATTGTAGAGTTTATTTAGTAAACTCAGATTCGAGTTGAATCAACAAAATGAAATAAGGTTCGAACTCAAACTTTTATTTAGGTTTCAAGCAAACGCCAAGTAATACCGTAATTTAAATTATTAGAACTTCTCGAAAATAGCTTTAGGTCCCATCAGTTGGTGTATGCATTTGCTTGAGATAATGATGAGATCTAGCTAGTGCACATATATGATGCATACTCAATTCAAAGAACATACATAAGTTACAAATCAACGTACTTGTATAAATAACAAAGAGAAATAAGTAAATAGTATGTATGCATTTATTTCATTAATTAGTTGCTTGACCATGTCCTGGAGAAGATATGTTGAGTTACACACATATAGAAAGACAGAACATGTAGTACAACCAGCTGGATATGGGAGTCATCATTAGAGCAAACTCTTGCAACCATATAGATCCATCGAGAGAAAGAGGACATCAACTCATCATTATATATTCTCTCTTGTAGCAATTTCCATGCCATGAAACTCTTATCTTTGGATCCAAGGTATTTCAAGAGGAGATTTTATAGTACATATATAAGCCAATACCTCAATCCTCATGAGGGAGAGAGAGAGAGGTATATTAATAGCGAGAGTGAAAGGGGGAGAGAGATGGAGGGATCACGGGGAGAGAGAGATGGAGAGAGAGAGAGAGAGAGAGAGAGATGGAGCTAGGGAGAGAGAGGGAGGGAGGGGGGAGAGAGAGAGCTGGGAGAGACAGAGAGGGAGAGGGAGAGATCAGTATGTAGCAAACTGAATATAAGTAGGTATATAATATGTATAATCTCTATAACAATCATCACTTCGGACCATTAAGCTCACATTCCCTGGATAAAGAGAAGAAGAAAGTACTAGTACTGTAACTTGCTGTAAGTACCTTTTGGAGGAACTTTTGGAACTAGGGTTTCCATTCTTCCTTTACTACATCTTCAATATTGAAAGCATCTAGTTCATGTATGGATCTCCAACAGATCGAGTCTCTCTATTTTCCATCTTTTTCGTTTTCTGAGATTTGAAGGGGGTACCGGTGGTGATGGTGTTAGGTGTTTAAAGATGGTGATGATGATCATGTTGGGGAGATCGATGATATATAAAAGGTGAGAGAGTGAGGGAGGATTGTAATTCACCCGGTGCCCTCCGGATAGGTAACAATGTTACATGATTAATGCTGGCCAACCCGGCCGGTTAATTTGTTTGGTTTGAGGATCAATTCAATTTAATTTATTTTCTCCTTTCAAAAAAAAAATTAATTTATTTTCATTTCTAATTACTAATAATTATACAATGTTTTAAGTTTATCGGTCAATACTTGTTCTGAACTTGCATGATTTAAGTCGAAAGAATGCAGTGAAAAAAGTAAACATAAAAAAAATAAACATATATATATTCCCTTTCTCACGTATCATAGGACCTTTTTTAACTAACATGGTTTTCAGAAAACGAAAATTTGACTCAATTTTAATTACGAAAATTTGACTCAATAGGATTGTGGATGATAAATCTTGTAATTTATGAATGTGATTATAACAATTTTAAATAATTATTATAAATGAAAGGTTCATTAATTCGATACATACAAAAATAAAAATAATTCATAAATGGGACGGAGTATTAACTTGCAATTGGGACCATAAGCTCTAACATGTAATATACGCGTATTCAGATCTAAAATTATACTAAATTATTATAAATATTTTTGCTATTTTACTTACGATGTAGGATTTAAATATGAGTAAAATAATTTTTTGAAATGATTAGGTCCTAAGTAAAGACTCGTTTATATTTAAATTTAAAATATGCTTCAACCAGAATATTTATATAAATTCAGCTAATTTTCATGCATGTATGTCACATTATGATACAAATTAATGTTAATTAAACTGACCGCATTTTGTTCCGAGTGGAAAAATATTTCATATCTATATGAAGAACCAAGTTTTAGAAGTACTGCAAAAGATTTGTTCCGATAAGTAACTTTAGCAAAATGTTTTCCTGGCGTATGGTTATTGGCGTATGGTTATTGGTTATGATAAGTTTTTGTTGACATAAATTGGCTTGCTTTTGAGAGTTTGGTGGTGAAGAGAAAATGGGAATATGCATGGGAAAATCTGCAAAATGTGCTCATGCTTCTTCTAAAGTTCATGGGTATGTCTCTTCTTGATTTTTGATATTTCTTACATGAACAATATGATATGGTATGCCCTTCTATTACAATTATTTACAATATTCTTTCTTTTTCTCATGATTTTGAGTGGAATTGTGAAAGGTGTTGATTTTAATCTTGTTTATTTGTGTGTATTTGTTTGTTTGTTTAATCCATGTGTTTTGTTTGGTTTTTGGTGTTTTTGGCGATTTTTCGTGTTACATGTGATACGCTTCGTTGTTCGCTTCGCATACGACGAGGCAACTTGATCGATAGCATAGCGGTGGTGGCCGATGGTGACGGTGACGGCGGTTTCAAGACGGGATCCGGTTTCAGAAAGGAAAGTGCGCTAATTGTGCCTTAATTGAGGGCGGTAATTGTGCCTCGTTAATTATGCCTCTTTATTGAGGGCGTAAATTGTGCCTCAATTATTGAGGGCGTAAATTGTGCCTATTTATTGAGGGCGTTAAATGGACCTTATTTGAGGTCGTTAATTGTGTCTTAATTAAGGATATTAATATTTTATTATTATGCCTTAATTAAGAGCTTAATTGTCTCAATCATGAGTTATCATGATTGTGGGAATATTTTGATGTAATCTGTTAAATATATCGACTTATATTCTTTTTGTTTCTCTTGTTTTATTTTCAGGATTCTTGGAAGAAGACCGGTTTTCTTTTCGGACATTAAAGTTTTATTGTCTAAATTTCCCCGGTCATCTTGCATGTCCGACGGTTAGATAATAAGCTTTCTTGAATGAAAGAATTATCACAGTGAATTACCGATTCTCGTTGAGATTTATTCTCATTTTCAAAAAAAAAAAAAAAGTTTTAGAAGTACTGCAAGTCGGAACCTCGTTTTACTGCCTCAGTTCACCAGAAAGTCCAAACAAGAAGGGGAGCACATATCGATGTTTTGGAGTGAACAAAATAATGATGAAAACACGACATGTACGATGATGGTAGCTAGTGGGGTGGGTGGTCAATATGTTTTACTAGGGTGAGGGTTAGTACTTTTCAAGCATGTTTGACAAAGATTAGTAAAAAGAACTAGTAGTATTTAATTAGGTAGACTTAATCTGGGTTTATATGATCACATAACCACGTACGGCTGAGTTCATTATTAACTTTTTGTTGTTTTTATGCATGGTCATCAGGACTAAAGGCAATTTTATACAGTAAAAACCAAAATAATATTTTCATGGGTTGTTTCTAATTAATAATTGTATTATTCCTTTATTCCTTTACCATCACCTCCTTTGATTATAATCCTAAAAACGGGTTTCAATAATCAATGAATTATAAATTTAAATGTACAATATTTTTAGATTGATCTCTTTTTTATAATTTTTTTATAGATCCCGAAAACCCAATTTATATAAATCTAAGTGCGCGACTTTATTTCACTGCAAGAAAAGTGGTTAATTTCGACCGTCATTTAAAAAATTTCAAATACGAAAGGGATTACTTCTAAATATGTATTTGAATAAGTTAACAAAAATAATTTTATAATCGAATATACTTTTACATGTATTGATTTAGTTTAGATGATTACGTGGGAAACGGGCGGAGCTTTTAAGCTCCACTCTTTGAGTTATAAGTTAGAATCACTTATTCGTACTATTTATGTAAAAATTTGAGAATCACTCATAAAAAAATTAAGAATCCTAGATTTTGTTTCACGAGTTCTACTTTTTCTCCAAACACTTTAATCACTTATAAATTTTAACTAACTTCTGATTTCAACTTCACTTTTTTTATTTTAAACAAGAAACACATATTTTAATCTCACTCAAACGGCCTCTACGTAACTAGAGTGTAAATTCAGCCAATTTAGTTATCACATATGCTCATGTGTGATTCAAATTTTCAAATTTCAACCTCTTTTGAATATTTGGTATGTATGGTACATTTTAAAGTCAAGTTATCTAGAAAAAAATAAAAAAATAAATAATTGTAAAAAAGATAGTCTTGTATAATAAAGTACTTCTATTTTAAATAGGGGTTTTTTCATAAACACCTAAGTACAAAATTGTTTTTGCAAAAATACTATATTTTTTAAAAATATTTTGCAAAAATACCATACTTCTCAAAATATTTGCAAAAATACTGTTTGCAACTCGTTGCAACCACATGCAACCATATTTGCAACTCCTGCGGGGCCAATTAACAAAAGTTGCATCTTGTTGCATATAGTTGCAGACTGTATTTTTGCAAATATTATTTAAAAAGTTAGCATGTTTGCAATTTTTTTCAAAAGATAGTAAAATCGCAAAAGAAAGTAGAAAAAATGGTATTTTTGACGAATTCCTTTTTAAATATCTTTTGATCCGCCACTATGTAAATATGATTCAATTTATCTATTACTTGTAAAAAAGACATTTTGTGCTAATAATATATATCTAATTTCGATTAATCTTTAGCCTATTAATCAATAAATTAAATCTAACCATCTAAATCCACCTATGTATATACCTAGGTCGTGGATAACAGATACATCATACATAAATCAACGATAGTGGTAGCAGATGGTGAAATGATACAGATCTTGGACTTCACTCATGGGCCATATCATACCTTCCTGTAACGTGGACCCATATAACAGTAGTGGCATAATTTGCTTGTTTAAGCTGGACAAGGTTTTAAACGGCTTTTGATTTTTTTACACGTATTTTAAGATGTTAAAAAAATCACATCTAGACATAATTATTCTTTATAAAATTTATATCAAATAAAAGTTTAGAATCTAAACTTCTATTTGATATAAGAATTGAATTTTTTTATTGAGTATAGATATTGTTTTTTCACACCTCAATATACGTGTCAGAAAGTCAAACATCAGTTAAAATGGGACAGAGGGAGTAATTTAATTTTGACTTGTTGACGTATTTAAGTTATTTTAATTATATAATTAAAAATATTAGTATTAAAATTTTATTATCAACAAAAATATTGATTCAATATATTATCTGAATAAGTTTATTTAAATAAATATATATGATCTAAGTATTATCAAATGCATGATTATACATGAAAAATATAATACTTCATATTGTCTATATATATGTTCTTTGACTTGAATCCATTAATTAGGTGCATAGTGTGTGTGTGTGTGTGTGTGTGTGTGTGTGTGTGTGTGTGTGTGTGTGTGTGTGTGTGTGTGTGTGTGTGTGTGTGTGTGTGTGTGTGTGTGTGTGTGTGTGTGTGTGTGTGTGTGTGTGTGTGTGTGTGTGTGTGTGTGTGTGTGAGATTATTATTTTTATTTTTTTGAAGAGAAATAAGAATAAAAAATTTTAATTCAGAAAGTTGAAAAAATATTAAACTTCAAGGAAAATCATATGAGGTGTCCCAGCGCCAGCAGTATAGCTAGCATAGCATCGTGTACTCTGGTTAGATAAAACTTTTTTCGAGAATGAATATCAACAAATATGATTAGGTAATAATTTTGAATTTGAACCAATAAACCTGACCCATATATGGCTTCAATTCAGGTTGAACGATTACTTGTCATATCATGATCATATCAAACACAAAATGGAACTCATACAAAATGTAGTTTCCTTCAGAATCTAAACAAATGGAACCCGTATTTGCCAAACTTTAACATCACAATCCAAACTGCCACTGTAAATCAAATAAGGAGTCCCATTACTATCAGCACCACCAGAATAATCTGCACCTGCCGTGACACATTTAACTGGCCCTGTGTGTCCTTCTAACACAGCCAAACAAGAATAGCTTCTATCACTTTCCCTTCTCCAAATTCTCACTGTTTTATCAGCCGAGCCACTGCACATCAAATCCGAAACAACTGCTAAGCACAAAATCGCCTTCGCGTGCCCTCTAAGTGCCCCTGTCACAGCCATATGTTTAGTTTTAGTACCATCTCTTTTCTCCCACACAATTATAGACCGGTCACAAGCACCAGAATATAACACATCCCCGTCACTGCTAAGTGCCAAAGCATTTACTGCGGACTTGTGCTCCTCCAAAGCATCGATCATAAAATGTTTATTGTCTCCATTTTTGCCCCAGACCTTGATCTTTCTGTCACCTGAGCCAGTGTACACATAGCCATCGCTAGACGAGACTATGGCATTGATCGCGTCATCATGAGCATTCGAGACAGACTCCAAGCACTTATAATCCGATGTTCTCCATATTTTAAACGTTCGGTCCCATGAAGCAGAGTATAAAATTGAACCATCTTTCGATAAGGCTAGAGCCGATACGGTATCATGATGCAGCCAGGTGGACTTCTTGTGCTTGCCGGTTTCAACATAATTTTTTCCCGAAAACAGTCCTGTGACACGGTCATTGAGTGTTGGTAACGTTGATATGCATTTGTAGTTTTGACTTGTGTTGTGTTCGATTTTCCAGACACGAATTTTGTGGTCTTGATGAGAACTAAACAGTTTATCACCCGATATGACTATGCACTTAACTGCACTCTTGCACGACGAAACTAAGTTACTGCTAAAATTGTGGTGATCCGACAGGGTCTGGCTCCAAAGGCGTAATTCGCTATTGGAAGAGCCACTGTAGAGATGTTTTCCCGAAAGAGCTAGAGAGAAAACATATGAGGAGTGGCCCTTCAAAGTCGATATGCAGTGGTGAATGGTGAATATTTCTTGCGATAATTTGTTTAGGGATTGGACTGAAGGTAGACTTGGTTGAGATGAAATAGAGGAGCTCATTGATGAATCATTAGAGTCCTGTTCATGTGTTTGATAAGGCCAAGGGGAAGTATGAGTTCCCATTTGGAGAGTTGAGAAAATTGTTTACAGGCTTGAGAAAATACATAATTAAGCATGCACTTGTATTTGTTTATATAGGATGAGTATGAATTTTGAAGGGTCGCAATTTAGCTGGAAAAAATGAGCACCAGAATTCAAAGAAACTAAAGGTGCTTGAGGAATTGTAGACCGTTGAATTGCAGGAATGGAACAGGGGTGGAAAAAAGAGCAGGTCGAAGCTTGCAAGTTGCATCAATATGACTTTGGAAAGATTTGCAATGGTCAAGATTGGGTTTTGTTTATTTGATGGATGAGATTCATGAGTTTAATAAGTTTGAGATTATTATCACGTCCTAAGTTTAATAATTTGATGACACACTCGGAAAAATTTAAATTTAATAGAACAGTGTTGCTGGTAGAAGTTACATATGCACATTCTTGTAATCACAGTAGGTATACTAGACATCAATGGGCCTCGTTACGTATGATAAATCATCATCAGGGCTAATCTGGTAAGTTTTTAATTTACAATTATACCCTCAAGATTAGTCTCATCGAATATATTAATCCAGTGGGGATAATTTGGTATCTGCTTTGATTTTTATAGCTCCGAAAGAGAGATATTTGCGTTGGAAAATGCAATTGTTGACATTTGTTTACGATGGGATGGGATGGGATTGGATGCTGACAATAAGTAAAAGATAATTCTTGCGATGGTCCCCTTTTATATTCTAAGCAAGAAGTGAAACAAAAAGAAAATGCTCAACTTATTTTGGAATTGAGATTTTTGTGTTCTCACAACAGGACAATTCAGTAATTCACAATGCGTGCCACTAGGTGTCTCAGTAGTGATGCTTCTGATCTTTATTCAGATTGGGTTTTTTATACATATTGCGAGATTAGAAGAGTATATTTTAGTCGGTATCACCGATCTTAAGATCAAAACAACAATTCTTTAAATATAATAGAGGTTGTAGAACTGATTAATACTATCTGGCTAGACGGAATTGGGGAGGCTATCTTGTTAATTACTAGTTGCTTCTGGTTAATTTGTAACGATCCTTATCCTTGACAATCAGTTGTCAGGACAGGCAATCTAACACACACTTCCAGGACCGTCGGATCTATATTTCAGGGATTTCCTCTAAACCCTGTTTATTAATTGGCAACTTGGTTTTAGTATACATGTCACATGCAACGGATTGATTTAGTTGCATAGTGTGGTTAGTAAGTATTGTTTTAGCATACACGGGTAGTGCCATACAGCATACCCACATTTGGTTCCAGCGTAAGTTGCAGACAATAGAGATTGCATAGAAAGAAGATTAGGTATACTTCTGTGTTTGGTTTTAACGGAGACAAGGATGAGATGAGAAATTATTAACACAAGTCCTAAGTACAAATATCGGACGTGTGAGAGAAAAGTATTAAAAAGATTACTATTAATTAGATGCAAATATTGAGCATGCTTAATTTAGAAATACAGTATTTTAAATTTAAGAAGTGTTTCTCTGAATCCTATAAGTTATCATGACCAAATGTAAAAAAGAATTAATATCTTCTTTATGTGAAATATGGTTTTTAAGTCATATTGCATCGTCAAAGTTTCGTGAGTAGTTACAATTTGGACCAACAAACACTAAAAGGGATGACAAGCAATACCATGCAAATTAATTAGGCTGTTGCTATATTTCTTCTGAAAAATTAAACGATTTTTCAGAAGAATATCTGCTGCTTGCAATGGAGGATCTATGGGGATTTCCTCCTAAGCAAAGCAACCATCCCGCGCCACCGCCACCACCCCCAAAAATGCTCGGTGGTAAATCACCAGGACGAATGTCGAAAAAATTTGAGAAAACCAAAGAAAAAGCATCCCTGAGCATGAAGAAAGTTAAGCATGGGGCAAGCGATGGTGTTCACTGGATCAAAATCAAATGCCATGCTAGCAAGGGAGGATCATTCAAGTGATAGATCAATGTTTCTTTTTGTTGGCAAACGATCTTCTTTTTTTCATATACTTGTGTATATGTCATGCGATGCTCAAAATTGGGTTTTGTTCTTGTTTTTCTGGCTAGCTTCTCCTCTTTGTGGTGTTGCAATCTGATGATGTTAATTGCTGTTTGTGATTAATGCAGTTTCGTTCGCCAATTGATTCTGTCATGAATTATTTGATGGTGTTGTTAATGCGCATGTTTGATGTTCTTTGGCAATTCAGAATACACCAAAACTTTTATATGTTGCCATTTTCTTCTGGAAAAATAAAATTTAGTAGCAGGGAAATCTGGCTGGTTAATTCTGGTATAGCGGTAATATTTCGATTCATCCTCTTTTTTCCGAACTGAATACTATTTTGAAAGATTTACTTCGAACTCCTTACGTCATAGGAGATGCTTGATCAATTTTTTAAGTATTCTACCAGATTGTCAATCGAAAAGCAGAAATTATCAGCATATCAGGTTATCAATCTAACGATGATAACAGTATCCTTCTCTTGGCTCTGACTGTACTATGATTTTTATATTTTTCTACCGTCTTAAGCTATCTTCTGCACGACTTGATAACTCAGAGGAGCCTCAGTAAAGCGTTAAGGAATAGATCACAATGTAAATTTATATTTATGGATATCTGACACCATGTTGAGAAATAACTCTACGTATGGCAAGGGAGGGCGAAACTATCTTAACTTCCAATTTATGGTGCAGTGATGCTCATTCAAATTATGTTCGCCTCATCATTCCTCTAGGACTCAAAAATAAGTCAAAGAATGGTCATATTATTGTAGTTACAGTCGGTGCAGCCTAAACTGATTATATTTAGTACTCTTCAATTCTGTACTGTTGACGCCTTCCGAGTATATTTCATATAATCTTGTTAAATACATATGAAAGTTTGAAGGATTAAACAGAGAAGAAGCTCTGTTCTGCGGTCGCGAGAGAGAAAAAAGAAGAGTTCGTACCAAACAAATCTTTCATTTCGATTTGAAGATACTTCTTCATTCTTCAGCTGTATAGTATGAAAAACTGAAACACCACTTGAAGAAAATACTGGCAAATTATCTGTGAACTACAATGTTATTACCAAACTGCTTTCTGTTAACTATATCCATGTTAACAAATTTACTCCTAACATTGTGTAGCAGATAACCATTTCTCAGCATCTAATTAATCAAAATGTATTTTCTCGAAATGTTCAGATAGTTGGGGCGCTTATAGCAAGTTTAGTGTACTTGATAACAGCCTGGTGGTAAATGGAAACTATCCCTGACATTTGTGCAATTGCATCTTCTGGTGGCACTGTGTGGACTTGCCCGGGAGATCATGTATTCTACGATGCATCTGTTGTCTGGGGCATATCGGGCCTCGTAGAATTTTTTTGGAGATTTAGGCACTTATGCAATGGTGAGTTGGTTCTTTTTGCCTGGAGCAATTGCTCCTGTTTTTGTCTGGTTAGCTCACAGGGCATTCCCTGACCAGGAGTCTCATAAACATGCCACTGCTACTGTTAAGTGTTAACTATATCAAGATGGTGATGGTAAATCCAAGAAAAACGGTGGAGTGATGGTTGTTGACTACTTGTTGTAATGAGTTGGTCCGAGTGGGAGATTTAATACGGCGATTTTAGTGATTTATTATTGTTAGTGTTTGTTCTTTTTTTTAAAAGAAATAAGATTTAATTACTGAAAAAACTATTAAACTTTTATGATTTTTTAATTTAACCATAATACTAATTTTGTTGCAGAAAAATGCAACTAACTAATAGAAAACATATTTGAGAGAACCCAATTTCAACCATGGTTAAATGGATGTCCTATATATGCAACATTACTAAAATATCATTGTTTTTTATAATTTTGGTTTAAATATTTACATAATTCATTATACACGGACCAAATGTTTTTATTTGAATTATTAGGATTATTCATAATATAATTTTAAATTATTGTCGGCTAAATAATTAATTTATTTTAGTTTATATTTTTTTTGATTAGTAAGAATTTACTCTTATTTTAAAATTATATATGTATATATATATATTAATATTGTTGAAGAATTATATTTATAATCAAAAATCATAATCAAAAAATATATAATATTTATTAAAAATCATGTAGAAATCTCAAAATACCATATATATTATATGTGCTTGTGTAGGTTGTACCCGAACAAAATACATTTATCATATCCATGTTGCAGTAATATCGACAAAATTATTAACACTGATTCATTAAGTGATCAAGAGTTTGAATAAATTTTTAAAATTTTAAATCACATGAAAAATTATCGATACACAGGTATCTAGTAGGCTGATTGTGTTTCAAAAGAATCATGCTAACATTGTCCTCTACCTTCATACATAAATTATGATTCGCTCTATATTTGTGTAAAATATGAATTAGGATTTTGACCTTTTAATTGGATAGTAAAAAATTAATAAAATTCATATATTAATTAATTTAATAATAATAACTTGATAATATATGTGGCATACATCTCAAAGTTAACTTAACCATTATGGATTAGTGATAGTGGGTTTTTAGAATATAATTTTTTAAAGTTACTTGCATTATCCTGCAATAAATATACTATTATGGTTAAAATGAAAAAAACATGATGGTTGTATAGTTTTTTTGGTAATTAAGTCAAGAAATAAATCTTGTTAAAATTTATCACTTTATAAGATTTATTCCCTCACTTTCAATATTGAAAGATTTGAAAGATCAGGAGGTGGAACACATTTTAATGTTTTTATAAAATTTTCTTTTTTTAATATTTTTTTTAGAAAAAAGAAGTTATAGAATTATAAAATATAAGAGCATTAAATTTTTTGCCGAATAGTGAAAAAACGTATAGAATCGAATGAGATTAAGAGAGTATTAAATTTGTCAATATTTCAATATTATCATATTTCAAAATATATTATAAAAATTTTAATTGAATATATTATCATATTTCATGATATTGATTCAGTGATAAAGATTTGTATGGTGATGCATTTATGGTCGATTGCAAAACAATATTGAGAGTTGTAGATATCTTTTCAAAAAAATCGCTAGGTTGCCTACCGAAGAAGGAATGATTTTTACAACGATATAATTCTGCGTTTGTTCAATTTCGATTATATCTGTAGATAACGTATGGCTTTTCATTATTGAATTATTTTCCTTTTTCAAATTTTTTTTTAATTGAATATCTTAAAATTTCAAGAACAATATCTTGAATGAACTATTCCTAAAAATAATGCTTTGACACAGATTTTAATTGCATAATTTATTCGTATATAATCTCAATATTATTATTATGATTGAAAACAATCAAAAAATATCAATTAAGATTTGGGAAAGAAAATATCAGTAACTTTTTTTTTTGTTCATAAAATCTTATGACAAAAAAAAGAAAAAGATATCATAATATCTGTAAATAAAATAAGTATCAATATACAGATTTCTTACCATAAAAAAATCTGTCAGAAATTGGACCGAGTACCCTATTCTCGTTGGACAAATCAGACGGATTCAAAAGACTGGAATTTAAAATTCGGATACCAGATAACTCCCGTCCCGAAGTGAAACGCTCTTGACGTTAACAAATCTGCAACTTTGAAAAAAAGTATCCATAGTCCGGTAAAAGGTGGCTGTGTGATATAAGAGCAAGTCCAACAATGTCCTAGTTAGAGCCCCAAATATAATATAAAATATAGTGTCCTAGTGATTTAGGACATGGTTATGTAAGTTCAACTCCAACAATGTGCCTTATTTTCAATATATGTTTAATATTTTATTATTAAAGTCTTCCTTTCATCATTAAAACACAATATAAAGTAGAGAGAGAAAGAGGGTGGATATAAAATTTTATATTAAAATATTAGATAGGGCAAGGAGAGAGGTGCCCTATTAATAGGGCTTGAAGAGATTGTCCTAGTGATATAAGGCATCACTAGGACACTCTTGGATCAACATTTTTCATCAAGTGCCTTAAATTATAACTTAAGACAAGTTATAGGGCTTCTCTTGGACTTGCTCTAATAACAAAAAATATTGCGGGGGGCAGAGTGTAACGTAATTAATTTAAGACAGAGAAAATCAGGTGGGGGATATGGAAAGATTGTGAGATCCGGAACAAAGTGGAAATCAGAATCTTACCATATTTTCATCGATATTATTAAACTAGATTTTCTCTCCTACACTATCTTCCCTTCTCTTTATTTCCTGACACTGACCCCAACACCTTCTCCTACTACCATTCATTATTTCCATATATAAACAACTTCTTGAACTAAAGTTCAAATAGATTTCTCACCCTTTCTTCTCTCTTTCTTTCCCTTTCTAGCTATACCACTGTATCTTCTAGCCTGCCTTTTCTTCATCCATGGCCAGAAACACCGCTTTCTCACGCCGCAGATGGTCCTCTGAAAGTGTCCAAGAGCTGGGTGAACTTTTGCCTAGTGAGTCTCATGATGTTCATGTTCTTGCTGTTGATGATAGTCTCATTGATAGGAAGGTTATTGAACGCTTGCTCAAAATCACATCCTGTAAAGGTACACACAATCTTTTTATATTTCGGGTCTGCGTACATTTTACCCGTCTTGCAGTTGAGTTGTGACGGAGGTGTTTGAAATATTTTGATAAATAGTGAACAACTTCTGAATAGTTTGATGTGAAAATTTTACAGTTACAGCCGTTGATAGTGGGAGAAGAGCTCTACAATTTTTGGGTTTGGATGAAGAGAAGGCCTCAGTTGGTGTTAATGTAAGTTTGATAGATTGTTTTTTTTTATACTTTTTAGTGGAATAATTTTTTGTATGCGTCTTTAATTGAATGTTTTGGGCTTGGCTTTTAGGGTCTGAAGGTGGATATGATAATCACAGACTACTGTATGCCTGGAATGACCGGTTATGAGTTGCTTAAAAAGATCAAGGTATATTTGAGATTGATTGTTTATACTATAAATTAAACTAAATTAAAAAGTAATGCAATGAAAATCTGTATGTGCTTAGTTTGCTTATAGCCCTTCTTGTTCTGCAGGGATCCTCGACTTTTAGAGAGGTGCCTGTTGTTATCATGTCATCGGAAAATGTCTTGGCAAGGATTGATAGGTAATATTCTGACTATTGTTCCAGAGCTATTATAATCGTAATAGAAAAGAAGTGTTACAGATTTCAAACAGAGAATTCATATTATAAATTAGATACTTATGGAGACGAGTGAATACAAGTAGCCTTTCACTGCAATTCTAAACATTGTGGTGCCATGAGTCATCAGCTAGTGTAAATCTTAAAGATCTAGACGATTGTTAGTAATACATTTTAAAGTGTTTTAACTTATAAGTTACAAATATAAGGTTAAGTTTAATACAGAGTACTCTGTGCCCTGGCATTTGATTTCTGCATGTGATTAACGCAAAGAGACTGAAGATAGCGTTAAGAAATATTCAAGGAAGCAAGTGTGTGATCAAATTAAAAGTATAATGGGACAAGTAAATTATGTTAAGGTATGTGAAATAAATTGTGTTTATGATCATAGACTAAAGCAAATTTCATATGCAGGTGTTTAGAGGAAGGTGCAGAGGATTTTATAGTAAAACCAGTAAAATTGTCGGATGTTAAGAGGTTGAAGGACTACATGTTTGGAGAAGATAAAGTTGTAACCCAAGACAGGCCAAACAATAAGAGAAAATTGCAAGATATGTCATGTTTTGATCCCTCTTTGTCACCACCACCACTGTCCATCTCATCCGCATCACCTGAATCCCCCTTGTTGATCCCTTCTCTTGATTCATTGTCGACGTCGTCACCTAAATCGCTAACATCAGTCCCCTCTCTTGATCCATCATCGACATCGTCACCTGAATCACTCTCACCACAGCTGTCAGCACCGTCATCGCCACAGTCTTCCCCACAATTTCCAGAGCCATCATCACCTCTGCCTTCGCCTCAGCTGTCAGCACCATCGTTGCCTCTGTCTTCACCGTCACCGTTAAATACATAGACAAGGCGGCTTAAGATGTCCAACTATGAATTAGATTAAGAATTTTGTAACTATTAACTTTTAAAGAATCACACTATATGCAGGTTCATTCCTTGTTTTCTCTGAAGCAGTTTGTTGTATTAACTTGTCTTTACAACAATTACCGGGTTAACTCTTATACATATCAAATCAAAGTTAAAGTTTTATTACAGTTGAATGTTACTGCAGTTATAGTTGACTCACATGAGAACACCTGATGTTTTACAGAAGTTAGCCATCTGAAAAATGAAATCACCAGGAAAAAGTTAGGTTTGAATTATTCCACTTACTTTAAGCTGGCCAGTAAGGTCACCACGATATTGACAATAATTATTAGAATGTGATGTTGAACAACTCTAATTGAGTAATTGAGATTTGAATTGATTTGATTCGGATTTGGGTTGATATTAATGTCTGATCTTGTCGGGTTGAAATGAATAATAGGAGTACTATCAGAATTATTGTTAGGACTTGAAAGAGGGAGTATATATGTTTATCAGTACGTTCCTTTTGGTCAGTGGTTGAATAATTCGCAGTCAAATTTACGAGGACTTTGAACAGTGAGGATCGAGAAAGGCAACGAAGTACTCCCTCCATCCAATTTAAGGGGCGGTTTGGCGCTGAAAAGAAATGACTTATTATTTAAAGTAAAGAAGTGGATTAAAAATGATAAGTGAACTTGACTTATAAGTTATTAAAAGTGTTTGGATAACTTTTGTTTATAAGTCAATTGAGAGTGTGGTAATTTAAATTTATAAATTTTAAAAATTATTAAAATAAATAAAAAGTTTATTAATAAATAAAATTTGTTACATATTAAAATTTTTAAAACTTCATAATAATATGCAAATACTGAAAAAGCTCAAAAAAAGCTAGCAATCCTTACTTCCAGCTTCTGACTTAAAAAACCCAAAAAAGCACCTCGGCTTATTTTTGCCAAACACTCGGTAAAAAGTAGAAGTTGCTTAAAGTGGTAAAAGAAGCCCAGAATCACTTCCAAGAAACTTAGCCAAACACCCACTAAGTGTCTAGTTTGACTTTTAAATGGTCAAATTAATTAAATTATATTTATATAAATATTTACTAATAGTTATTAATATTTATTATTTGTAAATATAAGGCATTAATTTAGAAGATATATATATATTCTTATATTTTTTAAATAAATGACATGTGATTTATTTAAAGAAAATAAATAAATTCAAATAGTTGTACAGCATATACTTACTTGATCATCAATCTGACTCTGCTGGCCTGACAGAGTGGGTTCACCCGCCTCAATTCATTCATCATGTACTGGATAACGAGTGTTCTTAATGGATTGTTTACGTTTGCTTCAAAAAAATATATAGAAATTTATTAAAATTTTTATATTTTCAAAATTGTTCAAAAATACGGTTTTAAAATCGGAAATAAATTACAACGACCTATTTTTCTGAAAGAAACAGTTATATAATTAAAATTATAAATAAAATTACACCAATTTTTCTTAAAAATAATTACTACAACTTCTATATATTTTTAAACAAACCCAATTTATGGCCTGAAACAAAGTCTAAACATTTGTACGTTCCGCACAGCTATCCACGTTTGAACTTGTAGTCAACAGAGACAGCAACTACAATAACATGATGATTCATGAGATAAAGTTGTCCAGTCAATTACTCCAATCGAACATGGTCAATGGACCTTATGGAAGTGATTGCAGTCTGCTGTTTACAGATACCATTACTCCTACTGTGTCTGTATTGCATTCACCGATGAGTATCTACTACAGCTGCACCACTCCTAAATAAACAGATTTATTACTAGCATTCTATACGTTGTCTCAACCTTTTATTACTAGCATTGTATACTTTGTCTCAACCTTTTATAAAGTGCAGAATCAGCCCCGGGCTGCTTCAGCCACCAATGCTACGCTACGACACATGTACACACGTAGCATGCCTGCGTAAGCATCTTTGGTCCCTCTTTACAACAAAGATAAGCTAGGGCTCATTATTTATGAATTGAATGACAATTTCATTCTAGCTACTTATTTGTCGAGCACACTCCCAGTGACTTGTGACTGTCAGGATACAAGGAGGCTCGGCAAGAAAATATGAATAATTAGATAGCTTCTACAAACCAAAATTGAGTACCATTGTTGAATCCTTGATGCCTAGAATACTGTCAGAGAAGTCCCCGACATAAAAAAATTGCGGAATTTGTGTCAGCTTCAGGCAGGCAGTGTGTGACAGAACATATGCTCCTGAGTAAAAATTAGATGGCAGCAGGAATGAAATTTGCATCCCTTTTATTTCTTCATGTTTTAGTGTTTTCTCCAAGTTTATAAGCCTCAAGGAAGAACAGCTTTAACTCCCTTCCTATCTGCTCCACACGCCTGCCACAGACAAGTGAATTTTTACGGATTCTAAGTCGCTGGATTGCACAAACAAAAATGACAAACATGACTGCTGGGCAAGGGGAGGAGACTAGAAGTTTAAAACAATAGAATATAGCCCCCGACTCACAGAAAGCATGCTCGGAAAAGTCCAGACGTTATTTGTCAAAAATATGTGAAAAGGAGAGATTGGTTGGCAATTAGGCATATTAATATATAATGACTCATACATGAAGCATACAAATATGTACACCAGATTCGTATTTATACCCAAGTCATTTACAGAAAACACTAACACAGTTATTATCTGGTTGATATAGAATCAATTTCAGTCTAATGTTTATTACCACCACAATCAATACTTTATACAATTAATATTTCGTGAAGACTGGTGGTGGCATCTCCCCTAATTCACTTTTTTAAAACAACCTCAAAGAAGTATGGAAAATATAATTGTTCATCACCCAAGAGCAAAACAGACCACAAAAGAACTGCAGCAAACACTTTTTATTCATAACACTTAAATAAATTTGCATGAGATTTTTCTTTTCATCTTTAGGGGAAGGAGTGGTACATTCAATTAACACATAGTTGCCGAACTTTTATTTATATTACTGCATGCACTTATCAGTAGAATGAAGAAATACAATTTACCTCAACTCCATATCCTTTCACATACACATTAGTGTACAGTTCGGATGGATCTGGCATTGGACTTTCCTGCAACGCCAACAAGCAGGATACATGATTAATTAATAACTGGTTGTTCACTCAATGAACTGCTAAAATTGTCAACCGACGGTTAATCATGACTTTAAGTATCGATATTTGACATGATCACACCTTGGCTTTCGCAATGGCGTCATCCACCTCTTTTCTTTTTTCCTTCTCAATATCCTGGAGAAGAGAGATAAAAAAAACCATAAGACTTTTCCTTAAAATAAAGACCGAAACGAACCTCAATTATGATAGAATGGAAAATATTTAAAAGCCAAAATGAACATGCAAATACAAAGCTGTAGATTTAAACTTCACATCCAATTTTTACCTTCAGCTCTTTTTCAGTGGCTATATCATGAGCTAATAATAGCTTTCTTACTCTTTCGATTGGATCACGCTCCTGCAGGTAAGTATATTAAAAAACAACGCATCAGATATTAAGATTTGACAAGTAAACTTTCAAAATCTTCCAAATAAACCATGTCTTCTCATCCCTGACCCAATAAATATGAAAGATCACATGATTGCATGTTAATAGCGCAGTGCTTCAGATTTTCAATTTCTCAGAACAAAAGGACTGACAAAGAAACATTTTTGTCTAAATAATAGCATCATAAAGTGTAAGTATCAACCAGAACTAGGACAACACCAAGTATCTCAGTAAACACTATCACATCAGAGACAGAGTATTGATAGTATATCAACCTGTCTGACACCGGAAACTTCATCACGTGTTCGATATGTGCTCCCGGGATCAGACATTGAGTGGCCATGGTATCTATAGGTGTCCATCTCAAGAATCTGGCACAAGGGAAAAGGAAAAATAATCAATAAGTTATGCTATCTGGAAATTCTTTAAACATTACATGACTCTTGCTTTACCCCTAGATGTTATGGTTGCAATAATACTATCCATCAAAATGATGTTGATACATGCATAAAGTTATAGGCTCAACGACTCAGGCTGTGATTATCATATGGTACTTGCCATCCTCAATGGAATCCTCACATTCTTTGTTTTTCTTACACTAATGCATTTGCACGAGTGTAATATGGCTCTTCCAAAATCCATTTTGCAGATGAGACCAAAAAAAATTCTAGACACTTGTTAGTGTATACAGTTTCTGTGTGTACATCACAGGCCACCTACAGTACATGTGATTAGATATGATACATCTAACTACAAAAACCAAAATTCATAACACTAATTTAGAAGCACAAACAACCTATATATAAATCAGGTAATTGAGCTTAATTAGATGAGATGTTATAAGGTTGTTGAAATGCTTGAATATATCACCCAAGACAAAAGAAAAATCGCGAGAGGCAGAGGCTAGACTGTATAAAAGTGTATTCAGGCCATTCTAGTACAATTGCAACAATGAATAGTCTCTTTACAGTCTCTGTAATTATTATGAGCTTCTTATACCAATTATACTGTCCAGTGTTAGCTATTATATGAATTTCATTAATAACTGAAGAACAGCAAATCATTATATTATGAGCCCGGAAAAATACTTCAATTTGGGTAAATATAGAACAAACCACTGAAGGGGGTGTGCTATTTTCGAACCAAAGACCACATTTTTGCAATTATAGAGATACCACACTTACTTTTACATCACGATTGGCCTTGCTCTTAGAGAGGAAAAACTTGAAAAAGAGGTGATGTAGTACTGCATTTACTTACAAGTGGTCCATTCTTCAGTGCATGTTCCTTAGCATACATACAAGCTTGTTTCACAGCTAAGGCATCCATACCATCAACCTGCTTGATGATGAGAACTTAAAGTAATTACTAATAAACAGGACATGATAAATTTTCTTCTTCTAACAAGTAAAAGGCAGCGATGCCAAGATTGCTCTATGCATGCGATTCTTTTGTACAGTTTATGCTGTAGGACATGTTACAAACAGAACAACTAGAAACAACTTTACAAGGCTTCTTCTAACAAACATGTATCTCAACAAAACTCAATGATCAAAATACAACTTTTAAACTTGGATTACCAATACCCTACATACACTTTGGGGATATTTGGTTCATGGTTAATAAGCTTAGTTAACGGGAATCGGAACCCTAATCTCATGTGTTAGTAGGATTACTGGATTAGGAATTTAGTTGCTTAAAATGGAAACCTCATTGCCATTAGATGGGTAAATCGCTCCCAAACTACGCCATGGAATTTCATATCATTCTCATTTTCATTCCCATTAACCCCTTTCCCTATACCCTTCGTTCCCATTCCGGATTCTCATTCCCATGAATGATCCAAATGCCCCCTGTATGAATCAATTTCACCCTAACTAGTGCTCAACTTTTAGCAACTTTAAAAAATTATACACTGTCAATCATAAAGCACGAAACAGTTACCAACAATGTCATAAATCTTCTGAAAATTGCAAAAACAAAACTGAATCAATTCAGTTAACAGATTCCTCAGAACTACAACTAACCAAACAGCACCTTTAAACCAGGAACATAGTCCCCTCTCTTATAATAAGATGGGCTCTTAGCCGCCCTCCATTCCGCTGTCCCCATACCATCTGCAAAAACAACCACCACCAATCATAATACAATTTCTCACAACAATTAACCATCAAAACAATTTTTCTGAAAAGCCTAAGTCATTGATTAAACACATACAGTGGTTATTCTCGCAAATGAAAATGGCTGGCAAATCCCAAAGAGCAGCCATATTAAGTGCTTCAAATAACTGTCCCTGATTGGCAGCCCCATCCCCATACAAAGCAAAACTCACATGATCCTCCTTATTATACTTCTGAGCAAAAGCCAATCCAACTCCCAACGGCACCTGAGCTCCCACAATTCCATGCCCACCATAAAACCCATTATTCGGTTTATAAAAATGCATCGATCCACCTAAATTAGTTAGTATTTTAATTTCCGCAATTCAGCAATACGTGTGCACGAGTATTTAAATTTTAATTAACAAACTAAAATTCAGAAAAATAAACACAAAATGCACCTTTTCCATTAGAACACCCATCTTTCCGTCCCATCAACTCGGCAAACGTCCCCAACAACGTCCCACCGCGACAATAATAAATACAATGATCCCGATACGCCGTGATAATACAATCCTTTCTCGTGATCCCCGCTTCCATCCCGATCGCCACCGCTTCCTGGCCGTCATAAAGGTGACAGAAGCCGCGTATCAGCTTCGCTTTGTAGAGCGAGTCGGCTGCGATTTCCATCCGCCGCATCGTAGCCATGTCGGTGAAAAACGTCATCAATTCTTTAGCCGATGTCTCGACAGAGCGAGACGGCGGCTCGCAGTTATGGCCAGTGAACGGGATGCTTGTTTCGACCGTGATGGGTGTAGTGTCGGATGAGAACGCGTGGCGGAGAGAGAGGGCTGAGGCGGCCGGGGGCGGTGGCGTTAGGGGCTTTAGGAGGTGAGGGCTACGACGGAGTAGAGCCATGGGGATTGATCCGATGTGATATGAAATTTCCTGTTTTGTGGGAATAATGCGCGTATGTATAAAATGCAGTGTAGTGGTAGAATTTTAAGTGAGGAGTAGTTAAGCCTAAATTACTGAACTTGTTAAACGCTTGGTGTTTAACTTTTAAATCGTCCCAAATGGTTTACATACGCTGAATATCGTCTCTTATTAACAAAAAAAAATCATATCCTATCCTATATTATAATACCTGAGTCTACCCAGGTATGCAGTTAACCAATCAGAAAAGAGGAATTATTTTAGGACCAATTAGAAGTCATTCCTAAATTTTAGACCAATCATATTGATTCTCCAACTTTCCTTCTACCACTATATGCAGTTAACCAATCAGAAAATAGGAATTATTTTAGGACCAATCAGAAGTCATTCCTAAATTTTAGACCAATCATATTCATTCTTCAACTTTCTTTCAACCACCTTATGCAGTTAACCAATCAGAAAAAAGAATTATTTTAGCAGTAATATTATTCATCATCCAACTTTTCTTCTATTAAATTTTATCCAAAATATTAACCACATACAAGTTAATCATGAGTTAATCAATACAATTTTTTTATTATACAATATAATTAATCAGCTCCTTTTCATTATCTGATTATAACTAAACTAATTAGACTCCTTTTCATTATCTAATTAAAAATAATCTAATTAGATAATAATAGAATTTGAGATTTGCTTTAAGTAATTTAATTCAATTCAATTCAATTTATGAAAAAATAAATTATTTAGGATGTTAACCAATAAAAAAAAGAGGAATTAATTTAGTAACAATATATCATTCCTTATTTTAGCCCAATGATATTCATTCGTTAACTTTAGATAATTTTAGAACAAATCAGAGTCCATCTTTAATTTTTTTTATATGAATAATCAACAATTATATGTTTAGATCAATTTGATAAATCTTTTTTAAAATTATACGAGTCTCCACACCCTACAGATTAGAACGAGCTTTTTATTTACTTGATGGCAAAGAAAAACAGTTTCCTTCTGTTGCGGTGGATAAAATATTAACATGTTACATGACGTGCATAGTCTTTCGAGTATTATATGATATATAAAATTAGATATTTACTATTTTAGAAAATTAAATTCACACTTAGCTAATATAAACATCGTTTTTATAATTATAAATATATAATTATAATGTGATTGGTTAACTGCATACCTGGGTAGACTCAGGTATTATAATATAGGATAAATACAAGTTAGCATCCAGAATGACCAGTTTTCATAAACCTCACAGTAATTTTATAATTTACTAAGACAAATTTTTTATTAAATCCATAAAATTTATTGACATAAGTGAATTTTTACAAGATATACACTTTTACGGCATACTCGATTGAATTTAATAATTTTTATTATTTCATAAATAAGTTAAGTGCATACAAATTATCAGAAATATGGCTATAATGACAATTATGCAAATTAAATGAATATGCGTATAAATCAATTAAATTATATAATATAATAATAACGACTAATATTAGGCATGTATCTACCCGATCCGATCGACCTTAACCCAACATTACTTTATTCAATAGAGGAAATTAAAAAACATTATGACCTTGAAATTACTCGCCCGCTCGCGTCCCCATTCACTAACTGGCTCCCCAGTTCTCATATATATATATTATAAAAAATTTATACATAAATATTACAATATTGTTAAAATTAAAATAATTTTATACAAGTCCACCCATAAATTTTCATATGACTAAACAATATTTCTAATTTGTTGCGGTGGTTAAAATATTAACATGTATTACGTGACATACATGGTTTTTTGAGTATTATATAATATAAAATTAAATATAATATATTTCTAATTTGTTGCGGTGGTTAAAATAATTTTATACGAGTCCACCCATAAATTTTTATATGACTAAACAATATTTCTAATTTATTGCGGTGGTTAAAATATTAACATGTATTACGTGACATACATGGTCTTTTGAGTATTATATGATATAAAATTAAATATTTCGTATTTTATAAAATTAAATTCATACTCATCTAATATAGTGAAAATGCCCTAAATAATTAATATTTATGTAATGCATGCCCAAAATAACAAACGTCGAGTTTGATGCCTTTTTGATGCCTCTTTTAACCAATCAGTGACGCATTCAAAGGATGCGTGTATATGAATCAAGTGATTTAACCGCTACGGGGTACTTCTGATCCAAATAAAGACAACCCCTGCATATTTCTTCATATCCAAAATAGCTTTGGACTCCGTGATGCTGTATGTATGATCATATATGTGTTTTCAAAAGGGAACAAAAAAAAATGACACGCATTCTGACTATGCGTGTTTGTTGATCACGCATACTATATATGCACTCAGTATTCGCATTCAGAGAATGCGACTCTTTGTGGTTATTTTGGTCCATTTTAGTGTGGGTGATCATTATGGACAATATGCGCAGAAAATGAGTTATATTGGATATTCACCCTCTAATATAAACATCGTTTTTATAAGTGTAAATTTATAATTATAATGAGAAAAATAATATAAAATAAACACAAGTTAACATACAGAACGACCAATATAGAAATCTCATAATGACTTTACAATTTACTAGGACAAAATTTTCATTATGTTCGTGATTAAAATAGATATAAAAATAAAATATATTTATCATTTTAAATTCATAAAATCTTATTTACATGAGTGATTTTGTTACAAATTTATACTTTTAAGGCATGCTCCATTGAATTTAATAATTTATATTACTTCGTAAATAAGTTAAGTGCATACAAATTTTCTAAACTATGGCAACGAAGACTAATCATGCGGATATAAATGAATTTTTGCGTACAAATTAATTAAATTATATATTATAATAATAATGACTGATATCAGGGGATGCATCCACCCGACTGACCTTAATCTGACATTACTTTATTTAATACGGAAAATTGAAAAAATTTATGGCCCTGAAATTACTCGCCCCGCTCCCTTCCCTGTTTACTAACTGCCTCCCCAATCCTCATATATATTATAAAAAAAAATTCATACATAAATATTACATAATTGTTGAGGATAATATAATTTTATATGTACATTTTTTATTCTCTTATTAGTTTTCAATATCTCATATTATAAAAACAAATTAGTTTAGATCAACATCGGTGCAAATTCAGGATTCAGTATGAAATTGAGATAATTCACATTTTGGATCCGAAACCGGGAGCGGGATTGCATTCGCATTCCATGATTTCTAAACGATAGTCGATCCTTATATAATATTTGATTGAAAAGAAAATATGATTATTTCATTTCATATAATATGAGGGTGTTGAGTAGAGTATTTAAGGAATAATATTATTTTTTTTAAAAATTTATACCTATATTATGTAATAAAATTATATAAATGATAAAACAATATGTACTTGAATTTGTAAGTATACAAACTTATTTTTATTTTATAAAAATAACCATTCGGTGCGTAGCACGGGTAAAATGCTAGTTATCTATCTCAAATCTTGTCTCGATTTCTTTTTAAATTAAATTCTTCATTTTTTAAAAAATGATATGGTATATAAATAAATGAATAATTTATGTGTTAACTAGAATTTGAACAAATATTTAGATATAAATTTTGGGTATCTAACATTTTTCTTACAGGAATCATCTCATATATGTGCGATCGTTTTAGTTTGATTTTATTTTAACAATAACCCCCGCAAGTTTATGACATGTTGACTGAAATAAAATTATTCTACACATATTTACATTTTGATATTATTAGTGATAAAACAACTCAACAATCATCGATTTTCACTAATATGCGGCTTGGAAATATGCATTTCAAATTAAATGATAAATTGCAAATGACTAAATTTGAGTTGTCATTTCAAATTTTCAGATTGTACTAAAATTTGAATATCATCGGAATGAAATCCAAATTCAAATTCTCCAACAGCTTATTTGATCAAATCCAGAGTTTCAAATGAAATTCAAATTCCTAAACAGCCAGAGGATTATAAATTTAATTTACGTGAAAACCAAACATTGTAAATTGAAATCGTTAAAAGTTGAAGCATTTTCTGTGCAATCTTTGGGCATGATCGAATATCCATTACACTGTTTATTAAATTATGACAATAATATTAGAAATAAATTCCTACGGGAGTACGGGGGAGTAACGGGACTATAGGAAAAAATCCTAATCTTTGAAAACACAAAAATGTTCACAATCAGCCTGAATCGGAGAACATTCGTGACTTCGAGAACAACACCAGCATGGTGTTACTGACCCGTCGCATGTGGTTTTATAACAGTACGCTGTACCTCCATCTTTTATCTCTCCTCCGCTGCGTATCGGACTTAATTTATCTCTGGCTTCACCTGGTATAACAAAAAAAACAGTAGCACAATTGCGCACAAAAATCAATTGAAATTTTACGACCAGGAGAAAATATTTCAATGCATGTTTGAGTTTCAACTGCTGATATGCATGCAAAGACAAATATACGTGTATATACACTTACACATGTTGGGTGTAAATATGCAAAGAAGGTGAAATAGAACGAGTGAAATAACTTGATGTTTAGCCATGTCGAAAAAATGGTCGAAAGAGATGAAGGGTGGACGAGTATCCATCATGTAATTATTTATATACGAATGAGGATGTGCATGATCGGTCCTTAAATAATAATCAATGGATTTGATATTTATAATCAATAGATATTTCATAAAGACAATAATAATCAATAGATTTGATTTGATATTTATAATTAATAGATATTTCATAAAGACAATAATAATCAATGGATTTGATATTTATAATCAATAGATATTTCATAAAGATCAGAACTGCGTGCCTAAACCTAATAAAAATAAAGCTGCATGCCTAATAGAAATCCTTTTAAATTATCCATCCCTTGTCACCCGCGATCCAGCTCATTTAATATTATTATTTCAGAATTTATGACCCATATCTGTACTAAATTATAACAATAAAATATTAATATAATCTGTAATATAATATAATATTCTCATTTTTAACTACCCTTCCCCTATCATTAGTTAAAGTTTCAGGATCGTATTTGTTAAAATCATTAAATATGATATCAAGAATTTAATACAAATATTATTTAAGATTCAATTCTAATTGATAACACATAAAATTTAACTCTTATAGCAATACATTTAAAATATATCAAATTAAATTTGTTAGTTTGATTAAATTTATTGATATGTATAAAACATTAAGCATAAAAGTTAATAATAAAATAATAAAAAAATACAGATTCATTTTAAGATGGTCATATATATATATATATATATATATATATATATATATATATATATGTATATATATATATATATTATAAACTAACATTTAAAAAACCAAATTATATAGTATTTTCAATTCTTTAAATTATAATTTATAAGTTTATTATCCAAAGAAACAAAAATAAGTTGATTTTAACTGCGAAGGATAAAATCCATCCTAGTAAGTTCGTCATTTAGACAAACTATTTGCGAGTAAAAAAGTTTAATATTATTTTTATAATTTCTTAAAGTAATATTAATTATTAAGAACTGGTTTTTTATAATTATTTTATTGTAATTACTATATATATTAATTTAAAAACTAAATTTGATAGAATATTAATTTAAATTATAATATATAATTTTATCATATCAATTACTATATTAACATGAATTAATTATCAATGGTAGTTTTTTAATGTATAAAATCAATTCAATAATGAAAGGTCATGCGTCTAAAAAACAGTCACGTCGAACAAATATAAAACAGAAACAATTATTAATTAATCAACAATTTATGGAATCACGCGATTGATTGAAGATGGGATATTTACAAGTACAATCTTCTCCACATCCGATTACACTTAATCGTGTTTGAGTTATCGACTATAATTGTAATCGTATAACAGTTTTTATCACCAAATCAAAAATCATACTCTTACAAATAAAAAAGTGAAAAACCAAAACTCTCAAGAAAGAAAAAAACATCCAACTCTCACTAAGGAGAGACTACACCAACTAAAATAATAACTAAAGATAAATAAATCTTAAATCTGAAACGGAACCACAGAAAGAAACAACAAAAATCGGACCGAAAGTCCTCCCGTTTGAAATAGAGAAAAAAAGACAACGAAATTTCCGATTATTTTAAATTTAAAAATTCTCCGAGAATAGATCGCAAGCAGAACCAAAAAAATAGGAGAAATCGGAGTAAATGCATTTGTTAGATACTCCCTTCGTTTTGAAATATAAGTCGCTTAACTTTTTGGCAGACATTTCTAAATCTTTTGACCGCTTAGTTAAAATTGTTATTTTTAAAATATTCATTTTTTAATTTAAAACAGTAATTAAATATTTTTATTCAAAAAAAAAAAAATCAAAAATAATGATCTTAACTATGCGGTCAAAAAATTTCAAAATATGTGCCAAAAAGTTAAACGACTTATACTTCAAAAGCGAAGGAGCAAATTTTTAGCTCAATGTGGATAACAAGGTGTATACGATTAATAATAGTTTGATTCCCAATATTTAACGCAACAGGATCAACGGCCAATTAAAACAGGAATTTAAGCCTGAACAAGAATGGATACACGATACAGCATAACACCTACACGCAATTATCTTCAATCCCTCCCACTCCCGCCATGAGCGTCCCATTCTCTCTCCTCTCTCCTCAACCGCTCCCTTTATCTCTCGTCTCTCTCCCACTCTCATCTCTCTACACTCACCGCATCTACCAAACCCTACCATTTCGCAAGCTCCGCGCTCAAACGCCTCTCTCAATTCGAACCTTCTACAAGTTCCCAAAGCCTCTCTTCGCCCTCGACTCTCAGCTCTCCGATGCCGACGACGACGATGACGAAGCTGCGGAAGAGTACGACGATATCTCCGGAGAAGTCTCCGAAGGCATTGAAGAAGAAGATGATGATAGTGAGGATGAAACCGAAGATTCAGCGGACGGAGATGGTGACGTCATTGCGCCGGAGTTGAAGTCGACGTATGAGGAGTTTAAGTGGCAAAGAGTTGAGAGACTTTGTAATGAAGTTAAATTGTTCGGTGAAGAGATTATTAATATCGAAGAGCTTAAGTCGATTTACGATTTTCGTATCGATAAGTTTCAGGTTGTTTATCCTTTCAAATTCACTTTTGATTATGCAAATATATACACTCTAGCTCATTGTATGATTATCATGCTTTGCCTGATTAAGATAAGGAGGTCATGAATTTACGATTTTCGTATATTTGTCTATTCAGACAATCAAGTGATTTAATTATCTAAGTTTGTTAATTTGGTATGTATTCCTATTTTCGTATAGAGATTGTCGATTGAAGCATTTTTAAAAGGTTCGTCGGTTGTGGTTTCAGCACCTACAAGCAGCGGAAAGACCTTGATTGCAGAAGCTGCAGCAGTTGCTACTGTAGCTAGAGGAAGAAGGTTGTTCTACACCACACCTCTCAAGGCATTGTCAAATCAGAAATTCAGAGAGTTTCGGTATGTAATTCTATTACTTCTGCTGTTAAATTAATTAAAATTAGAGATGTAGGGTGAATTTGACACTTCATAATTAGATTGCTGTTTGATACAGTTTGATTATATGTTGAATTTTATCTCATGTCATCAGATATGTTATTCAGGGGGCACTTTGTCATTATCTTTCTTAAAATAAGGACTCTAAGTTGGTTATAATAATTACAAATTTGAAGGTTCATTATTCTGGGATATGCGTGTGATCATGCTTTAGTGTGTTTTTGCCTCAGTGAGACATTTGGCGATGGTAATGTCGGTCTTTTGACAGGGGACTCTGCAATTAATAAAGATGCTCGGGTCCTAATCATGACTACTGAAATTCTTCGAAACATGTTATATCAGAGGTATGCCAAATTTGATTTTTTTCGCAAGCACTTATATGCATTTGTATTTTGGACAAGATATGAAATGTAAATATTATGTTAAAAATAACTTATGCATACCTTGATGTTAAATAAAATTCAAAATATAGATTTATAAGTTTTGCAATCATACAAGATGGAGATCTGCATAAAGACTATTCATTAGACATGCTCAATCATCAATCCCCTATTTCTCTGATCTGGTTCTTTAGTGAATATTACTTGTTTAAAGTGATATCCTGTTTCTCAGTCCTTCCTTTTTTGACAACCACGATCCTCTAAATAGAGTCTTAAATCTAGACAGAAGAACAATTTAGAGTGTATACACGGGGGGAGTGGGGAAATAAATTTAAACGTCTGTCCTGGGTCTATTCAGCTTTACTTTTTTTTACCCACTATTCAGTTGTTGAATTGTATTTTTGTCCTGCTGCAATTTTGCAAGTAAGATTGAATTATTTCTACAGCTATTCAACAAATCTCATTCTAAAGTAATCACTTATATATATAGTTATAAATGAAGAATAAGGTTATCCATCAGACAAATTATAGTGTGTGGATCATAAAGCTGTCTGATTTTAGTTTCCAAATTAATCGCGCCCTTCAGTTGGGGTAACACATCCTTTACAATTTACAAACTAAATGTTAAGCTTTCAGCCTTCCATACATTTGTTTTCATATCCATATCATTACAGTAATTTATTTGCCTGCAAATCTATAATTTTTTGCAGCTTCTTTAGTACTTATTGCAGTTGCTGCTAGCTGCATCTTATGCCGTAGCTATTTTCGACTAAATTAACAGCTTAAAGCCTTAAATTATCATAGTTTTTCTTTCCAATTTCTTATGCAGTGTTGGAATGGTTTCATCACAAGGTGGTCTTTTTCAAGTTGATGTTATTGTTTTGGATGAAGTGCATTATCTAAGTGATATATCTCGTGGTACTGTTTGGGAAGAGATAGTGCGTAACTATTATTTTCCAGGCTGTTTCTTTATCCATGATCTCCAATATGCTTTGACGGTTCTTAACCCATTGTTTTGTAAATACATATATATAGGTTATCTATTGTCCAAAAGAAGTTCAACTTATATGTTTGTCAGCAACCGTGGCAAACCCAGACGAACTAGCTGGCTGGATAGGTCAGGTACAGTAGACAGTCACTTGTTAAGGTTTAATATTAGCACCTTCAATAATTATCGAACCTCAACACTCTCGCTATACTAAGCTTCCCGTTTTGTTTGGTTCAGTGTAGCAAGTATCTAATTTAAAACTGAAACTTCTATACTTCATTATATTGTTTAATTGACAAGTTTTGGAACACTTTAACAATATTCAGATGGTTATTGCATTCTTCCCTGGATATAAGAGGTGTCCATGTGAATTGGTATTTTGTACTTATTTGACAAATTTTGTCCGGGCCGGGCGGGATAAGAGAAGGTTCCTTGAATGGAGTTATGTGTGGTTGACTAGTTGGGGAAACATATACTAGGTCTGTTTAATGGATCATAAGTATAGAAGTGTCTGGTATTCAATTTTGTTACTTTTTACGAGTACCCTTTATCAAAAAAGTTCTAATGTGGCCATGGCAATTGAGTTGGGAAGGCCATAAGCATATATACCAAACTTCAAAGTATACTTGTTATGATTGATGGTTTAGTGGTGAGATGGGGTAAAGAAGTGCCAATAAACCTAGTAAACATAAACACCGTCTAACCTAGTACATGCTATGAGGAAAGTAATCACTTGGCCAATATGTTTTAGTTGTCGAAACAATCAGAGTGTTAAACCTCCCAAACTTATGTGTATTTGCACTGTAATTGAAGAGGTAGATAAGGCGTCTAAAATTGAAGTTGTGAACAGAGAAGTCAACATCATCATGGAGTTGAAATTTGATGTCTCTAGGTTTTGGGACAAATCACTTTGTGTTATTTATAATAGACTTATAGAGATCGTGGGCAAGTTTTTATAAAGGAGAGGAAAATGTTGCGAGAGGATGAAATAAAAGATAAGCTTGTACAGTATATGTTTTATGTACTACTGAGGAATAGATTTAATTGCATGTATAAAGTTTAACTATATTAGAAAATTAAAATAAGTAGGGATGTTCTAATTTGTAGTAGTTGAATAATAAAAAGAAGTTGTCTCCTTAATTTACTAGTTTTTTTTTAAGTACAAAGAATTTACTTATATACTCCCTCCGTCCCACCTGATTCTTTACATTGAGATTGGGCACAAAGGTTAAGAAAATTGTATAAAGTAGTGGGAAAGAGTAAGAAAAATGGGGAAAGTGGTATGACCCATTAACATTTAATTGGTAGACTGGGAAAGGTGGATGAGCTTAGTTTTTATATTATAAAAATTTTCTATTTTTAGAAAACTTTGAAATGTAAAGAATTGAGAGGGACATCCCAAAAAGGAGAGTGTAAAGAAATAGATGGGACGGAGGGAGTAGCAATTATTTTTTATGAGGAGATGTAGTTTTTTTTAACTAAAAGACTTCAGTAGCCCAATCTAATTATTTCCTGTCTGCATTATTATCTTCGCTTTAAACAGAACTCGCCCTCAAGTTTTGAAGTGAAGAATGATCCACAATGCGAAATCACTTTATATAACCCCAAAGAATTGATCAAATGAATGTACGAATGCCAATGCTAGATGTCTTGGTTTCATTGAAGCATAATTAAATCACATAATCAACATGGACGTGTAGAGAAATTCCTTTGACTTAGTCAATGAGAGATATGGAATCATAGGCCTTTTATTTAAAACTTTAAATAAAATACAGAGTTGCCAGTTTTATTTCTGCCACATTATATGGCTTTATGGCTTTATAGGACAAGTAGGTTTTTTCATAGTGATTTTTTCAATAAACAACAATTCATCATTTATTTTGGCTAGCCCTTTCTTAAGAGAAAGCTTATGTTTTTGTGCTGGCTGTGAAACCAATTCGTGGGAAGGCAAGTAAGAGAAAGGATCAGAAACATGAGATAGAACACATCTCCGTAAACATCAGTAAATACTAATTATACTAATAATCTTCATGTGTTTTACATATCCATTAATTTATAGTTTTCAAGATTTGATTAATATTGGATAACTAAATCTCTTTATATAGATAGAAATACCATCTGGGTTAGTGGTAACTGATCCGAGTTACTATCCATATTGTAATAGATAATTATCATCACATACTCCCTCTTTTCCTAACAATTCTTTACACTTTTCTTTCCTGAACCTCCCTCTCAATACTTTACATTTCAAAACTTTCTGAAAGTAGTAAGCTTTTGTATTATAACAATTAATCTAACCTACTAATTTCCACCTGTCTATATCTATCAATTAAATATTGGATACTCCCACCAGTTTACCCACTCTCCTTACACTTTCTCACTACTTTGTACACTTTGGTTAACCTCCGTGCCCCAACCCAAATGTAAAGGAATGGGTGGAATGCATTTATTTTATAAAATAATAAAAATATAAAATTAAAAGCAAATGTCTAAGAACTAAATTTATAATTCAGTCCACGATTTTTCTAACCATATCGATGTTCTTTATAAAATCTTTTATCTAGTTGATATTATCAAATAATGTTGTGGTTTCATAATGGCTAACTTCGTTCTCATTTTGCTTCATGATTTTTCAAGATTCATGGTAAAACTGAGTTGGTGATGTCATCAAGGCGTCCTGTACCACTAAATTGGCACTTCTCCACAAAGACAGCTTTGTCACCCCTACTTGATGATAAAGGAACGACAATGAATAGGTAACCTTCATAATACTATTACTACCATGTATAGTAAACCTCCATAATATGTGTCTCCGCGTCATTTAAATAGTTCACTTCTGATTTGTTAGAGCAGATAGTGCTCTGATGCTTTTACTGAATTTTATAATGCTGTCATAAAAAAAAAAAAAATACAAATCACCTACAATTTATAATAAGCGATATAGATTACTGGTAATTTACTTGACACATTGCGTTTAATCTACTTAAATCTGAAAACTTTGTTATGATTTCTTATGGCCAGAAAAGCTTTTCAAACTGGAAATGCAATATTTCCTTTCTTTTTCTTTTTCTTTTGCTAAATGAAATGCAATATTTCAAAAAAGATTTTACTAAAATGTAGACATCTTTAAATAAAAGTTTTGTAATATATTTAATAGGAAGTTTGAATTATCATTCTTGACGAGAGATTGATAAAATTCAGCCAGAAAAAAGCAATTTTTGTACAGCTTAAGCAAAATTTGCTTTGTGTCTTGAAACTTAATGAGCCACAGTAAGTCGAGCACTTTTTAACTTCTGGTTAACAAATCGAAGTTGTGCTTTTTTCTAATATATAATGATCACGTGAAGCAGTTTTCTCAAACCTTTTTTTTTGCCGGACCTTTTCCAAATCATAAAGGCATAATTACTATATGTCTATAAAGAAGACTTGGACCAAATAAGTGCCTTGCAAATTTTCTTTCCAACTGAACAGGAAGCTGTCGGTTAACTATCTGCAACGAAATTCTGCGAGAGAGAAATCATACGATGACGAGGGATCTAGAAGAAGGAAATCTAGAAAACAGCGTGAGAATGACATGTCCCCTCCTTCAAGGAATGACATAAACACCTTCCGCCGCTCCCAAGTATGAACCTTTTCTATTCCATGTCCTATGCTATAGAATCATACCTCATTTACTATCTAATACAACCTGTATGGTGTGCTTCTTATTAGTATTACTATTTGTCAGGAATGATTGGTTAGTTTAATTCTTTAGGTACCTCAAGTTATAGATACATTGTGGCAACTTGAGACGAGGGATATGCTGCCGGCAGTTTGGTTTATCTTTAGCAGGAAAGGATGTGACGCAGCTGTTCAGTATATTGAAGACTGTCTTCTGGATGAATATGAGAAGGCTGAAGTTGAACTGGCCTTAAAGAGATTACGTGCAAAATATCCCGATGCTGTGCGGGAGTCTTCTGTTAAGGGTCTTCTCCGAGGAGTTGCTGCTCATCATGCTGGTTGTCTACCACTTTGGAAATCTTTTGTGGAAGAGCTGTTTCAGCGTGGACTTGTTAAGGTTGTTTTTGCTACCGAAACTCTTGCTGCTGGAATCAATATGCCAGCGCGAACAGCAGTTGTTTCATCTCTTAGCAAGAGAATTGAAAGTGGAAGAACACAATTAACTGCAAATGAACTATTTCAAATGGCTGGTCGTGCTGGACGTAGAGGCATTGACAAAAGGGGTCATGTTGTTCTTGTTCAGACTGTCTTTGAAGGGGCTGAAGAGTGCTGTGAGGTTCTCTTTTCTGGACTCAAACCTCTCGTGTCACAGTTTAAAGCATCATATGGGATGGTTCTGAATCTTCTTGCTGTATGTATTTCAGTTGGCTTTCACTTTTCCTTTAACTTTGATACTGATGAACTTTCTAAACAATTAATTCTTAATTTGTAGGGTGCAAAAATTACTCGCGGACTAAGTGAAGCAGATGAATTAAGCATTTCCCGAGCCGGACGAACTATGGAAGAAGCCAGAAAGTTAGTTGAACAGAGTTTTGGAAATTATGTAGGAAGCAATGTTATGATTGCTGCAAAGGAGGAGCTCAAAAATATTGAAAGTGAGATTGAAATGCTTCATTTAGAAATTAGTGATGAAGCTATTGATCGCAAGAGCAAAAAGGCATTAACGACAATGGCACACAAGGAGATTACAGATCTGCAGCATGAACTAAAGGTAGATGTTTAGTTTATAGATTAGAGGGATTATATTATGGTTTTCTCAATATGCAACTTCATATTACTTGATCCCCCCTCCCCCCCCCCGGCGTCTTCCTTTCTGGTTAATGCGTATACAATACAGTTTATATTTATAAAAATGATTCAAGTGTATTAATCAAAGTATTTGCTTTCTAGTTTATGATTTTTTTTAATTGGCTTGATTTAAATATTAATATCGTTGTTGTCTGAAACCAACTACTGAAGGCGTGTTGTTTATTGGCAGGCAGAAAAATGTGTACGGACGGAGTTGCGTAGAAAGATGGAATTAGAGAGGGTGTCTGCTCTGAGGCCTCTACTAAAGGAGTTGGAAGGTGGAACTTTGCCTTTTATGTGTTTGCAGTACAGTGATTCTGGTGGAGTTCAACACCTGGTCGCTGCTGTTCTTTTGGGAAGCACTGATATTTTGGATGGAATAAAACTGAAAAAGATGGTAGGTGTTGTATCTCCTGTGTTGATAAATCAATCACTTTGAGTGTTTATTAGCTGAAAAGCGTGTTACAGTCATGTTTAACATTAAAAAAGTCTCAGCCTTCTTACATATTTTAGTGTTGTAAGCTCAAGTGAGAAAAAACTCTTAACCGGTTCATATTTAGCACAATTTATCTCCTTTTCAGTGCAATGTTCTCACAGTGTTACCACTTTCATCTTGAGAACAGGTCCATGTACTCGATCTTGATGGAGAAAATATTCTTATCAACTCTACTGAAGGGCAAAATTCTGAACCGTATTATTATGTGGCTCTTGGTTCGGATAACTCTTGGTATCTCTTTACAGAGAAGTGGATTAAGTCGGTCTACAAAACAGGATTTCCCAATGTTGCGTTGGCTCAAGGTGATGCATTGCCAAGAGATATTATGATGACCCTACTCGAGAAGGAGGATACTCAGTGGCAGAAACTAGTAGAATCTGATCTTGGGGACCTTTGGTGTGGCGAAGGATCTTTGGAGACGTGGTCGTGGAGTCTTAATGTGCCAGTTTTGAGTAGTCTTTCTGAAAAAGACGAGGCAAGTATTATAACATGTTGCTTTATATTAATATCTGATCAGAATGTTCAATTTATGAAAAATACTTTTTAAAAAGTGGTTTGCTCACATCTGCAAATCTATTACACCACTTATGAGGGGAATGCTGTAATTTATGTTAAGCCTCGCAGTAAACACAATATTCCTTCATATGGGCCTTTAGGAGCTATAGGAAAATTGTTGTTTTTTCGTCTAATGTGAAACGGCTTAGCAGGGTGTTCCTGATTTTTGTAGAAATAGAAAGAAAATTCCAAAGAAGTGAACATGTTCTTGAGTTTTACATTTTATAAGAGGAAAGTATGGGCATGAACGTAATAAGAAATTTGTTGAAAAGGTTGATATGGTTATTGGTGGACTCATCGAAAACGTCTTTCCTTCAAATTTTATAATTTCAAGAGGAAGGTTTTGGAGAGAAACACATCTTCCCTTTTCTTTCCTTTTCTTTCGGAAGTAAAACTCAATCCCTAGTATTGTAGCCCAGTATATAGTCTTGTTAACAAGAGGTAGAGGTTTGATTCTTAGTAGAGCCAAATGTGTAAGTATTTGAGTTTTTAAAATTAATCTTGTGCAAAAGAAAAAAAACTTGGGACCACATTTTAAGACCTCGCAATATACTTCATATAGTCATATTTGACTATGCGTGCTGATCAATTTGAATTATCTTAAGATGCGAATTTTTGATAGCAGGCCTCCGAACACTCTTTTTGACACAATCATCTTTGGTAACATGTCTTTTTGCACATTGCCTGATCTAGACAAACTTTTTTTTCCAATCTTGACACAATTTTTGAGTAGCTGGTAAGGGTTCAACCATCATATTGCCGTTGTAGTTTACTCGAGTATAATTCATAACCTCGTGTAAATATTGCTTTTTTTTTTTTTAGGTTTTACATTATTCACAAGCATACCATGATGCAGTTGAATGTTACAAGGAACAAAGGAATAAAGTTTCCCGATTGAAGAAAAAGATAACACGCACAGAAGGATTTAGAGAATATAAGAAGATTCTAGACATGACAAAGTTTACCATGGAAAAGATTCGGCGCTTGAAGTCTAGGTCGAAGCGCTTGATTAATCGTATAGAACAGATCGAACCATCCGGATGGAAAGAGTTTCAGCAGGTAACTTGAGCACGTAAAGAGTTACTTCGGTTCTCAATTATATGCTCGAATTTATAAATACACAAAATTTTTGCTCCCGGAGAAAGGACAATGCTAGTTTTTATGAGGGCCTGTGTCCTGTGAACATTGGAGTAGGAAAATTGAAGTGTGAAAATTATATGTTTCAGTCTGCATTAAAATGTACTGCTTTTGACTTCGAGGGTAGACAGTAATATCTTTTATTATTTGGTTAGCTCTAGAATGATCTATTAGCTTTGTTTATTTAGTCGCATCAAATTTCTTGAGCAGATACAGCATCATAACTCAGGGAGTACCATAAGACTATGGTGCATGACATAGAATATTTTAAAATAAGGCTCTTCTAAGTAGATGTGCTGAATGGTATCTTCCTGTGGTTTTGAAATTGAACTTTTCTCCACAACAGAAGTGGCCTAGTTGATGAATTTGAAAGAACTGGATATTATACTTGGGCAGCAAAAGTCATTTAAGATTGCCTTAATTTGTGCTCTGGTGGGTTTTTTAATATTGATTAGTTCTTGTAAGCAAGTTCTGTTATGATAAATCTGATGTTTTAATTACAATAGCAATCTTCTTTTAATATTTATCATTGACAGAGTCAAAGTTATGGAAGCCATATGTAATATTTTTGAGCATGTCAAGTTTTGTGCAATTTATTTACTACTGCGCTTAAAAATCTAGTATCGTAGTCTGTAAACACGTCATAAATAAAATATGTTTACAGGTCAGCAGTGTCATCCACGAAATTAGGGCACTGGACATTAATACACATGTGATATTTCCGCTTGGTGAAACTGCAGCTGCAATTCGAGGAGAAAATGAGCTCTGGCTTGCAGTGGTCTTAAGAAATAAAATAATGTTAAACCTGAAACCTGCGCAGCTAGCTGCTGTTTGTGGAAGCCTAGTTTCTGAAGGGATTAAAGTTCGACCTTGGAAAAACAACAGGTACCTTTGTTTTGATTTAAATTTAAGGGCTTGCTTTTGCCATGTTACATCGTAAATGAAGTTTTAATAAGAACTTACAAGCTGGGCGTTGAACATAAAGGAGCACCATCAATTTAAGAATGCTAATAATCACAAATAACTGCAGCTCAAATTTTGTTTTCATGATTGAACAAGTTTATTAGATTGTATTTAATTAAAATCTGTGTTGCAGCTATATCTATGAACCTTCAACCGCTGTTCTGAAGGTTGTCACTGTTCTGGAAGAGCAAAGAAGTTCTATTGTACAACTACAAGAAAAGCACGGCGTGAAGGTAAAATAATAAGATTGGGAATCCTTTATCTTTGTTATTTCTTGATACACTTTATGTTATTTATAGTAAGACGTGCATTGATGGTGTAGATTCCCTGCTGTTTGGATAGCCAATTTACCGGTATGGTTGAAGCTTGGGCTTCTGGTTTGACTTGGAGAGAGATAATGATGGACTGTGCTATGGATGAAGGTGATTTAGCTCGCCTTTTGCGAAGGACAATCGACTTACTAGTTCAGGTACAATATATACTGTACAATGGATGGGGCTAAAATTCGGAAAGTGAGAGGGCGAAGTTTGGACAAAAATCTCTAGATATAACAAAGATGATATTTTATATGCTATTTCATTTTTTAGATCATAAAATACAATTAAAAACTAGATTCTTTAATTTTTGTTGAATCTGTAAGGAGTAAAACTAAATTTTTAAATGAGCAAACTTTAAAATATTACAAAAGATTTTACATGAACTATACTATAAGTATTAAAAACTGTATTTGTTTTTTATAAGTATTAAAAACTGTATTTGTTTTTTTAAATTCGAACATAACATAACTCAAAGAAGCTATTTTTTGGGTACTACTATGTATTGCTCATCTTCATATTCCTAAATTGTCTGATGTTGACCCCCTCCCCGGCATTCCTAAATTCGAACATAATATAACTGAGAAAAGCTATTTTTTTGGTACTAATATGTATTGCTTATCTTCAGATCCCTAAATTGCCTGATGTCGACCCCCTGCTGCAAAGAAATGCAGTAGCAGCATCCAGTGTCATGGACCGCCCGCCAATGAGTGAATTGGCGGGATAAAGCTATTTTGCTATAAAGGTCAGTCACTTGAGCTGATGATTATTGAGTTTATATATTCAATTACTTTGTTGTGGTAGGGCACAATTAGTGTCGATCTCATATATGAGTACCTGTTTTTTAGGCTTGTCAATTTAACTATGGCCTCGTTTGGTATCACGTAATCCAACGCAATAACTCTTACTTCCGTGGAACTCAAGTTTGTTACACCGTTTGGTTTGACAATGTTACCGGTATATACAGCAACCTAGATTTCCAAGGTATATATAATTCCTCAGTGACCCACTTACCTCATAGGTGGGTAGTGTGAGTTACGTGGTCACCCATTAAAATATTATATATAGATTATATTATGTCAAAACCATAAATATATGTCAAAATCTAAGTTAAAAAAGACTAATCCACATTAAATGTGATAAAATATTAATTTTTATTTAGAATTTACTCATATTAACATTATATATTTATATTAATATTTTAAATTTAAATTCCGTATTAATTAGTATGTATATATACTTTATTTTCTGTTATGTAAAATATACTCTATCCTAATGGGTTGTTTATATTTGGGAAGGGGGGCTCCCTTGTAATGTATAGTTTCATAAATTATTTTAACTTTTTTCTCTTTTGAATAAACATTTAAATTTTTATTACTTTATAGTTTATTTTAACTTTTTTCTCTTTTTATTACTTTACACTTTTTGGTGTACGCGGGACATTAGGAACTTTATGCAGTATTGCAGTGTAACCAACTTACAAGGATAATAAGTTGCAGTGTAACCATAAAACCCGTGAACCAAACAAGGCCTATATATGTCTTTATTTCTCTTGTTTCTTTAAGAACCTATGCATCTCTATATTGATATATAATGGTAGAATTCAGTTGGTCATTAGTTGAAATTTCTCTTCAAGAATCTAGCTTTTAGATGAGACATGTATTGTAATTAGAAAGTGAAGTCATTGAAATTGCAATGAGGTTAACTGCACATACAAGTACGGAGAGTCGGAGACATAACTCATAAGTGTTAATTTTTAACTGCTCAAGAACTAGCTGCCACCAGGCAGCCATTATAGAAGGTGACTTTCTTGGAAATAGAAAATTTTATATACTAGAATTTGGGACCTAACTGGTGATAATGACAGCTATACACTAGAGGGAATGTGGTTATCGTATATGCTAAGTTGACTTTCCTTGCAGTTTATTATTATGAGATGTACTTGATGAAGGAGATAGGTAATATAATACCAATGTTAAAGAAAATAATCAGCGCAGACATCTATACTGGAAAGGTTTCTGAATTAGGAGATGATACATGTCAATGCTGTTGTATAAGGATAGAGAATTCTAGACTCTAGGACTTACTTCGAGTAAAGAAAAGAAAACAGAGGAAAGATGAAGGGAGAGGAAGGTGGTGAGTCATTGAGTTGAGAGGGAAAGAGAAGGGTTTTGATTACGTAGTCTTCACTCCCTCAGTCTCTTCTTCTACTGTTACAGGAAACCATTGGTAGTATTCACTATTCAGGCCCCTTCTTGAATGTTGAATTCTGCAATACTTTGGAGGGTTTTCGATTTGCTGGAGTACTTTTGTTAATTGCTGAATTTGGGTTGTTATAGAGTATACTGATCCGTCCATTTATATGCATTCTACATTTTTTTTTATAGTTTTATCCCTTTCTGATTTAGCAGAAGTGTTGCCTTGATACTTGGATAGATACCTTATATTACAATTCATCTGGTGTACCATCAAGAAAATCTTTTTGTTGATTTTGTTAAGGAAAATATTTGGAATGCTCAATCATCAGCGAGACGGTAAACAGTTATTGCTGCTGCTCGATCCTACCCGCTAGCATCTTGCTTGGCGGTAAGTAAACCGAGAAAAATGATTAAACTCCTTTCTTTTAATGCTTGATAATTTTTTGTCATATATATTTAATTATTATCCAAGGACCGGGGATACAATCTTCTCTTGATGGGGTAGAGCAGTATGGGTTTATATATATATAGGCAATTATATATATTATCATACTATTTTCTTAAAAAGATTAAAGTTCATAGAATAGTAACTCGGCAATATGATTGAAGTTGATTTTAATAGTTTTTGCTAAGTTAATTATATTATCTTTTGGTCTCTTTCTATTTATAGTGAGTGGTGCAACCAAGCTTGTCAAGGATTTATTGAATCAAAGCAAGCAGCGAGGATTGGATCCACATGAAACAAAGTGGGAGCAGCTGGTGACTGGAAATAGAATTTTTGATATAGGAAATGTAGTTAGAAAGAGCATAAAACAAGAAATGGTAGAGGGTTGCAACTGAATGCAACACTTATATTCAATTGTTTATACTTATGTTATTTTTTTTGACAAATGCAAAAAGATTTCATTAACCTGAATATAACTCAGTTGGGACAAACCCCCAACTAGGTGATAAAATAAATAACATATTAAAAATAATTAGATGATTTGTTTCCTGATCATTTAACACATAGAATTTAAAAAATTTTAAAGCTAAAAACGAAATCAAAGACATCTCAAGTGATCCAAATTGCACCAAAATTTTTAAAAATAGTAACATTGCAATTGACCATATCATATAAAAACTATTGTGATCGGAGAAGTGGCACCACAACTATTTACATGCCGGAGACTAGCTATAGATCTGCCGAAGGCACCTCAGCTACTATAGATCTGCCGAAGGCACCTCAGCTATATACATGCTAGATACCAGCTATAGACATGCCGAAAGTGTAAACCCGGTGTAAACCCGTAAATGATGAACAATCTTTGATTGTGAAAGATGAGCTCTTGCAATAATCACCACTGTCTCATCAATAAACTTGTTCTCAACAGATCCAACATGAAATAAACCCAATCATGACTAAACAAAAACAAACACTCCAAAAGAAGAGACAAAACACACACTACAAGAGGAGAGACACACAAACACCCAAAAGATTGAATTTTATTGAAAAGAAATTAACGAGAGTAAAAAATAGATAATGAAGATGTTGGGGCTTTTTACCGAAAAAATTAGTAGAAGCCCCTCGATTTACTTGAAAAAGGACAAACTCTAATAGAGAAGAAGAGAGGTTTATACTTATGTTATTGATTTGTCTCATTGTTCATAGTTTGAAAATCAAAATTATACTTTGTTTCACCTCACCGGGAAGGCTGAATCAGCAATGCAGGTGTTTGATCACAGAGACTTGTGCATAGTCTTTATCTTTTGGATCATCAAGACCAAGCAACCAATAATCGTTGATCTAAAATTTCCTCTCTTCATAATTGCTATTAACAATCAAAGTTGCAGTTTAGTTATACGTGGTAAGATTATAATTGGTCATGTCCAGACGTCATTTGTGTGTATAAAATATGTGGGGATAATTGGGATGAATATGTCAACATTCAGGTCGTTTGGTTGGAGAGGAGGTATGAGGTTGGAATGAGAAATCGGGTTAAGCTGGTATGGGTTTGAGGTATCATATCTGATATCAGGTGTTTGGTTGAGTGGTGGAATGAATATGGTTGAATTATAATATTTATGAGTTATTAATTTAAAATATTATTAAATTAATATTTATATATATTTTTGAGTCATTAATTTCATTTTGTATTAATAATCTACATGAAATGATAAAAATAGTAATGAAAATAAAAGAAAAAGAGTTTGATTCCTGAAACCCATGTTTCATACCCACCTCCCCTTGGCTATGAAAATCTCATACCTTGGGTTTGAGGAATGGGTTTGAGGGAACAAAATTTTCAACCAAATACCAGGTATGGGTTTGGAATGAATAAAACTCATACCTGATACCAGGAAAGCGCGAACCAAACGACCCCTCAAGGATTTAGGTAAAAGAAAATGTTTAAGGATCGAATAGAAATGAAGGAAAAGGCTGGAAATTATCATTAAAATTACTGAACCTGCAAGATTTTAAAGTTCAACAAATATAATCAATATTAGGGGATTTGTTAAAATTATAGAAAAGATGAATATTTTATTGGCACTGGTTTCTTTTAATAATCATATATTATTCATTTATAATATATAAATTATTTTTAGTTCAGGTTTTAAATTATTGGATATGTTGTAGAAACAATTTCTTCAGCTAAAATTCACTGCCCTTACCTGATTTTGGGTATAATTTAGACTCTATCAGCTAGTTAATTAGCATGTGATTAAAATAATTACGGAGGGATTGAATATTCCAGAGTCGCACGGTTTTACACTTCTTCTACTGTCGCTGTGTTTCATTATGTGCCGCAATGATCCATCCTCAGGTCTTTTGATAAATTACTTTTAGTCCTTCAAATTTAATCTATACTATTTTTAATTAATTAAAATCATAATTCAATATGCAAGGATATGGTTTATCCTTGAGCTTCCTTATATATTAAGATTATTAATATTATAGATTGATTCAAATTTGCCTTTAAATGATTTTATTCAAATTAATAATATTAGAATTAGGGATTAGAAGAAATCTAAAAGATAAAAATAACAAGTAGATAATTAAATAAAACAGATCGAAAATATTGGTATCATTCTATAAAGTTTAGATTTTTTTCTCAAAACAAATCTTTGTCAAATCTATAAAAAAAATAAAATTTATTTTCTATTTGAAATTTAAATATAATAATGATAATAATGGATAAACACAAAAGTTCAATACAATGATAATATTTACTTGATGAAATATTTTAAACTGAAAAAATATAAAATTATACAAACGCAGTGGATAACGGTGGTTTATACCTGTTATTACATAGCTTGCGAAATTAAGGGTAGGATTTGTAAGCTTTTATTTAAATTATTCATTATTTGAACAATTTTATTGTTTAACTAGAACTTGTAATAATAACTAAGCACATTCTAGAAAAAGTTTATATTAAGTAGTTTAATATTTTATTAGACAATTTTATGAGTCCTGAAAACTAATAAATTATTTCATTTAAGATAATAGATTCAATTTCTTTTTTGGTTATAACTAATTAATAATTCTATATAATTTTTTTTTTGACATTGTAATATTGATATACAAAAGAATATGATAAATGAAACCAAAGTTTGAAAAGAATGAAATAAACGGAAAAATTAATTTGAATCAGTTTCACTTGTTATTGTAATTATTACACTAATTGAGCAAATTAATACCATTATGATTCCACAAAAGCTAATAACATTTCTAGTGGAGAAGACACAGCGCACGCATATATAAGGGGTCCTGTTAACTTATTACAATGGCAAAACAAACTAATACCATTATATTCCACAAAAGCTCCTACTTAATCTCTCGAAGATATATTGTATAAAGTGTGCAACAGAGTTCTTGAGAACAAAAGAGATGCAGCTTTTTGGAGTAGTTATTTGACATTTTAAGACATTGCTAAAGAATACATCACCTAGAAACTACCAAGACTACAAATATCATCAGTGTGCTGGCATGTGAACTTCCACTAGATTCAGAAGTTGGATCTGAGAGGTGTTTCCCTTGTTTCCTTTTATCTTTTTGAAGCAACCATACTACTTTAGAGGTCATATAATTGCATTATCCTACAAGGCACATAACAATCTATTAAACTTTTCTGCTCGGTCTGAACTAGCATTTGAAGGATTTGCCGAGTCGCAGTTTGATCCACTCAAGTGATTAGTTCTTCTCCTTTTTATCCGGCACAAGAAATCTTCAGTATCTAAAACATAAGAGACCTGCCAATATTCATATTCTTAAGCTCACAGAAGAATCAGCAACAAAATAAGCAAACAAATGTAATATATATTCAACACAAGGAACAAAGTTTCTTAAGATTTGACACCTTGTATGAATTGCAGGATATCTTGCATTCGAGACCATTAAAGATTTGAAGCCCCTCCATGGCCTGGCTAGTTACGGATATCTCATCTTCGCATGCAAATTTGCGCTTATTTCTGCAATAAGATTTGTATCAGTGTGGTCATAGATACCAGTATTGAAACAAATTCCCGTCACATTCAATACCTCGTCAAGGCAATCCCTGGCTTCTTTGTGTCTCGGACAAGGGAAAGGAAATCATTGTTCATATAAGATGCAAAGTTTGGGTCCATGGAAACAGCAGTTACTTCAGGCTTCTCATACCCATAATCCATAAGTTGTATAGACACATGCAGTGGTGCCGGTGACTGCAATTCAGAATAAATATATCTTTATCTGAATAAACTCACCTCCAGATCTTTACATTATGTTATGCTAAGATAAAGGACAAAATCTAATAGTGTAGACTTACACATTCAATACGATATATGTTCTCATCATGAAGTAGGACACGGGCATTGTCATGATATATTGTATCAACAAATCTCCCACCTTTTCTTGATTTTTCATATGCATATAGCTGGAGCAGTTTGTTGTCCATTTCATCTGTTGCAACTGCTTGCAACTGCAAAGATATAATGCCGTTTTTTTAATAAATAGAAAAACGAAGGGAAGAAAGAATAATGCACACTGTACCTGTTTGACAATTTTATATATTAGTTTGTCTAATGTGAAGAGAACATATGACTGGGCTCCCATCATAGCTCGGCACTCATCCTCAAATTTTGTATTATCAGAGGATCCATCCAGCAGACTGTAGAATGAATTTATAAACCTGTACGGCATAAAGGAAATTCTGAGTACTGTTTGATGACAACAGAATATTAATTCTTTAACAAACTCAGGAATATTACTCACCTAGCATACAAATCATTTGGGGTTTTATCATTTGAACCCTTCCAATTCTTTTCAGCAGATGACTTTGCGGACTTTATTCTTTCATATAGTGTCTGATAATTGGTACAGCATAATGTTTAGAAGGATGCATGAATGACAGATGTCAATCAGAAATTGCAGAAATATGAACAAGTAAACGCATTTCACAGCAAAGTGAACTTACTTGATGAAGACGGAAAAGCACATAGAAAGAATCATTTCCATAAAAAATTTGAGATATCTTTTTCTTCTCCTTTGTCGTTGAAGGCACGTGCATAATGAGAGGCTTTACTGATTGTAAAAAACTTCCAGAAAACGGTGCATGTGTTCCATCTCCTTCATTATCATGGGCGTCTGCAGTTCCTTCAGCCTCGCCCTCACTCTCAGCCTTCTCTTCCTGTTCTCCTACTTCACGTTCATGGGAGCAATCATCTCCATCAGCAGACTCACTTCTTGAAGCTTCACCATTTTCGGAGGCATTCTCTGTGTCTGATGATCTGTGAGCACTTTCCTCACCTTCATTATAGGCATCAACATCAGTTTTAAGTCTCTCTCCACCACAAACTTCTTTTTTCTGGCTGGTTTGATATTTTTGCACATTTGTGGTACCGGTTTTGAGTTTTCGAGTAGCCTCTGCAGCAGAATCTCCATACACCTGGAAGTTATCTTCTTCAAAATCTCCATTTGGGGATAATTCACCCTCCTCTCTTTCAATTTTATTGTGCCCAGCGTTTTCTTCATTATATTTCCGATTTCTGATGCTTTCTGGCACTGCTCCATTAGAAGATGAAACTGGTTTTGTACCATCACCACCCTGCAGCATCAAGAAAGATCAAGAAATTTCCAAAAAGAAAACATGACGACTTAGGAAAGCTACATCTTGTCAGATGGTGCATTGTAAAATCTCCTATGAGTACTATCTACACAACCTTCCAATTCATATTAAATAACTTTCCATTAATTTCAGATTCTTACAATTAACTTATCTTGGTCTCAAGGTATCGCTCTTGTACCCTACATGGGATGTAGAGGGTTCAAACCTTGTCAAAGGCAAGGAGGGTGGGCCAGTGTGTTTAATTATATAAAACAATTAACTTATTTTTTTCTCAATTTGATCAGCAACAAACACATTTAAAATAATGAAACAGGTGAAATGTACTGCATCATGGTTCCACAGAAATGGTCAAAGTGCATCTAGTCTCATGAGGATCACAAGAACGAAGAAAAAACTAAAACCCCGAATCATTCCATAACCAATTAACCAGCTCATTTTGTACTAGAGCAGAAGAAACAAGCTTCCAACTAAGGAACTCTTGGACACAGCAATACCTCTGACGAAGGTAACTTTTCAGAAAGTCCATCAGCCACAGCTTTACCAGGTTTCAAAGGAGTTGCACAGAGACCTGGCAAGGGGATAAGTATTGAAAAAGAAGAATTAAATTTTTTGTAGCAACTGAATGAGGAAAATTGCTCAAAGAAGAAGATGATAAGTGATAACCACAGATTGTAAGAGTACCTACCTGATGTATGCCCCCCTTCAAGCCTTCCATGACTTTCCTCTACTCCAGCTGAAATTGAGACACTTGAACATGCTAGCTGTTCATTCTTGCTGATCCTTGATGTAATATCTGCTGCAGTAGCAATAATTTGCGCATTTCCATCTTGGCATAAGTTGTTCTTATGTGCAATATGATCTGGATCGTGATAACCATTTTCCTTAACCCCATTACCGGAGTTTACTAACCATGCTCTAGAGGTACTCGAATACTCAGGGGGAGTATTATCATCTCCATTTCGAGATGGTTTCGAGTGTTTGCAATTACTTACAACGGCTGAACCAAGAGGACTACCATCACTATCTCCACAACCAGGGACAACACTATTACCCTTAACAAAATCTTCAGTGTCTTCTGCACAATGCGGATGAGATGGAACACCAAGCACTGGTTCGAGGAATGTCGTCCACACCTTCATAACTTTATCCAACTGTTCAGTTGAACATATTTCTCCACAGGAATATTTAATGAGCTGATAAAGATCTTCATGAATGTCCGAATCAGGATATTTAAAATCCAAATTTGGTACAACAGGCCTTCTGTTTCCAGCACCAAGAGATAACAATACATCATCCTCTCTATGTTGAGTTTCGTTGATTTCTTTGATCTCAGTCAGCAATGCTTCCAAAAAAAGAAAGATATCAAGTTGGGTAGATGAGTAGATAGTGTCTGATATGAATCATATTATCTAAGCATGTTTAATATGACATACAACTTGAGACTACTATGTTCTTCCATGTCCTATACTCTTGCAGACTTGTACAACTTTAGATATAGCTATTGGTCCATATTCCACTCTTATATAAGTTTTATAGTGGTCTTAGGATCCCAGAATACCAACTTGCCTCCACACAATTGAATACTAATAGTGTTTAATAGAAGATCAAGCATGCATAGGCAAAATAGACAGGAAGATGAACACTGATTGCATATAAGCTCATATTAGACAGCATGGAAGAAAACATAGAGTAATGACAACACAAAGATGTATGAGTTATGGACAGAAATTGAGATCGACAGCTATGCCCAGGAATGCATCTAAAAAGGACGAGTGAAGAAAGGAGGGCTTTGAATTCACTACAAGACAAAGAAATAACTCAAGAAAAGAGAATACTCTGTTGCAATCAGTTATTTAGCAGTTATTGGCCATAATGACACATATCACGGATGTTTGAATGAAAACAAGAACCACATATCTAACCTAATTTTTTAGACAGAAAAAATGATATGAAATCAGCTAACCATAAACACTATTTGTCAAGTTAAGTGGGATACTAAGACCAAAATACCTTTTGTGCTCAGGCTCTTTGAATCTTGCTGCTTAAAATAAAAACTCCTGTGATCAAGTGATTTATGGTAGTTCTTAGAATAGATTTCAGCCCAAACTTTATTGAAATCAGAACGACATCTCGCCCACTCTTCTTGTTTCTGCTTCAAGCGTGTTAATATTACTGGCAGGGCAAGAGGTGCATTTTTCCTTAATACATCCATCACGTCAAGCCCGTGATCACCATACAGACGTTCAATGCACCTTAGATTTAAAGCTACAAGAAACCAGAGAAGAGAAGTCAGCAAGGAAGCAAAGATTAATACTCGGGAGAATCATTGTTCACTTGCTAGATCTAACCTGTAAAATGGTCTTCGATATGAATCAAGCTGTCCGTTTTGATGGAATTATCATTGATCCTGTCTAATAGTTCTTCAACGCGTTTTGTTGTCACGTTAACAGATTCCAGTAACATGTCCAGTTCAAATCTGACATCATAAATATCAATAGCATCAACAACTTGAATTATATACAGGTAACAATTTGAAAAATGGGTTCAAGGTTCAACATATTGACTTATAGAAGCGGATATATATCACATATGACTATAGATATATCAGTCCACAAAGGATTATTTTCTGGGAAAGATTTGTATACACAAATAAATTGGCAAGCATGGGCGATTTTTTGCCAGATGCAGTATGAGCAAATATTAGGAGCAAATATAGCAACAGTAGTGTGCCATTCAACAAAAGAAATGGCAGAAGTACCCACCTATCATCTTCACATCGAAACAAGCTTTCCTCATACTGGTTTTTGCGCATGTGTTTAAAAGAGTAATCCTCACTTCCTGAAGTGACTGAAACCCAGTGATCATTCAATACTTCAACACCAATATTTGTTCTCTGGCTTACTGAAGGAATCGGATACTGCATTGTTTAAAATTATCAGAAAATGAATAAAGCCTTCATAAGCTAATTAACTCAATTTTTAAATGCACCCAAGAGAAGGGCCACCTACATTGTTAGGCAAAAGACGGTAACTAGGTGTGCAGCTCTCACAGTTAGAAAGGTCAAGTTCTTGAATTGGTTTAGCCAAAAACTTATCCTTGCTCGAATATAGAGAAATTCTGTTTCCCGACACATCCTTGTTTCCGGAGCCTACTCCTTTATCAAGTCCATCCCTCTCTTTGCTTTCACGGTCCATATTATCGTCGTCTCTATCTCTATCATCCATCTTTCCCGATCTAGGTAAATGCCCATCACTCCACAAAAATCCTGGACCAATACAGGTTCAGTCAGAACTTGAGAAACTAACAAGGATAAAAAGTAAAAACCCGTAGTAGTGACATAATGGTCAAAACATAAACTAAATTGTAGCCTATGGCTTTATCTGCGTATATTCAATTTCAAATTCCAGAAAGACTCCACGAAAGTAAGCAATAAAGAGCACTCTTTGTAATATTGTAAGACGAAATTAAACTAAAACAAAAATTAAAGTAGTAAACCACAATACTTACTTTTGCTCAGAATACCAGCAAGAAAACCCCCTGCATGAAAGGCTTTTATTAGACAGTAATCCACAAACACGAGCATTCTAAAAATATTTAGTGACCAATAAATTACTAAACAATTATATCATACCAATCTTATCAGCGCGGTTTATGATTTCATTGAAGCCTTCCATAAGGTCTGAATACCTTCCGATAATATTACCAACCTAAACAAAAGAAATGGCTCGAATTTATTAGCTCTTAGTTTGCACCGTGATATACGTGCCGAATAATCAAAGGGAGGACATCTCTAATAGTCTGTGTTCATAAACAAGGTCTGGTATAACAAGGTTCCAACTCAAATCACTTACCCATACCATCTGTGTTTATAATTATAAGTGTTCCGGAAATGGATTTTTTCTTGCTCTGTACATCCTAATTATAATTCCAATCTATATGTGTCCCTATTATGATGTTCTTTTTATGTAGTCAGTTTTACTTTTCTAAATAACGTAACAATACCATCAAATTAATCAATCAACTATAATTTCATAGACAGTGTTGGAAATTGACATCATGTGCACAAAAGGAGAGACAAAAACAATTATGTCAATTCTGTTTATCAGTGGACCTCTATGTATACTGCTTCATACCTTCATACCACAACAAAGTTTGGCAAGGTAGACTTGTGAAACGTGAAGAGCTGTACCCTCTAAATTGTATAGTAGAGTATAGTTGACTGTCCTAGTACTGTAGTAAATCAGTACTTAACCACTAGAGAAGTAGTTAGTTGCTTATAAATAGAAGACTATTAGCTTTAATATAACTCTCAGATAAAATATGTGTGGAGACTTTCACCAACTTCTTACCTCACAAACTGCCTTTCACTCTTGGCAACTACCTAATAATCACAAACCCTTTCACTCTTGGCAACTACCTAATAATCAAGTGTTCTCTATTTAAACCAGTAAAAATCACCCAACTCTGATATTCTCCTCCTATGTCCTGTGACTGCTCTCTTTTTTAATATTCATTTCCTGAAAAAGTTAAACTTGCAAGCAACGATAGATCCTACTTGATACTGTATTGCATATCAGCATATGCTTAAGGCTTCAGACAATATAACCACTACATTATCGTAAAAATGACAATGTTATAAATGTCATAAGCCTTACCAGAGAATCCAATTCCGACCGTGTGATTATGCCTCTGTTGAAAACATCGAGACACCTGTAAATTTCCAGATACTGCTCTGAATTACGTAGCCTCTCCTTCACCTTCTCAAAAAAGGAACATCCTTCTTCAAGCATACCTGATTCAACAAAAACTAAATTACAGAAGAAAAAGAAGACAAAACGGCATGTGACCAAATTAAAAATAATAATAACAATGAGAAGAAAAATAACAATAAATGACAAAAAGAAGTACTTCCGTATATATAAAATTAAAGGACCAAAAACGAACCTACTCTGCAGAACTTCCCATACAATTGAAAACTAAAAAACCATGAATTTCTGAAAAAGATTAAAATGCAAGTGTGGTGGGAGAACTGAAACCAATGACCTAATACAAGTCTGCAAGATTTTTAAACATCGGGTTGTGGAGACCCGCGTTCTACCATCCATGCCGGTATGATTGAATATGCGTTATAAAAGGAAAATCCCAATGACCTAATGCAAGTCCGGAAGATTTTTAAACTTCCCTAAATTGTCAGGAAAGGTCGCTATAGAGAAAAGATGGGTCAATATATACACACAAGTGAATCTAGAGTGTGAAACCCTTGTAGTTCAAATAGCATTATGAACAAAGGCAAAGGTCAGCCTGAATCATATCCTGGCTTTCTGCTGAAAGACTACCAATACTTAATAGTACAGAGTAGTCTAGAAAACTGGTGACAATTATACAGCCTAAGACAGGTATATCCAAGTGCTATCCAATAGTAGCGACCCTTGTAGACAGTCTAGAGGTTCTACATCTTCACCTTTATTATATGGGTCAGTGACAATGTCATCAACTCTATGGGCATTCTTGCGTTTTTGCGGAGAACATTTAATGTCCTGGTCTATATCTTTATCATCTCGATCCTTGTCTCGCTCTTTGTCACCACGCCTTCTCTGCTCTTTGTCAACTCTCGCCAGCTCTTTTTCATCTGGATCAGCTCGGTCAGTGCTGATGTCACAGTCAGCATGTGAAGATATGCCTTTCTGCTAATAGCAAAACATGAAAAGGTTTTTATATTAATTAAAAGGAGTGCTGAGATTCTAAATTGTTGGTTTACATATTTAACTTTCCCACATGTATAGGCCTCATTGTTGTCATGGGTAAGCTCCTATCATCACGATACAGGATGGGGTTCCTTGTGGTGTGAGCATAATGAATTGACGCTGTCCCTGTGGAATCGGGTAAGAAGTGAGCAAACTCGACTAAAAGGTCTGGGTGATCACGGAAAAGGTCAGAAACCTGCAAATGGGTGGCAAATTATTCTACAGTAGAAAAAGGAAGTTCTAGAATACAAAGGCTTGTAAGTAGTAATGTATAAAGAAAGGAAAGGTGTAAATCTACACAGTTGATAAGACAAACGTGCCTCGCGATAGACATCTTTGATGCTTTTGCTTTCCCTTCTATACATATTCAAGATGTCGAGGAAAGACTTGTAAACCTGATCATCACCTTGAAACCTTGTCTGAGCAGGCAAAAAGGGGATATTAGTTGGGAAACAGGAAAAGGGCAAGTACATGGAAAGTCCAATTGAATGTAGCTTTCACCTTAATTTTGTTTACAAATTTAATGGCCTCCTCGAATGCAACTGACTTCTTCGCCGGGTCTGGACCGTAAGGTTCACCATCCCGAATAGTAATCTCGTATCCCTTGGGCAGAAAGGTATTAAATCCTAAAATCAGTGCATGGTGTCCTTTAAATAATTCCTTTACCCTTTCTATGACACCTGTTGTATCAATTCTATCAACAAGAAATGAACACAAACTGAGATGACTAATTAGAAAGTTCATAAATGCATCAGCTGAAAAAGGTAGAATAAAGAACACAACTTTCAAACCTTTGAGCCTTAAAATCTTTCATAACTTCAAGAAACTCATCATATTGTTCTCTTTTATCATGAAAAATGTCCTTCACAGCCTTCAGGTATGTTAGGGCATCATTTGTTGTTAGTTTTTGCGTGCTGCCTCCACCATTCATCTGAGCTTGCCCAGAGCTGTATATTTCGAGAATAAAAATTGGGGAGAAAAAAAATCAACTGTAAGAACAATATTGCTAATAAAATTATTAGAAGAAATTATCTTGCCAGCGACTATCTCTAAACAATTGTTAAGTGAAGAAAGAAGTGCAACACATTGAGTTGACCACATCTCCAAAAGCTAAACCACGCAAGTCCAGGCAACAAAGTTCTTCCCAATGAAAAAATAATCTTTCTGATTCGAATTATAGAAAGAGTAACATCGGTAATAAGGAAATAATTAATTACAACACCAAGAACAACAAGTGTAGAGTATAAGCTTTTAAGTATAAATTCCAAGTTAAATCAAGTAAAGAAACTACATGAAAACTATTAATATTTTGCAAAAATAAACCAATAACGAATTTAACAAACTGCTAATCAAGATTCAATTTTATTGTTTGCTAAATAAGGGTCAGCTTTACCTTAAAAACTATTACAACATAACAAATTCAGACTTATTATTGAACTTAATTTCATTGCCAACACTCTGTAACAATAGATTCAATTATTAATCAACAAGAATTGTCAAAATAAACAGAAAATTAATACGGAAAATGAGAAAGACTTACGGTTCAGGGCGGGAAGAAACCGTGGGACGTTTAAGCTGCGAATTCATATAAGCATCATCTACAGACCTCTTCATCTCTCTAATTAAATTCAACTCTACAACAAATCATGCTCTATCCACTCCAATATCATCCATCATCTATATTTGAAACTCCGTAATTCAGTCAAAATTAACAAAAACAGATCTAATTAACCTCATAATCACAAATTAATCAAATTTAGCACCACTAAACAAGCTTCATTGAAACACAAAAACACGCACACAAATACGCGTATATATGATGAATTACCTGCAAACAAATCACTTTTAGATGATAAATCCTGCAACAAAATCAAAAATTACATTAACTGTAAGTAAAGATAAGCATATAATATAATAAAATAAGATGATAATGTAATTTTTTTTATAAATTTACAGATAACAATTAAGATCGAAGAACAGAGCAATATTCATCGAGAGATTACTTGTTAGAAGCTCTCTGTGTGCATACAAATATCGTATGTATATAAATTCTGCAAAATTGGCCTCTCTCTGCCTCTCTCTCTCGCTCTCTTTCTCGGTACGCAAGACAATATATGAATGTGTATCTATCTCAATAGCAGTAGAATGAGAGATTTGAGGGTGAGAGATTTGGCTTATAATTTTGGTCTTTGTGAATAAAACCTTTGTAAAGAGAAAAATAATGAATACTGTTACGCTTTTCGTTAGTATACGTAGTATGATATAATTGTTATGCTTTCGATTTTTATTTTTACTAAGCAATACCATATTCTAATTTCTTTTCCACTAGAATCCTTTAAATTATAGAATTTTTTGAATTAATACTCATAAATTGATAAAGATCGCGGTTCCACTAATATTAAAATCAAATAATTTTGTACTCATATTTAATATATTAAAAAACGTTGTATTAAATAAATCTAGATTATTACGTAAATTGATATTTTCGATCCTAACATATTTTTTATATAATTTGTGAATATAAAATAAGTTATGATACTTATTCATACAATTTTTCTCGTTATATAACTTTGATAGGATATCTTTTTTTCCGAATAATTTTCTGAGAAATTAATCCGACATTTTTAATATTTTATTAATTTAAATATACAGACACCTTAATTATAATTAATTCCTTTATGAAAGAAGATTAAATAAAATATATTATATAACAACTAAAAATGATAGAAAGTTTTAACTTTTAACATATAAAATCATCAAAGTGAAACAACTAGCTCAAAAATGCATTTTCAACCACTAATATATTTAAATTGTTAATTTAAAGTTGGTCTCTCATTTCTCCTATAAATAAATATATTCTGCTTTAACTTGAAAATTAAATTTCAGAGACCGGGCCAACGTGTATACATTAATCACACTCAATCTGAGAAGAGCAGGTCATTACATCACTCAGCCCTATTTAAGTCAGGCCAGCCCACCGTGCGTCCCGTTCAACAATTAGTGGGCTTCGCTACAATTGATCAATTTAGTTTGCAAGGAGCAGCTGCTGTTTGTCTTTAAATAAATAATAAATTTAAAGTCGTACGGTATAGAGTTTAAAAAATAATTAAAAATAAAAAAATTTAAATTATAATATCCTTAAAATTTAAAAATATATTATGCAACTATACTTTATATAAGTTTCAAAGTGTACCAAAATAAGAGCAAGTCCAATAATATCCTAACAATTTCTTATATATATATATATATATATATATATATATATATATATATATATGATATATAGTGTCCTAATGATTTAGTAAATATCTTGATATATCAACTCCAATAACTATCTCATTATTGTGCCTTATTAGTAATATATTTGAATTGTTATTGGAGGGAAATGAAAAGAAAAGAGGAGAGAAATTGGTTGAAATGGAAGTAAAAAAAAAAAATTTACTAACAAAAATGATTTAGGGCATGCATAAATAGCGTCTCAAAGAGGTTGTGGTTGCATGTCCTCGTATTTTTATCATATTTAAAGGCACTACTAGACATTGTTGAAGCATTAATTTGCTTCACATGCCTGAAATTTTGATTTATGACATCAATTTTAGTTATGGTTGGAGTTGCTCTAAAGCAGAGAATTTGCACACACACGGAGTAAGTATTATTAAAGTTAAAGATATAAAAATTTGTAATTTAATATTTGTACATTACATTATAATTGTTATATTGACCCAATTAAATTTTTTATGCTAACTATGATGCTAACAGAGGACCAAAGTTTGATTCCGTCAGCAATATATTAGTTATTAAACGTAGCATAGAGACGTAGCATCTGTATTACTGTATACTTGTGTGCCTCCAAACGTTCAGCCAATGGTTTATTAAAGATCAGGAAATTTACGTAGTACATAGCCAGTTAGCCATAGTTAAACGTTTACACCAAGGTCTGAACTATTGATATGAGACATAAATGGTAGCTGTTCAAGAAAATAGAAAAACATTGATCACTACTGGAGTACATACAGTATATGTTAAATGTTTGAATGCAATATTATAAGTAAAAAACTTAACCATGACACCATATGCAGCTAACATGTTCGTTTCCCAGCAATCTTATTGGCCCTCCTAGCTAGACTACCATGTGCTTCATTTTTCTACATGTGTGCTCAGAAGATGATATAATATATACCTTTTTTTTAGTAAGGATAAAATATATACCTAATTGTATTTCAGTGATATTCGATTTTTCTGCAGTCTGGCCATAATTAATCTAGTTATTGTTATATAATATGATTATATGAACAAAAATATAAGACATTATTCCAATTTTGTAAAAGGGGAGTGGGATTGGGTGTTTTGAAAAGTGAATATAAACTTTTATATAAATATTACCGCAACTAGGGCTAAGCATTCGGTCGGTTCGGTCCAAAACCGGACTGAATCGAATGGACCGAGAACCGAACTTTGAATTTTTTTTGGACCGAAGTTTTATCATGGACCGAACCGGATCGAACCGAAATAATTCGGTTCGGTCCGGTCCGGACCAAAAGGACCGAAATTATTTTAAAAATAAAAAATTAAATTATAAATAAAATTAAAATTCATGTTTTATTTTAAAAAAATTCATATTAATTAATCACCCCCAATTCATTAAAGGTAGATATAATTAAATTTACAAATTAGATATTATAATTATAACGTATAAGATATATATATAATATAAATATAAATATAAAATATATATATTTTGGATTGTTCGGTCTATTCGGTCCGGACCGAAATATTTTTTTACGGACCGAACCGGACCGAACTTTATTTCGGTCTATTCGGTCCGGACCGAACCGAACCGAATTTTCAGAAAATTAGGACCGAACCGAATTTACACGGTTCGGTTTGGTTTTTCGGTTCCGGTTCGGTTTTGCTCACCCCTAACCGCAACTTCTCCAATTTCCTGCTGAATTTATTCGTACCTGGAATTTTCAAAATTACAGAGAAATTCCTTAGTTATCACCGAGCCGAGAACGGAGCAGGGAAGAAGCAGTAAGAGATAAGGTGGAAAATAGACATTTCATACAACAAAATAATAGCTGCCAATTATCACATTACAAGTCCTTCCCTCGAGATAACAGTACAGAGAAGAATGTTTTTCTATCACAACTGGCCTGTTCGAGAACATACAAATACGAATGAAAGTAACATAAGTTTAGCAGAAAAAAAAACTTTTGTCATGAAAAATTCCAAATTAATAAGATAATTTTGTGCTCAACGATATTATAGCGTCATAGCATCCCTTGTATACATCAAAACATAAAATGAAGTTGTTCAGCGTTATTTTTCTAAATACATACTACTAACATATGAATGTCACGGACCAAGACCTTTCTCTCAAATTTATTATTTAACATACAAATGTCACGGATTCGAATCATTCTCCTAAATATATGTGACGACCCCAAATCCGCTTCCCGCAGATCTGGCTCATCACTAGCATTTGACATCAAAACAACACTTGCATAGATATTAATATTATACAATATCTGACTCTCGCCCCACAAGTCCAGGGTCGATCGTCTAACTTACATCCAAACTACTAATATGATTACATATAAACAGGGTTGAAACCAAAAAGAAACAACTACAGCTCGAGTCCCTACTATTCTTCGTTGTCTGGCAGCTTCAGCTGGAGTGATGCGCCTTTCCCTTATCCGAGCTCGCACCCGCTTCCGAGCGGTTAACTTGATTCGCGCCATACTCGCTTTTTACTGCTAGTTGATAAAACATAGATGCAAGAATGAGCACTTACATGCTCAGCAAGCTCACATAATTGTAGATAGCATTTAACAATTTATGCATTTAGGGCACTGAATACAGTTTAAATCAACAAAGCATCAAATACCAGAACAAGTTTTAAATCAAAGAATTTGCTGGTCTTCCAACCTCTCGATATCACTACATGGTCCGATCAAATACCATTTCGTGAATATCATTCTCCTGTGTAGTCCCAGTGGTCTGATCGTCACCACTAGAGACACACCAACACTCTCTTTGCTAGCATCAGGGTTTAACACTGGAACCCTACTATCTGCCTTACCAGATAGTAACTTTCCTCTTCACCACGAATTTAATAAATTCGTGTTGACCAGCCGAACAAGAATTCTCCGAGTAGAAAGAACATTCTCCGAACAAACTCTTCTGATTTATCAATCAATCACTATTAACCAGAAGATGTGAACAATACATCTTCTATCAGAAACAAATCCTTAACCAATCAATTAATCATTGTCAATTAGAAGATATGAACAATACATCTTCTATTAGAAATAAATCTTTAACCATTCCTGGACAAAAGGAAGGTTGAATTACGTAATCAATTTTAGGAGTTCACTTTAATGATTTATAACTTATATTGGAGCGAAGGACATAGTCGAGGTATTTAAAATATTATTTGATCAAACAATTAAGGTAACTAAACAACTTAAATAGAGATAAGGATAGTGAACTTGCCTCGAGTCCTTAGCTTTGGGAATTCCGAAATTATATAATTTTGCTTCGTCCTTTCCAGACAATATATATATTCTATGACACATAAAATAATAATTTAATAACGTCAACTTTTAACAACTTAAAAGAGTTAATTATATACTATCTATTAATTCACGTCTAATTAGTTTAGTCTCTTTAATCAATTAATCAATCACTTTCCTTGACCAAACTTTATATCTTTAATTCCATAGAATATTTTTAAAATGGATAGTAATCAATCCTCATTTGTTATTCTTCCTTCCCCAATCTACTCATCAAAATTTCCAACTCAACCTTAATTATTCATTCATTGCTAAATTAATACTTAATGACCTTCCCGTAATAAACTCTTTATACATCACTTTTATAAAGGTTTAGTTAAGAAATGAGAGATCCTGTCGTGCATGTTTTGTCCAACTGCTGCAGGCTCACTTATCATCTATTCAACTAATTTCAAAAATGATTATTTAATACTAAAATTAACCTTACCATTATTATATTCTCAACTTCTGATCCTTTTTCATTTTATTCTAACTATCTATCAATGTCCCCATCAATTACCTTTATGCATCATTTTATTCATGCTACTCCATTTATTAATATTCCCCTTTATATTTATTTAATAATTCTCATTTCCCTTATTATATTATATATTAGCACCAATCCTCATTACTAAACATTAGTATTATACACATTTTAGTTTTTATTTTATCATCCCAACATACTCTTATTTTATCAATATTATTTTAATTTTTATTATTTAGATTTTTTTTTCACTATGGAGGTTATGGTTTTACCCTGCAGTACCTCTCCCCTCATCTACTCTTTTCCCCCTGGTCACCACTGTCACCACCGTTCGCCGGAAGTCGGCTCCGGCGGTGGTCTACCGCCACAAAATCTCTCTCTCTCTCTCTCTCTCCCAAATTCCCGCCGCCATCTCCTTCCTCGACCCACACCTGTCAATCGAACCCATCTCACTACTTCCTCCCTCCGGTCACCGGCGAATCTCTCCTTACAACCCAATCAATCCACCCCTTTTTAAAAAGTCGAAGCTCCTCTCCTTCACACATCCAAATCAATTAGTTACAAACTTATTATAAAGTTTTAGTTTAGGTCTGTATAATATGTACTGTTAATGGATACAAATCCCCAAGAGTATACATATAATTAAACATATGATTATAATAATATTTTCCTTATTCAATTAGAGAAGGAAGGGAATTACCTTGATGTTTTTAAAAGGTACTGAACAAGCTGCTTCTTCCCTAAATTACTCCCTTAACTAAAGCTTTGCCAAAAGAAATTACCCAATTAACTTCTCTTGGGTATTTATACTAGTACTAACTATGATTAATTTAACCTAACCTCACATAAACCTTACTTGGAGGCCACACAAGAAATTCAGGGTGCTTAGAATACTAGGTGCCAAATTACTGCCTGTTTTCATTACGATGGTTTTGTTTTTATTAAATTATTATTTATTTTGCACGCAAATCAATATTTCGGTTTTAATTTATTCAGCTCCTTTTATTCCTGAATATTTCGATCTCCGCTTCATATTTAAAATATTAAAATATTATACCGAATAAATTGAATATATATATATATATAAATAATAAAAAAATAATTAAATGACTAACTATTCTATTATTTTCTAAATATTTCGTAATCTCACAAAATAATTGGTACGAAATATTTATTCTGGCTACCTGTAATATTTATAAAAATATACCCGGGTTGTAACAAAAATTATACTTCTATCAATTTATTTACGTAACCAATATTAAAATCTTAATGGTACGAAAACAGATTTAGCTTGCTAGTCGGTATAAACAAACCTCGTACTAGCCAGAAATGTTTTTCGTACCCATATTTTATTAAATAATAATTTCGCAATTATTTAAATAATAATTTCAACAGCATAAAATTAAATAACTAATTTATTTACGTACTTGAAATTTCTCGGTTGTTACATCCTTCCCTCCTTTAAAGGATTCCGACCTCGGAATCAGATTTGATATTGAAACAACTCTGGATACTTCTCTTTCATTGCTACTTCCAGTTCCCACGTGGCTTCTTCTATAGCTTGATTTCGCCAAATTACTTTAACCAATTTTACTTTCTTATTTCTTAATTCCTGAAACTTAGAATCCACAATTTCCACAGGCTTCTCCTCATATGTTAAATCAGACTGAAGGTTAATCGGCTCATAATTTAGAACATGTCGATCGTCGGTTTTGTAAGCTTTCAAAAGAGATACATGAAATATATCATGAATATGTTGTAGTTCTGGAGGTAAAGCTAGCTGATAAGACACAACTCCAACCTTTCTTAGAATCTCGAATGGTCCGATATATCTTGGATTCAATTTGCTTCTCTTTCCAAATCTGACTATTCCTTTCCAGGGTGATACTTTCAAGAGTACTTTTTCTCCAACCTCAAATGTCTTTTCTTTTCTTCCTAAGTCTGCATATTTCTTTTGTCGATTTTGAGCTGCAACTAATCTTTTGTGTATCTTTTCAACTGATTGTGTAGTTTGCTGAACGAGTTCTGGTCCTAATAGCTTTTTCTCTCCCACTTCATCCCAAACAAGAGGTGATCTACATTTTCTACCATATAACGCTTCGTAAGGGGCCATTCCTATGCTAGAATGATAGCTATTGTTGTAAGCAAACTCTACTAAAGGTAAGTGATCATCCCAGCTTCCTTTAAAATCCAAAGAACAAGCTCTTAACATATCTTCTATAGTTTGTATTGTTCTTTCACTTTGCCCATCCGTTTGTGGATGATATGCTGTACTCAAATTAAGCTTAGTCCCAAAACACTCTTGAAAAGCTTGCCAGAATCTTGAAGTAAATCTTGCATCTCTGTCTGAAACAATTGACACTGGCACTCCATGTCTAGTCACTACCTCATTCATATATAACTTCACTAATCTTTCCATTGTGTATTTTTCACTAATAGGAAGGAAATGTGCAGATTTTGTTAGCCTATCTACAATTACCCAAATAGCATCATGCTTAGCTCGAGTCTTTGGTAATCCGACTATAAAATCCATGGTGATGTGTTCCCATTTCCATTCTGGGATTTCTAATGGCTGCAATAATCCACTAGGTCTCTGGTGCTCTGCTTTCACTTTTTGACAAGTCAGACATTTACTTACCCAATCAGCGATTTCTCTTTTCATGTTAGGCCACCAGTAATTCTTCTTTAAATCCTGATACATCTTGGTGCTTCCTGGGTGTATGGAATACCTTGATTCGTGTGCTTCGCTTAGAATATCTCTTTTAAGATCTGTCATGTTAGGAATCCAAATCCTGTTTGCAAATCTCCTAATTCCTTTATCATCTTTTACACTTAAATACTCATCTCCTGACAACTCAGGACGCTTTTCCTCAATCATAAATTCTTGACTCTTTTTGATTCTTTCTAACAAACCTGGTTGTATTATCATCTCAAATATCTTCCCATCTCTAGGGTCTGAACCCTTAACCTCTAAATTTAACTTTTCCAGCTCTCTAATCAACTCTTTTGGTAAAGACATCGCATTGATTCTTTCTTTTCTACTTAAAGCATCAGCAACTACGTTGGCTTTTCCTGAATGATAGTTAATTGTACAATCATAATCTTTGATCAACTCTAGCCATCTTCTTTGTCTCATATTCAGTTCCTTCTGAGTAAACAAATACTTCAAACTCTTATGATCAGTGTATATCTCACACTTCTCACCATAAAGATAATGTCGCCAGATCTTTAAGGCAAAAACTATAGCAGCTAGTTCTAAATCATGGGTAGGATATCTCAATTCATATTCTTTAAGTTGCCTAGACGCGTATGCTATCACTTTTCCATGCTGCATCAAAACGCATCCTAAACCTTTATGAGACGCATCGCTGAAAATCACAAAATTTCCAGTTTCATCTGGTAAAGTTAGTACTGGAGCCATCGTGAGTCTTTTCTTCAATTCCTGAAAACTTTCTTCACACTTAGGAGTCCATTCAAACTTTTCTTCTTTTCTGGTTAACTTAGTCAAAGGGGTTGCAATCTTAGAGAAATCCTTTACAAATCTCCTATAATATCCAGCTAACCCAAGAAAACTTCTTACTTCTGTAGGGGTTCTAGGCCTTTCCCAATTCGATACTGCCTCCACTTTTGCTGGGTCTACGGAGATTCCTTCTCTAGAAACTATGTGACCTAAAAACTGTACTTGTTCCATCCAAAACTCACATTTTGAAAACTTTGCATACAACTTTTCTTTCCTTAGGGTCTCTAAAGTTATCCTAAGATGTTCCTCATGCTCTTTTCTAGTCTTAGAATATATTAAAATATCATCAATGAAAACGATAACAAACTTATCCAGATATTTCTTGAACACTCTATTCATAAGATCCATAAAGGCTGCAGGTGCATTGGTTAATCCAAATGGCATCACTAAAAACTCATAATGTCCGTATCTGGTCCTAAAAGCTGTCTTAGGTACATCTTCAGGTTTAACTTTTAATTGATGATATCCAGATCTCAAATCTATCTTTGAAAAGTAGGACGCTCCCTTCAATTGATCAAACAGATCATCAATTCTAGGTAAAGGATATTTATTCTTAATGGTCATCTTGTTTATCTCTCGATAATCTATACATAATCTCATAGTTCCATCTTTCTTTTTAACAAATAGTACCGGAGCTCCCCATGGAGACACACTTGGTCGAATTACTCCTTTATCTAGTAGATCCTGTATCTGCGTGGCTAATTCTTTCATTTCTGCAGGTGCCATTCTATAAGGTGCTTTAGATATAGGTGCTATACCAGGTACAAGATCAATTGTGAATTCTATTTGCCTATCAGGTGGTAATCCAGATAATTCCTCAGGGAAGACATCTTTATATTCCTTAACGACGGGAATTTCTTCTATTTTAGGACTTGGCTTTTCTACATTTACTACATGAGCTAGATATGCCTGACATCCTTGTCGTAGTAATCTTTTCGCTTGCATTACTGTCAAAAACTTCTTAACTTGCTTTTGCCCTCTCATTATTATCCTTTTTCCATCATTTCCTTTCAAACTTACTCTTTTCTTTCTACAATTTATCTGCGCATCATACTTAGTCAACCAATCCATCCCAAGAATTACTTCAAACTCTCCAAGTTTTATAGGGATAAGATCTATAGCAAAGTTTTGTTTCTCAATAGCTATCTCACAATTTGGGCAGATTTTATCTACGGTGATTACTTCTTGATTAGCTATTTCTATGCTCATCGTTTCTTCTAAAGGTATTGGTTCCAATCCCAACTTATGCATGAACTGAATAGACATAAAAGATTTACTTGCTCCAGAATCAATTAACACACAGGCATTCAAAGAGTTTACAGAAAGTGTACCCGATATGACGTTGTTATCAACCATGGCTTCATTCAGAGTCATATTGAAAGTCCGAGCAGTAGGCTTAGTGATCTTGCCCTCAAGTGGTGTATTAATATTTGGTGTAGAACCTTCCTTCTGGGATTGTGGACAATCCCTTGCCATATGCCCTTTCTTTCCACAACTGAAACATATGATCGCCTTCTCCTTGCAGCTTGACGCGTAGTGACCTTTCTTCCCACAACTATAGCAGGTTTTAGATTCCTGATGGCATGGGGGTGGGTGTTTCTTTCCACAAGTTTTACACTCAGGAAATGGGGTTCTTCCTTGTAGCACATTTGCAGTTTGCGAAGATCTAGGCTTCTGATTATTTTCCACTGGTGGTGTCTCCTTTTTCACAAAAGGTTTTTTATTATTGAAGTTCCAAGGTTTCTTCTCAAACTTTGGGTAAGTGTGTGGGGCTTTTCTCTTCTTTTCATTCCTTTCCTTGGCAGCCAATTCTCCACTTGTTTCAACAATACACGCTTTGTGTACTAAGGTTGCATAACTTGTAATTTCGAAAACAGCAACTCTGCTTTGAATCCAAGGCTTCAAACCTTGCTGGAAACGTCTTGCTTTCTTCTCATCTGTATCAACTTGATACGGCGCAAACCTTGAAAGTTCAGTGAATTTGGCTTCGTATTCAGCCACAGACATATTACCTTGCTTAAGCTCGAGAAACTTAATCTCCATCTGATTTTCTAAGTGCTTAGGGAAGTATTTTTCTAGGAATAGCTCTGTAAACCTAGCCCATGGTATCACGTTAGATCCTTCTAACTTCTTCTTAGCTTCCCACCAATAATTGGCTTCACCTTTAAGCATGAAAGCAGCAAATATAGTTTTCTTATTTTCCTCTACTCCAACTATCTCAAAAGTTTTCTCAATCTCCGTCAGCCATATCTTGGCCTCGACCGGATTTACTGTTCCTTTGAATTCTGGGGGTTGTAGGGCTTTGAAAGATTTGAATGCAATAGAAGGTTTGAAATTTTGACTTGAAGAACTTGACCCAGGGTTGGCTTGAAAACCTTGTTGAAGAAGATTAACAAGCATTTGAACAGGATTTGTTTGGGGTTGAAATCCAGGTGGAACATCGGGAATTTGTTCATCAACTGGTTCATCATTTTGGCTTGGATTCATCTTGTTTCTAATAAGAAGAGACAAAATAGGTTAATAGATTTTTCTCAGAATATAAAAGCATGGTTTAGTTGCAAGTAGACAGGGTACAGTTGTCAATTTCAACATATAATTAGAAAACAAAGTTGTAGTCTTTTATTGAAAACTTATGCCAAGGTTGTATATCTTGAAAATTCTTTAAGAAACTGTAAAAATTGGATATTTCTGAAAACCTTTTTTTTTTTTTTTTTTTTTTTTTTTTTTTAAACTCTTTTCAAAAATCAAGTATTTTGAAAACACTTTTTTTTTTCTATTATTATTTATTTTATTTATTTATTTATATTTTTTTTTTTTAGTAAAACTTTCCAGTTGATCATTGTCATGTAATATATTTGACAACCATGAAGCAGGTCAAAGATAAATGACAAGTAGAGAGTGCAAATAAACAGAATGAAAGTAACTGAACAAGACAAAATATCATGAAAGTGGTCATAATATCCGAAGTTTTAAGGAGTACAGGTCATGATAGAGCAAAATACAACAAAAACATGTAATCCCTACTACATCGGATCTAGTCTGGCCAAAAGTATACAAAAGAGTCCTAACTACAGTACTACTGCCAGAAGTATCAAAGGATCGAGACTATAGGATCTGCATCAAAATAAAAGGGCATCCGCACGATCCTATAGTTCGATACTATACAAAACTATATCTACTATATGCATCAAAAGTCTATCTGAGATACACACAGCTACGTGTGTTATCTCCCAAAAGTAAGTCTGTACATATACAACTATCTATCAGTAGAAGATCCCTGAGACTCGTCGTAGAAACTCCAGGTAAGCTCCATCCACCATCCTAGCAACTGTGACTCCATCAACAAACCCCTGGCTAGTAGAAGGTAGTCCTCGAATACTAGTGCGAAGGCTCTGAAATACAGACACTGCAATATCCTGCATAATCTCCGACTCAACCGCTCGAGCCACAAGTCCTGTAACCACCTGCGGAGGATCCTGAGGTCCCTGAATACCCATATCTGGTCCCATAACTGCCCCCCCTGTCTGCACATACGGCTGATACATAGTCTGATAGTCACCATAAGGAGCAACATCATCACCAACAGCTGTGGGGACTGGTAATGGGATAGAACCATCAATCTGAAAAGATGTAGTCATCGGAGCATGAACAGGAACAGAGATGGGTGGCATAGGAATAGAAATCACTGGCGGTGGCACTGTAGATATAGGTGGTGGTATAACTGGATCCTCCACGGGGGCTGAAACCATAGTATCAAAGTGATAATGATCCATGACTGTATGTGTCTCATGGGTCGGAGGATAAGGAGTCGACTCAAACTGCCTAAGTAACTCCAAAACTGTGGGCTCTCCCTCATCTGTGGCTGGTACTGGTGTAGAAGTAGTAATCGGAGCAACTGGAGTGGTAGGAAGTGGCGTAGTGGTCACCTCTGGATGCATATCTGTCTCAAAATCTATCATCCCCATAATGTCACCAGTATCATCAGACACGAGATCAATGATCTCTGGAGCCGGTGGCTCGATAATCTGAACTGAAGAGTCCTCACTATCACTAATCATCATGTCCACAGAATCCTCTAAATCACTATCACTGATCATCATATCCATAGAAGGATCACTCTCTATGCTGGAATCTAACCCCATCAGTGTGGTATCCAAGGATGAGTCACCGCTAAGTGGTATCTGGGATGATGGATCACTATCTGAATCTGCCTCGTATCCAGACATCTACAAATCACATAAATATCATTACTAAGGGTTGTTATACGATTGCTCGTAATTATAAATATATTCTTATAGGGTTTACTAACCCCCTTGCGTATGTACTCTACCATACGGGATAGGTTCAACAAGGGTACCTATCTTAAACTTTGTGTCGTACTCGCTAGTTATATTCCTAGGGTTTCTCCAAATCCTAAGGATATAACTATAGCTCTGATACCAAACCTGTGACGACCCCAAATCCGCTTCCCGCAGATCTGGCTCATCACTAGCATTTGACATCAAAACAACACTTGCATAGATATTAATATTATACAATATCTGACTCTCGCCCCACAAGTCCAGGGTCGATCGTCTAACTTACATCCAAACTACTAATATGATTACATATAAACAGGGTTGAAACCAAAAAGAAACAACTACAGCTCGAGTCCCTACTATTCTTCGTTGTCTGGCAGCTTCAGCTGGAGTGATGCGCCTTTCCCTTATCCGAGCTCGCACCCGCTTCCGAGCGGTTAACTTGATTCGCGCCATACTCGCTTTTTACTGCTAGTTGATAAAACATAGATGCAAGAATGAGCACTTACATGCTCAGCAAGCTCACATAATTGTAGATAGCATTTAACAATTTATGCATTTAGGGCACTGAATACAGTTTAAATCAACAAAGCATCAAATACCAGAACAAGTTTTAAATCAAAGAATTTGCTGGTCTTCCAACCTCTCGATATCACTACATGGTCCGATCAAATACCATTTCGTGAATATCATTCTCCTGTGTAGTCCCAGTGGTCTGATCGTCACCACTAGAGACACACCAACACTCTCTTTGCTAGCATCAGGGTTTAACACTGGAACCCTACTATCTGCCTTACCAGATAGTAACTTTCCTCTTCACCACGAATTTAATAAATTCGTGTTGACCAGCCGAACAAGAATTCTCCGAGTAGAAAGAACATTCTCCGAACAAACTCTTCTGATTTATCAATCAATCACTATTAACCAGAAGATGTGAACAATACATCTTCTATCAGAAACAAATCCTTAACCAATCAATTAATCATTGTCAATTAGAAGATATGAACAATACATCTTCTATTAGAAATAAATCTTTAACCATTCCTGGACAAAAGGAAGGTTGAATTACGTAATCAATTTTAGGAGTTCACTTTAATGATTTATAACTTATATTGGAGCGAAGGACATAGTCGAGGTATTTAAAATATTATTTGATCAAACAATTAAGGTAACTAAACAACTTAAATAGAGATAAGGATAGTGAACTTGCCTCGAGTCCTTAGCTTTGGGAATTCCGAAATTATATAATTTTGCTTCGTCCTTTCCAGACAATATATATTCTATGACACATAAAATAATAATTTAATAACGTCAACTTTTAACAACTTAAAAGAGTTAATTATATACTATCTATTAATTCACGTCTAATTAGTTTAGTCTCTTTAATCAATTAATCAATCACTTTCCTTGACCAAACTTTATATCTTTAATTCCATAGAATATTTTTAAAATGGATAGTAATCAATCCTCATTTGTTATTCTTCCTTCCCCAATCTACTCATCAAAATTTCCAACTCAACCTTAATTATTCATTCATTGCTAAATTAATACTTAATGACCTTCCCGTAATAAACTCTTTATACATCACTTTTATAAAGGTTTAGTTAAGAAATGAGAGATCCTGTCGTGCATGTTTTGTCCAACTGCTGCAGGCTCACTTATCATCTATTCAACTAATTTCAAAAATGATTATTTAATACTAAAATTAACCTTACCATTATTATATTCTCAACTTCTGATCCTTTTTCATTTTATTCTAACTATCTATCAATGTCCCCATCAATTACCTTTATGCATCATTTTATTCATGCTACTCCATTTATTAATATTCCCCTTTATATTTATTTAATAATTCTCATTTCCCTTATTATATTATATATTAGCACCAATCCTCATTACTAAACATTAGTATTATACACATTTTAGTTTTTATTTTATCATCCCAACATACTCTTATTTTATCAATATTATTTTAATTTTTATTATTTAGATTTTTTTTTCACTATGGAGGTTATGGTTTTACCCTGCAGTACCTCTCCCCTCATCTACTCTTTTCCCCCTGGTCACCACTGTCACCACCGTTCGCCGGAAGTCGGCTCCGGCGGTGGTCTACCGCCACAAAATCTCTCTCTCTCTCTCTCTCTCCCAAATTCCCGCCGCCATCTCCTTCCTCGACCCACACCTGTCAATCGAACCCATCTCACTACTTCCTCCCTCCGGTCACCGGCGAATCTCTCCTTACAACCCAATCAATCCACCCCTTTTTAAAAAGTCGAAGCTCCTCTCCTTCACACATCCAAATCAATTAGTTACAAACTTATTATAAAGTTTTAGTTTAGGTCTGTATAATATGTACTGTTAATGGATACAAATCCCCAAGAGTATACATATAATTAAACATATGATTATAATAATATTTTCCTTATTCAATTAGAGAAGGAAGGGAATTACCTTGATGTTTTTAAAAGGTACTGAACAAGCTGCTTCTTCCCTAAATTACTCCCTTAACTAAAGCTTTGCCAAAAGAAATTACCCAATTAACTTCTCTTGGGTATTTATACTAGTACTAACTATGATTAATTTAACCTAACCTCACATAAACCTTACTTGGAGGCCACACAAGAAATTCAGGGTGCTTAGAATACTAGGTGCCAAATTACTGCCTGTTTTCATTACGATGGTTTTGTTTTTATTAAATTATTATTTATTTTGCACGCAAATCAATATTTCGGTTTTAATTTATTCAGCTCCTTTTATTCCTGAATATTTCGATCTCCGCTTCATATTTAAAATATTAAAATATTATACCGAATAAATTGAATATATATATATATATAAATAATAAAAAAATAATTAAATGACTAACTATTCTATTATTTTCTAAATATTTCGTAATCTCACAAAATAATTGGTACGAAATATTTATTCTGGCTACCTGTAATATTTATAAAAATATACCCGGGTTGTAACAAAAATTATACTTCTATCAATTTATTTACGTAACCAATATTAAAATCTTAATGGTACGAAAACAGATTTAGCTTGCTAGTCGGTATAAACAAACCTCGTACTAGCCAGAAATGTTTTTCGTACCCATATTTTATTAAATAATAATTTCGCAATTATTTAAATAATAATTTCAACAGCATAAAATTAAATAACTAATTTATTTACGTACTTGAAATTTCTCGGTTGTTACAATATATTTGTTAAATATTAGTATTGGAAAACAATAGTATTAAAGTACTTGCAATTTTCTTATCGGTACAGAGTTCTGACCAAATGTGACTTGCACAATGAAAATTATCTTATCTTATCTAAAATCTACAGAAATGAATATACGATGATATGCAATGATCGATTTCGCAATAACTGTTGAATTGCACCAGAGGCTAGAGTTGCATCATTCCATGTGATATTGTTCCAATAGGATAACGAAGCTTCATCATTATATTCATGGCTATATGCATGAGCTCGTATATAATGGCCCTAGCTCATGGATGGCATAGATTACACTGGAATTGGCTTGTAGTTTGCATTTTGAGCACCCCATGTGAAGGACTATATGTAACAACAGATAGATGGACAAATGGTTATCTCCATTTCTTGGAATTTATTGTAGCTTCTCAAATGAGATGTTACTAATCATGATATTGTATTGACTTCCAATTGGTGATGCATGTGAATATGTAATGTGACAATATCTATATCGGGGTGAATCAAGTATGAACCCAAATTCTGCAGGACTAGAATCAATCAAGGGTTAAAAAGATGGAGTTTTAAAGTGAATTCAAACAATTGACTAATTGAGTGGATTTTATTTTGAACCCCCGGCTGCTATGTAAGAATTGGTAAACATAATATTTCCAAATCCACATCCAATATCTAGCTAATGATGTGTTTGATATATGGATGTGTAATCTGTGGGGTTTATTTAATCCAAAATATTAACTTGATAGTTAAATAGAAATAATAATATTGATTTTTGTTTGAAATTTTAAATTTGAATCCTATTCTCACATCAATATGGAGCATAATAAGAGTTAATACTAGTATAAGAGAGAAAAGCTATTTAGCAAAAAAAAAAGGAAAAAAAGAAGAAGCTAACCGCCAAGATGGCCTCTAAAATTTTTGACTGGGATACTCAGCGACAATTTGCTTATAATAGTTGTGGCAAGTGGTGACTACTGTAGTTTCACGAGATATTCATGCTCAATTTCACTGCAGCAAGCTGAGCCCATGCAGTAATTAGTGTAAGCACTTCAGGTATGACTAAAGTACAAAACTTACAGCAGCTCGCTTTGCAGGCTGCAGTTCGACCCAGTCACACAAGGCGCTTGAATTCTTGGAAGTTATTTTCACTCATCAAAGACTCAAAGTATTTATTTATAAATAGACTGTAGCAAAAAAACAAAGTGTTTATAATAAAAATAATACAGAATACAGTTATGACGTCATATGCCTTGTTGGTCACTGCATATGCCAAGTCATTTTGAAATATATGAGCACTGAAATTTAACACCTTTTGAAGCGATATCCTTTGCACTGAGATAGCGGGTTGGATTAAATGGTGAGATGGTTTGGATACATTGTGTCTTTTTCAATTATACTAACAATTGAGTCAAGTTATAATAGTTCAGATCGTTTTTATAAAACATAATTTTATTAACACCTTGCGAAAATAACCGAGGAAAAGGACTGCAAAATGATGTAATAACAATAATATTATCATTCGGAAAATGTGAATCGAAAACAGCTCGGGCCAATTGATTTACAGATCGTAAAATATGTAAGCATAACCGATACCGCCCCTTTTATGATTCAGAATGAATATTATTCAAGCGGTCTGAATAATTGTTGAATAAAACAAAGGATGAGATTGAGCGAGCAATAAGTGTTGAACAAAAGATGGAACTAGGGGTGATCAGAAAACCGCCCAAACCGCATAAACCGCCCGCACCGCACCAAACCGCACCACAAAACGCGGTTTATAATTTTTGTGGTGCGGTTGCGGTTTGAACTTTTCACAAACCGCGCGGTGCGGTGCGGGTTGCGGTTTGACATATTAGTAGTGCGGTTCAAACCGCACCGCACCGCGATATTATAAAATATATATATTATATATATATATATATATATCAATCTACATTATAATTCCTGAAGCCTCTTTCCAATAGTACTAACAAGTGCCTAAATAACTACCCTCCTAAGTCTGCTTATTTACAAAACTGCCATTCATTTCATGCAGCAACAACAGACGACGCGTGGCGGCATCTAATGTTTAAAAAGAATGGCACGTGAGGTAGTTAATGTTTACTGTACGGTTATTACATATACAGCTTCTCCGCGAAGCTTTCTCCCAGCTGCCAGGACAAAAACCACCTGCAATCACAAATACTTTTCAATATATTAACAATTCAAATTTGAAATCACTTACCAACACTTTCTTTCTCTGCCGGCTACAGGCATCTCTGCAATCACTTTGATTTGTAAATTAGGCGTCTTGAACACACTTCCCTGGGCTTTGTTGCAATATAGGCTTCGAAAAAGAAGAGATTACTGCTCCTTCAATGAATTAATTCAGTGCTCCTCAGCTCTTTTTGCAAGAGAAGGTATTTTCTTTTTCCCAATATCTCCCCTTTCTAAGTTTGTGGAATCGTTAGGTGAATGTTAATTGCATGCTTTCAAAGTGTTTGATAGAAGTCCCGACACATTTGAATCTTTTGTATTTGTTTTCAATTTATTTTAGTTTCTGAGCTGCTCCAACTTGAGGTACAATCCTCGCTTTCTATCCGGTTTTATATATTTTTATCCCATTTTGTTCGATAGTTTAATTTCCTGTCTGTGTTTTCTGTGTTTCACATTTCGTGTTTTTGCCGATTTATTTTGTTTTCTGATCTATGTTGTTTCTTTCTTCGACTACTACTGTTATGTCGTTTATTGTAATTGTTGGTTATGACGGCTGATTTTAATTATTTTTTTTATGTTGACATGGTGTTATATTAGCAGACTGTGAGAAGCTGAAAATTATATACTCCTTGGTCCTTAGAGTAGAAAGAGGGGAATGGATTATCTTGGAAGATACCTGAATTTGTTGGAAACTGGACAAATATCAAGAGATTGTACTATCTGTTGTTTATGCTTCACTTTGTTTCAATTTGGATATTATTCTATTGAAATTATAAGAACCATACTTCCATATACCATTCGTTTAATTCTGAAAGTTTGTCGTAGGGACTTGCAGGGCACGTGAATGAGTGGTCATTTTGCCATCTCCCTTTTCAATAATCTTGAACTCATGTGAGTATAGAGCAAATAATTAAAGATGTTTTATAACTTCATAATCTTTATAGTTTATTTATAATCTAGAACTCATATGAGTATAGAACTCATTTATCAGATTACCTATTGTCATTTTAATGCAGGAAACCTAGGAGACATTAAACCGACTATTAGCCTGAATTATATCAGATGAACTATATGAGGTTAGGCGGTTGGCATATTCATCAAATTTTAAATATCAGATGAATATAAATAATGTCAGTAGCTTAATAATAAGTTTACTGAGTAGATACCAGTCATTGAGGAGAAGTTGTGGGTTCGATGAACAGAAAGCAAATCCTGACGGTGAAGAACGTTTACACAGTTTTGAAACTTTTGAGCAGGTTTGCCACTGATGCTCAGGTTTGTTAAAACCTTTTATGGTTGCTGTTTATTACTTCATTTAATGCACTATCGAATGATCTTTTCAGTGCACCGATGGACTTAATAAGGACCAAATTTTGTGGAAAAATACGATGATTCACCACCTCATCCGCTGTTACACATATAATTGGAAAAACATCACTTTCTGTACTTTCTGCGTTTAAGTGTCCTGTATGTCCTCAACTAAAAATCATTTTAATGGAGGATACAAAGCAGGCCTTATACCCGTCTATTAATCTTAAGATTTGTCGAAACAATCGATATCTCTTTATATTATAAATCCACCATTGGATTTGTCCGTTGAACAATGTCTTGGTTGGTCCATTGATAAACGAATAGTAAACATGAATTGTTAACATCTATAAAGGAAGCTTTTTTGGTTCTGTAAACCGATGTCTTATATTTATCAGCTTGATAGTTAAATTATTGTTGATTGTGGAGATGACTGGATGTTGTATGCGCACACTGAGGTTGGCAAAATGGTATGTTCTCTTAGTCTTACTTCTGCCACTTTTATTGGCACAGAAATACAAGCTTCTAAATCAGGATGAGCGCCCCTGGATTTGTGAAAGAGCCAACTGTTGTTGTGGGTGAACGTGAAAAAGCGGCTGTTCTTAAAGAATATGACAACAATTTACCCGATTTAGGCCTCAGAGATCAAGAATCTGACCAGGATTTCGTGTCCATCTGCAAGGTCAGTCTTTCAGTCATCTTATATGTACAGTTGTCCTTGAATTTTGTTAGTATGATTTTATATTATAGATTCTCTCAAGTGAACAATAATTAAAGTGTGTGTTTTGCGATTGTCTTGATTAGAGCAAGGAGTTAAATTAAATAGTAGTACTTAATTTCTTATTACATATAGGTATAAAAATAATAATAAGTGCATATTATTTTTTAATGTTTGGTTTGTTTGGTCGGAGCTTTATGATAGGACAAATGGACTTCTGTCCAGTAAGTCAAGTCAACCATGTATATATGATTTTATGCTCTCTCTGTGTTGGATGTCTTACACAATTTTTGTTATTGTTGATAATTGCATGTGTGCCTAATTACTACATGAAGCTAATCATCTTCAAAAATGCAAAAAAAAGAGCAGGAGATAAATTGAGGGATAAATTTAGGAGTGGTTTTAGATAGAAATTGAAAGGAGGGATAAATGCCAACAATGATGTGCTTATTATAAAGAGCATAATTTTTTGCTTTGGATATAGAGGGTGCTTTCGGAGATTTTAGTCACTTCCAGGAAGCAACATGATCACCTTTTTTGTAAGTCCTTGGCCTGTTATTTAGATATACTATGCATGTGCCGAGAGGAATGCGGATCAAATCAAAATCTTGGTGTTCTGTTGGTTTATTTGAGACTATACATTTTTACTTATGTTTGCTCTACACATACATCCATTAGTAACAAAAAAAGTCTGGCCTTCATTTTAGTCTATAAACGATCCATTCTTTAATATTATATGTTCCCTAAGTATCATTTTTTTCACTTACTTAATTGAGCAAGTTGTTGGAGTTAGAAATTCTGCTTCTTTTGAGCTGGGAGTGGGAGTTGGCGTTCTATCTAGATTGTTGTATGATGTTTGCTATATTTTACATACTATCAACACTTTTGCAGAAGACTCTACGAAATAATCCACCTGTTGTTGCTTCCGTAGTTAGTAAGGGAATTGATTTGTCTTATTACATCATGGGGCTCTAACACTAAATTTGCTCTGATTTACTCTGTAATGTATTAGTTATAACAGGCAATTTATGAAAATGTGATGCTGATATGGTTGCTTTATTTGTGACAATGTATTATGCTGCACTAGATCTTTTTGTCTCAGATGGTTGGTTTTATGATTCAATTCCTTTCAGTTCTTTCTCTGAGCAATATCATTCCACATTGTTGCTAGGCTTTCATAGGCTTAAGAGCTCTCTTTGGCTACATCAGCTAGCTCCTGGAGGTGCATATCTTGCTGTGAAGCCTATGAACTTGGATATTAGTGCTACTGCAATTTTGTGTTCAAATATGTTTAGAAAATCTAACAAGTCATTGTAACTGATTTATGTGAGTCGCTATGTATTTAAAGTTAGTGAAATATGTTTATCATATATGTACTATTAAACTGTATCCGGACAAGAATGAGTCCTATTTTTGTTTAAATTTGATTTTCATGGTTTATTTTACTAGGTGTCAAATTACATAGTTAAATCGATCTATTTAGAGCGAAAAGTTATCCAAATTTATTTCGAGGCTTCTCTTATATTTGTTGTTAAAGCCATTTATTTTTTCTAATTAAATTATAAGCCTCACAGTACTCCTTTTAAATTAACCAAAAAAATGTGACCACTCCTTTATTGGAAACAAAAATTATAACCTCCACAATTCTTCTTTTCTAAATTAAATAACAAGATCAATATTGAATTAAAAATAAAATCTTATTTTTAATTCACTTTCATTTTATCAATATAGAGAATTTAAGAAAAGAACAAAAAGTTTATCCAATTATATTTTTATTGTTTGAATATGTCGGGTTCAAGGTCTTGCATACGGGAAGTTTTTTTAAAATTGTAATTTTAACTGTAAAGAAAACTATAAATAAAATTTTGTTTACATACAATGGATATAAACTTACTCAACCGTGTACAAATCCATTTTAGGTAAATATCAAATAATAGTTGTTGAAGATAAAAATAATAATATAATTTATTTTAATTGTTGAAAATACTAAGATATAGAATTCGATATTTCACCGAAGGCCTTAATTATAATTTTATAATTAAGGCCAGGCCTTAATTATAAAATTTAATCCTCTATACAAGGGCTTCTCTTATATTTTGTGGCTAAAGATTTTTCTATTAAATCATTTGCACCGTTTCGAAAATAAAAATCATATGCTCGGTAATGTCTTTTGATAGTGATTTTTACAAAATTTGAGTGGAATTATTACAATTCACATAATTCTGGCATATAACATAAAAATAAGTGAATATTCCATTACTTAAAACATCAGAAGTGGTGTCATTCATCATACAAAATGATTAAACAGTGCAGAAAATATATTGGATTTTTTTCATTTTTTTTTATTTTTACCGAAAAATATATATTGGATTTCATATCTTAAAATAATAATTTATGTGTGTCCAGAAGATCTCTCATTATTTTATTAACCAAAATAATTGAAGAAAAATAAAAATTATAGAAAATATAATATTAATAATCAGATATAGTCGACGTAGATGATACTAATACTCGAATAAATATTATGACTCATACGTTTAAAAATTATTTTTCAATTCAATTATTTGTCATAAAATTTACAAATTTAAATTTTAATAATTTTCTAATCTAAAATCAATTATTTTTCTTTAACTATTTTCAATATAAACCTTAAAATTGAAAAAAAAAACATTCTTAACTGCAAAAAAGGTAGAAAAATTATTTAGAAATTAAATAGTAAGTGTATTAACTTAATAAAAATATTAAATAATTTTTATTAGTAAGAGAGAAAACAATTGTAATGTGACTAAAATAGATGGGGATTCAATATCAATGAGATGAACTTTCAGCATCTCCAACCATGAAAAACCCTTAGCTAAAAGTCTAGGTGGCTTTTTGAAATTAAAAAATTTACCTAATACCCACAAAAAACACCACTCCAACCATAGCAAGCCATTGTCTATAATTATAGCCATTCCCCTCTGGATGGTTATATTTGTCGAACCACTACATATTTGTAGTGAATTCCACGTCATCCCCCGCAATTTATTTTCCTCTTTCCCGCTGATTACATATTAAACTGATATATTCTATTTATAACAATCTAAATATTAATAACATACTATTTTTAAATTATATCCAACCAATATAGCCAATACCATTGAAGCAAAATGTCTCACAAGTTCAGCAAATTTTATATAATGTCTTACAGATCCAATATAGCCAACGATTATAGCCAACGCCATTGGAGATGCTCTTATGTGAAGCTGTAAAACTTTTAAATTTGGGGTGCTCGAAAATTTGGAGCCCTGCGGTGCACACCTCAATAACCGATCCCGATTAAATTAAACAGGTTAAGAGCATCTCCAACGGCGTTGGCTATAATCGTTGGCTAAATTGAACGTGTAAGACATTATGTAAAATTTGCTGAACCTGTAAGACATTGTACTTCAATGATATTGGCTATATTGGTTGGCTATAATTTAAAAATAGAATGTTATTATTTTAATTTGTTAAAATAGAATATATCAGTTTAATATGGTAATAAATGATGTGCAATCATCCTACAGATTTCTTACAGACGGGTAGAGGTTCGACAAATATAGCCATGAGCCATCCATAGGAGGTTGGCTAAAATTATAGACAACAGCGTGAGTACAATTTTTTCAACATGTTGACTAAATTTTTTATATTTGGAATGCCAACTTTTTTTTAACCAAGGGGTTTGTATGGTTAGAGATGCTCTAAGGGATTTCTTTTTTGTCCCATCTGCCTTGATATCTAAATACGAATAGTACTATCTAACATATATCCACAGCGCGCATGAACAACAGAGTCCTCCGATGAATGCAAAAACATTTGCTTTTATGGAGATTGAAGAAAGTATTAGGTAATAATGATTAAATATGAGTGAGTTAAAATTTTTCATGAAGAAGATAATAGGAAAAGATGATCAACAAATGAAATCAACATTCTTTTCAAAACATGTGGGTTAGATTTTTAGTTAAAATAGTTAGAATTAGAATGGAATAACTGAAGAAATGAAAATTATAAACAATTTCACTAATCACTCGCAATTTATAATACAAATTTCAATCCATTTTCCCCTCATTACATTCCATGAAGTGAACACAACCTAAGAATTAAAGTTATGGCGACGAGAAATCATACTATAGCATAGAGTGTTATCAGCAAAATATTGATTTAGAAAAGATTGATCAGAAATATGTTAGTTGTATAATTCGATAATTTCAGTTAGTTTGGTGGAATATATTAAAAATAATTTATTTAAATATAAATTTATAGGTGTTAATAAATAGAATTCGAGGTATTACCGTAGGCGATGCCGAGAAGCTGTTGAAACTATAATTATATTTTTGTTATAATGTGATTTACATATATCACATTAATTAATAGTATCTTATTAATTTGATTCTTAGAATCATTTTTCTTCACAGCTAAGTTTATAAACATTCATATTTATGAATTGATATTTCATTTTTTGTAATCATTATATCACATTTTTCAGTGTATTATGTATTTATTTTTTTAATAAATAATTTAAATTTTAAAAAGATCTACACCACGGACATAAATACTAAGAAATGATAATTTTTTTGGAGAACAACTTTCATTTTTTATTTTGAAATAATTTGATCATTTAAAGCATTCATTTCTTGGAAAAGATGTTGGGGGAGCTCCTCCTCGATTCTTTCAAGATCATTTGAGGCAGTTTGCGAACAAACTGCGGGAAATTTGTGATGAGAACGTTAAGAAAAATATCAAACTGTACTCACCAACAAACATTTGCTGGGGATGAAGTTGGACAACACGAACCAACCAGAAGAACTCATGGAATCTACCAATACTTGCCCAACTGAAGCAATCACATCAGACTATCATCATCAAGTCTAGCGGATAACAATTTAGACTCCTCAGCCATTAGTCAAAGAGTGTAATTGGTTTACTAACACTTTTGATCAGTCCATCGCTCAATGGATATAGTTTTATTTGAAACAATGGTGTCAAAAATCGTGTGTAATACTTTTGCAAGTTGCAACTCTGTCGTTGGATAAACTTATTAGCTATTTTATTATCAGTCAGTTTATGTATGTTTTTTCTCTTAACAAATATATTATCTTTAATATAGCCCAGCGGAGCGGGCAACAATACTAGTATATATATATATTAGTGTGTGTGTATATATATTAATGTGTGTCAAATAAAATTATATTATATACATATATATTATTTATAATTATGTTACATATATTTGTTAAATCTTTTCAAATAATAGTTAATTATTATTTTATCAATCTCGCATTACTATTATAACAAATTTGTATGAAATGATTATATTATTATAATATGTCTCTTTGTAGTTAGTACTCATATTTACATTTTTGTTTGTGTTTTTTAGTAGTTGTAGTTTTGAAATGATAATTATCATATAAATTCATTACAAGAAAAAATTTTAATTATTATATATTTAAATTTTATTTCGAACTTCAACTTAAAATATTTATTCTTAAGCGTACAAACCGCACAAACCGCACCGCACCGCACCGCATTTTCGTGGTGCGGTTTACGCAGTTTTTATGCTAGCGTGGTGCGGTTGCGGTTTGAGTTTTTAACCAAACCGCATGCGCGGTTTGGTTTGCGGTTTTAACAAAAAACCGCACCGCCCGCACCGCGATCACCCCTAGATGGAACCACGGGCTGAGCAAACCGTTTGCTCACCTCTGCATGCAACTATGCAAGTATACAAGTGATATCTTTTGCACTAAAAACGATGGTAACATTCAAAAGGCTTGCAAGTTGATAAATGGGATAAATATCAAGTTGGTGACTCGTTTCGTCCAAATGTATCAATTGAGTGACTGATTCCTAAATTGACTCAAATGAGCCACTCATTAGAAAAATTTGTATCAAAAATATCACTCTTTCGTTAGTCGAAATTTTAAAAGTACTATATATTGAGTTTCGCACATTTTTTATGAATGGTATTACATCTAAATGGAAGATTCGGAGTTCTAGTATTTTAGATAATATTTCTAGATTTTTAAAAATTTATCTCCTATATATTTTTATTTAAATCAAATAAAACAATCAAAAAATTAAAAATAAATAGTTGATAAAATTTTAAAAATCTAAAAATATTAGCAAAAATAGTAGGACTCGGAATCTTTCATTTGGATGTAATGCCATTCATAAAAAATGTGTGAAACTCAATATATAATATTTTCAAAATTTCGACTAACGATAGAGTAATATTTTTGATACAAATTTTTCTAATGAGTGTCTAATTTGAGTCAATTTGGAAATCAGTCGCTCAATTGATACATTTGGACGAAACGAGTCACCAACTTCATATTTATCCCGTTGATAAATATGCAGCGGGTTAGTGATAACCGTAGGAAGAATCGAGAAATGTATCTCCATTTCTGGCCTTTTCCCTGTGAAGCTTCACGCGTTACATGCATCATATCATCCCCAATGCTGTTATCTGAATTAGTTAACGAGTGTTAGGTGCACAAATTTTTCTGTACAAAATTTGACAATCGATGTGGTAGGTTTTAATTGGGATTATTATGTAAATACATGGATCTATTCCAATTAAAACCCATCATATGTCATTATATATAAATTTTTTTATATGCCTCAAACATTTTCCTTGGTTAATTAAAATATTATATAGAGTTGTTTGGATGAGTTTAAAATGAGTGCTTCTAGAAGTTGGAAGAAATTGAGACTTATAACTGATTAAAGTGTTTGGAAAATAAGTACTACCTCCATCTCATATAAATATATAATGTGTCCTGTTTTGATTATTAAGAGGACAATTTGACCAAAGTTTGACCATTAATTTAAGAAAATTTATTAATTATTTCAAAAATCTGAAAAATGGATATTGAAGGGGATTAGATATACATTTTAATAAATTTTTTTTTAATCTTTTTAAATTGGATAGTATGTGTAATTGTGGTCAAAATTTAGTCAACTTAACTTTTCAATAGTCAAAACAAGACACATAATATGAGATGAAGAGAGTAAAATTTATGAAACAAAAGTTAGTGTTCTCAACTTCTTATAAGTATCTATGGAATTTTTACACTAACGGTACGAATAAGTGATTCTAACAAAAATCGGACTTTTAAGCCTGGGCCAAATACCCCATAATAATAATTAATTAATTATATTATAAATAATGAAAAAATAATTTTTTTCAAATTAAAAACAATATATTATTATCATCATGGCGGAGACATACTTTTCCCATCTTTTCCGCCAAGCCTGGTCTCCACATTTCACATGACCTTGTTACCGTGAAGTGTGAAGTTGAATCTATAAACTTCTAGGGCATCCCAAATGAAAAAAGAGTGTCAAGTTCATTGAATAGCTCATACAATACAATCCAGGTAGCACGTGACCAAATTTAATCAGATTAAATAGCATCACAATATTTCAATTTCGACATTTAAAAAAACAATAATAGAGGCCATCACATGCATGCTCTGCATCCAGCTCTTTCTACTAAATTTACCATCCCCTTTCCCTCCAATTTATAGTAAACTCCATCACTTCCCTCCACATGCACACTCTCCCAAATTACACACTTCATTCTGCAATAAACCCCCACGTTCTTCTGACAATCCCTCTAATTTGCTTCACGCAAGCTGTTTCTATTTCTCAATTTAATTCTATTCGTACGCAAGTTTTATTGTTCGTGGTATGAGTATTTATTAACACAATCTACCGCTCTTTTTCTTTCTCTACAAGCCACCACCACCAAAACACACACACACACACTATACACACAATGTCTGTGACGAAACGACATCCCACGAGCTCACAGTCCGATCTCAAGAACCGAGTCATTACTTGCATCAACAAGCTCTCCGATCGAGACACGCTCGCCGTGGCAACTACCGAGTTGGAGTCCATCGCTAAATCACTGAGTCATGACTCGTTCTCTCCGTTTCTCAACTGCCTCTCCACCACCGACTCTTCCGAGAAATCTCCGGTTCGTAAACAATGTGTACGCCTTTTAGGTCTTCTGTCGACTTCGCACGGCGACAATCTCTCTCCGCATCTCTCCAAGATGCTGGCTGCCGTTGTACGCCGTCTCCGCGACTCTGACTCCGCCGTGCGCGTCGCCTGCGTCGCCGCTGTTTCTGCTATGGCTTCGGAGATCACTAAACCGCCGTTTTCGTCGCTCTCGAAACCGCTAATTGACGCGATTTTGCACGAGCAGGACTCTAATTTGCAAACTGGTTCGGCGTTGTGTTTAGCGGCGGCGATTGAGGCGGCGCCGGATCCTGAGCCGCTTCAGTTGCAGAAGTTGCTGCCGAAGCTGTTGAAATTGAGTAAGAGTGATGGTTTTAGAGCCAAAGCTGCGCTTCTGTCGGTGATTGGGAGTGTTGTGAGTGCTGGCGGTGCGCAAAGTTCGGGCGTGTTGAAGTGCTTGATTCAGTGTTTGGTTGAATTTTTGAGTAGTGAGGATTGGGCGGTGAGGAAGGCAGCTGCGGAGGCCTTGTTGAAATTGGCTATGACTGAGAAGTGTTGTTTGCTTGAGTATAAGTCTTCTTGTTTAACTTCTTTGGAGAGTCGAAGATTCGATAAGGTATATTATTGATTAGTAGCGTTTCGCGTATTGTATTAATGTTTTTATGAAATTTTGTGTTCTTATATTCTGATTTTTTTGATGTTTTGTTGTAGGTGAAGGTGGTTCGTGACACAATGAATCAGGCATGGGAGTCGTGGAAGACGATCAGCAGTGAAGAGGATTTATTGTCGCCACAACTGTCTAGAGGTAATGAATTTTTTCACTGTATATGTACAAGTCTGTTTAACTGAAGATAATATTATTTGTGATTTCAGTAGTTTAAGATATTATATTTTGAGTGCTTTTACTCAGTCCTTTAAGGCATGTCTTGTTTGTTTTTGAGGGTGATTTCAGTATTTACAAAACATTTAGCTGTATTTTTGGTTTTGCTGGGAATTTGCCATTGGCCAGAGGTTCCTAAATTTTATGAAGTTGGAGTGGGAATAGGCATCAAGTTTTTGGTGGTGTAATTTGAATCTAATAATAATTGAGTTATTTTTATAAGGAAAAAGGTATGAGTAGGACAAAGACGCATTAGATATTTCAATGTTTATGTGGTTTGTTATAATTAATCATTTTAGACTTCTATTAACTTGGGTAAAAGGCTGCGAGTTTTCTTCTATTAATGAAGCAAGTGATATCTTATTCACTTTTCCATGTCCTGCTAAAACTAATAATGTATTCATCATATATTCAACTACTAAATATTGTAAAACATACAGTATGAAAGCTTCCGCGTTTTGGGAAATCGAGTATCTAAGCCCTCTTTATACTTATACCTTTTCTGCAGATAATAAAGTTAACCATATTAATGGAAACTAATTATTTAAAATTAAGGATCTGAAGAGACAATCAGAGGCATTACATTGCCATTTTCAAATTTGATTTTTTCCCCTTGTAGTTGCTTCTTGAGAAAAGAGTTCGTTCTCTATTTGTTTCCAAATTTGTTATGAACAAGTAAATTGTCATTTCTACCTTATAATTTGCTGCTCGTTTCATCCAGGGAACTGCAGTGAATTAAACTCATCTCCTGTTAGCGAAGGCCCTCGCCAGATCGAAATTGAAACTCACAAAGCAAAGAAAATCATCCCCAGAAACCAGTTGCCACCATCTGATGTTACCCTGAAGCCTATTGCTTCAAAGACTAGCCAGAGCAAACCAAAACTGCAATTCAAGAAAACCTCGGATCATAAAACTGAAATTGCTGAACCCCAGCAAACCAATTTGAAAGTGGTTTCTGGAGATGAATCAAGGATAATTGACACTACATCTCCGGGTTCGGTAGATGATGGATGCTGCAGGATTGTAAAGCAGGACGCAAAACGAGTCCTCTTTAGAAAAAGCCATGTTGAGAAATCTCATAAAGTTGGTAGTTTGAGATCCATGTCTCGTGTAGTTCCGTGCATTGAGAATGAAACTTTTGAGCCTAATGGATTTGATGAATTTGCTTACGAAGATAGTTATAAAAACCACAAAGAGGCGGAGAATCTATCCCTGATCCAAGAACAGCTTTTGCATATTGAAAATCAACAATCCAGTCTTTTTGCCCTTCTCCAGGTATGTTACTGAATAGTATCACTGTGTAAGGTGCTAACTATTTTTTAGCTGCAAGCCTGCAACAAATGGTCTATTATGATGCATGTGTGATCTTTCTTCTTCAGATACTATGCTGTTTGCATATCCTACAGACCTACAGTTCTCATCTGTTTGCTGCGACATTTTTATGTGAAACTAATTGCGTTGCTATGCAGAGCATACAAATATGACTATAAAATATTGGTCTACTGAACACTCTGCCCACAAATTAGAGTTTTAGGTTGCTATCTGTTCTAATTACTGTTCCATAGTTCCTAGAGGATAAGGGTTATTTGGTATATAATCTCTCCCTTAATATATCTGGCCAGCATTATTTCCCTTGGAGTATTTTGGTTATTATTTTATGTCTAGTTAAATTGTAGATAAAAAGAACTTTGTGTCTTATTTTATACTTCCCAGACCTAATTTAAACCTTTGATAATGCTAGATAATGGTTTGATGCAACTGATTTAGTTGGCCATAATGTGCATTACTATTTGTTGCCTGATAAAGGAATGACGAATCTGACAGTTGCTTGTTCTTTTTTGTAAATGATTTCAGAGGTACATTGGCAGTTCTCAAAGCGGAATGAACTCTTTAGAGACACGTGTAAGTGGCCTGGAGATGGCACTGGATGAAATATCTCAAAATATAGCAGTATCAAGTGGAAATGTATCAGACACGGACTCTGCAGGAAACACTTGTTGCATGCTGCCCCGTGCAGAATTTTTGAGTCCAAAGTTTTGGAGGAAAACGGAAGGGCAATATTCGTCTTCCAGAGTATCTTTCTCCGGAAGAAAGCAATTACCATATGTTGTATCCGACTTGCCAAATAAAGATGCTGATGCCGAAAAAGTTAAACAAGATAATTCCAGGAATCAGCAGCAGAACAGAAATAATTATCCCAGGCCTAGTAGAATTCCAAGAAATATAATAGTTTCTGGTTGTGGTGAGCTTGATGGGGGCTCAGTTGAAAATTTTGCACGGTATTAAAACTAGAGTAAGTAAATATCAGTTCTTTCTTTTACTCAGTTCTGGTATTATACTATTTTCTCAGTCTCTTGAACTAACTAGAGTTTCGGCCTTTCACTAATCCTCTTTGGAATGAGTTCTAGCTGCCAGTTCTTGCATTAAATAATAATATATGACTTGAACTTTTGGCCAACTCACAGATTATTATATACATCAGATCTGGGTTGAAGTTGTGTTAGGGGTGGCAATTTCGGGTAACGGGTCGTGTTCGTGTTAGCAATCGGGTCGATTTCGGGTCAAGCTAAAATCACTTAAAATTGAATAAAACTGAAAATTGAAGTTACTAGAAATGAAATTCTGATTTCGGGTCATTTCGGGTCCATTTCGGGTCGATCGGGTGATTTTCGGGTCACTTTCGGGTTTCTGTCTCAGTAAATCGGGTTTCGGGTTGGGTCGGGTTCGTGTCGGGTTTCGGGTCGTGTCTGAGATTGCCACCCCTAAGTTGTGTATCAGCCTCGGCAGGGAGAGTAGTAAAATGATGTTATGTCACATGTAAAACTACAAGGAGGAGCTCGATGCTTATGGTGTTTGATTAAGATCTTGATGCAAGAACTAAGCCACTTATTATGCATTCTGGCACTCACAGAGTCGCAGGCTTTTTTTTCCTGAGGACATAGGTGGTTTGTGATTTGTATGGAACGGTCTTGTATAGTTTTCTTAGTCATTTCTCTGTTACTCTGTACATGTTTCAAGTTTTCCCTCTATAGTTGAGACAGGGTGGCATTGGAAATCCATGTAGTGGCGTCCCGAGCAAAAGAACTGTATCAACTAGTCTGGTAGTATCAAAACAAACTTAATTACTACTACTAGATGGCAGAGTCTAGAGTGGTAGGTTGATAGTCCTGGTCTTGAACTAGTAGGATGTAGTCATTATATCTAATATCTATCGAAATTATGAGAGTAGTAACGAAAAATAGTGATATATGCATAAAATTGAATATAAAATTTTATAAAATATTTTTTAGTTATGCTATCTATGTGAATAAGTAGGATTACAAAGATTCTGGATCCAATTTTGTTATATGAAATATTTTTCAAATTGTAATTGCCGTGGAAAAAGAATAAAGATGTGGCGACATACATAGATGATTCCTTGGTCCCTCGTACTCAATTTAATACCAATGGGTCCATTTTCGAACATGGCAGTGGTCCGGTCAAATGAATTACATATCCACCGCGGAAAGCCCCTTGCTTTTGTCAATGGAATCTTTGGGCACACTCATTATTATATGATTAACCCTTCTGTCAAATAGGCCCTGGGAGGAAAACAACACCTCCGTTCCCTTTCAAATGATCTTTAGGTTCTTACACGTATTTGACGCAGAACAAGAATTAGCAAATGAATACATGCAACTATGCAACTTATAAGTTATAACTGCAAAAAATGGAACAGAGGATTTCATTTCTAATGAATACGCATTGTTTCTTCAAGAAATTCGTATTCTGTTTATTTCTTTTAAAATTTTTTGGGGGTTAATTCGTGAATTGTAGTCCGTAGGTTTAAAATTTGTGTGATGGTCTGGATGGCTCGTGGCTATAGTGTGTACAAAGGTTGATGAAAAAGATTGGCGAACGAGTCTCATACTCTCATTATCAATGACCTAACTCCTGCTACATGTTGCTATCTATGCATAAAGCTTGTGAGTAGATTCAAGAAATATCTTCTGTAGTTATCAAGTTATGCGGGTCAGGAATCACCTCTGCAGCTCTGCTTCGTCTGTTTTCAAGTGCAATACTGTGCTAGTTTCATTTTTCTTGCTTTGCTCACTTCCACTCTTAAATTTCCAAATTTAATTGCATGCGTGCCATAACCCTGCCAGGTACAAGCTGCTGCTCTTCTTACATAAGTTTCTTTAAACTACAGTTATATAATTATCTTCTAACCTTTACTTCTGTGTAGTTTCGAATGAACGGCCATTCCCATATTTCAATAAGAAACATCTCTTCTCAGTGCTCATGGTTCCTCGTCTCCCTCTCCGAACATGGGTCACAATACCAATACGAAACAGAGTAGTTGTGTATTGCTTGATGCTAGCAAGTTGAAACATACATGTGTATAGAAGTTGGGTTATTTAGATCAGTCGTACCCTTATTAAGCACCTAACAATCTGCTTAGAAGATTTAGTTGTAGTCTCCTCGCCTCATATTTATCAACAACAAATGTTAAGTTAGTCATTTTGCACTTACCGAATAAGATTGTATTGTAATTAATACTCCCTCCGTCCCTTTTTACATGTCCACTTTGAAAAAGAAAATTGTCCCAAATTACTTGTCCACTTCTTTTTTCAAAGCAACTTTTTGTATGTTTTTTCAAAAAATAACAACTTCCAATGTTTGACTAGCATATATATATACACAACTCTATCTAATTCATTACATTTATTAGGGATATGTATGAAAACAAGATATTCAACTAACATTTTCTTAAGATGCGTTATTTTTTCAAAAGGGACAAGTAAAAGGGGACGGAGGGAGTAATACCGAAAAACGTATGAATTTGTGATAAACATAATTACAATTAATATGATCATACCAAACTTAAATAACTTCGAACCATTCATGGTAAAACGTTTGGGTAGCAAATAGACAGGGTTTACTCTGACAAAAGATTGGACCAAATTCATTCTCATAAAAAATGTCGTCGTTTATTTGTTATAATTTCATTAAATATAATAGACATTTCATATATAATAATTGTGTTTATTAAAATATTTTAAAGTAACTCATCATCGTCGCGTTATTTAAAAAACAATGTGAAAAATATTTTGACACCTAATTTGAGTTCCGGAATATTTTCTCCTTTAGCTCTTTCATAATAAATCCAAAATTATTGCCTGTACATCACTATTAGGCCATCTTCAACAGTGGAATCATTTTTTGGCATAAATCTTGATCCAAATTTAGACCGAATCATCTTTCCATTTCAATAGTTTGGCATAAATTTTGGTCCAAATTCATATATCAATATTTTATTATTCAAACAATTTTTATATTATTATTCTAATCTTTTAACAATAATATAAGATTACATATTAATATTAAACTCAATAAATTCATCAAATTAGAAAAACATTACATTTAAATAAAGAAAATAAAAGAAAATTTAACGTTTTATTTAATTAACTAAAATAAAATTTACAAAAATTCAATACTACTCCGAATTAATATATTGTTCCCACAAATGCTCAATTAATGCATCTCGAAATGCAATTTGAGTTTTTTTATTTTTAAATTTTCGATGTCGTCCAAGAAATTGTTGAAATCGAGCATTTTAATGTGTTGTTAATTTGAATTATTTCAAGAGTATTTAATTTTATTATATTTCATAATTAATATATATAAAATTATTTAAGTAAAATATGTTAAATATAATTTATAAATATTTAATAATTATATTAACATAAAATAATTTAATTAACTAAATATACAAAAGATAAAAAGTTATTACTCCCTCCGTCCCTTTTTATCTGTCCATTTTGGAAAAAAAAACACATACCAAGGAATAATTGATTGTATGAACTTTTTCATTAAATACCTCTAATTAATATCTTGAAAATGTTGGAATACCCCTACTTTATGTCTTGAAAACATAAATTCAACTAAGTTTTAAATAAGTCAAGCCTTGAAAATTGAAATCATGGAGATATATTTGAAAAACTATCATTAAATTAGTTTTGAAAGTATAAATGGACAGATAAATAGGAACAAATTTTTACTTTCAAAAGTGGACAGATAAATAGGAAGGGAGGGAGTATTATATTACTAAGATTTAGGCGGGTGAACAGTGTCGGCTTAAATTTAAGCCAGTACTGTTCACCGACCTAAATTTGGACCAAGATTTAGGCCAAAGATTTAGACGGAAACCGGTCCAAATTTGGACCTTTAAGCCACGGTTGGGTTTGACCTTAGTATGATAACCAGGTTAATCGAGACGGGATTAGCTAAAATCAAATTTGAACTCGCAAAATGAAGTATCCCTAAAATCGGTGTGATTGCCTGCTCGATATTCACAAATTACAGATCATAAAGTGGCCAGAAACCAAAAAGTTAAAATACTAACTCTGGTAACAAAAACTAGGCATGTACGCGGTTCGGATTGATTCGGTTGGAGGGTAATAACCGAACCAAACCGCAACTTGCGGTTTTCTAAAATCTCAAACCGCGATCAAACCGTTGGTTAAAAAAACCCAATCAAATCCACCCACGTAATTGCGGTTGGTTGCGGTTTGAGTTGCGGTTCAACCGCTAAAATAGTTAGACAAAGAAGTTCTATTATACACTCTGATATAAGTTTCCATTTGGAGCATGAAATAAATTACAGTCATGGACACATTGACTAATTTATATTGAGTCTTGCTCAAAGAGCCCAAATTTCATTAATTTAGTAACTTTTTTTTATTTATGTGAATATCTATATGTAAATATATAAACATATATAATAAAAATATTTAAATTTATATAATGTGCGGTTGGCGGTTGCGGTTGGTTTTTTGCGGTTTTAAAAAAAATGAATCCGCAACCAAACCGCAAATTAATGGTTATTAAAAAATCCATCTGCGACCACCCACATTGTGCGGTTATCCATAATACACGGATCGGTTGCGGATGGTTGTTGCGGTTGATGCGGTTGAGCGGATTGAATGTACAGCCCTAACAAAAACTATCCGTGACAACTCAATTAATGTACTCTCAATCTCTCTCTTCCTCTCTTCTCTCTCTCTCTCTATTTTGATGTTTTCAATATGAGTCAATGACCCCTATCCATTTTCTCCTTCATTTCCACTCAACACTTCGCACCCACTAATCAAAATCATAACTTTAGGCCCTTCAAATCACCACTATGAAAATACACCCACTCTTCTTCATTTTTTTCACCACAACTATCCTTTTTTTCTTCACTTCAGCCATTGAAGATGATGTCAAATGTCTTCAAGGTATCCAATCTGCATTCACAGATCCACAAGACAAGCTCAGATGGAGCTTTGACAACACCTCTGTCACCTCCATTTGTCAACTCACCGGAGTTTCTTGCTGGAATGAGAAGGAGATTAGGCTTATTAGTCTTCAACTTCCGGCTATGGGCCTCGCCGGAACCCTACCGGAATCTTTGAAGTTTTGCCGGAGCTTACAGACTTTGGATCTTTCTGGGAATCAGATATCTGGTATGATTCCCCAACAGATTTGTACTTGGTTGCCTTATTTGGTTACTCTAGATGTTTCAAGTAATGATTTTTCGGGTTCTATTCCGAGTGCGTTGGTGAATTGTAAGTTCTTGAATAATTTGATTTTGAGTAATAATAAGTTGTCTGGTTCTATTCCTTATGAGATTGGGAGGTTGGATAGGCTCAAGAGGTTTGTGGTTTCGGGTAATGATCTTTCAGGGGATATTCCGGAGGATTTGTCGAGATTTCAGGAGGAGGATTTTGAGGGGAATAATGGGCTTTGTGGGAAGCCAGTTGGGGGGAAATGTGGTGGTATGGGGAGTAAGAATTTAGCTGTTATTATTGCTGCTGGGGTTTTCGGGGCATTGGGATCGTTGGTTATAGGATTTGGGTGTTGGTGGTGGTTTTTTGTTAGGGGGAACCGGAAGAAGAGGGAGGAGAGAGGTGTTGGTGGTGGGAAGGATGGTAGAAGTTGGGTTGAGAGATTGAGAGCTCATAGGCTTGTTCAGGTTTCGTTGTTTCAGAAACCTATTGTCAAAGTTAAGGTGAATGATTTGATTGTGGCGACTGATGATTTTAGTGATGATAATATTGTCATTACAACAAGGACCGGGGTCTCGTATAAGGCTATTTTGTCGGATGGATCTGCATTGGCGATTAAGAGATTGAGTGCTTGCAAGCTTAACGAGAAGCAATTTAGGTCGGAAATGAATCGATTAGGGCAGCTAAGACATCCTAATCTGGTGCCTTTGTTGGGTTTTTGTGTTGTGGAAGATGAAAGGCTTTTGGTGTATAAGCATATGCCTAATAGTAGTTTGTATTCACTATTGTACTTGGGTGTTGCTCCGACTAGTAATAGTTTCTTGCTAGATTGGCCTGCTAGGTTTAGAATTGGTTTTGGTGCAGCTAGGGGACTCGCTTGGCTTCACCACGGATGTCAGCCCCCCTACCTCCATCAGAATATAAGCTCGAATGTGATTCTTCTTGATGATGATTATGATGCTCGCATAACAGATTTTGGATTGGCGAGGCTTGTGGGTTCAGTTGACTCTAACGATAGTTCATTTGTAAATGGTGACTTAGGGGAGTTTGGATATGTGGCTCCTGAATATTCAAGTACTATGGTTGCCTCGATGAAAGGGGATGTTTATAGTTTTGGAGTAGTACTTTTGGAGTTGGTAACAGGACAAAAGCCTCTCGAGGTGAGTAATGCAGGGGAAGGATTCAAAGGACATCTGGTGGATTGGGTTAATCAGCTAGCTAGTGTTGGTCGAACTAAGGATGTTATCGATAATTCACTTCGTGGAAAAGGTAATGACGACCAAATCTTGCAATTTCTAAAAATCGCTTGTACTTGTGTGATGTCAAGGCCAAAAGAAAGACCTTCTATGTATCAAGTTTACCAGTCATTAAGGAGCATGGGTGCGGATCACGGATGCTTGGAACAATTCGACGAATTTCCATTGAACTTTGGCAAGCAAGAACATGACCACAAGGATTAGCTTGTCGTCATAAATGTAATCCTTGTGGTCATGAATGTGTACAAGCATACACTGTTGCCAGCTTTCAACATTTCTGTGATGACAGATTCAGCAAGTAGGTTTTTCTTTGTATGCTCAATTATTAGATAAGGTTGTAAAATATAGTTGCCAAATGCCTGGACTTGCATCTCAAATTGTACCTGTTTCCATTCTTGCAGAAGCTACTGATGTATGTTCTAGATAATTGCAGCATAACCAATTATGTGCCTACCCTGGAATTCTTTGTTTAGCATGCTTTCAATTTTTTGCCTGATGAGTATTTGCAAATAATTCGTCCTTAAAATAACCTCTATGATTGTAGTTATGAAAGTTTTGAACCCTTTCCTATATAAACAACTATTCTAGAGTCCCTTTTCTGTTTTATACAGAGTGGATCTTAAGGGTCACCGATGGTTCAGTATACGGAATAAAGAGAAATATCAGGGGTACCAAATTCTAGTCCCAGAATCTACCTTCCATTTGCATATGAAGATATTTGAGAACTTGTTTGAAAACTTTATTGAGATGCATTTCAGAACTAGTAGTGTTGCTCAATAATTGGTCCTATTGCTCCTAGGCGATCAACAAACTTCTTTTCTGTATCTTTCTACAGTGGTTCTTGAAGACGCATCAGGCATCTACGGTGATGATATCCGGTAACTATGTGTTCAATATCCCAGTAACCAATGTGTTAAATTAAATAACCCAGTAACGATTACGAAAATCCGTTTTCAAATCACCCTCAAGAGTGAACATCTTAGTCCAACACAACACATTATTATCTAATTTAGATAGACTAGAAACTGATCCATGATCAATTTCTAAAAGGGTAAGAGATGACAATATAACCATGAATAGTATATAATTATTATTTTAAATTACAGTAAACAGAATATAGTTTTGTAATATAGTAATAGATGATGTTAAATTTTTAGAGGTGTATAACTACGTAGTAATTAAAGCCTGTCCTCCAATAATCTAGCTTCTTATTTGGCCAGACTGTACTCATATAGTCGTATTCATTCGTTTTCGGAATGATTCCGCATAGGTTATCCTGTTTGTCTATGAGAATATGAAAATCTTATGCGGATCCTTGTTTCACCCTGGCATAATTGGCTGTGGACCTTAATATATTGGCTTTATGTATACTAACCTTTATGCATAAAGTTAAGTATGCAGAGTTTCTGCTCTGTTATGCATTCTCCTTGCACTCCAACAGCTCTTTCCTTCAGTTGTTGTTGAGCATTTCTTTTAGTGTGCAAGAGCTAATAAATTTTGAAGATGAAGCAAACTTCCAAAAAGAGATTCAAACATTTCGCTGTCTTGATTAAACATTGCCATAATGCAGATGATTGAACACGATGATTCATGTGATGGGAAGGAGGCATGGTCTCTCACCATCATTTCCCTTTCAACTGCAAACCCTGCATGTGAAGGGGGTCAGTTGTAATGTCTAGGCATCTCTGTGTCTGTATGTTGCATTCCTAACAATTGAACACATAATAATGGTATTCTCAGAAATTCATGGCCACATTCCCACAACCCCACATGCTTCTGATCCCACCCTTGGCGAAAACATAGATTGCAAAGCCTCTATTTTATATGCCAGGCTCTCCATGTTAGAAAGATAAAGCACCGGGAAGACAGAATTATTCTTAAATCATTGTGGCAATAACAAAACTGGGAATTTTAAAAACCAGAAACAGTGGAGGTATATTGGACACACAGAAAAAAAAAAAAGAAAAAGAAAAGGAGATTACAAGTAAAACCGGATAGACAATATTAACACACAAACAAACATTTAAACAATTCAAAATAATATACATCAAATATAATTGAACCATGAAAACAGAATATAAAGAGCAAGGCTAAATAACTGAACCGCACCAGTCCACAAAACTATGATTTGTATAACTCCTATTAGCCAAGACTCACATTCAAGACAAGTGCTTGCATTAATACTTTTTGCCAGATTCTTAAACAAAATTTATAACATATCAAGAACAGGAAATGTGCTTTCTACTTTAAAGCTGTAAGATTACATAACACAATAACATGTTATTGCTGCATCACCCACCCACCTACCAAACTTATATCTTTTCTTCTTCTTTTCATCCCTTTTTTAGGTGAAAATATACAAAACAAAAAGGCCTGCTGCTTTAGTCAAATCTTGGTGAAATTTCTACTTGATCGCATCATCTGCAGCTGAGCTAAAAAGAAAGAAAGAAAGAAAAGAGAAGCAGAATGATATGGCAGGATCCCTCAGAATATAAAGTCAAAACTCCTTTTACGACACATCTACATTGACCTGATGGCAAGTGAGGATTACAACAGCTGATGGGTGGCTTGAGATCATAAAAAGTAATCAGGTGTTTTGCGAGTGGTGTCAGGCTCAATCTGTCGAGGTGCTGGATCAAACTGAAGGAAATTTTGGTCCATGTTCTCCCCAATTTCTAGAATTGCTGCCATATTTCCGCACCGGTAACAATAATTTGGAGCACTAAATACTGTGACGACATTCTTGTCCTGAAGTAAATGTAAAATGATATGAGAACCTAGCACATTTATAATAAGAATGAAGAACCCAGAGATATTCATTCAGGTTGACAAACCTGACACCAGTTAAAACCTTCCATTACAAGCTGGTGAGCTCTTGAAATCAGAGAAAGTCCATTAGTATGATTGAACTGAGATGCTATATCCTGTCCAAAGGTATAACCAGCTCCACGCGGTGATATTCCCCATCCACAACGATCATCTGGATCTGACCACAGAAGGTCACACATTGGCCCTTCATGAGGAACCTACAAACAAAACATCAAAACAGTTAACTAGCAAGACAATATAAAATCAGCATCATTTATATCTATAGATGATGATTTGCAACTTTCTTTTCATATGGAAATGGCAAAGCGGGAAAACACAATTAGATCAGTAGATTACACACTTCATGGGAGACTGCATGCATGTCTCTCTAATTATGGCAAATACAAGTATACTCCCAAAGGTATTATAGTAGGTTCATGTTAAACTTATGGGAACTACCTAAGAAATGAAATTTTCTTTAGCTAAAAAACTGAGAAAGGAAAGAACGGCAATGGAAAGAAACTCTGAACCAAAAGACTGCAAATTTCATAAAAATAAAGACATCATCCAAACTTCATGATCAGCTTACAAAATGTAGTCTACCTCTTGTATACGGTCCAAGGATCGGATATTGTCTAGTGTATCAAGAGATGGTGAAAGTCCTCCATGCAAACAAAAGATCTACAATGCAAAAAGGTAATGATGTTTGGATGTTTGTAAAGACGATACAATCAAACAATATTTAATTCAAAACAAACCTGACTCTCGATCAGTGCTGTAAGGGGAAGATAATCAAAAAGGTCAGTGAAATACTTCCACACATTTGCATTTCCGTACTTCCTCAAGCATTCATCATAGAACCCATAACTGTGGAGTAAAGAGATTGTAATAAAATTATTTGTGTTTTAAGTTGATGAAGTTTCACTACGAGTGTGGCCGAATATTTAAAAAATGGAAAATTAAAGTACAGTGAATCGAGGTGGCCAAATATATGAAAATGGAAAATCAAGGCATAACCCTGAGGATCTACGTAGAGCCTAGTGGTAAAGGTGTATCCCTTACCATAACTCAATCACAAATTCAAATCCTAATCCCCTCCCCCCATTCTTTATAGATACACGCGAGGACGCTCACACATGCAACTACGGTAAAAATAAACAAACAATAGACACTGTACAAATCTGTTCCTTGCTTGATACTTTTCGACATCATACCAATCATCCAGGACCATTTGCATATATCATTTACAATTTACCCAAGTTCATTCTATTTAGATTTATCTTCTCAACACATGCACTATCAAAAGATATACAGATATCGGCCACGAAATGCCCTGCATTGTCATCGCAATTCTTTACTCAAACTGCATAGCCAAACTAACAACCTACTATGAAATTTCTGTTGTGATAAGTTTTTTAATATTATTCAACAAGTCATCCTTCTCAATTTCATGGAGCTTAACAATAACATCTACCAGCTTCTGACTTCTGAAAGTAGAAAAAACACTTGAGCGCTATAACAGTATAACACAAAAGGTTTCTTGCAAAAAGATGATCATATACACGTGAGTGAATAAGCAAAAAAAATCTTCAAGTAGTATGTATATTATTGAAGAACCCAAGAGTAGGTCGCAAGTTGGCTCATATTAACTGATCTATCTGTATAGAGATCTGAGAACACCAAGGAGTTGAGAAATATATGTACTACGTAACTACAATGTTTTGTACTACGTAACTACAATGTTTCATTAAGATGAGGATTTAGGAATATCATTTACCAAGCAAGAAAAGAAATGTCAGGGTATTTTTTTTCAATAGCAAAGAATACATTTATATCTGATCCATACTATTTTGTAGCTAGTATGAGATTCATAATTAATTTCTTTGCTAATTGATTATAGTCTTTGAAAATTATAAGCAGTAAAGTGTTTAACTAGATACTATTGCAGAAAAATGGGCTTTTATCAGATTTAAAATGATAATTTTTTTTAATCTATTAATACTGAAAAACAAACATAACTTGTACATGGATAACATAATTTCATCAATCAACTCCACAATGCAGGTGTTCTTAAGCATAAGTTGGAAAACCAAATATTGCAACAGAATATCAAAATTCCACATAAGCATCATACTTGAAGGCCTAAGTCTTACACTTGAGTTATTTGCCGGCTTTCGTGATTCCCTCTAAGTATTGTGAGTCTATCTCTGTAACGGACCTTTAGAGCCACCAACAGAGAGACAGTCTCCACCGAATAGTATCCACGATCTGCATTAATACACAAAACAATGATTATTAATACTAGATTATTCATTGTTAGGTGATAAATGAATTAAAAAAAAGCTGCAACTCTCAAGTAGAACAAGTAAAAAGGTACATCACCACAAAACATCAACCTAAGAGGCGGCGGCAAACAATAAATGAAGGAAAGGCTGATAGAAAAAGCATACATTAATTAAAGATAATTAGAGAGTGTGCACAAATATGTCTAAGTGTGCAATTAAAGATGCTTTTGACTCATACGTAATTTCAACTATCTCCCATCAAAAACTTTATCACAAAGTAGCATCATTGCATATCAGATGATATTAGCAACGGTGGCTTAGTGGACATTTTCAAGTTGCTAGAGAAGTTATTTTCCTTATTCCACAAATTAGGGAATAACTTGCAGTGCGCTGTCTAACTTAACACCACTCTCTTTAGCACACATCACTCCATTCTCATTGGGCAAACAAAGAGTTCACCAGTAGTTGGATTATAACATGATTAATACCACTGATCTGTAAAAAAAGATCCACTTTTGCCACAAACTCCAAATAGTGAGCTTAAAGATGAGATCTACCTTCAATTCCTCATTCCGAAACTTGCAAAATAAATCTTAAAACATAATTCATATAGTGAACTATCAGGTTACAAACACAGTAAATTCAGACGAGAGATATGTAATAGAAACCTAAAAATTTCACCATCATAATTCATACCCAACATCATTCCTATACTAGAACCATCTACTTGCAACCATAGCGAATCCAGTCAACATATACGTGAGCCAATGGTATAGAAAGCTACAAAGTTCAGCAGAAATTTCCAAAAACAAAATACTGATATCTAAAAATTAATAAATACAATTCAAGAATCCTCCAAAAAATAAATACTCAATTCAGAAAATTCTCAGAAACATTATATTTCTATTCTGTAAACAAACACTAACACAACACAAAGAATACCTTACTCAATTCCGCAAATTTCACCAAGCAAAACCAATTCACACTACTAGAACTGAATAAATCATAATACAAAACCACAATTGAACATGAAAAACACGATATCTCACCAACATAATCTCCCATGAAGAGGTAATTAGTATCAGGAGGGTTTCCACCAATCCGAAAGAGCTCAATGAGGTCATAAAACTGTCCGTGAATATCACCGCAGACCGTAACAGGACACTTAACAGGTTGAACATTCCATTCCTCCACCAGAATAGCCCTAGCTTGATCGCACAGCGTCTTCACCTCTCCTTCACTCAACGCCTTACATTCCATCAATTGCTCGATCTGATGATCTAGATCCGCGTGCGAAGGCATTTTTCTCTCTCTTCTCTCTCTCCCCCTCTCTCTCGCTATGTATATCTCGCTCTTGTATCTCTACTCTCTCCGATCTGATCAATCACAGATCCACAATCACATCATCAATCAAACTCATACAGATTCAAATATTCATAAAACTATACACACGAATATGTATGTATATGTGTATGCATAGATTGTATACTTACCGAGTCTCCACAGCATCAGAGATGAATCGGTCGGCGAGTTGTTATCGTCTCAGATGTTTCCAACATTCATCTCGCTTACTTTCTCTCTCTAGAAAGTAGAAATGATTATTTTTTATTTATGGTATTTATACTTTTTTACATTTGTTTTTTATTGAATATGTGTGGTATCTTGGAGAAGAAAACGCTGTAAAGACTAAAGCAAATATTTTTATATTTTATATTTGGAGTTGGAGGAAACAAAGTTTAAGATGAATGTATTTTCAAAAAAAAAAAAGTTTAAGATGAATGTAATTGCAAAATGAAAGCATGGTGGACACTTTTTTGTGTATTTGAAAAATTTATAATTGAGTCAAAAGCATTAAAATTAACAATTATGGTGAGTCACGATTTGCATGTAATGTGCAGTAAAATAGATGGCTGGAATTGAACGAGTCTAAATTTAGATAAAGCGTGTGAAGACTGAAGACCAGTTTTCTGACCTTTGTCTAATAAATGAACGACATGAGTATATGTTTTCGCAGCTTTAAAAAGTAGTAGCACACTCATCTTGTGTATTGATAATTGGTTAATTGTACCGGTTATTTATTTATTTTTTATAATTTAGAGGAAGTAGCAAAAAAAAATAAAAAACAGCAAGTAATATGTTTCAATTCTTTGGGACTTCCATTCAGTTTAAATCACGGTCCTCTATAAAATAGCAGTTCATTTTGAGAATAATTTTTTTCTAAGAACATCTCTACAGCGATGACATGGTCAAATTGATATAAAGTAATATGATTTATGTAAAATTTGTTAAACTCGCAGGTCTTGTCATGTCATAGAAATTAACTATATTTTATAAGTAATATTTTTATCATTGTTTCAATTTATGATAAGTAAAATATATATTTAACATGATAACAATGAAATTTTTTTACAAGTTATAAATCTGACAAATATAATCGAGGCGGGTTAAAATCACACCCAACAACCATCTTGTTAGAGTTCAATTTGTTTACAAAAATTCTATAAGTTTTTATTCACGATATCTTTATCTATTTTTAGTTATAAAAGTTATCCATAACTACTACTAGAGATAAAAAAAATACTAATTCTTTTGGTATTTGGGCCAACTTATTTGGTCTCTTTAATGTAAAGGATATTATAATTTAGAGTGATGCTATGTATGTCAATTTTAAAAGAATATATATATGAATATTATATTGATTAATTTTAAATAGATAATTTATGTACAGACATGATTCTCTTATCATTAATATGAATGAATTCAATCAAAAGAGAATAATTTTATGATCTTTGATCGTTTTCTTAATTTATTCTAGTTAAAATATTAATTAAAATTAACAAATAATTTTATTGATCCTGCATAGCTTCACCAAAAATTTCTATTAATAAATCAAAATCTCTGTCACCATAATATTGACCAACTTATTGGTCTCTTTGATGAAAGATATATTTGATGGTTTATTCTATTCGTACTAAACACAATTAAATATTTCGATTTTAATTTATGTATTAGGCCTTTTGAGTTTTATTTTTTAACAATTATTTGTATTGAATTTCTAATTTTAAAACTTAACTAGACAACTCCATCTTTTTTTGTCTAAAAAGAAAACATTTTTATTAAGCGGAACATAATATAGTTGAAACGAATCCAGCAGGTCGATACAACTAAGTTGGAAAACAAATAATATACTAAAAATGATTAGCTTATTTGTTTCATGATCGTTCAATATATAAAATTTAAAATTTCATTAAATTAATAATACAACCGCAGATATAATCCAAATTGCACCGTCCTCTAAATCATAATACCTTTAAATGTTATAATTGACATATGTTTTTTCATATAAAATCTACATATTATTTAGATATTGTGATTACCGTATAAATTATGGTGTCAAAATCTAATCTAAGCTACTTGAATGACCAAAAACAACCAAAACTGTAAAAGAAAAAGCCGTGAAAAAGGCCAGCACAACCCTTTTCTTTTTCAGGTAAAAATACAGAGCTTTAGTTAATTCATGCATTTCACTTTAGTTTGAGCACATGCAGTCACGTTCCAGATTTTATAAATTACACAATGTTCAGATGAAGTGTTTGCTTGTACATTGCAATCATATTTTGATCTTCAGTGATTGTACGTACGTTTAGTTACTAATGGAGAAAAGCTTAACCAAAATCATGGAACTCAATACTTTTACACTCTAATTAATTATATATAAATCTTACACTTAAAAAGGTAAGACAAGGCGTAAAACATACTCTAAGCCGTTGCGTTATATATATTGCACTGTCTTCTACATATTTGTGTTTCAAGTATGTGAACCGTATTGTCACTACGACTAGGCTTGGCCAGGGGGTCTTCCTGAATTTCCAGCTTTCCTGTTTAATTGTAAAAAATATATATTATATAAAAGTGTTGGAAAACTGTAAAACTGTGAGTATTTTATACTATGATCCATTAGGTGATTGAACATATATACTGCTGTGTATATAGATGCTATATATAAGTGATATATTAACACATGTTTACGAAATTGTGTAGTTCTAGTTAAAATTTGGGAGAATGATCGACAAAAGCTAGCGCAAAAGTTTGGAAGAATTCCTGATAGTGATAATTATCGGGTAAACTTAGAGAACAAATTAAAGTGGTACACTGGTACTATTCATATACGATATCGCTCAAAGATTGATCCAAGTGAAGTGACAGAATAAAGCGAAGGAATTTACTTTCTTTTTTACTTTATTACTTCTGTAAATATCTTAAAATTCTGCAACTTTATTAATCATGCCATGCATATTACTCCGCAAGAGACAAAACATTAATTTGTATTGAACAAGCTTGGCGAAATCCGCAATTAAAAAAATGGGGATTACAATAATAAAATTTTGAAGAATAGATGAAACCAAAAATTAATTTTAAAGAAAATATGCCGATTTTCAAAGGCCACTGGACTGTAACACAACCCTCATCCTATCCCTTAGTTATAAGCCATGCTTGTCAAAGAAAAAGAATTATAAGCTTTAATCATATCACACCAGTACTACTTCTTAGCTAGATGCATAATATATATAATTATCTTGTAAGAAAAAGAAGTAGGTGCATAATATTGAAATTATTTTGTTATAAGCAATCATGAAATTATATATTTTATAAAGAGATGGACATACCGATTATGGATGGGGTCAGGACCATTAGGCACTCTTCTTTTGTTCATGTTGAAGTTAAAATCTGAGTTTGGACCTGGGACTTGCAGCTTCTTAGCTAAGGTATGATCTATCACCTTCATCTGTTTCAAGCCTCCTGCTTCTGATTCGGACAAGTTGATCCAGTTTGTTTCTGATTTAACACTACTTTCTATCATCCCACCCGCCAAAGACAAAACAAAGCCTAGCAAAATTAGTATGGCAAACAAAGCCCTAAAAAACCCTAATCCACCACCATTTCCCATCTCTTTGTAGCTCCTAACACAGAACAGAACAGAGGCTTTGTTATACATGCATGTATGTATAGTATCTATGATATCATACTCAATATACATTCGAGAGCTGAGATTGAAGGTAAAATAATTTGGTGCATGTAATGGTTGGAGTAAAAGAAAGGGAGAAGCAAATGATGAAAGCTACTCAGGCAATTAATGAATGTTTTTAGGTAGATTTGTACATATCTAGGGGAGCTAGCTAGCTTTTCTTTATAGGTAGGAGTAGGAGTGTGTATTATATTCTATTCGCTTTGCCCTTTTAGAGTCGCTAGCTTGTGATTGGATATAACTGTCAAAGACCATCTATGAGAACAGATGTTCGAACCTAAAGCATAGTCACAGATTTTATATGGTTTTAGTGAAGATGAAATGTGTACCATGGTGGATATATAGGTGTTCGTTTCAAATTTTTTACCAGACAAATTGACAATAACTTGCCTGAAATCCATGTATAAAACATTATTGACCCCAACTTACAAACCGGAATAATTTATTGATACTATTTATATAAAAATGTATAAACTATTTTCTGGTTCATAGATTAGATTTTTAAAGTAATTTTTTTAATTTTCTGTTACCTTTATTTTATTTTTAAAATTTTGACTTGATAAAAATGTAAAATATTCACCTCAGAAAATAATTAACAATATTTTATTATTATACTATTATTTTATAAAAAAATATGTCACTACAAACTATCAATAAATTAATTCAAAATTATTAGATAAAAAAACTTCTGAGCTACTCCCTAATTCGTAAAGAATTATATTTTTTTAAATTAAGCAAAACAACTTATATTTCCCTTCAGCTAGGGTCTATTTATACCACTGGCAACAACACATGAAAAGGAAAAAAGGGAGTCCGTAATGATCAATCATTCCTAAGGTAGAAATAATGATATGATAGATGAGTAGATTCTTCGACAAACCCCCCTCAAAGCAGTCAACATTAAAATCTGAGCCCTCTTGGCGTTTGTGTATGCTCCCAATCCCATTCTCTACAATAACAACATGCATGAGTCATTGAAAGCAGCAGATCTAATATCTAAGTACGGTTTTTCTGTGGTGTGACCATGGACACATGAGTACGGTTTTTCTGTGATGTGTCCATGACCACATGCTAAGCGCGAAAATTTTTGTATTTAGACCAACCACACCAATCAAAATGTCCAAATCTAAAATTTCCGCGCTTAGCATGTGCCCATGAGACAAACCCATCTAAGTAACCTTTTAGAGTAACAAATACGAGTCGTAGTCGAAGCTAGGTAGATTACTCTCATCAATATTTCCACGAAGTACCATTACAGTTATCAAAGGAATATATAGTGGCCAAATTTTGCAGTTCGTTCTAGTAGCCTAGCTATTCTTTTCCGGCAGTGCATGTAAAGATTTTAGGTCGAATGAAGACGTCATTAACGGACACCGATGTGTTTATTTCTCTATACGAGATTTGGAGTGGCTTTTGGAGATCATTTTCCCTTCAGCAATCTCAGATATTGTCTACATAATTAAATATACAACATACTTTTATTAGGCATAAATTAGAGCAACTAGCTTGCTTTTTTCTTTTTTTTTGCCAGAACTAGCTTGCTTTTTATTCTTACTTTCATCTCTTTCAGATTCGCATATAACTAAAGTCGGCTCCGACATTTTATATACTTGCTCAAAATGCTGAACGACAGCTGGAGAAAGTTTGTCCTTTGGCCATACATGGAGTCATTTTAGTGCTTCTTCTTTAGATACTCAGCTTCATTCGCAAGTTAAATTCATTACATAATATATCACCCATATATTTCCCATCGACCATCGTTGAAGTTTACTCTTCGATTATTGAAAAAGTTCTTATACATAAAACCTTTTATGTATATCTTGCAAATAGAGTTTAGTTCAATGAGACACAAGTTTACTGCCAAGACAATAATGCATGTCATTTAAATATCAGCTCAGTTTGTGGGGAAAAAAAAGAGGAAAATATATCAGCTCAGAGTACACTAAGGTGACCAGAATTCAATAGAACTGATCCAAATAAAAACCTCTCTTTACATCTGAGCTGGTTTGCCCGAGTGGTTAAGGGGGAAGACTTAAGATCTTCTGCACATAAGTGCGCGTGGGTTCGAACCCCACAGCCAGCAGTGTTTTATTTGTACTTTCAGCTTTTTTTATTATACGAACCATTTCATTGATTTTTATCAATTCTTGTGCTCAAAACTTTCTTGTGGAGAAAAGAGGAGAGTATAATACACCAATTTTCATTTTGCGGTTCAGATCATCATGTAAATTGATGTTAATATTTTTCCTACTATTACAATGACAGCTACTTTGTTTTCCAATCTATGATCATACCTTATGAGCAGCCTACGACTTGCACCTGAAGCTGGGAAGATGCATATGATGAAGCAATTAATTGCCTGCAGTTTATTTTCCGCCATTATCCTTCAACGAAGTCTTAGCTAGTTAGCTATGTTCTTTTAAAAAATAAATTCAAAAAATCTCACACACACACATATATTCAAATTTTTTGTATTGAAATATAGACAGATTTGTATCCGAATTATTAATTTAACAACCTAGTGTTAGAGCATCTTGGTCATGACACATTTTGGTATAACTTTTATATTCTTTTTGAATTTTTCAAAAATTGTTTTGTTGTGATATATATAATAAAATATAAATGAGATATAGATGAAATAAATTTGTTTTGTTAGGTATATGAGGATATATTTGGTATTTTGAAAAATCTAAATTAGTACAAAAATTATACCAAACGGACATTTGATATAAATTTGGTATGACATTATTCATATGGCACAAAATCTTACTATATTAGAGTTGTGATGGAACAGTTTTTACACGAAAAATTACGGAGTTTTGGTGTTGGTTTGAGTCTCAAACATGCTCTTAGTAAACTTATGGTATACAATAACTTCTGTAATTTGTTGGCCTAATTTGTATACTTAGTGCAGGTTTTTTTTTTTCTTTCTGTTTTATCTAATTATGTCCTATATTACATGGTAAAAGTTTATTAGTTGCTTAAATACCAATCTTTTGGCCTTATAATTTACTAGAACAAAAACTTGGAACAAAACTGAGCAGATGCTTGATTAGCATCCCATTGCTTTGTTGGCCTTGACTGATTTATCTACCACAGTGCCATCATTCCCAGCAAGTGCTGTATATTTATCTTTTCTTGTAAATGTGGTGCACTCATAGGATAGAGTAGCTGCAATCACCCTTTGAATGTAGTTTGCTACTTCATGGCTTGGCTTTCCTGAGCTGCATGTTAACTCTTTTGGCAACTTATGCAGAAAATTTACGACGTACTCCGGGCTAGGATTCATGAAGAAGTAAAACGTGTCCATCCCTTTCCACCCTCTTGCTGTTGTCCCATGGAACATACTCATCCGGTTTTCCATAGCTACTGGGACTAGTTCATCTGTTAATTCAGCAAACATGGCGGAAAATCTAAGGAGGAAGGGCTCGCGACAAGTAGTTCCCTCGGGGCATATAGCCAGGTCTCCTTCTTGTAACATTTTCTTGATCATTGAGGCATCAGTGACGCGGTCCCTGCTAAGTCTAACTGTTTTGATTGGTGAGATGATTTCGGATAGTCTGGAGACAGAGTATGTTACTGCAGCAATTGGTCGGCCAAGGGCAGTTGAGAGGAAGATTGGGTCTAGGAGGGTTCTGTGGGAGCAGATAAAAAGGACTCCTGATTGGTCATTGGATTTTTTGACTGGAGGAGGTGGGGTGCCCTTGATGGTGACACGGACACCAAGTGCTAAGAAAGCATAGTATACGACTGGCATGGGAAGTAATGCTCCTGCAGCAACGCGCAGAATGGAAAGGATGATGCCTATAGGGATCCAAAGGATGGTGATTAGTGCTACGAGAGGTGTTGGTTTTTGCACCAGACGACCATCGTGGAAGATGACGGGCTTGGGGAGCTTGTCCTTTGTTACGGCCTCAACCTCTGGTTTAGGTGGCACGATGTAACCCTCCTGCAGGTATTCTTTTAAAATTAAATGTGGATTTGCTATTAAAAAAATTATGCTTGATATTTACTTCATAAGATTGATGGTCCTTTTTTTAGTTAATTAGATAGATAAGATACTTTTCAGTTATTTTTGATTTAGGAATTATATTGCAAACCTTGCACAATGCCATGAAAGGAAAATCAGTATGCCTGTCCCCTAGGCCTATCTCTGGTTGAACCTCCCCGAAAGCTTCTCTAAGAGCATTGGCTTTATTCTCCCCGACAAGTACCCCTGGTTTGAGAACAAATCCTGTTGCTCTGCCCTTGTAGGTTCCTATTTCTGTTCCCAAAACTAAATCAGTTTCCAAGAAACCTTTCAGAAATGATTCCACCATTATTCTTGGATTCGCTGTGAGAACACAACGCTTTCCACATGCTGAGAATACGCGATATGATGTAGGATGGAGGTCAGTTGAGTAGAATTTAGGCAGCACAGCCCGTGCCACAGATTCTATATCAGAAATTTTCATCCCAGCAAATGTTGCGAAGATAAGTACTTGGATGCCAGCAGACTCAGAGACAAAGTAGTATAAAATTCCAGCAAGTGGTGAACATAAGAGCAGAAAGAGAAGCCTTAGAACCCCTCCAGCCTCAAATGCAATTAAGGCAAAATAAGGAAACGAGCTACGACCTCTGAGCAAAGTTCCATCTAAGTCTGCAACCACAGTGTCTTTTTCTCTGCCAAGTGATGAACAATTCTCAACTGTTGAAAAGTTTGTGATAGCCATTGTCAGTTAGAAGTACCCAATACTCGTAAACAGTTGAAAATGAGAGATTTATTTGAATCTTATTTTGCTTCATATTCAAGTTTATATATAGATGTTAGTTGCAAAGCATGTAGGGTGGCGAATATGGAAAAAAATGACAAAACAATGTTGGCGAAGAAGTTGAGGAGCCAGAATTGATTAAAAATCCCTGAATCTGGAGGATTCACCAAGGACAAGAATGTACGTTGATATGCCTTTTAGTATAGACCGCCTGTCGATGTCTAGGCATTACTAATACTCCACATTATATATAGAATTTGAATTCATATTGCCTTTTTTTTAATTCTTAAAAAAAGTTAAACAGATGCATACAAAGATACAAATTTATAGTATGAAGCAAGTAGTTGGTTGAATGACAATTGATTACGAACTGTAGAGCTGATTTTTGATAGGCAAGCTGAAATTGTTTCTGTCATAGAACAAAGTGTTGATTTCAATTTATAGGTATTATCACCGAATTTATGTAAACTGGAGATTTGGACCTTCCTCGAACTATGCTGATGCGGAGGACTAGTGCACCAGGTACAACTTAATTTAGAAGAAAAGGGTAGAAGAAGAATACTGGGTCATGTGTTGAAGCATATAAACAAAGTATCTCTGTATTAGCTAATTCCATATCCCATAGGAGTTGGAAATTGTCTGTGTCATAGCAAGTCCGAATTGATACTTCCAATGAAGCTGAAAGTGAAATTGATATTGAAAGTGAATATACTACGAGCTAATTTCAACATGTGAAACTGATCCCAGGTATACATATTTTTACTGTGGAGATTACTATGTTAGGACAAGGGTTTCATTATGCTGGTCGTTGTCATCTGTGGATTTAGTAGTGTTAAAATTGAAGAGAATGGCCAAGTGTGCTTAAGTCTTTTATTCATGAGTGTTAAAATCTAGCAAATGCGATGACAATAATATCTTAAAAGAACTTTTTCCTGTCTGAAAGTCCTTCAACTTGGCAGTGGATATATAAACTATCAAAGGAAGTAAAAGCAAGTTAAAATATCAGAGCTAGTAAGTGCATATATACAGTTTACACAAGTAGATTGGAACACTGCATCGATGCCTTCACCTCTTTTACTTCATTTATTTACTAGTTATCCATTTTCTTTTTACTTCTTTATATGATGTCTTAGTTATTTACTAGGTATCCATTTATTTATTAGGAACATAACAGATTTCAAAGAGAATACCGATCCTCCTTTTGTAGGAGTGCTGAAATGATGGAATACCAGTACATATAGTTTCATTCCAATGATGAAATTCGCCATTGTTGTAGGACATGATATGAACAAGTTGTTTGCTTTGAAGGAGGTCATGGGAGCATAGCAAACAGTTTTCATCATGAAGGTGAGCCGATATATGTCGCATTTTACATATGCACTAGTGCAGATATTGATGATGATTAGCTCCATTCTCACCATCAAATAATTGCACTTCATTTCATTCCCATTACAAATGATCATGCATAACCATATTCTGTAGAAACTAGCAATTCCACAATTATACAATATTACGGAACTTTCATCACCTGCACCAGTGGTCTAGTGGTAGAATAGTACCCTGCCACGGTACAGACCCGGGTTCGATTCCCGGCTGGTGCATTCTTTTTTGTCAGAATACGTTTCTTTATTTTCTGTACGGGTTGAGTGTACAACTCTTAACTGCTTCAAATACAGAATTTACACCGTATAAGCAAAATTGTCTGTAAAAGTCCAGTCTTTCCGTTTGGATTTTTGTTTTTAAATTTTAAGCATCTAGAAATTTATGAGTTCATTTTCATTGCAATACTAACAGAAGTCCACTTCTTACAAGTCTTTGGCTGTTTGGTACTCGTAATATTCTTACACACATCATTGCTCACGTCACAAGCCACACTACTATCTGCTAGTAGTATATATATGCTGGCTTTGATTATTCATTCACTTGCAATTCTCTATTATTACCAATCTATAGAAAAAATTTAACAAATCGATGGCTGCTGTGAAGCTTCTTGGATTCTGGGCTAGTCCTTTTGTGAACCGGGTTCAGATAGCTCTGAATCTGAAATCCATAAGCTATGAATACATTGAACAGAATCTACGTTCCAAGAGCCAACTCCTTTTGGAATCCAATCCTGTTCACAAGAAAGTCCCTGTACTTATTCATGGTGACAAAAACATCTCCGAGTCTGTTGTGATTGTTCAGTACATTGATGAGGCGTGGAATGATGGCCCTTCCATTCTTCCTTCTCATCCTTATGATCGCGCCAATGCTCGATTTTGGGCTGCCTATGTTACTGATAAGGTAATTACAACGTTTAAATGTTCCGGTAGGTCAAGGCTTTGATAGAGTTGGTCATCCAACATGTTAGATGTATAAGATCCGTTTAGTGGCTTCTTTCATTTTATTAAGATTTTGGTAGAGTTGGTCGTTTAACATATAGGCCATCGTATATTTAGTTTAGATCTCAATTTTTTATTGTTTTGTTTCTGATCAAAGGCTGAGTAGGGTTCAATGTACATGAGCATAGTTTTTTTTTTTTTCTAAAAACGTTCTAATGTAATTGACATATGAAATTTTGCAGTGGTTTCCGCTAGTATCAGAGTACAGAACAACAGAAGGAGCCGAGGCAAAGGCAGCAGTGAGGGAGAAAATTCTTGAAGGACTGGTAATTTTGGAGGAGGCTTTTGTGAAATTCAGCGAAGGGAGAGGTTACTTTGGCGGGGACAATATTGGTTACATTGACATTGTACTTGGAAGTCTTCTGGGGTGGCTGAGGGTAAGAGAAGTGACACAGGGTGTTACATTCCTGGACAAGACCATAGCGCCAGAGCTTGCTGCCTGGGCTGATAGGTTCACTTTGCACCCTGCTGTCGCTGATGTATTGCCAACTACGGAGAAACTGATTGAGCTCATCAACGGTTTCACCAAATCTAAGTGATTAAGCTTATGCGACAACAGGATTTGTACCCTTCAGATTTTGGAGAGGTTTATGTAGCACCAGTTTTATGTGTCTTTTTAAGGTTGTATCTTTCAAATTTGACAGATTTTATCAAGTTGATGCAAATTTTGTTGTTTAATTATGAATAAAGTAGCAAGTATTTAAGCTGAAATCATATATCTACATTAACAGAAACTTTGAATTGCTACTATTCCTAGTTGCAGAATGCGGATTAATGGCTTCTCCCCTCTAGGTGTTCTTACACCAGTTTCAATGGGAATGGTAAGAGCTATTCGTCATATAGGCGGTAATCAGTTTCACTATCAAGCAAGCTATACAGATTTCAAACTGTGTTTTCTGAGGATTAATTGAATTCAGAAAACAACATTTTCGTGTCTTGATTACTATATATCTCTGCAATTACAACACAATTTTCTGAAAAAGAGACACGTGCCTGAATCTTTTCAAGGTGCTTCCCAAGGAAACAATATTATCGAACAGAATTTTACCATTAAAAACAATAATCTCTCTGGAGAAGTTCAAAATGATCATGAAGAGGCTCAAACATCACAATAGGGATCTTCCTAAATTGAGTTAACATTTGTTAAGGACATAACAAATCACAATAGGACACGTGATATGAATTAGTTGGTTTCTATAATCTGTAGTCCATGGAGGTAAAAATGACCGGACATGAAGAGATGTGATACAAGTAAGTTGTTTACTCGGTCTATGGAGGTGGTAATGTATAAAACGAATCTAGCAAATCATTTACCTCCTAAATTTGTGGTAAGCATTTGCATTTCTCTGCCCCACAAATCTTCACCTAAATAGTCAAACAAATACTGCTACACACTTTGACGATCAATAACTTCCTGGTAAATTGGACGCGCTAACGCACGTGTGTCTCCTCAAAGTGACAAAGTCTAAGCCTCAGGGGCGGCTCTTTACGTACCGGAATTAATATATATAATTTATTTAAGTATTTGGATGAATTTATTTAATATATTTGATAATATATAAAATAGAATGTTATAAGAAAAAAACGTAAAAAAAAAGGGTAGAATTTTTATCAAAAAAATTAGCTTACTCAACTTTAAACTTCTCTCTCCAAAACTTTAAACTTCTCTCTCCAAAAGTCACAAATTGGACCTTCTTAAAATTTATTCCCTCCGTCCCTCTCAATTCTTAACATTGGGGATGGGGGCGTGACACGGACTTTAATGCGCTTAAAAAACGTAGTTCTATAATTTTTTTTAAAAATTTTATTTTTCTGAATAAAAATTTAGTGTCTAGATTTTTATCCAGGAAAAGAAAATTTTAAAAAAAAAGTTATAGAACTATGTTTTATAGGCGCATTAAAGTGCGTGTCAAGCAGTGAAAAAAAAATGTTAAGAAATGAGTAGAACAGAGGAGTATGAGAAAAGTTGACGATCCTAATTCTGGGTCGACAAATTGGGACTTAATATTATTCTTCGTTTCTTACACACTTCATTGCTTACGTCACAAGCACAATGTCGCCCCATATAAAGCAAGCCATGTATGCTTTCATTTCTCATTCAACTTAAACATCTCTATCACTATCAATCAACACAAAACATACTCTATCAAATCAATGGCTGGTGTCAAGCTTCTTGGATTCTGGGCTAGTCCTTACGCGAACCGGGTTCAGATAGCTTTGAATCTGAAATCCATAAGCTACGAATACATTGAGCAGAATCTCCGTTCCAAGAGCCAACTCCTCCTGGAATCCAATCCTGTTCATAAGAAAGTCCCTGTGCTCATTCATGGTGACAACCCCGTCTCAGAGTCCCTTGTGATTCTTGAGTACATTGATGAGGTTTGGACTCAAGGTCCATCCATTCTTCCCTCTGATCCTCATGATCGTGCCGTTGCTCGCTTTTGGGCTGCCTATATTACTGATAAGGTATTCTTAACACTATAAATATTTAGTAACTAGATCACAATTTATTTTAGATTTTGTTTCTAGTCTAAAGGCTGAGTAGGATTCAATATTCTTGACCATGTCTTATTTATTTTTAATTAACTCCAAAATGTAACTGACATGAAATTTTGCAGTGGTATCCGCTAATATCAGAATACAGACTAGCGGAAGGAGCTGAGGCAAAGGCCGCGGTGAAAGAGAAAATTCTTGAAGGAGTAGTGCTCTTGGAGGAAGCTTTTGTGACATGTAGCCAAGGGAAAGGTTACTTTGGTGGGGAGAATATTGGTTACATTGACCTTGTACTTGGAAGTCTTTTGGGTTGGCTGAGGGCAAGAGGAGAGACACAGGGTATCACATTCCTGGACAAGACCAAAGGGCCAGAGCTTTCTGCTTGGGCTGATAGATTCAGTTCGCACTCTGCTGTCACTGGTGTATTGCCAACTTCTGAGAAAGTGATCGAGTTCATCAAAAGTTTCACCAGGCCTAACTGATCAGGCTTTTACGACTTAATAATTTGTTTCCTTTGGTGGCTTTCGGAGAGATTGATATAGGACCAGTTTCATGTTGCTGTGCCTAGCTGTTGTTTTTTAAGGTTGTACTTTTCTTAATTATTGCCAAGATTTCATAATGGTAATGCAAGTAATTGTTGTTTGCAAGAGCATAAGCTAATATCATACTGTATATCATTGCATCAGTATCTTCCAATGTTCTTGTAGCTTCATCCCACCAACCTAAATTGCATAATCTCTGGATCAGCGGAGACATCACTGTGATGAATGATGATCGACTTTAGGAAAAAAGAAAAGCTTAAAATAAGTGTTTCTTGCCTAAAATAAAAAAAAATGAAGTAGAAGTTAGAAGCATGTCAAGACTTATAAGTGATTAAAGTGTTGGGGAAGGAAGTAGAAGCCCTGAAACAAAGCTAGTATTCCTAACTTTTTATAAATACTTCTTGATTTTTTACACAAACCATACGAATAAGTGCTTCTGACTTATAAACCCAAACGTCTGGCTTTTAAGCGGTAGTCAAACACCCACATACAATTAGAAGAGGACGTTTAAACAAAACAATCTTAGTCATACTCATACCTGACGGGAAAAGATACATTTTTCTATATAGTCAGGATCATACATTCATACTCATAAATAAATAAATAAACACGTAGAATTATCAATGAATGAGTCACAATCAATGCTTATTTCTAAGTTAGCCAAATAAAAGCTGTTACAAATCACAAGCTAACAACTCGTGACTTTCTTTGCTGCTGCTTGCACCTAATGCCTAAACAAATATCAACCTGTCTATTTCTCTGTCGACTAATTAACTTCCCACGCAATACACATAATACCCACATGTCCGTATCACCAAACCGTGTTGTTTTTGTGTTTACTATCGCTACAGCCACCTGTCTATCTTACGTGTGATTGTCCTGCTGGCCACCATTCACCAATGTCTTCGATTCCGTTATGTTTTGTACGCGTGTTCGTTTCATTTTCTCCCAACCAATAAATAGTACTAACTCACTCTTTACTATAACCACAAGTTAAGTATTCAAGTTAAGTATTCAACTCCTCAACAGAAGTGATCACTTGGATTCCAGCCTTTTCGTGGAATGGAAATCTTTCAGAGTGCCAATGCGGTTCGGCTCAGGAGCAGTCACGGGAAGTACTTAACCGCCCATGACGACGAAGAGTCTGTTACTCAAGGCCGTCATGGTGACGCCAAGGCTGCGAGGTGGACAGTGGAAGTTCTCCCAGCTGATTACACCAATCACAATATAATTCGGCTCAAGAGCTGTTATAACAAGTATCTCACGGCTGATGATCAGCCATTCCTGTTTGGAATGACGGGGCGAAAAGTTACTCAGACTGTACCGGACAGGCTGGACTCGTCTGTTGAATGGGAGCCTTTTAGAGATGGAAAGAATCAGGTGAAGCTGAGAACTCGATACGGTGAATTTCTTCGGGCTAATAGGGGGCTTCCTCCGTGGAGAAACTCTGTCACTCATGACATTCCTCGGAGGACTGCAACACAGGATTGGATTTTTTGGTACGTCGAAGTTGTGGAGACTGATATGTTAAAGCCAGAGAAGAATTTGATTCTTCACTCTGATTCTTTCAGTTCTTCTGAATCTAGCGTGCCTTCTACTCCTTCCAGTTTATCCGGACCTGAGGTTTGATCCTTTATCTTGCATAAAGTCATGAACTTGATTTTTTTTTTTTAATCATGTTAAATTATTAGTGATGAGCTTAAATTAGTACCAAGGACTGACATTTAACTTTTCGTGGAAATACAGTCGGCTGATTCACCTGCAAGTTTACCGCGAAAGAAAGGAGATGGGAGGCTCATATATTATCATGTTTGTAATGAATACGGGGAAGTGGATGAAGAATTGGATGAGCTTGTGATTACCTTTAGGGGGAATGGGGTAAATGAGTTAACTAAGAGGTTGGAGGATGAGACTGGACTCACTGATATCACCGTGTGTTCGCGGAGTCCATTAAATGGGAAGCTTTACCCTCTCAGATTACAGCTTCCTCCCAATAACGTGACTATGAATGTTGTTGTAGTTCAATCTTCTTTAATAGGTGAGCTTTCGAATTGAATAATCCTATGTTATTCAAGTCAATCTAATTTCATAATCTTTTGCTAGTTAATCTTGTCTCATCTTGATCTCTTCTGTAACAGTGGCTTAAAGCTTGGCAAAACGCGAAAGGCCTTATAGGGTTAGAGTTAGTTTTTGCCATTTCAACAAGACATGGGGGAACTCCTGCTCTGCACAGGTGACAGCAGGCTTGTTCTCTGTGCTGGAAATGGACGATCAGTTTCAGAAGCTTCTAGCAACATATATAATTTGTGTATGAGTCAATTACTTAAACGATGAAAAGTGAAGAGTGAATAATGGTGGAAGCTGTATATTTAATCTTTCTGTATGTTCATGTTACGTTTTGAATAGCAAAAACTTATACTTGTCCTCAGTATTATTACAACCTCCAGTAATCCAAGTGCTAGCGAGAAAGCTCCTATATGCAGATATCTGATAAACAAAAACAAGTGTTTAATTTTAATCAATTTTAAAAGATTAATTACTATAATGAATAGGGCTTGATCACCAACACTTACTTAATATTTATATAAATTCGATATTACAATCATAATCCAGAAAATTTAAATACTGGTACAAAAGGTTATCAACTGTTGTAGTTGCTGTATATGCATAACACTATCCCAGATCATAAAATATCAATATATCATCTATATTAGCTATAGCCTATATGGTCAGCAGAGGTTTTTATTTCAACTAAAATAGATTGTACTGCTCTGAATGCCTCTGATTATTGTGTTTTCTTTTTGATGCATGGCAAGAAATTCATTATTAGTTCATGTATGTCTCGATCTTCTTCTGGAGCGCAATCTTCTCTGCTCCAACAACCTTGTCAACTGCTTTCCCTTTCTTGATCAGGACAAATGCTGGCAATGCCTGCACAGCATACTCGCGAGCCACATCCTACAAAACAAATAAAGTCTCCATCATCATTATACAAGCATAAATCATCCGTCAAGGTAAATGAAATGAATGGCAATCAATTTATTATTTATCCAATGGAAAGAGATGAGTGATAGCTCCAGCATACCTCCAGCTCATCTACGTCGATCTTAATGAACTCTACACCTGCATAGATGCCAGCAAACTCACGAATAACAGGGTCCATTGTGCGACAAGGTCCACACCATGCAGCCGTGAAATGAATAACCATCTTTAAAACCATAACAAAAATTAAACGATTAGTTACAAGTGGAAAAACTACAGTTGAGGCAATAAAACAAACATGAAAATTCAGAAAGCTATTACTAACCAGTTTATTTGTTTTTCTGGTAACTTGAAGATGGCTTTTCCATTTAGATGAGGAACTGAATGATAAAATCCGGCCGAACCTTCTTGGCATGACCACTCCACTGAAGTCATTTGAGTCATCATACACAGCAGACTGATTAGCTCCCATCTTTCTCTCCTATGTAGTGATGAAATTACTACTCTGAAAATGAAGAATCAACTCAAATTTTTAAACAAGTTTTTTTCTTCCCGCTTTAGTTTGATGATGATTAATAACAGAGACACAAATCCATATATATAGGTAAACTGCTGGTGGGTAAACTTAAAAACTGTGTAATGGGGGGTATTTGATTCGATTCCTTCAATATTTCGACAGTTGAAGTCAAACTTGCAAAGATTTGCAGCATATCTTTTTGCATGTACAGTAACTAAATGGATAATAGTTTCATATTGTGAAGCTGGAATCCGTGCTACAGCTGGAATTACTAAATTTCGTAAATATCAGTCTGATTGAGCGGTGATTAAAATACTACACTAAAATCACAATTTTTTTATCATTCAAAATTTTTACCACAGCCAACAGGCTTCCGGAAGTAAAATCACATAGCTCAACATTTTTTTTCTTTCTAAAATATACTGACATCTGCCTCGTAATTTAAGTCATTTCATTTCATATATCAAAGTAAATTCACGATACCAAGCATACCAAGCATGTATGTCGTTTAAGGTAGCAAGTTTCTTTGTGAACCAAATTTTATCATATGAATAATAAATTTTATCAGAAGGATATATGAAATAAAATCACGTAGCTCGACATTTTTTTTCTTTAACAATACGGGGGCTCTCTATAATATGACGTTTCAGACTTTCAGGAAGTGGACAGAAAGTTCTCCACTTGCAATTTCTACATGTGAGTACTTTCATGTGCTTTGCAATTTATAATTTAGATGCAGCATATTCACTTTTTCGGGTGGAATTAACACGCATCATTTTAATCTATCAGACAAACACAAAAATGAGGACGCCCAAATATACAGAAGAAGGCACCTGAAAATTATTGACTTGATTAAGGTTCCGAAAAACACTGTTACTGCTTGCTTCGTATGTTTTTATTTTTTGTGATTTTGTCGTTGAAGTGAAGCACTCAAAGCTTGTAACAACAAATAAACCTTAAAATCAACCAGGAAACGTTTAATTGCATCGCATCCAAACTGAATCTAGCAATTTAAGTGTCTAAATTTGCTGTCTATTTCAGCTAGTTAGGAATCTGATACGTGCCGGAATCAAATATCTTGCATGCAGAACCAATGGCTAAAAGGTGATGCCTGTCACACCACATCCACCACGAAAGTGTTTAAAGGAGGAGCAGGGGAGCACTCCGGACCCTTATCCCTTAATCTAGATTCTAGAAGGGGGGAGGAGGGGGGTGACAAGACCCTTTTTTAATCTAAATGGGGGTGGGTACATTTAACCTCATTCCACAATATTTTACCCATGCCAAAGATAAAATACTTGCACCATTTTAATTAAAACCTCATGCTACACATTTTATAACCAAGTTAAGATACCATCATTGCAGTTCAATAAAGTCATTGCTAGAAAAGAATTTTACCAACAAGTCCTCTATTGATTGAATTGAACAACAAAACAGGGTCCTGAGTGTACCACTCGTCTTACAACAACCCAGATTCAATCCATGTCTCAAGCAAAAGCAAATCATCTTCCCCATCCACCAGAGAGCTAGTAACGAGGTCATGACTCAGTTGGAACTGCAGAGCCATGATTGTTCCCGGCAGCACCCCTACCACCTCCCCTGCCTCTATTGCTATAATAGTTGTTTCTAGGATAGTAATTTCCAGGCTGATCATAGTACTGGTTGCGACCATTCTGGTATGGCCCACCTCCCCTGCTGTTACCATTCCGACCTCCGCGCCCATTGGGATATCCCCTACGACCACCTGGGCCACGTCCACCCCTTTGGTTCTGGAAATGCCTCCGGTTATACTGTTGCTCCTTTGCTTCCACATCTCCAAATGTTAGTTCCCTATCAGGCTGTGGTTTGACCGACTCTGAATCAGCTGGTAGCTCTGTAGAGTTCTCAACCTTGTATTCACCCTGCAAAAGCAAAAGCGTGAACATATTATGTCATCAAGCACCGCACGTCTTTAGTTCTATTCCATACAAATTAATGCCCAAACAACAATCATACGTTCTGCAATTCGTCAACAGGACCAGCCTGATTATCAGAAGATTCATTCCCTTCAATTTTTGGTAAATCATCATCCTGTGAACATTGACAGACGAGGAAATGGGAATTTGGTAAGTTAAACCAGTCTACATGTCCAGATTGAATACTTGAAAAAAATGACATGAACATGAAAAAAAAATTGTCACCAAGTTATAATATTATTATCTATTGCTGTCAAACAAGACAAATTAGTGCTGGAAAACTCTGAGGAGAATTAAAAGAAGAACAAACTACAAACTCTACAAAAGAGAGGAAGGGAAGACAAAGATGAGAATATATAGGGTCCGTCCAAATTCACGAGTATAAAGCCTCAGCCTGAGACCTCAGATTAGAAAGAATATCTAAAATCATGATATTGCTCTTGTTGCCTCCATCAGCAGTAACTGGAAGGTAGTAAACCAATAAAGGCTCCAGAAATAAGCACCATATGCATGGTTGCACAAGATAAGATGCACATAGCGACAACCTTAGCATTAAAAATAGATATGGCTTGCAAAATTGCTGCACATAATTTGCAAGTGACCAAGCAGCAAACCAGTTTTCTCTAATCCTCTGGCAAAAATTTGAGGTTTGCATAATGCTAGCATGATTTATCTCTTTCATTAAAAGGGCTTGAAATGGCTTTAGAATAAACCTTCATCACAAATAATAGGTTTAGTGATTATTACCGGATCATGACCAGACAAGACTACATCAGCATTTGCATATTTCAAAGATTATCTTGTGGTTGATGGATCCAGTGTATTTGAACAAGAAAACATATTAACAAGCTGGTTGTGGGCCTTGTGGCACCGGGAGCAGTAGACCAGATGTCGAGGCAAGGTAGTGTAGGAAATATTTGGTCATGGCTAGGAAGTGCCTATCTCATAAATTACTTAAAAAAGCCTGAACTACTTAAGCTAAAAAAACAGACAATAGGATCCTCGTCTACTTCCTGTATGCAAAAGACCCGAAACCATCAACACAAATTTTTGGCCAGGGAAGGCAAAGGTGGTTTGTCTTTTTTAAGTATATCTCTAAAATTACATCACATATCATAAACACCAAACCCTCTCTAGCTCAATACAAAAGAAAAACCTCTACTAGTCACTATGCTTACTACAAACAGCAAACTCTTTTATTCAAATTATTGTATCAGCAAGACGCAAAGAACTACCAATTTTTTATCTCAATGCAACTATATTCCAGTTAAGCTACTACCTATAAACAACTCCAATACTAAAACTGATACATTTGCAATTTCGTAAATCACAACCAAATTCTGCCAATATTTCATCTCAATGCACATGCATTGCAAGGGTAATAACATAGATAATAACAATAACCAAGAAAATAAGTTCAATTGGAGAAACATAGTCAAGTTTTCACCTTTTGTTGATACCGAACATCCTCTTGAGCCTGAAAAGACCCATAGTTTCCAGCAGCAGCCACCTCCACAGGCGCTTTCATTTCTGGCAATGTGGTAAAGTACGGAGAACTCATTATCTTCGCAAGCTTTTCCTTCAATACAGAATCTGCAAAAACAACACATTTCATCACAGACACAACATTATAAAACCAAATCAGCACCAACTAAACAAAACATAACATTAACACATACAAGTCACATTCTCCTCCCCCTCAACCGTCTGCTCCGAACTCTCAATCCAAAGCTTAGCCCGCTCCACACACTTCTCCAACGCATTCTTATGCGACAAACTGGTATCCACCGGCCTCGAAACCAACAAGCTCCCAACTTTGGAAATCAAATCCAAATCCCTCTCCGCCAACAACTCACTCTCATCATCCGAAACATAATCGTAACTCAAACAACAATTCCTCTCATGCGTCTTGGTCAACACCGTCCTCGTAAAATCACTCTCACTCCTCACATCAAACATACTCCCGAAATACAACAACTCCAACACCTTTTCAACAACCGAAAACTCGTCCCCACTCTTCGCCCCTTCCTCCGCCTTTTCCGCCACATTCTCACTCTTGACTCTAACCGCCAGATCGATTTCTTCGGCGACGGCGATCGAAAGAGGCTGTTTGAGCTTCTCGAGTTCATCGATGGCGGAAATTACGGAGGGCTTGGAACGGAAGACTTCTTCTTGTTCTTTGTTGAGAGACTTGCCGTTGGAAATGGAGTCTTCCATTTGGGTGATGCGGTTGAGTTTCTTGCGCAGGGCGCGGAGGCGTTTGTTGATTAGGCTGAGGACGGGGCCGTCGGAGACGTCGGAGCCGGCCATTGATTAGGGTTTCGAGTTAGGGTTTTTGAGGGTTTTGGGGAAGATGGATAGATAGATTGACAGAAGAAGTGGCAAGATTTGGGAGGACTGCTTGTTTATATTGGTTGCTCTTATTTCAGTAAGTTTTTTGTTGCGCAAGTTTTTTCATTTGTAATTTTAAATATGTAGAATTTGAATTACTTACTATTTCCCAAACCAGATACATATTTTCTCTGTCACTCTTTGCTTATTCTTATTTTATCAGAAAAATGTTTTACGTTAATAAATCATATAACACGAGCCAGAATGAATATTTAAATTTTGGAGTTTTTCATAAATGCACGGGAATAGAATTTTCTACCAAAATATTATAAATTTTAAAATGTTTTGTAAAAATACAAACTTTCAAATAAAAATTGTAAAAATATCATTTTCAATGGATAAAAATTACAAAAATATGGAGGTTAATCATTCTGCAACTGTTAGCAATCATATGTATAATCATAAATACAATTATGAAAAAATATTAAAAATTTATATTTATTTATATAATAAGTTGTTAGTGATGTGGATATTGAAAAACGAACACGCATGCGATTCATTATTAATATCATTAAATCAATTAAAAACAACCAACACGGCTAATTGGAGTCTCCATTATTTCTGCTTCGTCAAATCTATCCTGAAAGTATAAAAACGCAAAAATTCAAGAGATGGGTTGATTGAAAAGCTGCTGACAGGCGAAAATAGGATTGAAATGATTGATTGTTTGATTTTATTCCGAGGATAAAATGAACAGCGTTCTTCGTTTTCATCTTATTCTCCTAATCTGTTGTTTAACTCGGAATAATGGACAATTGATAGCTCCGAACACAAATTATGTGACTGTTTGTTTCGGTCCTATTCCCTTGATCTACTGTCGAGAACTTCAACAGATTCAATGGGAATGTGCGAGGGAAATTGATCACTTAGCCTTTTTGCTTAACTCGGAATGTTGGACAACTGAAAGCTCCAAACACATTATGTCTTGTCTGATTAGTTCATTGCATAGATTGCAATTACATTTTTTTATAAAAACACAGAAATCGTATTCAGTTAAAAGATGTTTTTATAATTATTCATTCTTTTATAAAAACACGGAAATCGTCAGTTAAAAAATATTTTCATAATTATTCATGACAGGGTCGATAAATAGAGTAATCATGAAATGGGGTTTTGCGGTCTCAAAAATCTATTAAATTGAGATATAAGAGTTTTTGCTTAAATCAAAAAAATTTCCATTACATATATAAATATATTTATAATCTTTAAAATAAACCTCAACGGTCCACTATCCGCACTCCGTGTTCGAATGTCAAACATTTTTTCAATTTATTAGACAATTTCAGTTAGGAAGAACGGTTAAGACTTAAGAGTTGTCCTAGATCAATAAAAAGACTATCAATAAGATATAAATAATCATAACAGCTCTCTCATTTGAAAGTTGTCCAGAAATTTTAAGAGGCTGTTTGGGTAAATTTAAAATAAGTGCTTCTTGCTTAAAATGAAAAAAATGGAGTAGAAGTTAGAAGCAAACTAAGACTTATAAGTGATTAAAGTGTTTGGGAAATAAGTTTAAGTCCTAAAACAAAAACTAATATTCCTAACATTTTATAAGTGTTTCTTGACCTTTTACACAAACGGTACGAATAAGTGCTTCTAACTTATAAACCAGAAACTGGGCTTATAAGCTGTACACAAACACCCACTAAGTCACATTCATGCATTCTTCCTTTTGCAAGTTCTCCCAATTTTAATGAACTATGCTATTCCATCCTATTCTCTTCTTTTAATAAACTCCACTTACTTTCTCCGCCACATTTTCACTCCTTGGACTCACTTTCCTATATTCTTTATTTCTTATATTTTATCAAAATATTTATTAATTATTTATATTTATAGAATTTAATATATTTTTATTTTCTACTATTTTATTTGTATCTTAGAAATTTATTTAACCCATTCAAATTCGTGTGAAATACAAAAATCAAAATATTTAATTAATTATAGAAAATTAAAGCTGATAATATATAAAAGTACAAAATTTAGATATTATAATGACGTACAACAATAAAACATATATATTAGATAATATAAATACACATCATCGTTATATTTCTAAAATTCTTCATATTAAAATAAAGTAAACATATTATACCGAGAACCGCTTCTTCTTTTTTTGGCAGTATACCGAGAACTGATCTAACCTACTATGAAAAAGGCAAATCTGGGCTTATTGTTGTTCTGCTTTGAGGCCCATAGGCCATAGTAGGTTATTGTTATTCAAATGCTATCTGGACCAGCGTAAAAAGCAACAAATTGACCGGAAATTCCCATTTTACGAAAACTATGAATTAAAGATTTTTTTTTAAAAGTCTACATATTCGTAGATAAATTTCGGTTAGATAATAAAATTTTTTGAAAAAAAGAAATCTCAAATGCGGTTTGTTGAATTAAAGAATTTTAAACTAAAGCAACATCTCGTCTTTGATACTCCTGGTGTGTTCTTTTACTTTTTGACACACAATTATGTTATTTTTTGACACATACTTTGAGGCTCTCGTAAATAATAATTACATAATTTTTTTGTTTGAATAAAAAATTAATATTTAAACTTTTACTAGAAATTTTTCGACTTATGTTTATGCATAAAGAGTTTTGATTTAACAAAATTAACGGCACTAAAAAACGAGGTTACTTTCTTTAAAAGAAAAACGAAGTTACTAGATTTTTATGATTGGTTAATGATGCATGGTTTATTTATCAGTTAATCAAAATGTGAGAATTATTAAAACAATTTCTTAACCTATATTATATATCAAGAAAAGACATTTTCTACATGTAAAAATGCATAAACTATTAGAGTCTTAATTAAGATAAGACTTTTTTGTTACCCTAAAATAAATATTTAAATTATAAAATAGTTTTCATTTAAGTCAACTTATTTTATATTTAAATTATAAAATAATTTTTAATGGGTGAAGTGGTGAGATCCATTAATTTTTAATATATAAAATAGATATAATGGAGTAAAAATAATGTAAAAGGGTAGGAAAATGAGAATGTGGCGGGATCCCTTAACTATTTTAAGAAAAATTTTGTGATATAAAAAAATGACCGGGATGAAAATAAACCGTAAAGTGGGAGAGAGAGTATATGATAAGCTCATATTATACACGGATATGTATATACGGAGTGTAATGTTGTGTTGTTTGTGCTGTTTGGATAAGTGAGGTAATTATCAAAAATTCTTAAAAATAATATAACTTGTCACAGCTCACGAGTCACCAGTGAGATTGTAGACACTTATTTAAAAAATAGTCTTCAAAAGATCCGATCAAAACATATAAAATGTGCGTAAAAAATCAAGTATCATATAAAAAAACAGTAAGAATAATATTTTCAATTCTGCTCTATAATAATCGGAAATGAACCCCAACATAACGGGACAATACATCATAGAAAAACCATTCATTAATTTGTATCATATGTCATAAACATCCGAGGTAGACATGGCCCGCAATTATATGCACTAAAATGTAAAAGTGCCGAATCTTTTAAATTGGAAAAGTTAATTCAGATGTACAATAAAAAGTTAAAGTGAGGAGCAGATAGATTCATAGATATAGCTGAGTTTCTCCTGTTGTTCTGACTGCACGCCTTAGTTCGAATCGGCTTTGTTGTCCTTCATTCCTGTGCTGAATGCTGATATAGATTATAAAGTAACTTTATCACCTGGTAGGCTAGGACATTCATATGAATACTTGATGAATATGGCCGACAAACCAGTTATCTCCTTCAAATTGAAATAGTAGCACGCACACGAGCAAGGTAAAGCAAAAAGTTGTGACTCTTGTTGTGAATAAACTTCATTTCGTTGTTTCTTTAAAAAAATTCGTGAAATTTAAAATTATTTTCATAGTTAATAATTGATATACATGGCCAGTGGGCAGTGGTAGCTGCTAATTTTATTTTTTAAATAATAAATAATGTATAATATTTTTATTTCCATACGTACTTGTAAATTGTAATTGATTTATATATACCTTACCCAACTATATACCGTATGATTTCTTGTTTCAGTCAATCACAAGAGTTAGGAGTCTAGACAAAATGCTTTACTTTATTTCTTTTCTGGATGTATCGTACCATTAACAACAAATTATTTCTAATTACATTTAGCTAATTAACTAATTATAGCGCTTCATTTTTTGATGTCATTGAGCTCCACATCATGCTCCATATTCTCCCCACCAAGAACAATATTGCTACTTGTGTAGCAATAACTCCGAGAAACTATTAGAAAATACCCCATATTAAAAACTCCCAAAACCGCGATTAAATAATAAAAATAATCCACTTTTCCCTCGTTGATATTCTTCGTTAACCAATCCGGCCTGCCGTTTTTAGCCGTGGAGTTGTGGACCACAGTCACTAAAACCGTGCTCAGATAATTCGACCCGGCCGATGTGATGAAAAATAGCGAGTTGGCCAAACTTCTCATACTCTCCGGAAACTCTTTGTAATAAAATTCGATCTGTCCAATAATATTAAACGCTTCCGAAAATCCCATCAGTATAAGCTGCGGCGCAAGCCACATAACCGAGATGGGTGCAATTCCATCGATATTTCCGTTTTTAATAGCCGAGTTTCTTCGCATCTGTTCAAAAATCCCAGCAACAACCATGGACAGGATTGAGCAAACTATTCCTATTCCGATTCTCTGGAGTAACGTGATTCCGCCTTCGATTTTTGTTATTTTTCGGAGGAATGGAACGAGAATGCGATCATAAAAAGGAATCCATAAGCCTAAGGTGATCATAGATATAACAGATAAAGTTCCAGCTGGAATCTGGAAATTAGGACCGAGATGTCTGTCCATTTTGAGGGCTTGGTTGACTGTGAAAGTGCCTTGTTGTGCCATGGCTAGGAAAGTGATAATACCAGAAACCCATATCGGGATAACTTTTATGAGACATTTAAGCTCTTCGATTTGCTGAACACTGCATAGTTGCCATGGATTTGTTCTTGACCCATCAGGCTTTACTTCACCTTCTAATATCATAGCAGCTTTGTTTAAGAACCTGCATCACCAAAATTTTGCCGAATATATTTAAATTAGTGCATAATTTGGAATATGAAAATGCATGTTTATATGCAAATTTATAATCTTTTAACTTAATTATAATTCGAGAGAAAATGCTAACTGTTTCCAACTTTTTTCTCAAATCTAGTTAGGAACGTACGATTGGTTCACTAACACTAGTAATAAAGGGATTTCTGTATGCACATAAATCAACACTCAATTAAAATTAGACATATGTTGACCATATTTTTGAAAAAAAAAATTGATAAGTTTTTTTTAGATACATAACATTTAGTATTACTGTAGCTAATTACACGCATATAGATCTACTGGATCTACCGATGATTCCTAAATTGATTGCAGTACATAACTAGAAATAGGGAAACCGTTTTCTTGCCAACTCGGGTCTCTTTCGGGGGTTTAGCACTCAAAATGTGATTTAAACAAGCGTACACGTAATCTGATTTAGGTTTCTGCGTACTTAATGCAATAATACATATTCTTACTGGATTATTGTCGATAAAGAAACGTTAACTGCACTCGTTGAACATATGCATATACATGTAATAATGTACTAGTGTTAGGTGCAAAAATTAACAACCGGTCTTTGAAATTTTAGGCGTGGAAAGTAACTTGAAAAAAGAGCAATTATTTCAAAATCAAATATTTCTAATAAAGGCTGGTCATCAGCACAGGACAAATTCATGACATAGACATGCATGCATTTTACAAATTACCTGAACTTATTGGTGAGATGTAGCTTTGAGTACTTGAAGCTTCCCATGAGCGGTGGATCATAGTAAACGCCGTCGACTTTGTCGTCGGCCGGAAGCTGGAGTTTCCGCTTCTTGTAAGCCACCACTACACTCTGCCCGATGCCGGAAAAAACACTGCCCTCTGGCTTCACGTAAATGTAGAGCTTTGTTCCAACAAAGAACAATACAATCGAGCAGAGCATTAGGCCGGTAGGGATTCCGAAACCAAGAATCCAGCTCACGGAATCTTGAATGTAGACAACAACGGTTAGGGCAATGATAAGGACTATGGTGAAAGTTGTGTAGTACCAATTGAAGAAGCTGTTGATTCCTTTTCTTCCTTCGTCTGTAGTCGGATCGAATTGGTCCAAACCAAAGGGAAGGCTGCATGGCCTTATTCCGGCGGCGCCTACGGTTAGAAACCCTAGTCCTAGGACTAGGAAACCGAATTGAGAAGTGGTGGGGCCCTTGCATTGATCCAGGCGGGTCTGCTCTGGGGTGCATTTGGGAGGATGTAGCTGAGGTATAGAGACAACTAGAACCATGGTCACCATTCCCTGTTAATGATTTGATTAAACGCATTAATTAATTAGTAACCAGTTAACTGTCATGTTGTGTCAAATTAAGCAATGATCTAATTAGTTGAGCAGATGAGGCAGTTAATTAGTAGGTCCTAGAAGTTTTGTTAATCCTCAGTCTCAGAAATCATTTAGAGAAGCTTATGTTGATATACACGGGCGGATCTAGGAAGAGGGGGACACATGCCCCCTAAATTTTTTTTTTACATTTTTTCACCATTCTAAATTTTACAAAATTATGGAAGTATATATATGTGTTTTCCGAAAATTTGCTTGGTGACCCCTTAAGATTTTGTGTCTACATCCTCCTGGATATACCCATATGCACTCATCAAGTTTTTCGTACCGGTACAAGCATTTATTTTAGTTACCAGCATGAGCTACAACCGCAGAGGATTGTATAGTGAGTGGTCCTCGTGGATCCCATTTATAAATGGCAGTTAAGTTCCGGTAGGTAAATGTAATTTGTTGCCGGAACGTGCAATTAATAATAGTAATCCTAGGTCATGCATTATTGTTGATGGTTCCAGATGTGACAGGAATGTAATTTAAACGATCCTAGTATTAACTAGAGGATGATTACTGAATACTCTGATATTCTTGCTCGACTGATCTATTCTGAAAAGGCACAGGATCCGAGGATATATCAAAGTGTGAATATATTACATCTGTGTGTGAGTATTTAAATTTAATTTATTAACCATAACTGTATACTGCAGAATATATATGTGTGTGTGGATGGATGTGGGGAGACGTACCAGAAGGGAAGCAAAGGAGGAGAAAGCAATGGTCCGAAACCTGCCGACGTAGGCGTCAGAAATGAAGGCACCAAGGAGAGGCGCAAAGTTAGAGATGCCGGACCAGATGTTGATAACATTTGAAGCTTCCACTTGGTCCATGTGAAATTGTGTCAGCAAGAATACTGTGAAGTTGGCCAGCAGTCCTATAGTGGCTAATCTCTCGAATGTTTCATTCCCTGTATAAGTAATTATATTCAGAACAAATGTTATTTTGATCAACTCTTAAATGCATGAAACAAGATATATAAATTTAGCAAAAAAAAAAAACAAGATATATAACCTTATTATAGTCCGTTTGCGTATAAAATATAAACGAACGAGAGAGAGAGATAGAGGGGAGGGAGAGGGAGGGAGGGAGAGAGAGAGAGAGGAGGGAGAAGGAGAGAGAGAGAGAGAGAGGAGGGAGACGGAGGGAGGGAGGGAGGGAGAGAGAGACCTAAGATATAGGGCATGGACTTCCATCCACCGGGCTTTCTTTGGGTTGCTTTAGACAATTGGTCAGAAGTTTGTTCGTCTGAAGACGGTGACTTTGAAGAAGAAGAAGAGATAGGGAAGCATTGAGTGGTACAACCAAACCAAGAAGAGCTTGAGTGTATCTCTTTTCCCTCTAACTCTCCCATCTTTAGTTTCTACTAGGCTGTATACTCATGCAGCTGTTTTATCCCTGCAGGCTCGAGTACTGATGGAGCTTATTTATAGAACCTCCAGCTCCTCAACTCATATACGTTCCTACTTTTTTGTTCACACTTACATATACGTGTACTGTAAACGAGAGCTACAGCAAAATGTAGGGCAATGATGATCGAGGACCTCACGTCATTTATAATGCACACATCCAACCATAAAAATTATGTAATCAAGTCTTGAATAGAAATATAAAAATGATCGACCACATATAATTTAAGAATTATTAAGAGCTGATATTTGACGGTATATATACTACGTACAGTAGTAATGAAGCTGATATGAATATATCATGGCCATTATGTGTAGTGCGCGGGACCATCTCTATTCATTGCATGACAACTATTTCATGATTGGATTGGTAAATTTTGTGTCGTCCATTCTTGGTCTTGTAGCACACTAGTTAATACTATCAAATTTAAGCACAAGATCTCGAATTAAAACTAATTAGATACAGGTCGCGAGACGTGTAGAAAATGTATACATTTGGTTGAGTTATTTGTTTAAGTTTCATCAGTATCATTAATTATGATCTGATCTCTACCTCGTTATTTTCTTTGCATGAAAGAGATTTCTTTTTTGCTTACTTGTTAAGTATTTTTTTTTAAAAAATTGTCAAAACTATTGACTCATGTTGTATTAATTCTTTTGCTGTCTTTTAAAATTTCTATAACTTGTACGAAATGATTGTTTGTTTTATAGAAGAACTATTGTGCTTGGGTATGCGTCGCGCATTTACGGCTGATGAGACGACGACGTTCAATAATTTATTTCTTCATGTATATAATATTTTGAGTATTGTTGATAACGAATTAAGACGGTATACCTAAATATCTAAAAAGTAAAGCCATCTAGGTTTTAGCATGTTGCAGTGCCAAGCGTCTTGAGGTGAGGTGGATCAGACAACTTTCAATGAGATTGTAATCATATTGCATAGTTTCCTGCAAAAAAAAAAAATCATATTGCATAGTGTAAGTATCAAATTGCCTCTTGGAAGTAAACATTTTAGGCACGCGCCTAAACACTTACTGTATTTAACATCTCGTACAAAGGAAGTGAGCAGGTTCAGAGGGCATGATCTGTTTGTTCGCAAGTTCCGACCAGTTAGCCCACGCATATACAGACGGTGGAGTTCGACTTTACTTAAAAATGTTTATTAATTCAGATTTTTTTCGACAACCCCTTTTTAATTAGATGATACATATTTCATCAATAATGATGTCCACCTGCACAAAAATTTATATTGATGAACCCTTTATTAACAATATATGTGTTCAAATAATTTTTTATATCATGATTTTTAAATATAAAAATTATTAATATATATTATATAATATTATAGATTATTTTTGAATAGTTTCATACATTTTCGTAAAATCAAATTCACTTTTTAATTAGATGGTGGATTCTTTTGCCTCACATTTCATTGATAATGACGTCACCATGCATGCCCAAAACTTTACATCAATCAAAATCGCTCAATTTAGTAAAAAAACAGTGTGTATCTTTTATTAATAATTTATGTGTTTGTATATTTTTTTTGATATTCGTGATTTATTGAATATAAAAACTATTAATATGTGTATATATATATTATAATATTATAAATCTCTTTTGAATAGTTTTGTACGTTTTCGTAAAATTAGATTTTCAAAAATTAAATCACGAAATTTTTTTTTTGATTTTTTTAACTTCTCTGACATGTTATAATATTTTTGTTAGAATATGATCCTGGTAAGCCCTCCTCCTAACACCTTGAGATTTTATGAGAATTGGGCACTTAACATGGTATCATGGTATCAGAGCGAGGAAAACATGAAAATTGGGCACTTAACATGGTATCAGAGCGAGGAAAACATATATTCTGCTGTTATGTTTAAAGGACTACATTGTGATAAAATCTTGCTCTAGAATGAAACTAAGTGGGACTTTATATAGAGCCCAATACCTACTCTATTACAAAGACTAAACTACCTTGTATTTTATTCCCCAATAATTTTTAGGCGAACAATATAAATAAGCCGATTTGATGCTAAATTAGAAGTCATTAGAAAAAGCCTTGCCCAACAGGGACATAGACTAGGTTTTATATTTTCATTAATTTGATAAAAAATCTTTTTTTGGCGTCCTTGTCACTTTTCCAGTCAAGTGCGCCTCGTTTCAGCTAACATAGAGTACCTGTCCTTTAATATATTGCCTTTAGGCTTTACAAAATCAAGTTTAGGTAAACCTTGCAGAAAGCAGAAGTCATATTTAGGTTCAAACTGAAATCGTAATACAAAAAGATCAAATCGTATCAATGGCGTTTGGTTCAACTTTATCTTTTGACTTTATAAATCCTGCATTTTTAACATGATTGAATTTTTAAGTTGATATCAAATTGTTTAAGCTGAGATGAAATCAGACTGTACCAAGCACATCTCAATTATTTATACCTAACACTAAAAAGTCCAGACATGAAAGTGGGCATAATGGGAAGAAGCTATATATGCATGTTTAATAGACTATCTCATTATCCAATTTGACATATAACCACCAAGAGCTGCACTCATAGAGCGAACGCACAGAATTAATCTCGAAAATATAGGATTTCAAATTTATAAATTCATATATATATATATATATATATATATAGGGTGTGTTTCAATGAGTAACTCATTTTATACAGGTAACTTAGTAACTCACGCTTAACCCTCCGATCATTGATGTGGATGGTACAGTATACCCTATTGTTTCTTTATGACACCCACGTATAATAACTGAACAGAACATGGGGCAAGACACGTGCTTGTGCATAAAATTTTTTTATTTTATGTTTATGAATACAATTTTGTAATTATTGTTGTGTGTATGAGATAATTTTAAAATTTTATTTTTTATACATTATATTATTTTTATTCTCTTGTTTAATAATTGTTTTATTTTTTGTAAAATTATTATGTATATTAATAATTTATAATTAAATTCTTATGTTTTTTTAATTAAAATAAATATATAAAATTACTATAATTTTATTAAAAGATTAGATTCCTTAATTGTGCATGTTCAGTATTTTTATAACCAAATTATATATAATATAATACTTTTACTAATAAACAAACATATATATTTTCACTGTAATTTTATTAAAAGATTATGTTCTGTATTTACACATGTTCCGTATTTTTATAATTTATATAATGTTCTGTATTATGTTCTGTACTTTAAATATGTTCTGTAATTAAAATAACAAGATTAGGTTCCTTAATTGTGCATGTTCTGTATTTTTATAACCAAATTATATATAATATAACATTTTTACTAATAAACAAACATATATATTTTTACAGTAATTTTATTAAAAAATTATGTTCTGTATTTACACATGTTCCGTATTTTTATAATTTATATAATGTTCTGTATTATGTTCTGTACTTTAAGTATGTTCTGTAATTAAAATAATAAACATATATGTGCTGTAATTTATTATAAGATTATGTTTTGTATGTTCTGTATTGTATAAGTAAGTTCCATATAAATTTATTATGATTTCTAACAAACTAACTAAAGATATGTATAATTACTTTAATTTTATTAAAATTTTATATGTTAAGATACTCTCTTTACATAACATATTTACAAAATAAAATATATATAAAATACATAACTATTTATACAATATAAACATAAAAAAGATCACAATAAAATATGAAAAGCAAGTGATAACAGTTATGTGTGCACGTGTAGAAAAGCAGGTATCAAAAGTATAACTGCCATGTTCATATGATCCAGTACTATACGCAACACAGGACTTATGTGGGTCAAATAATCTGATGGTTGAGATTAGAAGTTACCTGGTTACTATTTTGATTGGTTACCCGCTGAGAAGGCCCCTATATATATATATATATATATATATATATATATATTATATATATATATATATTATATATATATATATATATATATATCTTAAAATTTAACAAAAAGATTTGTTATACATCTGAAAAGTGTTGCCAATGATTTTTTTTACAAAATATGTACGAAGAGCATATCATTTCAAGTGAATTTTAAATTTTTTGGAGTATATATCTTGTTTATAATGAGTTTTAATGATCATTCTATGTATTAAAATTTATATCAAAATAAAAATTAAGGGATCATAATTTGTAATTTCGTACAGCCCCAGTAATTTTGACCCGCCCCTTGATCACTTCCCACTGTGCTTCGAAGCCAGAAGCAATGTAATTAAATCTAACGTTAGATTTAAAGAGATGGACGATTTGTACATGCACTTATTATCGTGGATAGGATTAGATAAGAGTTGATACAAGTAATGGAAGGATATACGCACCAGCTAGTTGAGGACTAGTAGTTCAATTCCTGCAGGGATATTAGATATGTTGGATGAGGAGTCGTGATACTATTGAATGTTGCTGGGAAAATGTGCAAATGAATAAGGTGATAAGTGAAGACTGAAGTGATCTTTTATGCATCAATTGTCAATAATGTGCTTGTGGGATGCAACTCTGTAATGTAACTACTGATTTGATGCACCACTATTAATTGGAGAGCTATTAATTGGAGAGCAAGATTGTTTTTTTTTTTTTTTTAAATGAGAATAAATCTCAACGAGTATCGGCAATTCACCGTCATAATTCTTTTATTCAAGAAAGCTTATTATCAAACCGCCGGACATGCAAGATGACCGGGGAAATTTAGACAATAAAATTTTAATGTCCGAAAAGAAAAACCGGTCTTCTTCCAATAATCCTGAAAATAAAACAAGAGAAACAAGAAGAATATAAGTCGATATATTTAATAGATTATATTAAAATATTCTCACAATCATGATAACTCATGATTGGGACAATTAAGCTCTTAATTAAGGCATAATAATAAAATATTAATGTCATTAATTAAGGCACTATTAACGCCCTTAATAAAGATGCACAATTTACGCCCTCAATAAAGAGGCACAATTTACGCCCTCAATAAAGATTAAAGAGGCACAATTAACGCCCTCAATTACGAGGCACAATTAACGCCCTCAATTAAGGCATAATTGGCGCTTTCCTTTCTGAAACCGGATCCCGTCCCGAAACCGTCGTCACCGCCACCATCGGCCTCCACCTCTATGCTATCGGTCGAGTTACCTCGTCGTATGCAAAATGAACACCAAAACCAAACAAAACACAAGGATTAAACAAACAAACAAGATTAAAGTCAACATCTTTTCACAATTCCACTCAAAATAAATCAGAAAATGAAGTAACAAACAAAAAAACGAAGAGATACCTGAAAAACAGAGTTGCAATAGCAAGTATTACCAAAATTCTCAAGACCAAAATAACGTTTGCCTTCGGGAAAGTGATCGCCGAGAATTTTCTCAAGTTTAGAACCCGTAGCAATATAAATATATCATTAGGACAACTCTATGTTTGATGTTATAACTGATATATCCTAAGCTATATAACAAAAGAATAAAAGTAGAGAGAGGGGGAGGCCGGGAGGGAGGGGCAGATGGTGATGATTTGCAAGTAAGATGATCCCATTGTTTTTGCTTTTTCGAGAGCAAGATTGTTTTGATACGACTACTTCCTGGATTCATGTTAATTTATCGGTTTTTCTTAATACATGTCTATGAGCACATGTTTATAAATTTGACTCATTCTTAGCATGTGTCCTTGGACACGCACCATATAAACCCTTAATTTATTTCTGATATCAGTAACAGAAGATAGATAACACTGTTCTTTGTTCTCTAAAAACATGTTTCAAATTATCAAAGTTGTAGAAAAATAATAAGCGGGTGTGCGTAAACGTTCATGAGGGTGCCATATATGTAACTGAATCAGGGTTTAACAATCACAATCCATTAGATTTAAACAGTTCACTCTCGAGAATAACGTACAAAAAAATTATAGGCTTTTATAGGATCAACTAGCCATTCTGATCAAGAAATATAAAGTAATTATACCGTTTTAATACATAGTTAATCTATTTGTAATATAATTGACATGTTTTAAAAATAATAAAAAAATAATTATATCCTTTAAAAAACCAATAAATTTGATAATTAAAAATTAATATAAAACAAGTAATCATCATTTTCTCACCTTCCGCGAGAAATTGAATTTAGTGATATCCAAAAGCATGTTGCATGAAGCTATATTATAATAATGCGTAATTTACATTATCTACGGTCAAACCTCTTTAAAATAGTAATGTTGGGACCAACTATTATCGAGTTTATTACTTTGTTTAGTGTAAAAATACACTATTTACATTATGTTGGGACTAGATTAAATATATTATTTTAGCGAGGATATTACTTCATCGATTATTATTTAATCGAGGTTCAACTGTAACTAGCTAAATAGAAAGTAAAATTACTTCTAAAAATTACTATAATTAAAATATAAAAATTAATGTTCTCAATTAATTACTCAAAGTGTGATATTAGTTTTAGGCAGCAAGAAGCAAAATAATTTAAGTTATGTTTTATTTTTGAGAAATACTATATTGACTGTTCCCCGAAATTATAAACGAATATGTTTTTAATTACAAGGATGTAATCATTTAATAAATTACATAATTTCGTTGCGACATTTTGATATTTTCCAATTGCAAAAAATTAAAATCAAATGAAGTCAAAAAATACAAATAATTAGTAAGGAATTATAAATGAAGACAGTTACTCCCGCCTCAATCTTGTTGATTTGGTTACCGTAGTATATGAACTCCTCCCTCTTAAAAATGGCAAAAACTTGAAAATAGGTGTCTTGTGTGTTTATATAGAGGGAGAGAGTCATAAAGATGAGTTTGAGCCAGAGTGCGAGCTCAAAGTAATTAGGTTTGGTGCTTGACTTGTCCCATTTTCAATTGCTCAAACATGCTGTATGATTGGCATTTACCTTATACCCTTCAGGTGTTCGACGGAATGCCCGAAAGAGGGATGGTTGCTATATCCCGTCATTCTTTTAATGGGTCTCAAAAATAGGTTGAAACGAGATGTGGGCAGTGGAATTTGTGCTAAATATTTTGGAGAACCATAGCATTAGCTTTTTTTCTTTCATGGTTGTTCAGGTGATAAGGACAAAAAGTGATCCTTTATGCTGAAACATTACGTGAGCTTATGCATGGTAGAAGACTGGACTTGGACATTTGGTTAATGCCAAGAAAGGTCACTGGTTTTCATTGGAATGGGAGTCTGACGATGATGGTGGTGATGAACAAGAGAAATGTACAAGAGGGTCCACTAATTATGTTGACATTGATATTGTGGAATGTTGAAGACGGTGATGAACAAGGGAATGTACTAGAGGGTACACCTAATAATGTTGATATTGATGTTGTAGAATTCTGAGGAAAGAGTTGAGAGTCTGGAAGGCTGTAATTTAGCTCAGGAGACTGAAGTTGAGTCAACATTTTCATCGTAGACGGCTTCCTCGTCTGATGGATCATTGTGAGGTTCTTATTTGCATTTGTAGTTTTGCATTTTTATTATTTGGGCAAAAGCATATAATAGTTATTATGAATTCCTATATGTTGCAAGAAAGTAAATAGATATCATGCTTAGTTGATCTCAACATAGATGCCTTTGCCCTGGATAGGAACAACCCCAAGAGATAGATCACATTTGCCAAAAACATGTTATCGTACCATAAATAATACTCCCTCCGTCCCTCTCAATCACTTCTGCCAAAAACATGTTATCGTACCATTAGTAATACTCCCTCCGTCCCTCTCAATTGTTTACATTGGGGGACGGGGGCTCAGTATACATTTTAATACTCTCACAAAATAGAGTTTGATAAATTGTTTTGAACTTTTTTTTCTTCTGAATAAAAATTCAACAGTTTAAATTTTTTTATACTAAAAAGAATTTTTTTTAAAATAAGTTATGAAACTATGTTTTATACACGCCTTAAAATGCATACCAGGCAATGCAAAAAAAAAAACTGTAAAGAAACGAGAGAGACGGAGGGAGTAGCTGTTAGGAATAAAATAAGAGATTCACCTTCTAATGCAAAGCACACACAAAAACATATATGACGCGGAAAATCCACGTTCCAACTTGTATTATTAATCAAAACCGTTATCAATAATACAATCAATCAGACTATGATACTAAGCTTAACAATACTCAAGCATCTGCCCACAAACGATACTTACGTCTACATCTTGAGCAAACCTATCAAACACAATATGACTATGTATATATAGTCATCTCAAACTTAGCTAAATCAGAATCTAATTCTGAAATACCTAACTCCATCTATAATCCAATTATGAAATCTGACTCAAATTAGAATAAAGTTTATATTGGATCATACCCAACGATCCTTCCGATATTTTGTGACCAAGACATACCTTTTATTTGTCTAAACATACAATTATTATCCATATATGTTTTGGATCACCCAATCCCATGCACCACTGTAATGGGCTAATACCTAACAATACCAAAGACTATCTTACAACAATCGTGTAATTGGCGTCATATTTGACACAACTATCAAACATCAATCGTTTGCAACATGCCAACATCTCTTTTTTTTTTTTTTGCTTCAATAATAATTATATTAACTAAAAGAAAAATTAAAATAGATATGGCATGCAAAAGAGGACTTTCTACAACCAATCTTTTGGGAAGATTGGAAAAAGAAAGCTAGCAATGCTCAATTGCTCATAAAGAACCGAGACAAAGTGGCAAACAACCCAGAACATTTATTGCATCTTATTGACATGGTTATTAAATGATAGTAACATTTATCTAGGTGAACAAACCTTTAGAAGGGCCGTAATGAAAATATATGTTCGTGGATTAGCCTTGGCATAGCGTTTGGTTGAACCTCTATAACTTTTCTGTTCCTTACTTTTTCCTCTCTCTGTTTTTTTTTTTTTTTTTTGCTTTCTTTCTTTTCATTTCATATCGTGTTTATTCTTTGACAATCCATTAGTTTCATCCTATCAAATTCAACTGACCAAGATTTTTGATGTTATTAATTTAAATCAGTAACAAATACATTTCTCCATTCTAACGAGTTTAACCCTGAGCACCTTGTTATTCTTGGTGTATTTTGCTGTTTGATGATGTAAGACAATGGTTATTTAATCCAGTCATACATCCTTTGAAATGTCCTTTTCTTCTTTCCCTTCCTCATCTCGAGGCTAGTTTTCTAGAGCTCTTACTTAGTTTCACGAGATTGGTCAACCTGGTCCTCATTAGTTTTAACTATATAGCATATGCTCTGCAGTCTATCGATTTGTTTAGGACTAATATTAAGACTGTAGCAATATTATTTATTCATATACCAAGATCACAATTACTGCTAAGAATCAACAGTGCTGCTGGACTCCTTGATAAATGTAGGGAGACCATAACCAGGTCGTGAATATTGTTATATTGGACTAGAAGATGTGAGTATGGTTTGTCAAAATTTTGTACCACTCTTGGGTCATCAAGTTAAGTGGCTAGCTGACTTTTGTGCAAGGATCATAACCAGTCTCACTGTGTAATAATTCATTCAGGGATGAACATCAGAGAATGCAATTGTACCCAAAGCAAGGTTATTCAAAGAGAATGATAATATAAGTATATAGGTTCTGGTTTGGCTCTCACATATGTATATGAAGTGATTTTGAGTCAATGAGTCTTATACAATTCCCTGTTTATGGATCAGATAATAAACAAGACTGTAAGTTATCCAGAAAACTTGTTCCTTAAAGTGCAATTCTTCTTTTATCAAATGCATACAAGAAAATATTATTTCATCAATTTAAAATCCAAACTAATACAAAATGACTAAAATTTAGTAACAAGATTAATAAGAAATATAAGCATATCATTAATTTAAAATCCAAACTAATACCAAATAACTAAAATTTAGCAACAAGATTAATTAGGAAAATAAGCATATCATTATTTATTAATAGAACCGTGCAGTAAGTTTGCAAAAAATAGAGACATGTATAGGGAATTGATGTAACATCCCACATCGATATAGTTATGAGTATTTTGGGCCTTTATAAAGACAAGTCAATAACTATGTACACCAAATTGCTAGCAGTTTGGGACTGACTTGTGGTGGGTTGTTGGGTCTGGTATGCATATAGTTGTGGGATTGGGATGTTATAAATGATATCAAAGTTCCGCCTAGGTTCTGTAATTTAAGTTATGATTACTTTGGGCTTTATAAAGACAAGTCAATAATTAATTTATCCCTGTTTTTTATATCAGAGAGGTGATTGTAAATAGGACGGTAGAGTGTATGGCTCCATTAGTGCGTTAAATACTTGCAGTGCCCGCTAGGTGTGATTGAGGCTCAATTAGTTGAAACCAAACAGAATCCTAAATTCAATATTAAATTTCGGCCCAGATAGAAGCCCAAATTTGTAAAAGATCATAATAAAAAGGAAAAAAAACCCTAACTCGATTGTGTTCCGTTCTTGTCATTGGTCTTCTAGCCGCTCTTCACCTCACCCTTTTGGGTTTTACCTCTTGCTTCACATTTCAAGTAAGTTATTAACAGATCTGGTGGTCTTCCCCGTCACTCAGTTATTGATCACTTATGTCCTTTTTCTTTTCGCATTTAAGTTATATATACAGTTTGTGCATATATGATTTACTTAGTAATTGGTATATGTGTCATATGTGTATCATAAATTTCTAATACCGCTGTAACGTATATAGAATGACAATCCTTTTTAGGTCTGCGATCAAATAATGGATCTGCACATTTAAACATTCATAACAGATTTCATTTTTGATTATGTTGAATTCTGAATTTTGATTTCTTGTTTAATTTTCAAATTGTGTACAGATACATGTTTATTTATATTGGGTATGTAATTAATTTCCTAGGGTCTTGTTAAATAGTGGTAGATTAAATTATTATGTTCGTTTTATATATAATTGTTATAAACAAGTTTTAAATTATATCACATGGTAGTAGTAGTAGTTGGTTAACATCCGGTATCGGAATTATTATCGTCATCTTTTTGGAAAATTATGAACTTCAATAACCAAGGTATTACTTTCTGTATGTAATCTGCTTCAGGTTGACTTTTCTACATTTAAGGAAATTATAAATTTGTGGCTTTAGATCACTGAACAGCCTGTGCAATTTTGATTCAACTCATCATCAGTAGAGTTGACAGTTGCCTGTTTCAGCTCACACTGAACCCTCATATTTTGAATTTGCTCATCTGCAGCATCATGGAATTCCACATCTTCCAAGCCTAAAATTCTAAGTGGGAGCCTTACATCTATTTTCACTTTGTATGATTTACTACTTTTATATATCATCAATATCTCGCCTATATTAATGGAATTATGATCCATAGTCCAGTGATATATTGTAACTTGGGGTCTTTCAAGGAAAAGAAATCCTTAAAAATTTTGAAAAGAGTAAAAATGGGAACAGTTGTTTCCTTAAATATGTATCAAATATTAAGGAGAACAGGAGATACATAAGCACATTTATTGTATATATGCATTCTGAAAAAGGGTAACTAATGCTGTTTTGTGCATTTTTAGTTGTGCTTTATGTACATTTGTATTTGTGTGTGTCTGTTTGTGTTTTGTTCAGTACCTAAAGTACAGGGCTTATTTTGTAGCAATAGTACAGGTTTTTTTTATGTGGAAGGGTATAAGTTTTCTGAAAATAGAATTAGTAATAAGTTATTAAATATAATTTGTTAACTAGTGGTCAGATCAGACATGCTTTTTGGACGATTTTTCTCTGATTATGTTTGGCATGTGGGCAGAATATGCAGGGAGTCAACGCCTGTGTTAAAAATTCTTTGTTACTCTTGAACCCATTTGAATGAGCTTATGACTTATGACTTAACGTGACTTATTTGATAAGCCGGGAGCTTAAAATTTCTGTTTGGATAAATTTGACTTATTAATGACTTATGAGTTATTAAAAATATAATACTAAAAATAAAAGTGATTTATGCGTAACTTATGACTTGGGAGTAATTTTTATCAAAAAAAAGTTTTAAAAAAATGAAGTCACCGAAAAAAGTACCTCAAACTAACTTCTGGCTTTAAGTCAGTTTCTGGCTTATTTCTGACTTTAAGCCGACTTCTGACTTATTACACAAATATACATTTTTTAGCTTAAAGCCAGAAATGACTTAAAGCCCGGGCTTTAAGCCCAGGCAAACAGGCTCAAGGTCATAGACTTATAGTTAAGGAAATCAGTGAAGACTCAAGCAATTGTGGTACCTTATATGTTACTGTGCAGCTTAACATTTTTCTTAACAGATTTAACCCAGTCTTATCCACTCGGCTATCTTACATCCAAAACAAATATCAATTGAATCATAGTAGTTGCCTCACAGATCTCTGTGTTAACTTGAGTATTATATCACTGGTTCCAACATTGTGTTTCCTAAGCCGCTGATTCGATTTGTTCACTCTTGATTGTATTTGCTCTTATCCACACACACAGACACACACACAACCTATCTTGCAGATATTTGATTTTGCATTGAGTTAAGTCTTTCATGTTGCACGTATCTCATTCTTTTTAGACTAGTGGTGTTTGTGTTTATTGATTTACTTGAATCTCTTCGTGACTTGCAGAATGTTTACCGAAGGAACAGCAGTAGAAGTGTCTTTTAAAGAGGAAAAGCATGATGTTTGGCATGTCGGAACTGTAATGAAAGTAACTGGAATCAATAAATTCTTGGTCAAATTTCAATGCCCTGGAGATGATGATGATGAACAAGAAGTTTCTTCTTCAGATGTCCGACCCTCACCCCCAAGTGCCAAGGCTAATAATTTTGCTTTGCGGGAGGAAGTGGAGGCATACTTTGAATGCTGTTGGCGGAGTGGAGTAGTTAAGGAACTTCTTGTAGATAGGAGATACCTTGTTTTCATAAAACAAGCAAAAACGGAGATGATATTCGATATCGTAAATTTGAGACCTCGCATGGTTTGGATTGATGGCAAGTGGTCCAATGAGGCTAAGGTACTACTAGCTTAACTTCTTATTACTTTCACTGCTTTAATATTTTTTTGTTCAGGTTTTACATATTTTTATTGTGAATTCCTGGAATTCACCTTGATGTTGGAGTCCTGACTCCTGAAAAATCTGATTTATTTTTAATTAAATCTAAAATAGTCTTGTATACAAATTTCGATTTTGTTCTTAGTATAGAATTTTTTGAAACCAATTCATCCTAACTTTCAATTAATACAAAGCCCAGAGACCAAATGATGGACCAAGGCCATCCGACTGCAAAAGATCTTCTATATGACTTCAGTAGCACAAATTAGATTTTAAGTTTAATATTTTAATCAAGAACTGAAAATTCTCCACAACTTATCTTATGGCCTAAATTACATACCACCAACCGCCAATGATTATTACAAGTTGGGGTTTAGACGTTTAGTGGTGTAGTATAGATCCGTCCAAACCTTGGAGTAGTACCTTGTGCCCAAGATGAATACTAACTCACCAATTGTAATTTTCTTCCTTATATCTATTCCCTCTACATCAACATTGAATTTTAAAATCAAACTATGAACTGTTTAATTGAAAATGATTGTGTAACTTTATATTTGAAAATCATATAACATTATTATAACTGCTAAAAAAAATGTATTTCTGCAATTTAATATTAGTTAGATCGATGGCTGGTATAATTTATTTAATTATTGACTGGCATTGCTTCATATAATCATACCTGGAGACTGGAGTTATGTAGATATATGATTAATAAATAATTATCTATCAATTTAGATCAATTAATGAATATTACCTCCTTTCCTGAACTGGGCTTCAAAGTTAAAACCATGTAAAGTTATAATGCAAGTAAATTGAAGTTTCTTTTCGCTGCCTGCTTGGGGCTCTTCTTTAACGAGAAAAGGTTGTGTTGTAGACTTGTAGTCGCCTTTAGCTGAAAAAAAGAATTGTCGTGGCAGTGACTTATTTACTTCTGAATACTGTTCTTTAGTTTTGTCATCCAGGTAGGCCTAAACCCTTGTGGAGCTTGGTGATAACGTCATATTGTACTACACATTGGATGTAAATTGTGCTTTCTGTTTAAACCTATATTCTATGTTATATTTAAAATATTGTCCAAATCATAAAAAGTTTACTTGTGTCTACTCCTTGTATGGGTAGATTGCATCTATCTTGAGGAATGAATCAAGTATAACTATCTTCTGTTATGGTATTACTTGTGTTAATGTTGTTGATGCCTTGCTCTTTATTTACAGAGCATTAAGGAATCAACTGAAAGAGGCAATAGTGCTAAGAGAAAAAGGGGAAGACCAAAAAAGTTGCCAAAGAAACAGATAGGTTCGGTGAAAGATTTTTTACCAGCGTGCGCACACACACACACTATGTTACTCGGACTCTGGTACGGAGTGTCGGACACAACACATATCCGAGTGTCGGACTCGGGAACTATGCAAATTAGACATGATTTTGTAGGGGATTTTGCAAATTAGGCGTCTTTTGTACTTTAATTCCATTCTTGCTTCTTTCTTTTTTCTCACATATTTCTTTTGAAATGTAAGTTTGACTCATATCTGATTTTTAAATTGGTCGAAGTGTCCACATTTTAGTCAAAGGATCCGACATGAATAAGTGTCGTGTCCGAGTGTTCGACACGGATACGGCAACCTAAATAGAGAGTCGGAGTAACATAGTGCGCGCACACACACAGAGATAGAACTCAAGATATATTTTGTCAAAATAATTTTTATGTAGGTAAGAGAATCACTACCGATATGAAAGTTTCATGTGTAGGAAATGAAGCCAAACCAAATGCAGAGAACAACTTTCTGAATTCTACAACCTTCAATGACATACCAAATGACGGTAATTCTGGGATACTTGAAATCGGAGCTTCTCACAGGCACAATAGCGCGAGAAAAACAACAAACACCCCTCTGCTTGAAGGCCAGGCAGGTGAAGCTGTTTTAACTGAAAGAGTTAGCCAACCAAAGAATTTTGTGTCAAATGGACATGGAGAATTGAACAATTCGGTTGACATTGAATCACACTATGAAGGTATGTGCTGGACTTTATTTTATATTAGATACATGCAAGTAATCAATTAGCCTGGATATGCATGGCCATTCTTTGCAAGTGAATTTTTCTCTGTGCTTTCTAATTGCTGAATGATGTAGGGAAATAATTGTAACAACTAATAGCCTTAATCTGTGCAGTTTATTTGGTCAATCAGGTTAACCATTAGCAATTGATTTGATGATGTAATGCAATATGCATTTACATTTTATGCAACCCAGAAGGTTGTACTAATGAATAAGGAAAATCTCTGCATCTTGGGTTTTCTTTTGCGGTTATTAAGCAATTGAAAATTAAAAATGTTTTGACTTGCTACACATCTACAATACTGTTATATCCTCTGAATTTCTTTTCAGTCTTGTCTGAGATTTTGGTTTTTATGTGTATCTAGGTCTATGACATATTAATGGGAATTTTTCATATTGCGAACCTAAGCATGTACCTCTAAAATTCAAATTATTTCATTTCAGAGAAGTATTTTCTAGATAAGAATTGCAGGGCGTAAATGTCATGGAAGATATTTCATAGCTGATGATTAGGTTAAAGATCAACGTTCACTATGGTCAAGATGATATTGTATTAACTTCTTCTCTTGTCTACTTTATGTTATGTAACTATGCTCAATCCTGCAGACTGCCTTGAATTTGATCGTACGAGTAGTGATCATATGATGATTGATGAAATTGGTGATACCACTGATGATCAACCTCTATCAGTGAGGTTAAACATAGATGATTCAAATGAGCAAATATGGTTTTCAGCTTTTCAATATGTATTTTACGGCTGTAGAAATTCTACTATTGACTGTTATTGTTTTTAGGAGCATTGCATGTCGGCAGACAAGAGGGTTTTGGAACTGCTCCACTTAAAGGGGATACGATGGAGTCCTATCCACTTCAGAAAGATGGTCCTAGTAAGTTGATTATTTTGAACTCTAGTTGTGATCATATTCTGATCTGGTATCTTATAATTTATATTATTGATATATGATCCAGATGATTTGCCAGATAGAAATCTTATTCAATGCGCCGAGTCTAATAATAAAGGTGGTGAACTGGGACCCCCTGCCACTTCAAGGACTGATGCTATGGGAAATGAAGTGACTTTGCCATTTGTTAAGCGTTCTCCGGTTTGGAAATATATCGATTCTCTGGAAACATATAAGAAAATGGCACAGAAGCCACACTTCTCTCCTCTGTACAGAAATGTAGAAGAAAATCACGAGGGATTGGCAATAAGTCTTATGGTCAATTTTCATAATCTGGTTGAGAACACTTCGAAGCTGCGGTTCTCTTCTGACATTGCTGTCATTGAAAGAGGTCTGGAAGCTCTTGCTAAGTTCAAATCACATGGGTTTGATGTTGAGAATGTTCAAGCATGTCTGACCCAGCTATTGTTGAAGAAACAAAAGGCCGAGGAGCTCCAGAAGGAGTGCGATGATACGAGAAGCAAGATATCAAACAGTTCTCACAAGGGTGAACTTGATGAAGAAATCAGCCGACTGTGCCAAAAATTAAAAGAGATTGAAAAGGAGCTCAGCCAGGCTAAATTGAAGAAGGAGAACAGGGATACGGACTCGTCAGCATTACAATCAAGAATGCATGCAGTTGCAGAAAATATCAAGAGTATTCAAGTTGAATTTGAAAGTATAGTTGGCTCTTTAGGTAAATGATAATATGTGGAGTTGGTGTTTTTCTTGAAAAAAAAGAAAAAGGGTAGGGCAACTCAACTTCTCAGCTAGAGTTGGGGGCCGGATAAACATACACTTCAGAGCTAATTTTGGGTATATTTCGTGACCAGTTTGGCACCTGAATATTGTTATTCTTAATTGTCGGTTCTTTTGGGGCGTATGGTTTGAAGAAACAAAATGAAACTCAATAAGGGAAACGAACCGAAAGGACTGTATTACTTGTTTGGTTAATGAAAAATTATATGATTATTATCTTTATTTTTGATTTTTAAATATTAAATAAGATCAAAATATTCAAACGTATTTACGTTTATAATTTGATACATTTTATTTTTTTAAAATTTCATTACTTTTTTAAATATCTTGACTTATAAATTATATCAAAATTATTTTTAATATATAAAATAAATTAAAATTTATTTTTGGTTTTCAAAAATATTTTACATATTGCTTAAATGAAAATAAAATAAAAATCTTAGGGGTGGGGAATGGGTCACAAGGGATTTTGAGCAAAAAGAAATGATAATTTTAATAAAACAAACAACAATAAAGAGAATGAAACTGATCGTTTCCATTTCTTTTCATCCTAACCAAACAGTCGCTTAATGATATTGAGATAGACGAGAATTATTAAACCAATCTTTTAGAACTCACTGAATCAATCGAAATTTAGTTTTCATAATTTATTAATTTTATCTATTTATTTATATTACTAAAATAATTGTTATCTCTTAGAATAAGATTTTTTAAAACTATATAATTAATTACTTCTTATCGTATTATCATAATTTATTTAATCTTATTTCCGTATTTATAAATATTAATAAAATTACTTTTTTCCCTCAGGCCTCCGTAGGTTCCTAAAACTAGACTCAAAGTAGTTTACTTCATACCTTAGGTGTTTGACTAAATGCCCTAGAGAGATGGTTGCTATAATTGATGTTTTTGAATGCCTTCCTCATTTCTTTTCTAAGGTTTCTCTGCATTCCTCTGATGGGTCTTCCAAAATATGTGCAAACAAGACGTGGGGTAGTGGCTTGTTTGCTGAACTTTTCAGATTTCTTTTTCTTTATGCCGAAATATGATGGGAGATTTTGAAAAGATTTTGTTAATGCCGGTTTTTCTTATCAAGAATGCTTGTTGCTTTACTTTAGGATGGGAGTCTGAAGATGATGGTGGTGATCAAAAGGTGCACTGCAAATATGGTATTGATTTTGTCGAATTTCAAGAAAGAGCTGAAGTGATGCTACGTCTTCTTCACAAACGGCTTCCTCGTCTGATGGGTCATTGTGAGTTTTTTTAATTTTAAATATTAGTTAGGCAGAAGCATGTAATAGTTATAATGAAATCCTATATGCTGCATGGAAGTGACTAGATTTTATGCTTGATTGATCTCGGTGTAGACGCTTTTTCCTAGATAGGATCTGCCCTGCGAGATAGATCTCGTATTATAGCATCACATTTGCCAAACATAACATGTTATCACACTATCAGCAGCATCAAAGACCATTCTAAGAATAATCATGTAATCGGCATCATTTTTGACACAACTATCAAACAGTTATTAATATTATTATATTATAGTAACATTTAGCTAAACACCCTGTTAGCAGGTGAACCAAACCATTTCAAGGGTTGTAATGAAAGAAATATGTTCAAAAAGTGGAACACCTGGTCCTCCTTAATTGTGGCTGACATAGCATATGATATGCAGTCTATCGATCTGGTTAGGAGTAATATCTAGACTCTAGCAATTTTATTTATTCTGATATTTAGATATCCCGATCACTATGAACCGGTTTGGTTACGCGTAAAATAATGACTTATGGCTTATATTGACTTAATGTGACAAGTCCTTAGCTTAAATTGTATGTAGGTAATTGTAATATGTGACTTATGAATTACTATAAATATAATAACAAAAATAAACTAGATAGATGATTCATTTTAGTGTTGAAGTTGACTTTTATTAAAAAAAAATCATAAAAATAAAATAAGTTGTGCATAAAAGTACATCCTTCCAACTTCTGGCTTTAAGCTTATTTTTTACTTTAAGTCGGCTTCTGGCTTATTACACAAACAAACATTTTTCGGCTTAAAGTTGAAAATGGCCTGGGCAAATAGCCTCTATTACTGCTAAGCATCAACAGTAATGCTGCACACCATGATACATTCATGGAGACCGTAACCAGGTTCTAAATATGGTTAAATTGGACTAGAGGATGTGAGTATGGTTCATCAAACTTTTGCACCCCTCCTGGATCATCAAGTTAAGTGGCTAGCTGAATGTGTAAGGATCATAACCAGTCTTAACAAAGAAGAATAACACATTCAGAGATGACATCTGAGAATGTATCTACTTACGACAACAAGGTTATTCAAAGAGAACGATAGTATAAGTAGGACCTGATTCCGTCGTCGCATGTGGATAGGAAGTGATTTTGAGTCAAAGTGTCTTATACAACACCCTGTTTATGTATCAGAATGATCAAGATTGTAATTATTTAACTTTACAATGACTAGCACCTCTTTGATTCTGCATCCTGCTCATCAATGTCACAAAATAATATGATTTGTAGGATCAAAATTAATCTCTAGCAATTTGTTGCTGGTGACCTAATTAGTTATATAGGGATAGGATCAAATAAAACTTTTTTAATTTACAAACTTACAAACTTTTTTCTTTGAATTTTTTTATTCTCCCAACGTGTTAATCCTTAGTTATAGAAAGAATTCATGTTGAAAATTATTGAAAAAACTTCACAATTTTTATAAATAATGCATAAATAAATTGTGTTGAATATATATATAAAGATGCTTCAACTATACCTCTGTGGTTTGGTTAGGGTCTAAAAACATAAATATTAGTTATATAATACGTTTAACTTAGTTCTTACATTGAAAAATTAGTTTATGTACTTCTCCAACACAATTTTAATCGATGTTCAACAAAATATGTTGAACGAATAGTTTATTTGTATGTCTTTTAATGAAATAATGATGTATTTTCAATTATTTTCAACATGGATACCTTATATAACTAATAAATAACACATACGAAGAATAAAAAAAATTAAAAGTTTGTAAGTTTGTATCGAAACCCTCCCCTAGTTAGGGTTCTACTCTAATACAAACTAAATACAAACCAATGCGATTAAGTAGAATGGTAAGAGTTTTGGGACTGGAGATGGGCCTAGGCGGGGTCTAAGTGGGGCCTGGTAGGGTAGGGGTGGGGCCAAGTTTTGGCTCCTAAGGCTGTTTGGAGCCTGTGCGGAGCCTTGGCGATGCTCTAGCGGGCCCGGGATAGATTGAGTGGGGATAAGGGTGGGCCCTAGGTGGGTGATAACATATAGGGGGTGGGTGATGTCGTTTAGGTATAGTTTCTCTTGTTTGTATTTTAGTTTTTATTTTGTATTTGAACAATTGCCTATATATGTATGTACACACACACACATATTAAATGTAGAGGAAAACTAAATGAGTTCTAAACAGTACATTACACGTTTTGTGACACCTGTACATAATGTTATCCATGGAAGATCAATTAGTAAATAGTGGAGTTTATCTGTCATTTCTTAAAATCTGAATTTTGTGATATAATTATAAGTTTTCCTTGGGTTGTTAATTGCCTGATTGGAATTCCGGGGAAGCCCAAACAGTGAAGACTGTCCAAGTTATGCTGAGAATTTGTTCTTTAAGCTGCAATCCTTCTTTTATCTGATGATTTGTACAAGAATATATTATAACTCTTCAACTTATATCCTAGCCAATACAAAACAAGTAAAATTTGGGGGACGAGATCAATAAGAGATATAAGCATATCATCATATATTAATAAAAACATGCAGGAAGTATGGAAAAATAGAAAAAATGTACAGGAAAGGAAAAGGGGAAAAGGGATGTTTTTTTTTTGTTTTTTTTTTCATATCAGAGCGAGGTGATTGTATGTAGGAGTGTAGAGTGTGTGGCTCAATTATTGTGTTACATACTTGTATTCAGTTGTCTCATCTGTTTTTATGTTTGTTATTGTGTTTTAACTACAATGTGGGAACGATTATAACAAAGTTAACAAATTGGTATCAAGATATCATCTGTTAAGAGCCAGTGGTGAAGTGAATTGGTTTCTGACAGATAAATTAGTATCGTATGCAGTTTTCTCTTAGTGTTGTCAAGCACGAGGCACGGTGATGGTTGATTAGACTCGAACGGGTCACGCAACAGGCCTTCACTGAGGTGTGCACCTTAGTGTGTAAGATGAGGTGCAGTGTCCATGAGTCGTAATTGAGGCTCGATTAGTTAAACCCATATAGAACCCAAATTCAAAACTGAATATCGGCCCAAATAGAAGCCCAAATTCATTACAGGTAACTAGAAAAAGAAAAAAACCCTAGCCGCTTTCTGTGTTCTGCATCCTGCATCCTGCCCTCTTTGCTTCAAGTAGGTATTAACACATCTAGTGAATATCTTCCAATTCAGTGCTTAATCACTTGTATCTTTTTTCTTGTCACATTTTAGTTTAGACAGATATGAAGTTAGTACATATATATGTGATATACCTGGTATATGTATGATTTACTTGTTACACATGTTTATCATTAATTTCCTATACCGCTGTTACGTATATTGAATGACAATCCTTTTTGGTTCTATACTCAATTAATAATCTGGACATTTTTACCTTCCATTTGATTTCATTTCTTATTCTGTTAATGTTGATTTCTTGTTTGTTTTTTAAATTGTGTACAGATAAGTGGGTATTTATATGGGGTTAATGATCTGTAGATATGTAGTTATTTTCCTAGAGTCTTGTTTAAGTAGAATATAGAACGATCATGTTGCTTTTAAATAGTTGTTATGAGCAATTGTTGATTATATCACATGTAGTGGTAGCTTGTTGACTTGAAGTATATGAATTATTATCTTCGTAATTTAGGAAAATTAAGAACTTCCATAATGGAGGTCTCAGTTTCTATATGTAATCTGCCTGGCTTCGATTTTTCTACATTTAATACTGTCTTGATTTCGAGGCTTTAGATCACTAGATTAGCCTAAGCATTTTTATTCGGCCCACCATCAGCAAATCTAACATTTGCTTATTTCAGCACAAACTGACACTTATATGTTAGATTTTTTCATTTACAACATCTTGCATTTCCACATCTAAGCCTGAAATGATTTGGCCTTAAAGCTGGTTCACTTGATATGATTGGCAACCTTTATATATCATTGATATCTCATTCATAGTGATGAAATTATATGATCCATAGACCAGGGATATACTGTAACTTGTAGGCTTGCAAGGAAAAGGAAAATCATAAGAAGTTCTGTAAAGTTGATATCACAGAAAAGAGAAAAGTTGCGAAAAGTTGTTTTCTGGCACGTTAATAGTATTTACTAGCCTATAACACGGGCAATGCATGAGTCTATTTTAATATTTAATAAATTTTCATATATGTTTGAATTAATAATAAATTTTAATATGATGTTGAGAAGATTCGAGGTTTAACCTCTGAAAGCATCATAAATATTAATATATTAATTATTATGTAATATATGATCTAGCGATTCCATACTATTTGATATATAAGATCTAACAGCTATAGTTGACTGTACCATACTACAAACCAACCAACCAAACTTTATTTGTTAACCTTTAATAATTCTAGCCATAAACCTGTATATAAATTTATTACTTTTAATTAAAATTTTAACAACATTTTATTAGTGTTAGTATTGTTGTATGCCCCCTTTTTTTGCGAGAGGAATTCTACGATAATGTATTGAATTTTGATTATATGTTATTAACCGATTGATTATATTTTCTTTTTGAGATTTGGTTTTTTATAGTGTTTTTTTATACTGTAATCGGTAGTAGGAACCATAACTTTTTTAGCATTTATCTGTAGATGTTTTCCTGATATAATATGTGTTAATGTATTTTTTTTATTGATTTTAAATCATAGTTTTCATATTTCTTATGTATATATTTGTTAGAAAAAGGATATTATTCATCATATATTGGCTCTATGTTTGCCTTGGAATAGAACACATTAGACTTTAAAAAAAATTACATGATCATTCGTGTTTATCTTGAAGTAGAACATTAGAGTTAAAAAAAGTTACATGATCATTCGTTTTTGTCTTGGAGTAGAACATGTTAGAATTAAGAAGAGACATGTTGATCTATGTCTCATTGTTTATATAATTTTTTCTATTTGTTTTTTAGAAAAAAGGCAAAGAAAAGGATGATTTAAGGATGACCAAAAATATCTAACCAAACTACTACAAATTATTCTTATTTTTATTGTAGTTTTTTTTATCATTTATTTGTAAATGTTTTCCTAATATTAATATGTGTTGATGTATTTTCGATTAATTTTAATCATATTTCTTATTTCTTCATTTGTAAGAAAAATGATATTATTTATCTTATATTGCCTTTTGTTTGTCTTGGAGTAGGACACGTTAGGATGAGTTATATGATCATTTATGTTTAATTTGGAGTGGAACACGTTATGATTGAGAAGAGACATGTTGGTGTGTGTCTCATTCTTTATATAATTTTTTCTATTTGCTTTTTTGAAAAGGCAGAAAAAGGGTAATTTAGGGATGACCAGAAATATCCAACCAAACTACTAAAAATTATCCCTACATTTGGTTATTATATTTTAGTGTAGATAGTATAGATGCATTCTGAAAGAATGATAATTTAATGCAGTTTGTGCATTTGTGTTTGTGTGTGTATGCTTATGTTTACCTAAAATATATGGCTTATTATGTAATAATGTTCTTTTTATGTGGGAAGGATTAAATGTTTATAAATAGAACTCTCTCCGTCCCACCAAGTTCTATACGTTACTTTGTGACATGCATTTTAAGGCTCTTATAAAGTATACTTACATTACATATTTTTTTTAAAACAATTCCTGAAAAAAAGTTTGAAGTCTAAACTTTTATTCAAAAAAAGAAAAAATTAAAAATACGTTATAGAACTATACTTTACGAGAATCTCAAAATGCGTGCAAACAGTGTACGTAAACTTCCTGGCGGGACGGAGGGAGTATTAAATATAATTTGATAACTAGTGGTTAAATACTTTTTCACAAGATCATTGTTCAAAATATTGGTGAAGACTCGAGCAACAGTGATTATCCTTTATGTTAATGTGCAGCACATTAAAAAGATTTATTTTTTACTTGGCAAATTTAACTCAAACCTCACCCATGGTTCTATTTAAAATCCAAAACATATATGTGTTGAATCATAGTAGTTGCCTAATAGATCTCTCCATTACCTTAGTATTAAATTACCAGTTCCATCGTTGTGTTTCCTAAGCCACTGATTGTTCACTCTTTAATTTATTTGCTCTTGTTTATTTTATATAAAAAAATATGCTGATATTCATTTTGCCTTAAATTAAGTCTTTCATGTTGCGCGTCTCTCATTCTTTTGGACTAATGATGTTTGTGTTCTTTGATTTACTAAAATCACAACAGCGTACTGGTACAATGTTTACTGAAGGAACAGCAGTAGAAGTGTCTTTTCAAGAGGAAAATCATAATGTTTGGCATGTCGGAACTGTCATGAAAGTAACTGGAATAAATAAATGCTTGGTGAACTTTCAATGCCCTGGAGATGGTAATGGATATAGAGGTCAAGAATTTGCTTTGTCAGATGTCCGACCTTCACCCCCATGTGTCCAGGATAATTCCTTTGCTTTGCGGGAGGAAGTGGAGGCATACTTTGAATGCTGTTGGTGGGGTGGAGTAATTAAGAAACTTCTTGGAGATAAGAAGTACTGCGTTCTCATAAAACATTCAAAAAAGGAGATGGAAATCGATCACGTAAATTTGAGGCCTAGCATGATCTGGGCTGATGGGAAATGGTCCGATGAAGCTAAGGTACCAGCTTAGTTTCAGTTTTACTTTCGCTCACTTAACTTCTTTGAGTTCAGGTTATACTTATTACTATCTTGAATTTTTTGAATTCACCTTGATGACAGAGTCAAAGTTGTGATTCTTGTTTTTATATAATACAAGCATGTGCAAAGTACATGCAAGGCATGGGCCTGTATTTTGATTAATTTAAATTGTCTCATATACAAAATCTGATTGTGTTAATAACATATTATAACTTCTTAAAACCAATTCTACCCAATTTTCATTTAATACAAGGCCAGAGACCGAATGTTGGACCAAGATCGACCCACTACAAAAGATCTACAATATGGCTTTTATAGCATACTAAAGATTCTTTTGTTTGATAAATGTTAATGTTATTGTTATCGAAGGACTGAAGATTCGGCGCAGCTTGAATTTTATTATATGGCCTAAATTACTTGCTATTGACCGAAAAGGATATTTAGAAGTTTAACTTTAGTGGTACAGAATTAAATTGGTTAGTACCATGTGCCCAAGACATATACTCGCTCGCTTACAAATTGCAATTATTTTTCTTAAATATATTCCTGTTATAATTGACATATAATATAAAAATGATGGTGCAATTTTATAGTTGCAAAGTTATCCAACTTGATTGGAATAGAGGGAGTACTTAAATTTTTTTAAACTATATGCAGAATATATTAAGTATTTTGCTTCAATTCAAAAGTAGTTGGATACATGGCTGGTATACATTATTTAATTATTGATTGGCATTGCTTCATGTCTGGAGTTATGTATAATGAATATAATTAAGTTATATTTTTCTCCTTTCTACATCATGTGATGAAAATTGACATCTTTGCATTTACATAGTATTATTTATTTATTTTTTTGACAAATATGGCTTATAGCCTTACAATTGAGAGTATCTGTTTTAATAAATTCTCGGGGTGAGCCAGGGTCGAACCCAGGACCTGGGACGATAGAGGATAAGCTCTTAAATACTTGAGCTATCCAACCGTGCTCGCAATTACATAGTTATGTGGTGTATAACTTTTACATAATTTAGTAGTAGATCCCCTAGCGGTGATGAATGCCAGTCTCTTTTTAAAAAAACTGATCGTCCTAGTCTTTTGCCTTTTGATCTCAGAGTTTATACTATTCCAATTTCCAAGTGCAAGATATTTGCTTTATAATCTTGCAGGTTGCCAACAGACCTGGTATGCTCACTAGGCAGTCTGTAAGATTAAACAGACTGAAGACAAGGGCTGAAGAACAACAGTCTGGAAATCGTTGTGCTTTAACAGGTATCAATACATCACCAGATAACATAATACTAACTATCTATAACTTACGTACAACCTTGAATAATAATTCAGAAAAGAAGGATTATACTGAGGTTCATGTTGAAGAGATCGTCGAGAAAAAATGTACTACAAAAGAAGTTGATTTGTCTGTTAAAGAAGTAAAAGGCGCAAGATCTACAAAGAATTCTGAAGTCCCTCAGAAGAAACAAAGCAGGGATCAGGAAATACCTGATGTAAGTAATGATTTTATCTTAAACATTCTACAATACCGCTAATTATTTAGTTCTGTAAACATATTCAATCACATAATTACACCAATAATCTTGCATGAAATGAATAATTCCTTCATTTTTTTTTATTTTTTTTTAATCATTGGATTTGCTAATCAAACACCATCCACCGTCTTCAACGAAAAGACCTTGATCCCTCATACCCCATAAGGGGGTGAGCCGGTGAGGGCTATATCTCTATAGAAAGTGTCCTTTGATAAATCCTTATAATATAGTTAGTAGACGTTAGGCAATACAATGGCATCTATAAGTGAAGTGGACAACTTTAGAACCTCTTTTTTTGGACGGTTGAAACATCAGCAAGTCAAAAGAGGTATTTTTTTTTTTTTGGGGGGGGGGGGGGGGGGGGGGTCCCTGAGAAATTTTATCAGAAGAAAATGTTCCTGATCGCATTATAAGATTCCAGCTCAATTACGGAAAATCTTCTCTTAAACATTCACTTCTTTCCCGAACTAGGCTTTGAGGTTTAAACCATGTTAAGATATAATATAAGAGGTGTGGATGAAGTTTCTTCTTGCCACCTGTTCAGCGATCTTCTTTAGCGAAAAAATATTGTTCTTAGTATGTCATATAAAAAGGAATATTTGTGGCAGTGACTTACTTTTTATTAGAAATTGTTCTTTAGTTTTGTCTTCTAGGTACATTTAAGTTTTAACCCCAGGTTGAACTTGGTAGTAATGTCTTATAATGTACTACACTTTGGTAGAAGATGATGTTTTTATTTCTTATCGTACAGATAGTTGTGCTTTCTGTTTAACTCTAGACTGTATGTGGAATTTACTTTTGGGGTCATGTCTAGTTTATTTGTATTCGTAGGATACATTTGTTGGGTAGATTGCAAAACCCTGAAGGACGAACCAATTATAACCATCACTGTTATAGTAGCATTTGTCTTACTGTTGTTGATGCCTTGCTCTATATTCCCAGAACGTCGTGGGATCAACTGAAGGAGACAATATTGTTAAAAGGAAAAGGGGAAGACCAAAGAAGTCCAAGAAACAGATAGGTTCGGTGAAAGATATTCTACCAGCACACACACAAATAGAATTAAAGATATTTTAGTTGAAATAATTTTTCTGTAGGTAAGAGAAGCACTGGAGGTAATGTGGATATGAAAGCGAAATCCAGTGCAGAGAACTTTGTAACAACTGTTGCTGAAATACCCAAAAAAGGTGATTTTCAGCCTACTATACCTAGCAAGGAACCTGGCAAACATGTGTATAAGAGAAGTAAAGTTCGTCAGCAGAATGGTGTGCAGAGCAAAACTCTTGACAGTGTATCACACTATCAAGGTATGTGCTGGAACTTATTTCATATTAGATACATGCAAGTAATTATTTAGCTGAAGACCATTCTTTGCATGTGATTTTTTATGCGCTTTTTAATTGCTGGAAGATGTTGAGGAAAAATCTGTAACTACTATAATAGTCTATTTCGTGGCAATTAGATTAACCATTTCAATAATTCATTTCATAATTTTCTGCTTTTCTATTTGTATTTTACGGCTATGAAAATTCTACTGCTGCTATTGTATTGGTAACAGAAAGTTTTGTTATTGTTTGAAGTAGTCATGTCTGTCAACAGACAAGATGATTCCGAAACTCCTCCATTTATTCAAGAGAATGCAATGGAGTCCGCTCCACTTAAGAAAAAGGATGGTCCGGGTAAGCTCATTGTTTGAACTATAATTGTGATATTATGATCTGGAATCTTGTTATGTTTATTATTGTTATCTTATCCAGATAAATTTACCTGTTAAAAATCTCAATCAACATGCTGCATCAATTGATATAGGTGGTGGACTTGGAACCCCTGCCATTGTAGGCATTGATGCTATGGAGAACGAACAGAGTTTGCCGTTTGTTAAGAATCCTCTACTTTGGGAAGATATCGATTCTATGGAAACCTATAAGAAAATGACACAGAAGCCACACTTCGCTCCACTGTACGAACATATAGAAGAAGAACGTGAAGGCTTGGCAGTAGGTCATATAGTAAATTTTGTTAATCTTATAGAGGACATCTCAAAACTGCAGTTCTCTTCGGACATTGCTGTCATTGAAAGAGGTTTGAAATCTCTTGATGAGTACAAATCTCATGGGTTTGATGTTGAGAAAGTTCAAGCATCTCTGAACCAGCTATTGTTAAAGAAACAACAAGCGGATGAGTTCCAGAGGGAGTATGAGGACATTAGAAGTAAAATAGCAAACAGTGTTGACAATGGCGAACTTGATGAAGAAATCAGCCAACTCTGCCAGGAATTCAGAGAAACTGAAAAGAAGCTCAGCGAGGCTAAACAGAAATCGGAGGCCTTAGCAGCATTGCAATCAAAACAAGATACGCTTGCAGAAAATGTCAAGATTCTTCAAGCTGAATTTGAAAGCTTAGTTGGTTCTCTACTATAAATGATTATTTGCAGTGTGATGCAAATGCACTTTCGAAGTGATTGGAGGTAAAATTCTGCTAATCGTTTAGCACTTATTGCAACAGAGATAACTTCAGTAACTTGCTTTTAAGTTTATTAGATTTATATTATGCTAAAATAAGATATTTAGACTCTAAAATGCATTGCTTTATTTGCAAGTCTTTCTTGAGGAGCAACACAAGTTCAAGCCCCCAACCAACCTAGAGCCTGTTTGTCCGGGTTTTAAGTCATCTCTACTTTTAAGCTGAAAAATGTCTGTTTTTGTAACAAGTCAGAAGTTTGCTTAAATCGGAAATAAGATAAAAGCTGAGTTAAAGTCAGAAGTTAGTTTGAGGTACTTTTTTTAGTGACTAAATTTTTTTTGATAAAAATTACTCCCAAGTCATTAGTTACTCATAAAATATTTTTATTTTTATTATTATATTTTTAATAACTCACAAGACATTAATAAGTAAAAAAATACTCAAACATATATTTTAAGCTCTTTGCTTATCAAATAAGTCGAGTTAAAAATTCAACTAAACATGCTCTTAATCAGTCTTCCTAATAAGTCTTGAAGCTTCATGAACTCATGAAGTGTCTTATATTCTTGGATGGATCCTGATAGTTATTGGAGTAGGAGATGTGTAATACTCTTGGTCTCTTGGATGGATCCTACTGGAGTAGGAAAACCAAAAATAAAATAGAAATCAAAAAATATGTGAGCAGCCGGCAGGAGTTAAAGTGAGGCTGCGATGGCTTGAGAAAATGGACCCACAAACTTGACTCTACACGTAAACTTTGTTACTCATATCTGACAAGCAAACGTGGCCTGCACGTGGGTGCAAGGAAATTGTAGTCATACGATTTGTCGTTTTCTGCATTTTTCATGAGTAATAGTTTCAAAAAGAAAAAAAAGGTACGTATATAAAAATTTATGGTTTTCGCTAATTTAATATAAATAATTTTTTAAATATATTCCCTTTACAAAATATTTATTCGTTTATATTATTAATATAGTTGTATGATTTAATTTTGTTATATTTTTATTTGCTTCTTCTAAAGAATATGTATGAAAATAATGTATAATAATTGGTTATCAATCAAAATTTTATTGAAAATAACTGTTTACTCACTAAATTAAGATAAATGATATATATAAATGAAAATTATGTTTAATATTAAAAATCATTAATATACATAATATTTTTACAAGTGACTTGGACCAGGAGCATGAAAGACGATAAAAGTCTTTTGTTAGCACTTGAGCTAATCCATGTTAGTCTATGTACCTCTCATTATTTACCATTTTTACTTAAACACACATTTTAAAGTATATATAATTTATGAACTTATAATTATTTTTATTTTTTTTTGTTATGTATAAAAATTTAGATATTAAATTTTGAGGAAGAAAAAATACAATCATTTATCATGCCCAGAGACGGAGGGAAGGGGGGGTATGGGGTGGTCTTGGCCCCCCCAAAACCTTCCCCAAACCCTTATATATATTCAATTTATATGATACAAATTCATAATTTGTAGTATTTAGCCCCCCCAAAACTCATAATTTTGTAGTGTTTTATCCTTAAAAAATTTTTTGTAAAATTTCGCCCCCCCAGAAAATTTTTCTGGTTCCGTCCCTGATCATGCCCCTTCTTCAATAAAAATAATTGAGAAAGAAGGAAGTATGTTTAAAGTGTACGGTTTATGTCAATAGACTGTTATAGCAAATTATTCATATTTTTTATAATATTTGTGTGTCAATTGATTATTGCAACAAATTATTCGTTATTTTTTTATGTTTCTTGTAAGGGATGTACACGGTTCGGGTTGGGCGGGTTGATGGAATTTATCAACCCAAACCAATTAAATCGGGTTTTCAAAATTTCAACCCAACTCAACCCGTATAAATTTTTAACCCAAACCAATTTGTAGTGCTTCGGTTTGGATCGGTTTGATTGGGTTAATAAATATTATAATCGTTGGTGTCAAATAGGTCTTCAACATCCAATTTTTTACACTTAAAATTCCTTTAACAATCTTGTCAAAGACAAAAATTGAATTGTGTTAAAAATAAGTAATAACAAATAATGAACAAATATATTCATGAATCTAATCTCATATTCTCATTCATGTTTGTTTGCTGCTTAAATAGATAATATAACAAACAAACAATATTCATGTTTGTGTGCTCCTAAACAAACAGAATAGTAAATTTAATCTCATATTCTCATTCACAGATTTAATCTCATATATATTTAAAAAATAGAAAACAAACATATTAAATTTAAGGAGCATACAAATACAATAAAACTAAATGGACTAGGCTAATATATGACGAGATGAATAAATTTAATATGTTCTCATATATTTCAATCGGGTTGGGTTGAATCGATTTATAAAATTCGAAACCCATGTCCAACCCAACTAAATCGGGTTAATACTTTTTCAATCCAATTATTAATCGGGTTAAAAAAATTTGGTTTGGATCAGACGAAAAGTGATCAGTTTGGATCGAATTGGTCGGTTTCGCGAACCCATGTACACCCCTACTTGTATGTATGTAAGGATTTATGAACTCATAAGTGTCTTAGACACTCATTTTAGAATTAATTATAAAAAATATTGAAAATAATTTGTTGTCCGTAATAGATCATCTTTGTTTTCTATAACCGGATTACCGGAGTATTGTTCTGCATCTGCTTTCTAAAACAAAGGTCAAAAGTCACTGCTAAAACAGCCATATTGTTGATACTGATAACTGATAAGTGATAGCCGATAGGGTGATATATGGCATGCAATCACGGGCGGATCTAATAAGAGGCACGGGACACATGCCCCCCGTAAATTTATTTTTTTTACATTTTTTCACCATTCTAAATTTTATAAAATTATAGAAGTGCCCCCTCTAAAATTTAAAAATATATAGGTGTTTTTCGAAAATTTGTTTAGTGCCCCCTAAATTCAGTCTCCAGATCCGCCCCTGCATGCAATGTAAATCATCTGAATCTTGGTCTTGGGAGCCCTACACAGTACTCACCCTCTTCTCTAATCTCTATCTATCTATCATCTTCAGTTAAGTGTGGATAGATATCCTGTCATGATATGCAATATTCATACATGCAACCGTAATGAAGCCACACCTGGCCCGGTGATATGTGAATACAGACAGGTCCACAGCCATTACAGTGACACGGACCCTGCCTGCAGTAGCAGCAATTCCCTCACTCTCCTGTTCACCATACATATCATCACACGTTGCCTTTTCTCTGTCCACTGGGCCCTGCACTACCCCCTAGCTTCCGTAGTCGACTGCCTCTACTCTCATCTCATATCATCTGTCGTCTTCATTTACTTCGGAAACGTTCGAATTAACTTAAAATAAGTATTTGTTGTTTAAAATAAGAGAATGAAATAAAAGTTTGAAGTAAATAAAACTTATAAGTTATTAAAATATTTGTGGAAAAAGTAGAAGTGATGAAACAAAAGTTAGTGAGAGATTATAAGTGATAAGTAATTAGGAATTACAGGTTAATTAAGTGTTTGGATGATACATATATATGAGTATACATATATACGTCCCTTTAAAATTTTTGTTTAAAAATTCAAAAATAAATTCTGAAATTACATTGTATACACTTTATAAAGTATTAAAATACGTGTCTAAATGGAAAAAACAGTAAAACAATATTAATAAACACGACAATATATAAGTTATTAGAAATGAATGAATATCTTTTCTTATACATGAAAGTATAAGTATAAATTTTTCACCAGAAAGAACTGACATACAAATATACCGTACGAGCTGCACAAAATGTTTCTTCTTTGGGCCGGACATATATTTATATAAAAAAAACCTGAACTAATGAAGAATTTTAATGTTTTGTGTATGAAAATTTGGCGTGTCCATAATTATTCTGTCTAAACTTGAAAACCCACGTACATGTTGGATCTGTTTTCTTTGGTAGCAGTCAAGTTGGATATGACAATCAGTGCAAAATCTAGGACCACAAATAAAGACTGTCATACGTTAAAAACAGCCTCCTCTTATTCAGCTGACACTCACTTTAATCCCCTCCATCTCCTTGTCTTCTTTCTTACTGCATCTCCTTCTCAGTCAACATTTTGTAATGAACTGAGAGCTTCAATTAAAGTAATTAGTACTGAAATTTACTAGAACAAAAGATAACAGTACTGGACTATTCGAGACGCCCAGAGATCTCCTCTATTTCACTCTACAATTCACTCGATAAGATAAAACCCTAGTTCCCTTCTCCTTTTATACTCTACTTGTTTCTTCCTTTTCTACCCCTTGACTTTCTCCCCTTGACCCCCGTCTGGTGAATTACCCTTTTGCCCTGACTTATTCCTCCTTGTAAATGTTACCAGTTTCTTGCCTCCTGCTCGAGTCATTACATTACCATCCCCCCAAAGTTTCACCTTGTCCTCAAGGTGGAAGTCCGGAAATTGTATACGCAGCTTTTCTGCTTCTTCCCAGGTGGCTTCATACACCGGCAGATTTTTCCACTTAATCAACTCCTCGAGTTTCTCCATGGACCCTTGTTGGCGCTGTCGTACTTCCAACAATTCTTCTGGCTCAACCAACAACTCCAAATCAGCACTCAACTGGGTAGGAATCTGAGACGAAACTGGAGCTTGCCCAACCGCCCGCTTTAACTGGGATACATGATAAACGGAGTGTATCCTACTGTCCTCCGGCAACTCCAGTTGGTAAGCAACCTTGCCAATCTTCCTGATGACTTTGAAAGGCCCATAAAAACGGCTAGCCAATTTCTCATACATCCGTCGAGCTAACGACTGCTGCCTATACGGCTGTAGTTTGAGATAAACCAAATCTCCCACTTCATACGCCTCCTCCCTTCTGTGCTTATCTGCCCATTTTTTCATCTTGGCTTGAGCCAACAACAGATTATGATGAAGCTCATCGAGAATCGCGTCTCGCTCCAACAAGAACTCCTCCAAACTGTCCACCACTGTTAAACCTCTGCTCACCTTCAACACATGAGGAGCCTCTCGACCATACAATGCTTTAAACGGACTAATCTTGGACGAAAGATGCGTAGCAGTGTTGTAGGAAAACTCTGCCCAGTGCAGCCATTTAGCCCAAGTACGCGGCTTCCCCCCTACGAAACACCGTAAATAAGTCTCCAAAAGTTTGTTCACGATCTCAGATTGCCCATCCGTCTGCGGATGGTATGAAGTGCTTCTCTTCAGCTCTGATCCTTGCAACTTAAACAATTCTTTCCAAAAAGTACTCATAAAAATGCGATCCCTGTCTGAAATGATTGACCCCGGAAACCCATGTAACCTCACCACCTCCTTTATGAATATCATAGCTACAGAGAAGGCATCGAACGGGTGGCGTAGGCCAATAAAGTGTGCATACTTCGTAAAACGATCTACCACCACGAGCACCACATTGTATCCCTGGGACATTGGCAGACCCTCTATGAAGTCCATAGATATGTCCTCCCACACTAGACACGGGACTGGTAACGGTTGCAAGAGCCCAGCAGGTGACTGTTGGCTGAGTTTATTTTGCTGACATATCGTACATTGCTTCACAAACTCAGTTATGTCCCCTTTCATTCCTTTCCAGTACCAATCCTTGGCCACTCGTAAATAAGTCTTAACCTCTCCAGCATGTCCCCCCACTGCAGACGTGTGATATTCTTGCAATAACTCCGGTATCACTTTCGATTTACTGGGAATCACCAGCCTGCCTTTAAGACGCAAGGTCCCCTCCACCAATTCAAACTTCCCACTCTCTTGCCCAGACGCCAACCCTTGGATCAAAATCTGCAAGTCCTTATCTGCTGCGATCTCTTGATGTAAACGATCCCAACAAACACCATGAGTTGACAGCAGGGTACTCAAGACAATTTCCCCTGTTTCCTTCCTAGATAATGCATCCGCCACCAGATTTGCAGACCCCGGTTTATACTGTATTTCAAAATCGTAGCCCAACAGTTTAGCCACCCAACGCTGGTACTCAGGGTTCACCTCCCTCTGCTGAGTGAGATATCACAAACTCTGCTGGTCAGACCTGATGATGAAGTGTCTACCTAGCAAAAAATGCTTCCACTTTTGCACTGCTAAAACAATCGCAATTAGTTCCTTCTCATATACTGATTTCTGTTGCCCTCTAACTCCCAACAGTTTACTAAAATAAGCAATGGGGCGCCCGGACTGCATTAATACCGCACCTATGCCATAACCCGACGCATCAGTTTCAACAATAAAAAGCTGCTCAAAATCTGGTAATTGAAGCACTGGCGCCTTAGTCAGGGCCTCTTTCAAGCGAACAAACGCTACAGTAGCTTCTGCACTCCATCCGAAACTATCCTTTTTTAGCTGATCGGTAAGGGGTTTGGCCAATTGCGCATACTGCCTCACAAACTTTCGATAATACCCCGTTATCCCCAAAAATCCCCGCAGCTCTTTCAAATTCGTAGGCTGTTTCCAGTCCAGAATAGCTGCTACCTTATCCTTATCCACCTCTACTCCTTCACTGGAAATCACGTGGCCTAAGTACCCGATTGAAGCCTTGCCAAATTCACACTTATTTTTGTTGGCATATAACTGATGCTCAACGAGCTTAGCCAACACTGCCTTTAGATGCCCCACGTGCTCTGCCTCCGTTTTACTATAAATCAAGATATCGTCGAAGAACACAAGCACGAACCTCCTCAAAAAAGGCCTGAAAACATCGTTCATCAACGACTGAAAAGTAGCAGGAGCGTTAGTCAGCCCGAAGGGCATGACTAAGAACTCGTAGTGCCCGTCATGGGTCCTAAAAGCGGTTTTATGGGTGTCTTCGTCTCTTACCCTAATCTGGTGGTAACCCGCTTTTAAATCTAACTTTGAGAACACCGTAGCCCCCTTTAATTCATCTAGCAGCTCGTCTATAATCGGTATCGGATATTTATCTGCTATGGTCTCTTTATTCAGCGCCCTATAATCCACGCAGAACCTCCATGATCCATCCTTTTTCTTCACTAGCAATACGGGACTCGAAAATGGACTTGTAGACGGCTTAATAATACCCGCTGCTAACATCTCACTGATCAACCGCTCTATTTCATCTTTTTGGCACTGTGGGTAACGGTATGGACGGACCCCCACGGGGTTGCTCCCCTGCTTCAACCGAATCGCATGCTCATGTGCTCTACGTGGGGGAAGGCCAGTTGGAGTCCTGAAGATCTGCGAAAATCCTTGGACCTCTTTCTCCAAAAACTGAGGAACATTGTTTTCCCCCAACTCTCCTTGCTCTACTGGTCTCAGCTCCGACTCCACCACTTCCATCCTTTGGCACTCCACAATAAACCCGCCACCCTGTTTTCGTAAAGCCTTAGCCATGGCCTTCAAGGAGATTTTGGCTCTAACCAGAGATGGGTCCCCAGTTATTGTTACAGGAGCTCCCCGAAATTCATAAGTCATCTGCTGTTTTTTCCAGTCTGTCATGACCACCCCAAGTGTCTCCAACCACTGGACTCCGAGAATGATGTCCGAACTGCCAAGACCCAAGGGTAAAAAATCTGACTCAATGTCAATTCCTCCTTCCAACCGTAACTGTACCCCCTTGCATAACCCACATCCTTTGACCGAATCACCATTTCCCAAGCACACTGCAAACTGCCCAGATTGTTCCATAGGGATGCCCAGCTCTCTCACCACATCCAGCGATATAAAATTATGCGTCGCCCCCGGGTCGATCATTACAATCACCTCAAAATCCCCAATTGCGCCCTTCAACCTCATGGTCTTGGGGTTTGAAATCCCAATTACCGAATTCAGAGACACTTCAGTGATCACCTCTTCGGTTGGGGAGTGTACTGTTTCTCCATCCCCACTGTCTAACTCGTCCTCTTCTTCCTCTATGAGAAGGACACTCAACTCCTTTTTCTTACAACGATGTCCGACCATCCATTTCGCGTCACATCGATAGCATAATCCTTTTGCTCTTTTGTCCTGTAACTCCTTCTCCGTCAGCCTTTTCACCTCCCCCGTGGACGATGTGCGAGAGGGTGAGAGAGTAGGGGAGTGAATCGAAGCCTGCGACTCGACAGACTTACTGCCCCATTGTCTTGCGATTGGTGGGCTTGTGGGCAGACTGTACGGGTAACTGGCCACCGATGGGGCACCCTTCGAAAATCCCATGAATGACCCCGTCTTAATGCTGCTTAACCCAGCTCGCTTACTTGCTGCAAATCTGTTGCGTTCCTCGACTTTGGAGGCTATTTCCATGGCATGCTCCAAACTAACCGGATTCAACAGCCTCACCTCCAACTTAACTTCTTCTTTCAAGCCATTCAGATATTGTCCCATCAATATATTTTCTGGAATACGGTCTAAGGAGGATGCCGTTTCGATGAATTTCCGCCCATACTCCCCCACAGTAGTTGTCTGTGTTGTTGCTAGCCATTGCTCATATAATGAGCCGCCATGTAGTGGGCGAAACTGCCTCAGAATAAACCCTTTTAGATCCGCCCATTTCCTAATCGGATGGCGTTTATTTTCCCACTGGTACCAACGGAGCGCATCCCCTTCTAACGCTACCGCCACTGCTTCCAACATCTCCTCCTCCGTGAGCTTATAAAATCGGAAATACCTCTCCACCCGAAAAATCCACCCATCTGGATCAGCCCCATCAAATACGGGCATGTCCAACTTCCGGAAACGCCACTGACCCGGTCCGCCCCCCGAGCCACCACCACCATACCCACCAACATCTCCATGCCCACCACCGCCGTAACCATCCCGACCCCGGGGCCCAGATCCACCGCCTCCGTCGTCCACACCCCCCACTGGTGTGTGACCCCCTCCCACAGGAGTGGTGGTCCCACCCATCACCGACCCTTGGTGACTGAGGGCTCCCTCTAGCTTCTCTGGCATCGGAAACTGGAGTGGGTTGAACTCATTCCACGAGTTTCGGATCTCCGCCTGAAACTTGCGTTGGTCAGCACGCAAGGAAGAGATCAAAGTCTCATTATACTCGCGACTCCGGGCGATCCGCCCTTCTAATCGCGCCGCCACCGCCTCAACCTCCGACCCCAACTGCTTGGCGGCTAGGGTTTGACCCTCCAGCAAAATCTCCGTGAGCGAGTGCCTCATCGTCTCCACTGCCTTCTCCACGGCGGCTGAAACCATTGAAGAGAGGGTATTATTGAGATCTGACAAGCGCTCCTCGATTGCATCCACGCGCTGATTCATCGTCGGCGGTCCCATCGATCGGAGCTCTGATACCACTTGTAATGAACTGAGAGCTTCAATTAAAGTAATTAGTACTGGAATTTACTAGAACAAAAGATAACAGTACTGGACTATTCGAGACGCCCAGAGATCTCCTCTATTTCACTCTACAATTCACTCGATAAGATAAAACCCTAGTTCCCTTCTCCTTTTATACTCTACTTGTTTCTTCCTTTTCTACCCCTTGACTTTCTCCCCTTGACCCCCGTCTGGTGAATTACCCTTTTGCCCTGACTTATTCCTCCTTGTAAATGTTACCAGTTTCTTGCCTCCTGCTCGAGTCATTACACATTTCCATCACCGCGCCCTCTTAAAATCTCACAACTTTGGTTACGGGGGAGTAAATATCGGAAACTAGTTGTATTCGGCTGCATCGATGAAATTCGACTACTGATACTTCATTAAACTCGAGTTTTTGCCCTGATTTTTGCTACTCGTCCGAGTTGATGAATAATTACAACACTTGGTATATATATACACATCCTAATTTTTATTCCACATTACAATATCCATCGGTATTCCCAGGATTATATTTATGAATGTCTCAATGTGTTTGCCGAAGTCCATGAACGGAATTAATGGGTTGATCTATCGATTCAAGATTTTTCAAATTTTTTTTCAATATATCGAATATTTTCAATCAAATTAGAATTTAATCGATAAAATATATTTTAAAAATTTATCAAGAATTTTCCGATGAATTGAAAATCTTTAAAACACCGGTGAAACCATAAAATTAGAGGGAAAATCCGTACTGTCTATGTAGCCAATGCTTTGAAGCTTATAAATTTGACAGTTTACTGAAAACAAGAGGAACGTGTGCCCCCGAGTACTTGTGAAATTGTAAGAACTAAGACACAAGTTGAATACTTAAGGTTCCACTTTTATTCATGGCAGTAAAATTTAATTACAAACATGCTTATTGCTTGATTTTTCTCAGGAACTACTTGACATTAAGGCCAAAACCAGAAGGTTTGTTCATCAACAGAAGTACCCAAATTGCAAGGGTCTGCAGTTAAGTCATCGTAAGATTCAATTTTGAGCTTTGGGAGGCACGAGGCTGGCAAAATCCTGCACAAGTCATCATCTTCGTCTTGGGAGAAATCGGATAAATCTTGTTCTAGGACTCGAGAAGAGTCAACAGGCTTGAATATAGAAATATGGTTCGCATCAGCATAATGTGGACTCTCTGAATCCAAAACATCGCTCTTGGCTGAATTTGCATCCTCCTGCTTTATTGTTATCACATTTGCACTGATCTCATTCTGAGAAATTGGACTTGATAATGGTAGCTTTGCTGGTTCTGGTACAACTGAACTCGTTACATTTTGCCGCTCAAGCCTCTTTTTCTCTTTGAGTGATTCGACCTGGTGGAAACAAAAGATTAAACTTCTTACTTAAAACCAACAATTGAACTTGATTGTGAAAACTATTTGCCATTTTAGACAACTAGACTGTCAAAACATTAGTAATTAGTAAAATTTATCATACTTGACTATAAGTTACCTCAAGCCTCAATTTCTTGTTATCTTTAGAAAGGCTATCATAATCCACTTTGAGCTTATCATAGCTTTCTTTCAGGACATCATAATCCTTTTCAAGCTGTTTGGTTTTGAACCGGGCTCGTCGGTTCTGAAACCATATAGCAACTTGCCTAGGCTGCAAACCAAGATCCTTTGCAAGTTGAAATTTCCTCTCAGGTTCAAGCTTGTTTTCTACCTCAAAGCTTTTCTCAAGAAGCTTAACCTGATCAACTGTAAGTCGCCTTTTCTTTTCGGGCTGATGAAATCCAGGATCATAGTCCTCATTTCCACCCTCTCCTTTTTCCATGACAGGTATTAATCCCTCAAGTCCAGCAGCATCTTCAGGTGGGGAATTCTGAAAATTAACCATATCCGCAGAGCCGGAAACAGAGTCCCCTGTACCAAGTATCACTGCCTCTCATTAACAAACAGTACTGCTAATGGAAAGCATAAAGCAAGCAACTACACTACAGTCATAACTTAACAATTAATCTCAAATTAACTTAAGGATCATGATGTAATCTTCTTGGTATTTATGTATTTAGCCTATTAACATGTAAAAAACTGCAAATCAAATATACTAAAGTAAATTCAGTAGGGTTTTGTTATGCAAAAACCAATAAACAAAGTGTACATAAAACATGAGTGCAGAACTCATATCACACAAACAAGAGTAAAATATATGCAAAAAAGGACCTTGAAAAGAAGGCGAAGACTTGGAAATCCAGAAGGAATCAAGAAACTGAGATGCAGCAGAAGAAGGTGGTAGACTTTCAGTTGGAAGCAAGACATCATCAGCACCATCATAAACTTTATCAATCTCCATGGCTTCTGAAATATCACAAGGTTAAAGAAACTTCTTAAATTTCTATATGGTAAACAAGAAAGCAAGGGTGAGAGATGGGAACAGTAGTAGTTGAGTTGAGTTGAGTTGAGTTGAGAGGCTAGTAGTGACTAGTGTGGGAAGAAGCTAGAAACTAGAAGCTAGGGGATAACAGTACAGGACATGTGAAAGATGTAAGAGTAAGGAGTAGCTGCTGCTTAAGCCCATAACTCAGAAACAGAACATAAAAGAGTGACGCAACACAAGTCACATAGAGAGCACATTAGATTAGGTTCTTGTGTGGGAAGAAGAGTTACCTTGTTGGGATTACAAGTACTGTACTTCTTTTGTTTTTACTTTGTCACTGAATTTCGGAAAGGGTTTGCTTCTTCAGCCTCTACAAAGGTTAAGTACAGAGTTTTCTAATTTTACTATTGTACCCTAATGTTCGTTGCCCTTGGCTGCAAGCCTGCAACTGGTAACATCATCCCCGAATCGCCTTGGTTAAAATGGTGAAATATTAGGAGGGTTCTGTCCTAATTTAAAAAATATTATTATTAATTAATTATAAGTGAGAAATAATTTTTAATCTGTGTATTCGGATTAATTTTTTGGTGTTTACCATTTTTTGCATAACAAAATTATCGATATAATAATAAATTATTATAAATGTTCATTTGAAGTGATTCTCTACGGATATATTCAAAAAATATAAATAAATCACAAATAATGGAGCATCAACTTATCAGATTCCGACTTATAAATCAGAAATTGACTTACAAGTCGTTACACTAACGGGACGAATAAGTCATTTCTAGCTAATAAGTCCACAAGTCGGGTTATAAGTCCAGCCAAATATTTCCTATAATATTAATTTTTATCATTCATCATCATATTAAAATAATATTTTTATAATAATTTAAAGTGCTCATAAAATATAATATTCAAATATAAATGTAATACTCAAAAATACTTATATAATAGATAAACCGTCGATGGACTCTGTTTTCATTTATTAGTAGCTTTTAACATGTTATTTATTAATTTATAAAATATAATTCGTTCTTTCTTTTCAAGAAGTGTTGGATTGTCTAATAATTTTTATTACTCTTATTTAATACTATGATTCTATGAGTCCAAGAAAGGAGAGACAGTAAATAAGGACGAAAATGAAAAAGAAAGGACCAATAAATGATTTTTAGTGTAATGTTGAACTTTTTAATCCATGTAAAAATAACTTAAACGATTTACAAAAGATAATAGAGTTGGATTGTCTAATAGCTTTTTTAAACTTTTCCAAACGGCCTCATTATGAAGTGAAGTTGTAGATTTAGATAAAGCTTATTATTTTATAACTTGTAGCAAAATAAATTTATATAATAGAAATTCAGTTGTATAATCCAAATCAGTTGTGAGAAATGTTTCTGAATTCCCCTCCCTCCCTCTCAGCTCGCTCCAGAATCAACGCAGAAGTTGGGCTTCCATCTCAAAATGATCTTTATTTACGATTTCTGAAGACAAAAGTTGGGCTTACGCCCAGATGCTGTAAGGTCCTGCTTTAAACTCTAGAAGCCTACTTATCCGATCCATTTTGCATTATTAGTCCGGTCACGGAGTTTTTGTGCCTATGGATAATGTGTCTCTGTGGCTAAGTTTTTGCTAAATGTGGCTAAGGTTTTTTACCCCAAACTTATATAAATCAATATCATCTTATTTGTAATATTTGTATAGTGATTTTATGAATTAATATTTTGAACACGTAATATTTCTTTCATTTAATTCAATAAAATTAAATGTTTCCTGTTGTCATTTTCTGCAAAAAAATAGCCTTAGCTGTCACTTCAAAACGCAATTTTATATTGTGTTATAAAAAACGCAATTTCAAGTCGTGTTTTCAAATGAAAACGTAACTTCAAGTTGTGTTTTTTCCTAAAAAAAATCAAAACGCAATTTTTAAGTCGTGTTTTAAAGTCGGCCATTTCTCCACAAAATGACTTTTACACCCATTTGACTTATAATATTGATTTTTTGGACCTAATGTCTATATTTTAGGATCGACACTTTAAGTGAACCTAATGAACAATTGATCACATGGTTTCACATTTATTACCATGGGCGTAATGAACATAAGTATCAATTGTGTTCATTAAGGACGTGACTCATATTATTCCATTAGCCATTTAGCCTGATCTTTGATGATGATTTCATTAATTAAACACGTTCCTGTCGTATTCATCCAAGTGATCCAACATTAAATCATACTGTAACACCGTTTTCATATTTCTAAGTAGTTAGTGGTTTTGTGTTGGGAAAATTGTTAGGTGAATGCTGATCTAGGAAACCTAATTTGGACTAAAATCTTACGCCTCTCAGGTGAACTTAAAACGTGGCACCAAAGCCTGGTGAAATATTAGCAAAAAAAGGAAAAAAAAATTGCCGGGGTGAAGCTTATATTAACAAGAAATGCTCATAACCTAACGCGGTTTTCGTTCCCTATACCAAACACTTCCGTTTCTTTCTCAAAAGATGCTGCTGTTTTCCTTGACAAGGAAAAAATTGCAGTGTTATTTTAGAATAGCTATATTCAATAAGCTGGTTTAAGGTGATTGTGAATTTGATTACTACAAGTTAACAACTACTCCCTCTGTTTTTTTTTATATGACGCTTTGACTTTTGGCACACACTTTTAAGTGCTTTGACCGGGTAGTTAAAAATACTATTTTTTAAATTTTTTTTTTCTGAATAATAATATATAATCAAAACTTTTATTCAGAAAAAGAAAATTTTAAAAATAATATTTTTAACTACTCGGTCAAAGCACTTAAAAGTGTGTGCCAAAAGTCAAAGCGTCATATAAAAAAAAAACAGAGGGAGTAATTAAAGTTGTACTAGCTAGTACTTGCAATAAATTAATTTTTTTTTTCTTACTTGGATCGCCAAAAGTGGTAACCTTATATTTAGATCTATAGTGAAAATATATACAAGAGTTTGGGTAATATTCAATTGATTCAAATTTCTTGCAACGAAATTTTGAAATTTTATAAACATAGTTCTATGCAGAGCAAGTATAGCACAGTTCTAGTGTCTAGTTTGGATGTTGTAGTTAAAATATACAACCGAATCTAAATATAATCAATTTGATCCAAGGTAATCAGTATCAAACTCTCAACAATTTTTGTACGCGCTACAAGAATAATCACACACTCTTACTAATAATCTCAATTTGTAAAATATAATTCATAACTTTTTAAATTACACGTAAATCAGTATCTAACTATAATAATAACCATACACTTATACTCTCCCTCATAAGTAAAATTTGCATTTGTTCTGTTTGTCTCAATTTTTTTTCGAGCAAACTTCAGAGTTGTGACCAAAGTTTACATCGATTTTCAAAACGTTGGCCAGAGTTCTAAATTCTCAAAAAAATGGCCAAACTTTGGCTTCACTTTTTAAAAGTGTGGCTTCCGTTAAATGTCACCAACGGATGCCTAACGGAAGCCACATTTTTGAAAAGCGGACAAAAGTTTGGTCACTTTTTTGACAAAACTTTTTAAAAATCGGTGTAAATTTTGGCCACAACTTTGAAGTTTACTCTTTTTTTTCTCATGTCAAGTTTATAATCGTAATAGTTTGAAATTTTAAGTTTAAAAAAAATGAATTTTCTTTTAAAATTTCAACACACACATATTATCGTAGTTAGCGGAGTCTGAGTCGAATAAAAAAAAATATTATTTATAAACCAAACGGGTTTTCATGTTTCAAAATTTATTTGATATTAACGAATCAAGTTCACTTAAATAAACCAAACTCGAGTTTTGTAACGCTCATAACATGAACATATATAAAACATGTAGCAAAGGAAAAAGTTACAAATCAGAAATATATTTAAAGATATCAAATGGGCCATGACATTCTCCTGCCAAGTGATCTTAACGGAACTTTTCGGATTCTTTATTATCATCTGCTACAGGCAAACCAAGAGAATCTAGTTTCCACTGCCATTGCAAAAGTGAACAGGATAAAGTCTTGCAGATTCATGTATTTCTTATATATAAAAAAGTTGAACTGGGAATCGAAGCATCACTTTTAACGTGTGAAATATAAAATAATTTTTTAAGATATATAATTTCATTAAAAAGATATGTAATGATCAGGAAGGAATACATGAAACAGTAGATGTGATATAATGATATATCATTACCGCATTATCCCATATTTCTCTCTAATAAATCTTCAATTACAAATCAAGTATTCACTGTAAATAGGATTGCAAGACCATCGTCTTGTATATCGATTTTACATCTTTTTGCATAGCAAAACTACCGTACCGTCCATCATAGTCTTCAACTATATTTAGAAAAGAATTGTAGAACAGATCTTTGTAATCATCGTCGTCGTCGTCTTGCAGAATACAAAAACAAATGTGCGAAAACAAACTATCAGCAAATTAAAAATTGTATAAAAACGTATGCAACACGTGTATACGTAATATAATCCAATATTTTGTCTACTACATTTAGGTGATCGATTTTACACTTGTCAATTAAGTCAAATTGATCGTGTTTAAATGCTAAACCGACCGATTTTACGTTCGGTTCTATTTGGCATAAACACTTCTACTTGTGAGTCCAATACTCCCACATGAAAAAAGAGTGCTAGGTAAGTAATTAAAATTAACTATCTAAGTCTTTGGCAAAAAAAAAAAATTAACTATCTAAGTTGATGGTCGATTTCATCCGGTTAAATATTTGGAATCGGTAGATTTTAGATGATCAGTATTCATCGAATTTTATTTGTAGTGTTAGGACTCTCAACAAGTTTGATAAAAGATCTAAATAGGTCCAAATATCTTTACTAAATTCAAACCAATATCATTAACCCATTTCTCTTTCTCTTTCACTTACGTTGAATTTCATAGTCAATCCAGCCCTATCCCTTGCTATAAATCATCTTTCTGGTGGTTAAGAGTTAGACGTTCAACTGTCTTCTAAGTTCTACGTAGTTCGGATAAATATGCATATTTGAAAATTTAACATCTATGATGTCAGAGGCAAACAAACTGTAGATAAGTCAAGGATAGTGAACGAAGATGCCAAAGTGATAACAAGTCGTTTTTTGATTTAGTAAAGGTTCGTGTAGTTGCGACTTGCGAGTCCACAAATGGCTACTGAAGAATAGATTCACTTCTTGTACACACAACAAAAACTATTTCTATAACTTAATAAATATTTAGAAAAATTCAAATAATATAAGATTGTGTTTGGAAATATAAATTCATGTCAAATTTCGGATTTTAAATGAAAATGATAATAGCATTTTCAATTTTATAATAATATTCAAATATCCTAAATTTCAAATAAAATTCAAATTCAACTTGTTTTGTGAATTCAAACATGTCATTGTCTAATCAAGAATTTCAAATAAAATTCAAGTTCCAAACATGTCATAATGAAAAACAAAACTAATCATTTTAAATATTGGAGTAGCGGGTTTGTTATTTATACTCCGCAACTGTATGCCTCAAAGGTTGGTTATTCACGTAATAGTTATAGTAGATTAAAAATAAAACGCGCGATTAGATAATCAATCTGTTGTCGTCGAGGAACGATTGGGTTCGACTTTCCTCGTCATAAAAATATTAGAATAAAATCTTATAAAACGTATAAGTCTAAATTGTAAAAAAAAAGAAAAAAGAAAAGTAGATTAAAAATAAAAAGCATAGTCTAACTAACACATGTATTTATCTTTTTAACCAAGTTGCAGTCTTGCAGATGGATAGATTGATGCAATAGAGATTGCTTTGACGCTTTTCTCCTGTATATATACTATACACACGTGTGCATATATTTTTGCAAGAAAATCGAAGATATGATCTGGAGTCCAATATTTTAATTACTACTCCCTCCGTCCCTATTTATCTGTCCACTTTGGAAGTAAAAATTTGTCCCTATTTATCTGTCCATTTATACTTTCAAAACCAATTTAATGATAGTTTTTCAAATATATCTCCATAATTTCAATTTTCAAGACTTGACTTATTTAAAACTTGGTTGAATTCATGTTTTCAAGACATAAAGTAGGGGTATTCCACCATTTTCAAGATATTGATTAGAGGTATTTAATGAAAAAGTTCATACAATCAATTATTCCTTGGTATGTGTTTTTTTTTCCAAAATGGACAGATAAAAAGGGACGGAGGGAGTATGTGAATGACGAAGAATATATTTTTGATAAATTTAAAAGATCAAATCTAGATTATATATATGGATTATATCCATAAACTATACTCCCTCTGTACCTCTCATTTCTTTACAGTTACTATTTTGGGATGTCCCTCTCATTTCTTTACGTTACTATAAATAGTAAGTTTTTCTCATCATTACACCCACTATTTTCCCCCACTATCTCATATTTAGCAATAAAAACTACTATTACACCCACTACTTTCCTCCACTATCTCAAATCTATTATTAAATATTGATAGGTCCCACCACTTTACCCACTTTTCATCCAACTTTACTCATTTTTTATACATTGTCTTGGTCTCCGTGTCCCCCTCCAATGTAAACAATTGAGGGGGACGGAGGGAGTATATGGATTTAGTGAATTATCTATAAATTTTTATAAATAATATATGATTTTGATTTTAAGCTAATTCTACATAAATGTGATAAAATTGATGTAGACTCTTAATAGTTTAAACACCGTGTTTAAAAATCATAAAATATATCCAATAATCTCACAAAATTCAGACCAAACAAATCTACCGATACTTGAATAGTATCAAATTTTTAATATAATTTAAAGTTCGTACTATTGAATTTTATAATATAATTTAAAATCTTAAATTGAATACGTCAACATCTGATATATTTTTTAGAATTCGAATTAAACATACGTAATTTTCATAAATTAATAATAATAATTAAAAGTTACAATTAAATTCTTAAAATTAAATTATACACAACGAAGCCCCTATTTATTTTGGGTTGTGATGCACGGGTATTAAAGGTGTAAATGTGTAAAGAATTATATAGGGTCCTCTGATCGTTTCAAAAGGAAGCACATCCCTTTGCTAAAGCAAAATTACCGCGGACACAATTTTCTTTTTTCCACAAAGAAGTCAAATAATCTGTATTCCATTTATAGTCACATTGACATCTCATTTTTTAATCTTTTTGTTCTCTACTCTAGACTCGAAAGTCGAGATATGCCAGTAGAAATAAGAATGTCATAAATGCAGATTTATTAAAATATTCTCCGAATAAGAAATAGTAGCTCTAGATTTTGTAGTAGTATAAATATAAAAGGCAGCCTGGTCCTTTTCCACACGCTCTAGACTATTCTCGTGAGATACACATATATTTAACATTTTGCACTATACTCTTTCCTCCCTGAATCACTCACCTCTCACCATTTATCACACCTCCTCCCCTCTCTCTCTCTCTCTCTCTCTCACCAAGAACCATCAAAGTTGACATCAAATGGTAAGTCAGTCTTCATGATCTTCGTAGGAATCACACATGCACACAAACTGGTTATGTTTTTTTTTAGTTGTTGTCTGAAAAGAGTGTTTTTGCACTTGAACAGGAAGGAGTTGAGCAGCAGACGAAGAGCTGGGAAGGCTATGTAGATTGGAAAAACAAGGCGGCGATCAGAGGCCGCCACGGTGGCATGCGTGCCGCATCCTTTGTTTTAGGTTCGCAATTCAAACAAAACTCGTTTCTAATTATTGTGTAATATCTTAGATAAAGTTGTTATGATCACGGATGATGTTGTAATAACAAAAAGATGTAATAAAATAAATGCAGTGGTTGAGGTGTTGGAGAATCTGGCATTCCTGGCAAATGCAAGTAACTTGGTTCGATACCTGATGGACCACATGAACATGTTGCCATCGAATTCGTCCAACAGTGTCACAAATTTCATGGGCACCGCTTTTCTTCTCGCTCTTCTCGGTGGCTTCCTCTCCGATGCTTTCTTCACCACTTACTACATCTACCTCACAAGTGCGGCCATTGAATTCCTGGTATGTAGTCTTCTTTTCTTTTTTAATAGTATCTTATGGATTTACTCTATCATAATTATTTGGGATATTTGATTTATTTGATGCAAGTATATATACTTGGCAATATTTTATTCGAATTTCTTCTTTGACATCATTTTTTATGCATATCTGTTGATATACTTCAGTTGGGCATGTCAAACTGATTCAATTCAACTGAATGTATTTATTTGAGGTAGATAACTTTCAACTAATTTTTTTTAGAATATATTATTTTTTTAAAAGTAGGCATTTTAAAGGGGTCTTGATACATGGGATGATAATTCCTCCATGTTATTTATTATATGCCGTTTTGAATTTTGACATTATTTTTATAATTGTGAATTAAAATATTATTGTTTTTTTTTCTAATTTAGAATAAAAAATATTATTGTTTTAATTATGGGGTGTGTATGTATATATTTTAAGTGAAGTGTTGTACTTGTACAACGACTTACTTTTTCTCTTCATCCTGCATACAATAGCCTTTATTGAAGGAAAGTGACACTGACATGATTTCCTTGCCATCAAATTATTGGAATATTATTGATTTACTAGCATTTTACCCGTGCTACGCACCGAATGGTTATTTTTATAAAATAAAAATAAGTTTGTATACTTACAAATTCAAGTACATATTGTTTTATCATTTATATAATTTTATTACATAATATAGGTATAAATTTTTAAAAAAAATAATATTATTCCTTAAATACTCTACTCAACACCCTCATATTATATGAAATGAAATAATCATATTTTCTTTTCAATCAAATATTATATAAGGATCGACTATCGTTTAGAAATCATGGAATGCGAATGCAATCCCGCTCCCGGTTTCGGATCCAAAATGTGAATTATCTCAATTTCATACTGAATCCTGAATTTGCACCGATGTTGATCTAAACTAATTTGTTTTTATAATATGAGATATTGAAAACTAATAAGAGAATAAAAAATGTACATATAAAATTATATTATCCTCAACAATTATGTAATATTTATGTATGAATTTTTTTTTATAATATATATGAGGATTGGGGAGGCAGTTAGTAAACAGGGAAGGGAGCGGGGCGAGTAATTTCAGGGCCATAAATTTTTTCAATTTTCCGTATTAAATAAAGTAATGTCAGATTAAGGTCAGTCGGGTGGATGCATCCCCTGATATCAGTCATTATTATTATAATATATAATTTAATTAATTTGTACGCAAAAATTCATTTATATCCGCATGATTAGTCTTCGTTGCCATAGTTTAGAAAATTTGTATGCACTTAACTTATTTACGAAGTAATATAAATTATTAAATTCAATGGAGCATGCCTTAAAAGTATAAATTTGTAACAAAATCACTCATGTAAATAAGATTTTATGAATTTAAAATGATAAATATATTTTATTTTTATATCTATTTTAATCACGAACATAATGAAAATTTTGTCCTAGTAAATTGTAAAGTCATTATGAGATTTCTATATTGGTCGTTCTGTATGTTAACTTGTGTTTATTTTATATTATTTTTCTCATTATAATTATAAATTTACACTTATAAAAACGATGTTTATATTAGAGGGTGAATATCCAATATAACTCATTTTCTGCGCATATTGTCCATAATGATCACCCACACTAAAATGGACCAAAATAACCACAAAGAGTCGCATTCTCTGAATGCGAATACTGAGTGCATATATAGTATGCGTGATCAACAAACACGCATAGTCAGAATGCGTGTCATTTTTTTTTGTTCCCTTTTGAAAACACATATATGATCATACATACAGCATCACGGAGTCCAAAGCTATTTTGGATATGAAGAAATATGCAGGGGTTGTCTTTATTTGGATCAGAAGTACCCCGTAGCGGTTAAATCACTTGATTCATATACACGCATCCTTTGAATGCGTCACTGATTGGTTAAAAGAGGCATCAAAAAGGCATCAAACTCGACGTTTGTTATTTTGGGCATGCATTACATAAATATTAATTATTTAGGGCATTTTCACTATATTAGATGAGTATGAATTTAATTTTATAAAATACGAAATATTTAATTTTATATCATATAATACTCAAAAGACCATGTATGTCACGTAATACATGTTAATATTTTAACCACCGCAATAAATTAGAAATATTGTTTAGTCATATAAAAATTTATGGGTGGACTCGTATAAAATTATTTTAACCACCGCAACAAATTAGAAATATATTATATTTAATTTTATATTATATAATACTCAAAAAACCATGTATGTCACGTAATACATGTTAATATTTTAACCACCGCAACAAATTAGAAATATTGTTTAGTCATATGAAAATTTATGGGTGGACTTGTATAAAATTATTTTAATTTTAACAATATTGTAATATTTATGTATAAATTTTTTATAATATATATATATGAGAACTGGGGAGCCAGTTAGTGAATGGGGACGCGAGCGGGCGAGTAATTTCAAGGTCATAATGTTTTTTAATTTCCTCTATTGAATAAAGTAATGTTGGGTTAAGGTCGATCGGATCGGGTAGATACATGCCTAATATTAGTCGTTATTATTATATTATATAATTTAATTGATTTATACGCATATTCATTTAATTTGCATAATTGTCATTATAGCCATATTTCTGATAATTTGTATGCACTTAACTTATTTATGAAATAATAAAAATTATTAAATTCAATCGAGTATGCCGTAAAAGTGTATATCTTGTAAAAATTCACTTATGTCAATAAATTTTATGGATTTAATAAAAAATTTGTCTTAGTAAATTATAAAATTACTGTGAGGTTTATGAAAACTGGTCATTCTGGATGCTAACTTGTATTTATCCTATATTATAATACCTGAGTCTACCCAGGTATGCAGTTAACCAATCACATTATAATTATATATTTATAATTATAAAAACGATGTTTATATTAGCTAAGTGTGAATTTAATTTTCTAAAATAGTAAATATCTAATTTTATATATCATATAATACTCGAAAGACTATGCACGTCATGTAACATGTTAATATTTTATCCACCGCAACAGAAGGAAACTGTTTTTCTTTGCCATCAAGTAAATAAAAAGCTCGTTCTAATCTGTAGGGTGTGGAGACTCGTATAATTTTAAAAAAGATTTATCAAATTGATCTAAACATATAATTGTTGATTATTCATATAAAAAAATTAAAGATGGACTCTGATTTGTTCTAAAATTATCTAAAGTTAACGAATGAATATCATTGGGCTAAAATAAGGAATGATATATTGTTACTAAATTAATTCCTCTTTTTTTTATTGGTTAACATCCTAAATAATTTATTTTTTCATAAATTGAATTGAATTGAATTAAATTACTTAAAGCAAATCTCAAATTCTATTATTATCTAATTAGATTATTTTTAATTAGATAATGAAAAGGAGTCTAATTAGTTTAGTTATAATCAGATAATGAAAAGGAGCTGATTAATTATATTGTATAATAAAAAAATTGTATTGATTAACTCATGATTAACTTGTATGTGGTTAATATTTTGGATAAAATTTAATAGAAGAAAAGTTGGATGATGAATAATATTACTGCTAAAATAATTCTTTTTTCTGATTGGTTAACTGCATAAGGTGGTTGAAAGAAAGTTGAAGAATGAATATGATTGGTCTAAAATTTAGGAATGACTTCTGATTGGTCCTAAAATAATTCCTATTTTCTGATTGGTTAACTGCATATAGTGGTAGAAGGAAAGTTGGAGAATCAATATGATTGGTCTAAAATTTAGGAATGACTTCTAATTGGTCCTAAAATAATTCCTCTTTTCTGATTGGTTAACTGCATACCTGGGTAGACTCAGGTATTATAATATAGGATTTCTTTGATTAGTTCACAAAAAAGGCACAAGTTTCTTACACCAAAGTTAACATTATTTCCTCCTTTTGAATAAATTACACAGTACACTTGTGACTTATATAGCCTAGTGGAAATCCATAGACTCGTGCACTTTTAGTCTTCCATTCCGATTTTTGATCTATTGGTATTTTAAGAAAATGATTTTCATGTCAGCAATTAAGAGTACCCATTTGAAATCCGATATTCAGTTAAGATTTTCTTTTTTTAAGTAAACATCTGCTTAGCATTAAAGAATATCCCATTCAAATCTGATCATATCTTTAATTAACTATTTCTTTCAAGGAAAATGCTTGGTGCACATAATTGTGTACAAAAAAAACATGTACATAATGACATCTGGTGGATTTTAATTGATGACCCCCTGCATTTACACCAACCACCCCAATTAAAATTCACCACATCACTTGCCACATCATTATGTACAAAAATTCTGTACACAATTATGTGCACCTAGCACTACTCTTCTTTCAAACCAAAATTTTAATATTAATTAGATTTTCCTTACCACTTTAGAGATCAGGCCTATATTGCGTGTTTTATCTAATTTGTCTACAAGTCTTTCTACCAAGAAAGCTTGACATTTATGGAATTATGATTTACAACCAAAACATCACTATTTTCTCGAATTGTCCTCCTCCATTAGCCATTAGGTGAATGTCAAAACAAGGCCACAAAAGCAGAGAGTGACTAACTAGTGACTACACTACCTTGATATATTTTAGAGATTCTACTCTTCTCTTTTTTGGATCTTCCGCGTGAAGCCTAGAACAAATGGAACCCACTCATTCTTCCATTTCCTAATCACTTACCATTTACCTCATTGCTTAACACTAAGTGCTGTTTAGTGGGATGGATAGATTTTTCGCTTTATGTGGCAGCTGTTATGGTTATTCTCTAAGTACATGATTATCAATTACACGTGACATGTTCTGATTTGTATCTCAGCACTTTGAATGTATTGGGAGAGTTAAAATACATAATTGTCGATTACATGTGACACGTTCCAATTTATGCCTCAACACTTTAATGTATTGGGAGAGTTAGCTAGGAGAGTTACTTAACTAAGAAAGCATGAAGTCTGAGGTTCAATGTAATATATAACTTACAATTCAATGTGATCATCTTTCGGAACAGGGCTTGGTGATACTCACAGTGCAGGCTCGGTCAGCTTCTCTAAAGCCACCAGAATGTCAAGTCCATGACAGTGGTTGCCAGGTGGTTGATGGTGGAAAAGCAGCAATGCTATTCTTAGGACTCTACCTTGTGGCACTCGGAGTTGGTGGGATCAAGGGATCCCTTCCGACACATGGTGCTGAACAATTCGATGAGCATGCTCCAGAAGGAAGAAAGCAGCGATCAACTTTCTTCAACTACTATGTCTTTTGTCTTGCATCTGGTGGGCTAATTGCGGTGACCTTGGTGGTTTGGATTGAAGATAACAAAGGTTGGGAATGGGGCTTTGGCATTTCTACATTGACGATATTATTGTCCATTCCAATTTTCCTTTCCGGTACTTTATTCTACAGGAACAAAATACCTAATGGAAGTCCACTTACAACCATATTTAAGGTTAGAATATTTGAAGTAATTTCGTGAAATGCAAATTCAGTGGAATTGAATTCAAGTACTGATATTTTACTATTTGAATAACAGGTTTTGATGGCTTCTGCATTAAACACTTGCGTATCAGTCACCAGAAGCCCAAGCAATGCCATTGCAAGTATGTCTGTGAGTCCATCTCATCAAACACTATTTAACACAGAGGCTGAGCAAGCAACCGGAAAAAGTGGTGAACCAGGGGATCCAAATGAAGGCCCTTCTGAAAGCCTGAAATTTCTGAACAGAGCAGTGACTAGGACACCAGCTTATAGATCACTACAGTGTTCTACAAATGAAGTAGAAGATGTGAAAATTGTGTTCAAAATTCTCCCCATATTCGCCTGTACAATCATGCTCAGCTGCTGCCTAGCCCAACTTTCTACATACTCGGTCCAACAAGCGGCTACAATGAACACAAAACTCGGGTCCTTGACAATTCCACCAGCTTCTCTTCCATTTTTCCCTGTTGTTTTCATCATGATTCTTGCACCAGTCTATGACCATGTCATCATCCCATTCATGCGTAGAGCAACTAAAACAGAAACAGGAATCACACATCTACAACGCATTGGTTTTGGATTAGTTCTGTCCGTCGTTGCAATGGGAGTTGCAGCTTTAGTCGAGATCAAACGCAAGAGAGTCGCTACTAATTCTGGTCTAGACACCAAAGCACCATTGCCCATTTCATTCTTCTGGATCGCATTTCAGTACTTGTTTCTAGGGTCAGCTGACTTGTTCACCATAGCCGGACTAATGGAGTTTTTCTTCACAGAAGCTCCAAGTAGCATGCGATCTTTAGCTACCTCACTGACATGGGCTTCACTGGCAATGGGCTACTACCTAAGCTCCGTGATCGTTTCAGTAGTCAACAGCGCCACAGGTACCTCCCACAACACACCATGGCTCTCTGGCAAAAACTTGAACCACTTCCATCTCGAAAGATTCTACTGGCTGCTGTGCGTATTGAGCGGATTAAATTTTCTGCATTATCTATTCTGGGCTAGCCGCTACAAGTATAGATCAGTGAACTAGTCACACAATATATGGAGGGTAGTTAAGAAAGTTCCGGTGCAAGTTCTGAAGAGGGGCAATGTTCAGCCAGTTAAAACTAATACATAAGTAGTTTATCAAGTCTGCAGACAACAATGTATCGAAGAATTTTGATCATTTTGCTGCTGTATGACATGAGCATATCAACTATATAATGTCATAAACATCAAATACTTCGTTTTGCTTGTGCATATCATCTTAGATTTGTGGTGGTTAATTTGCAATAATTTCGTTAAGAAATGCCTGCAAAAGTTATCATTATCAATTCATTATAAGCAAAGCAATTAGTGAACTGGGACGAATGAGAAGATAAAGTTAGTTAAATAAACTTTTATCAAATTAACATATTCAAATCCAATGTTGTACAAATTATACATTTATATTTCAGTTAAAATCATTATAAATTCGTGCAATTTCTGTAATTTCTATATCTTTCGGAGTGAAATGATGATTTCGAGTGTGGGACACGTTCTGAAGTTTATAGGTTCGAATCCCCACTAGATGTCCCATATGTACTCCTGTGTCATAATATGTCATGACAGAAAAAACCTCTCTTTGCCCAAGGGTATGCAATTCGTTTGTTTAGTTATTCAAGCTTGTTAACATGTTATGAAAGCTTGACAACAGTATGTTCCTGGCAGTAATGATATTCTAATGAAAGTTCTATTAGAACTCAAAACTTCTGTGATCTTTGTTCAGCGTTCTTTAGATATATAACATATGATTCAGACACTTCAAAATGGTAAGATAAACACACTATTAAAGACCCAAATAGTGGGGAGAATTGAAATTACATTTAGAATGAAATTACTGCTTTGTTCCACCAGCTTAAAATTATTTTCGACTTCCATAATCAACACTCACCAGAGTATACTTGATACAATGACCAAAATACACGGTACCAATACCACCACATTAACATAACATGAGTTTTCCTTCCTCAAAACAAAATTAGTGGTACCAGGAAATCTCACTCAACCTAGTTTATTGCTCTGCACCATACAAAAAAGGCTGCGACATATCAAATAAAGTTTTACTGCTTGAGGGCCAATGCAATTCCTACCTTGGCACTCTTTTCAATAGCCCTGGTATCCACCTCTCCAGAGATGGTAACAAGAGACTTTGGGCGCCATGCATGCTGGATTAGAGCACTTGCTATTCCATTGTTGTTAACCCGAGCCTTCACGCTAGTCAATGGATCCAGTGCATGCTGCGTACCAATCGTGAGAGTGTTTTCATTGCTTGAGAAACAATGAGACAACTCAGCACCAACAGCTGTGCTGGTCAATGGGCTTACTGCGTGCATGTAGGAAGCAGTGAGGGTGTCGAATTTATCGTTCCTGTTCCAATCAACATAATAACCTCAATAAAGGACAACATTTATAGGTCAAAGACATATATATAACAGTATAGATCAGTCCAATTGCTAACATATTAACATTATCAAACTGTTATTTTTTCAACCCTTTTTCCTATGTACTAAACAACCTCACCTTCCTCTTTCCAAATATAAATAAATTATGTACTCACAATGCAAAAGATGCAATGAGATCGCCAGACGAGAAATTCAGAGCGGCATTATATTTGGTAAAGTTTCCTGTGGCTGTGTCGAAGGAGATATCAGTCCCAAGTGCAACTGTGTTATTCCCAGCAACTCCAGAGAAGCTGACAAGTGGAGTAGCAGCCAAGCCAATGCTGGTGCTTATTCCAGCATGTTCATGGAAATACTGTAGTTCCACCTGTTTCCAAATTTCTGAAGTTAGATCTTTATATAAAAAAAGTTTCAAAACCAGGTAGGTGACACATAGAAGGCTTGCTCAAAAATTGAACACTAAAACACAGTAAAAGAATCTGGCATAAATTAATATCAAGCACAAATAGTCTACCTTCCCAGATCTCTGATCAGGAGCAACAAAGCTCAAAATTGTCTTCAGGCCAGGTGCAAGTTCATCAATGGTAATAGTTGAACAGAGCTGTATATCCAAACAAAATATCAGCTAATTTATCTATAAAGAAGAAAAGAAGGTACTTATTTCAATTTGACAAACATTGAATTTAAGGGATTATTAATCTGGTTCCAAATTAGAAAGTGCAATTCCACCAGATTGTGAAGAAAAATGACATTTAATGTGAACATGAAGTCAGATAAAGTCCATAACAATCATCAAATTTTAGAAGACAAAAGGCTGTTGCTATTTTGTGAAAAATTCTGCAATATACATTTGAGTTGATGTCCAACTTGAGATCGGTAGTGATATTATTGTTTTTCCATTGGGCGTTCACATCAGCCAAAAATGATTCACCCTTTTTTGTGGCCGAGGGAGTGATTGCCTGCAATTTTAAGGAGGAGAAATCAGAACTAGAAAAACAAATCAAGAACTAACATTTAATAGCAATGTCCGAGGACATAAGAAAAAGTAAAAATCCATGTAAAATATATAATAAGACGGACATACAAGCACCTTGAGTTCTACAAGGATGTAATTAAGGCCAGAAAGATATTGACGACATGTAATGTTTACAATAGTTCTCAAATGAAAAATAAAACATGCCTAATTGTAGCATAATATATTAATTTGTCTCCAATTAACCAAGGGGCGGGAGAATGGCAATAACACAAGTAAAATATCACTAGAACACCAAATATCACTACTTTTAACCCCCTGATCACTAGGTTCACTAGATAAAACCCAGGGGCCTATAAAAAAGAACCAGATAACTTCTACAATCTAACTAACAGCTACGTGACATAAATGTTCAAGAAAAACCATGTTCAAACGTCGATCATTCTGTAGGAAAGGCAAACAGTAAAGAAGCTCCAAGAGCATCTCCAAGAGATTAGCTATATGATGTCCTAAGCTATAATTTTGAGGAATATGCTACAAAACGTCACTCCAACAGAGTCCTAGCCATTTCCTAAAAAATGAGGATGCCCCTTTCATTCCTCATTTATAGGTAATGGCTAATCATTCCTCATTTTGATTTTAATAATGAAGTATTCACTTCCCAACTTTTTTCACACTATTTCTTTGCAAATAGATTTTGAATTTAATACTGCAATAATATAGGGAACACATATAAAGATAATTGTTGGAGTTCTCATTCAATATAGTGTCCTAACTTACTAGGAATTGAATATTATACTTAGGGAGGCCACAAGGATACTCTTGGAGATGCTCTAACACGCACATCCACTGGACGTTCCAAATGACTTAAGTTTCAATTAGATAACATAAACCGAAAAACAAATATAGGAATGCAGAATACTCCTTCACTAAAATGACTTTGCCAGGTTGTAAGGGGCTACTCCCATGGCAAATAATTAAGCTGAAAATAAATAAAAACACAAAGCTAATATTTGTGTATACCACAGTTAAACAAACCTCACACAAAGCACATGTAATCCAAATAAGGATACAATAATATACTCCCGAGTTAATTAAGGTAAAAATATAAGCAGCTGTAGCGTATTTGCCCAGTCAAGGACATTCTAACAAAGTGCACAAATCTTTCAGCATCTATCAATTACACATTTCAGCAAATATACTTCGCAATTTCAAGTAAAGCCCATAATCTACATATACGAGAGACAGAGACAGAGGGGGGGGGGGGGGGGGGGGAGGAGAGAGATAAAGGCAGGAGAGAGAGAGACCACTCCATTGGCAGCAACGGTAGAGACGGTGAATTTATGGTGGCTCTGATAGTCCCTGTACAAAAGATCTGTAGCCAACACTCCGTTACCACTTAATTTCAATTCGATATAGAGCAGACATACATAATATATGCATCGATACTATAAAGATGAGATTTTAAGAAGTAAATATATATGAAAATACCTCTAGTTTTCTTGCCGATATCGGAGTAGAGACCTGGACCCTTTGCCATATTTCTCCTTAGCAGCCTTGCAGTTGCAGAGAGATAGATGAATGACTAATAAAAATCAAATGAGAGAGAGACCAGAACCAAGCCAGACTTAAAAGCATATGCCCTTGTTTATTCCTCTTTTACAGCACTATTGATTAAACAATATAATTCACGTCCTCTTCATTTTTATATCCTATCATTTTTATACATTTTAGATATAATAATTTTTACAATACAAATAAGGAAGTTATCAAAATTATTATTATTTTCAATTTTTTTATGATTTTACTATCTATAAAATATATTTGCAAAATATTAATTTTTAGAAAATATTTGCAAAAATACGATCTGCAACTAGATGCAACTTCAGTTAATTGATCTCCCATGAGTTGCAGGTAGAGTTGCATCTTGTTGCATACAGTATTTTTACAAATATTTTTAAAAATTTGATATTTTTGCAAAATATTTGAAAAAAATATAATAGTTTTACAAAAAAATTTTTGGACTTTGGTATATATGAAAAAACTCTAAAAAGATACAATTATACCTTTTACATTCTTTTACCGTCTCCATTCTGTGATAATAATATAAATATTATTCACATCAGCTATTTTTCTCCACTATCTCAAATCAATTATCAAATATAAATGAATTTCATCATATTACCTATTTTTCATCTAAATTTACTCATTTTCTACATTTTTTCTAGTCTCCACCTCGACATCTCGTGTATTAATTGGAGGGAAAGGATGGTGTAGTTTTTAAATATTACTCATCTTTCGTAATAAAATGCATATTTAATATTTTCATAAAATTATATATAGATAAATAGATGATATTTTATACCATTTTTTTTTTTTGAGAAAATGATATTTTATACCATTTACTGTTCGAAGTTTAGATGTATTTGTATTTTCTATTCTCATTTTTGTAAAGGAAAGGAAAACAATATATTTCAACTGATGATTTTTAATCTATATTCTACTCTATTATATTATCGCCAAAGTATAGATTTTTTTTTAAAGATTGCCAGAGTATTAAAGATTTGAAGTCAAATACGACATGCTAGTTCTCGTCATGGGTTACTATCAGAACTGAACACGTGCTTCATACGTGGAACTCCATCCCTCACTTGTTTGCGCTGTCCAACGCTAATATAAGTAATTTAATCGATATTATTTTTCCAACTTTATTTAATTTCACAAATGGAATCAGTTATTTCAAAAAAATATTAAAATATATAAAATTCTAAAAAAATTACTAATTACCATGGACAAAGAAATATTTATCTTAATATCCATCTTGGTTTATCTTAATCATTACTTATCTTTGAAAAGTATATAAATATATTACCCTCACTCCCACTCAAGAGTATACATTAGAAAATGAAGATGCATTAAATTTTTATTCGTGAAAGAATGTTTTTTTAATAAAAAGAAATCAATTCATTAGTTAAAAGTCATACCGCATCAATAAATACAAAACCTTAAAAATAAGTTACAAAATTATTATACAAGGGAGATAATTTGGTCGCATGGTCCTATAAGCTTATCATCCGTTGGATCGTATCTTGAATAAATAAACATCGTTAGATTAGAATAAAATTAACTTTTGTTCTACAAGGCAACCGATATCTACTTGTATGTTTATAATTACTTTTCCGAATCCAAAACAAAATCTGTCTTTCATGTGTTTATAATTTTTTTAATCTAAAATAAATATTTTCTAACAGTTTTATTTGTAGAATCATATAAATCGCACCGTTACAAAATTATTTTTATCTAATATATTTTAGAATAAATAAGCCGAATATATGTGAGGAACGAATAAAAAAACTTTTTCTCAATCCAAAACAAATTCTACCTTCTTATTACATGTTTATGATTCTTTTTTCTTAATTCAAAGCAAATAAATTATGTTTATCAATTTTAATCTAGAACCATATAAATTTTTAGAAAAATATTTAAATCATATTATAATAATTCTGATATAAAATACATTTATATATATAATCTAATAGAAGTTGGCGTCATATATTCTACTCAAAATATATTAAAATTTGATAGAAAGAATGCAATACTTTGTTGGCATGATACATACGAGAAAGAGAATGGCTTGGTAGTTTGCAACCTTTCTATCTTTCTCAAAATTCTCTATCGAATTGCTGCTCACAAAGATAATAGCTTCTCTCTTCTTTTTTTTTTTTCCTGTTGTTTGATGAATTTTTTGTTTATCTAAATTTTATTGATTTATTCAATTTTTTGTAGATCACGATATGGATTTGCATGACGACTCAAATAATACGAATAAAAAATGAAATATTTAACTTAACAAACAACGCAGATAACGGTACAAGCTATATGTCAAGAACAATACAAGAACCATGTAAGTAATATATTAAAAAAAATACAAAAAATTATATACAAATATGCATTACATCATGCTATTAAATATTTTTATTATTAAAGACAAATATGTTAGATTAAGTTACTCATAACTGTTAAATCATGGAAAACTAATATTTTGGATTCGATTCAACTAAAATATAAGATAAAATTTTAAATTATACCAGCGACATATAAAAATTATATATTTTCACAACAGTTCTAACTTACAAACAAATCATAATTTCAAATTATATTTAATTTCAAATTTTAATTTATTATATTTAAAATAAAGTTTTTCACACCATTTAAAATATATTTAAAAAATTTATAAATAATTAAAAAGCTCCCGTGTCTTGAACGGGCTATAAGCCAGTATATTATAGGATCAGCAAAATGCGCTAAACGCATGCATGCTGATCAGTTAAAAAAAGTATAGAATTGAATGGAATGGAGGGAGTAATCCTTTACGTGCGAATGAAGAAATATATAATTTCGACTAATACCTTTTTTCAAATAAGTACGTATATCAGTAAAAAAAAATATTAAACACCCGCTAAATATTCAATTTCAAAAAATAATGCATAAATATGAAATATTTTAATTAAAATAAGTCCTCGTATTTGGTAGGTAGTGCAACCAAACAATCTTAACAATGACTGTTTGAATAAACTTATTTTTTAAAAAAATATGACTTATGTTTTTTTAAAAAAGGTATATAAAATTTTGTTTTTCTAAAATAAACACTTATTTTTTTTTTCAAATAACGAATATAAAATATATTTATGATATTTATATTCAAAATAATTTAAAATTTGAATTTTTTTAAAGAAAATTAAGCTGTTAAATGCATTTCTTATTATGAATATTAATTCTACCCGTCATTAATAAATTTTGGTTAAAAATAACATGATTATATGTAAAATTAATTGCACAAAAATATATACATATATGAATCTATTCTAGATTCTGTCCTAGCTAGTATCTATAATATTTCATAGTAATAATGTGGATGAATTTGGATATTAGATTTCATATATTATGTTTAAATGGTGTTTAACGGAGTAACTAAAATTTTAACAAATCATTCTTTGTGAAAAATGAAGTATTATAATAGTGTTTTGTGTTTTTTTTAAAATGCAGATTGTGCTCTAGATAAATGCAGCTCATACTTGCACAATACGTCTCTTATATAGGCACAGTACATTCGAATGATACATAATAATATTTTTAGCAAAAAAAGAAGAGAGATTATGATATTTTGGGGTAACAGCCATCAGAAGAATAATGACAAAGTGTTGTTATTGTGGCCTTTCACCTTGTTAAGAATACACAGTATAAGTATAGCGTTGTAAGATCGGTCTACCATTTTTGCAGCCTATTTTTCCTCAATGAACTGCTTTTTAATTATCTCCAATATTTGCGTAGAAGCTTTTCTTAGTGTCTCTGTACATTATAAAACCGATTTGTTTTGTTCGCCTGGGTTTCCACCCACAAAATAACAAGCGAATCGCCAAGATTCGCTTGTGAGAAATTTGTTTGTGAGGGGGCATCATTAAGATACAAAGTGCATGCAGTACCCCCCACAAGAACAAATTTTACAATAATTATAATGGGTAGGGGCAGAAAGGTTGTTTTCTTCTTGATTTTCTTGTCATTTGCTTCTGGAATCTATGCAAATATAGGAGAGTTTGATGATTTTCTTAAGCAACAAGCTGAGGAGGCCAAGCAAATAGCAGAACAATCGTATAATCCTCATCCTGAAGAAGTTGCTAATAGTTTGAACAAGCAAGTTGGCGAGTAAGTTGCTAGCAAGCTTAACAAATCCAATTTATTTCACTTTGCAAATATGTTTGTTTGGTAATAAGTTAAGGTTTTCTTTTTTACGTACGTGCATGAAGTTTGCTGCATTCCAATCGCACGAGGAGACATCTTGCAGGAGCAGAATGCATGGCAACAAACCCTATAGACAGATGCTGGAGGTGTCACGGGGATTGGCATGAAAATCGAAAGAGGCTTGCGGACTGTGGGAAGGGCTTTGGTCGTAACACCATTGGTGGAAGAGACGGCGAAATCTATGTTGTAACTGATCCATCTGACAATAATGTTGAGGAACCAACACCAGGAACTCTTCGACATGCTGTTATTCAGATGCGTCCGTTATGGATCATTTTTTCGAAATCAATGGTGATTAGGCTCGAAGAAGAGCTCATTATGAGAAAAGACAAGACAATTGATGGGAGAGGTGTGAATGTTCACATTGCTTATGGTGCCGGAATTACTATTCAGTATATTAGCAACGTGATAATTCATGGCATTCGGATTCATCACATTATTCCAAGACCTGGTGGAATGGTTAGAGATGCTGTAAATCACATTGGACTTCGAACAATCAGTGATGGTGATGGAATCAGCATTTACGGTTCAAGTAACGTCTGGATCGATCATGTTTCACTAGAAAAATGTTCAGATGGCCTCATTGATGCTATTGAGGGATCAACAGCTATTACAATCTCTAACTGCAAATTCAACAACCATGATCATGTACTTGATACCCAAGCACTAAAGAATAGAAAAAATTATGCCCATGTTCTATAATTGAATTTTACATTAAAACATTGTGATTCTTTTATGCAGGTGATGTTGTTTGGAGGAAGTGATAAATCTGTGCAAGATAGAATTATGCAAGTAACCGTTGCATTTAACCGATTTGGAAAGGGCTTAATTCAGCGGATGCCTAGGGCTCGACATGGGTTTTTCCATGTGGTTAACAATGATTACAATCGATGGCAAATGTACGCTATTGGTGGCAGTGCTAATCCTACCATCATTAGTCAAGGCAACCGTTTCAAAGCCCCTGAAAATCCTTTCGCTAAAGGGGTATGTATATAGACTTGTCATAAAATGCTGTCTATAATTAAACTGCTTCAGATACACACATAGGGGTTCTCATATTTTGGTTTATGTTCTGTTGGATAAAGGTGACAAAGAGGGATTATGCGACAGAGGAGGAATGGAAAAACTGGCAGTGGAGATCCGAAGGCGACTTGTTTAAAAATGGAGCCTACTTCAATGAGTCTGGACCGCCTTTTATCCAAGAAAATCCAGCGATTAGGAGGCGTCTGATCAAAGCAAAGCCTGGAAGTTTTGCCGGGAGACTTACACGCTACGCAGGTGCTCTCAAATGCAAGCTTGGCCATCCTTGTTAATGAGCATATCAGATGGGTACTTCTATTTTCACTCTATCGCAATATATGCAGAATACAAGACAAAAAAAACCTGGTTAAGATTGGTTTAATTTCTCTCTTGTATTTTAGTTGTAGTTGATTGCCAAGGGAGATGATAAGATGTAATGGGGTCAAATTCTTGAATTATTTAATCCAGAAGGAAGGAAAACAAACACATATACTGTTATTTATCAGATCTGGTCATGGGTTAATTAGATGCTGCAGTACGAATATGCTCATACATTATGCTACTTACTCGTTAAATTTCACGAGATTAAAATTAACAAATATATACCATTTGAGGATTGTTGTACGTAACTCGTCACCAATAATGATTTATCTTGAAAGAGGTTGAGGATGTTTGGATTACAAGTGAGAATGAGGAGTAGGATTGAGGTTCTCATTTTATGTCAAAATTGTTAATTCAAATATTACTACATGTAAGTTATAAAAAAATGTTACTCCCTCCTTCCCCTTGAGTAGTATACATTGGGGGACGGGGACGCGGCACGGATTTTAATGCTCTTGTAAAGTGTAGTTGTGTAATTTATTTTTAAAATTTTCTTTTTCTAAATTAAGGTTTGGATGTTATATTTTTATTCAGAAAAAGAAAATCTCAAAAATAAGTTACGGAACTATATTTTATAAGAGCATTGAAATGCGTGTCGAGCAGTTGAAAAGAAACGTATACAATTAAATGGGACAGAGGGAGTAGGACATTTTAAAATTTAATCTTAAGACATTTTCTAAACTTTAGTTGATTCGTAGTATTTCGTACTGTTAGGTCCTATAAATTCACTATATAATCTGATATAGCTATCACAATCTGTAACACAGTAAGACAATATAAGAGATTGAAAGCAGTAAACTCTTATATTCACAAAGCTTGAATGGTTACAAAAACTCTCTCAGTGATTTATAATGTATCACTAAGAGCTGCTAGGGTTTTGTAAAATATACTCGATAACTCAACTCCTATAGAGTAACCCTAATCTGTGTTTATATAGACACAGTTACAAAATCAATCTCTGATTTGATATCCTATAAATCAGCTAATAAATCTATCAATCAAAGATTGCTCCAGTTTTCTGTTTAGTTTCCATAGTCAGCAAATCACTCCTCAGCTTCTATCCTTCCTTGAAGTATATCCGCTTCTGAGCTCTTTCCACGTGTAAACTCTGTCGAGTCTTGACTATGTAAACTCTGATCAGACTTTATTAAACTCTGTCAGACTTTGCTAAACTCTGATCAGCTTCCAGTTTAAACTCTGATGATTCCTGTTCTAAAACAAACCTTAAGAACATCAGTAATCATCAATTATATCTAACAATCTCCCCCAACTTGTGCATGAATAAATTATGTGCAAGTTAACAGATAATTGATGATGTCAAAACATTTAAGTCAAATGCAACAGAGTTTAACTATATAACAGAAAACTTTTAAAACTTACAGATACTTTATTCCTTAGCTGCATAGACACCATTTGCTGTCTTTAGATACTCTCTGAGGAGTTCTTTTTCAGCATCATCAAGCACTGTAATCATTTGTCTCTTGATCTCTCTCAACTCTGGATCTGAAACTCCAGTTTGATAAATTGCAGCTCTGAGATCATAGATCTTGTTCTTCTTCAAGTCTCTATCCAGCCTTATATTGTAAGCTTTATCAGACTCTTCATTAAATGCAAGAGTTCTGATTCCACCTATTGTTTCAATCTTTGCTGAATTTTTCTTCATCTCCACCAGCTGTCCTTTATGATCGAGGTATTTAGGAACGAAAAGTCCAGCATTTTTGTTTCCTGTAATCCCCATCTTTCTTCTGATTTGATCTTTCAGCAGGTTGGAGATGTGTTGTCCTGACTTGTTCTTTACTTGAAATATGTATGATACATATCTCAATTCTTCCCAGTGTTTAGCATATAGATCTGCTTCAAGTACTCTAAACACTGTTCCATCAGACATGAAGTAGATAAGAACATTATCTCCTCTGTCATTCTTCACCAACTGGACTGAATCAAGTTTGTCCATTTTGTCTTGCAATACTCCAATCTTGGGAGCACAGAGAGATGAGGGGTCATCTGGTCTTGATCCTATACTCTGATCAAATTTTTCATATTTGGATCCCAGCCCTCCTTTATCTCTTCCTGCCTTTTTATGAGAAAATGGTTTAATTGAGCCTTTTTCAAAACTTATTTCAGTCATCAGAGTAGGTTTTGCAAATCCAGCCAGTGGTGTAGTTGTTGGTTTGAACACAGCTTGAGCTTTGTCAGAGACTGTGTCTTTCTTTGCTTCTTTATTGACTTGAGCTGTGTCAGAGGTCAATCTTTCTTTTTGAGGTTCTGCAACATGAGCTCTGTCAGAGATTGCAGCTTCTGTTTTCTTTTCCTTCACAACTTGACCCTTGTCAGAGGTTGTAGATTTCTTCTTTTCCCAGCCTTTCTCCAGATTTTCATCTACTTTGCTTTTACCCTTGGAGGTGTATTCATCTTCAGAGTATACCTTTTTGACTGGTAAACTCTGATCAGCAACAGTAGATTCCTTGATCAGTATTCCTTTTTCTTTTGGCTTGGTAGTTGACTTTGCAGGCTTTTGGATCTTTCCAGAGTTTATGGCTTCAATATGTTCCTTTTTCAGCTCAGCTTCCTCTGCAGCAATCAACTCCAAATCCAAATTTGCTTCTGGATTTTCTTGTTCAAAAACCAATCTAGCAAGCTCCTCATCAGTCATGGGTTTGTCTGATCCAGTCACTGGTCTTTGATTAGATCCAGATGTGATGTTGTGAGTTGGACCAGACTTTGTGCTTTGCTTAGATGATTTCTGACTGTCAGAGTTTGAAACTCTTCCACCAGTCCCTGCTTGAAATCTTTTGTGCTTTGTAAAATCATCAGCATCATCATCATCATCCTTTTTCTTCCTTTTCAGAGATTGAGTAGTAGACTTGCATTTGACTTGAGCTACTCTCTCCCCCTTTTTGACATCATCCTCATCAGGAATCAGAATGGATGTGATCAGAGAAAGTGAAGTTTGGATAGCTTCAAGCTGTTTGGACATCTTTTCTTGATTGGATTCAATCAAGGTCATCCTTTGGTTAAGAGATTCATTTGTAGTGACCAGCTTCTGTACACTTTCTTTCATAGGATTGATGGTCCTTTTCTTTTCCAGGTCATTTGTCTCCTTGACCTTTGCCACCTCAGTTCTTAGACTATCTATAGATTTAGATGTCTGGTCATGAGCAGGATGAAATGTCTTCAGATATAGAATTGTGCCCTTGAGGCTTGACATAACATCAGAGTTTGTAATTTTCTTCTCTGCCATAGCTAAGAACTCTTCAGCTTTAGGTGTTTCCAAGGAGTGCTGGTGACTCAACCAGAGTTTATCCCAGACTTCATTTGGTGGATCAACCTGAAGATCCCTTGGGAGTGGCTCAGAGGCTGTATTCAGAGTTTGTAGCCTTGCATTGAACTGGCTAGTAGACTCCCATTTCTGTTGTGTCAAAGGGATTTCAGCATTGTCATCCTTGTCAGTATCTGAACTGGTATCATCCTCAGTATCAGAGTTTGCTTTTTCATCTGCAGGAACAGGATCTGCAACTTTCTCCACATTATCCTGAGCAGATTTTCCTTTATCTTCAGACTGTGACTTGATGGGCTCTTCACCAGTCTGAGCCAGAGATTGTAAAGCTTCCACAGCTACTTTGTCACTTTCCTCAACTGCATCAGACTTGTAGTTCTCTGGAGCTGTATCATGAACAATGGCATCCTTAGGAATTTTCATTGGAGATTGAGGAATTTGACCATGATCAGATAGTGGAGTTTGACAATCAGACTGAGTTGCTCCAGCTGCAGCAGTAACTGGTTCATCACACCTGATCTCTTCATCTACTGCAGATGCTGTAGGAGATGCTTTAGGAGATGTTGTAGGAGATAATGGTGTGGCATCAGTGATAGGAACAGCTTGAAGAGGTTCCACCATCAGAGCTTGAGAAGGATCAACAGGAATTGGACTTGATGGTGTTTGCTCTTCTTGGATAGTGAAATCAGTAATTTCAGATTCTGGAATCTTGGCTCTCTTTGGCTTGTGTGCCCTTCTTTTGAATCTAGCTGGTTTTTGTTGAGGACTAGACTGAGCAGGTTCATTGGTTGGTGTAGGTGTAGGTTCAGAGTTTACATCTTGTGCAGGTTCAAGATCATCAAAGTCATATGCTGCAACAAGCCTTCTTCTTTTCTTTTGCTTTGGAGGAGAAGCAGCTTCAGTGTTTACTGGGACATCAGAGTTTGCAGCATCAGAGTTTGCTGGATTATCAGACTTTGTCTTTAGAACTTGTGTATCAACAGAGGTTCTGGTTTTGGTTGTAGAGGGTTGGTCATCAGACTTTGTAGATTTGGATGGTTTTGTGGTTGATGATCTTTGTTTTCTGGTGATTGTGGGAGAGGTTGGGTGTTGTGGTTGAGGTTGTTGAGGCTGTTGTTGTGGTTCCTGAGGAAGGTTCAGCCTTGCTCTGAAAGGAGCTGGGATTTGCAGAGGCCTGAGAACTGGTCTCTTCTCATCTTTAGATATGAGATCCTTAAAAGCCCTTTTATGAAGTTTAAAAGGCTTGATCTCATCTGCAGCATCAAAATCCACTTCTCCAACAGTGGCATTAAACAACAATTGACAAAATCTTGAGAAATAAATGACTTTTCTGTTCTCAAGCATTCTTTCACCAATATTTCTAAGAACTAATCTACCAAAATCAAAAGCAGTAGAATAGATCAGAGAATACCCGATTTGTAGCATGTCCATTGGAATAGCATCCCAGTTTGTAGATTTCTTCTGGAAAGCTCTGGTAATGCAATCAAAGAAAAAGCTCCATTCCTTATTGAGCCATGGACGCTTCAACTGACCCAGTTTATCCAGAGATTCGTAGTACCCCAAATCAAGCATCATCGTTCTGAGATTTGCATCTCCATTCGTAATGTATGCAGGATGTTCCGGCAAGTTGAGTGCCTGACGAACAGTTGCTGGAGTAACTGCATACTCCTCCCCGTCATAGGAAAACACAATTGATGGTGATCCATCTGCACCACCATTGTCATATGTACCCGACCTCCAAAAGCTGATGATTTGGCTTCCTGAAAGTCTTGCAGGAGCGGTGAGAGCTGTACCGATGACACTCTGTGCCAAGAATCGCTGAAAGGGATGATAATCCCTTGGAGCTTCAGCAGTGTCAAGAATGGCTGCATAGTTATTTGGAACAAATTCAACACCTGCCAAGATAAAAGATGTAGTGGCCATTAGATCAGAGATTATGAGAAGAAGATGTTTGAGGAAGTGTGTAGATGAAGATTTGAATTTGCAGAGAACAGAGTGTAAGAGTGTTGGTTAGAAAGTGAAAGTAGAGAGTAAGTGTAAAATTGAATAATAAAATCTGATCTGAAAAACTCTTCAGATTTTGTTGAACTGAGTACGCATGGGCTTTTTGTTCAATTAGACACCTGTCAAAATGTAACTGGTAGATGAATGTTAGTGGGATAGAGAAACGAGAGTAATCATCATGAGTGCAGTAAAACATGCGCAGTAATAAATGCTGATTACACGTTCTCCTATTAAAATGTTGTGCATGTAAACCCACTAATAATACATCCGTTTGAAACATATTCTCTTCACATTCTCTGAATATTTGAAATAAAAATCAAGATCAAATCTCTCGAATTTTAAACTCTGAGATTTAAGTCAAAGAAAATAAATTTCTGCAAACCTCAGAATAAAGACATAATTTTCAGAATATTCATCAATAAATCAGAGTTTGTTCTAAAATCCATAGCTCAATAATGTGCCTGTGAAATGTGTGTGTGGTCATGTTAAATCAGAGAATATAAAATTTCACAATTTCGTAATTATAAGGTAGACAAAAATAATTTATGCAAACTCTCAAAATTTAGACTGAGACATACTCTGATGATTCAGATAAAATAATATAACCCCCTTTTTTTTTTTTTTTTTTTTTTTTTTTTTTTTTTTTTCTTCAAGGACGCTTCTCAGTGTAAGTGAGGCACGACCTTTAAATATACTATTGCATTAGTATTTCTCCAGTAATCAGAGATTGTGACTGGTCACCATAGATTATAAAATCTTAGCAATTACTTAATACCAGCAAATGTTTGGTTCTTCCCAGTCACTGTCATATTAACATCTAAGATCTCAAAGGAGTACCATGCTTATTTTTCAGGGGGGTTTTGTCTCAGGTAACAAAAACATCAGAGTTTATAATCACTGTCTAGTATATGAGAGAAAATTTAAATTAATCAGTCTCACTTATAATTAAGATATGGGAAGTAGTAAAGTCTCAATGATATCAACATGCATAGTGAACTATTGTAGCACAAAATTGAGATCAGGATTGAGGAACTTAGCTGAGATTCATGATTACTCATTCAGAACATGCTTCATGGTATCTTCATAGGTGTTTTGTCTCAGAGAAGATAAAAATGAGATCATTTATCAAGATTCAGAGAATGTTATCAGAGAATGTTATCAGAGTAAAGCAATCAGAGTATATCATCAGAGAATATCATCAGAGTTTATCAATCATGGCAGATGTGTGAGTAATACATATGGTAAATTTGACAATTTAAATTTTAAAGATCTAACCAATATGTTTACTCAGTTCCTGATATCATTCCTAGCTCATTCACCAGCCTAGTAAAAGTTGCTTCACTTAATGGCTTGGTGAAGATGTCTGCTAGCTGCTGTTCAGTAGGAACAAAGTGAAGTTCAATGGTTCCTTCCTCCACATGCTCCCTTATAAAATGATATCTTATACTGATGTGCTTTGTCAGAGAATGTTGAACTGGATTTCCTGTCATAGCAATAGCACTTTGATTATCACAATAAATAGGAATTTTAGAGAAGGATAACCCATAGTCCAACAGCTGATTCTTCATCCAAAGAATTTGAGCACAACAGCTGCCTGCAGCAATATACTCTGATTCTGCTGTTGATGTTGAGATGGACTTCTGCTTCTTACTGTACCAAGAAACTAGTCTTCCACCCAGAAATTGACAACTCCCACTTGTGCTTTTCCTGTCAATTTTGCAACCTGCAAAATCTGCATCAGAGTATCCAATTAGACTAAAATCTGATTCTCTAGGATACCATAATCCCAATGATGTTGTTCCCTTGAGATATCTGAATATCCTTTTTACTGCAGTCAGATGAGGCTCTCTTGGATCTGCCTAAAATCTTGCACATAGACATGTGGCATACATAATGTCTGGTCTACTTGCAGTCAAATAAAGCAATGATCCAATCATTCCTCTATAGTTTGTTATATCCACTGATGCACCAGTATCTTTGTCTAGTTTTGTTGCTGTTGCCATAGGAGTAGTTGCAGCAGAACTGTCTTGCATACCAAATTTCTTTAAAAGATTTCTGGTATATTTGGCTTGATTTATAAAAATCCCATCTTCAGTCTGTTCAACTTGTAAACCCAGAAAATAACTGAGTTCCCCCATCATGCTCATTTGGTACCTAGACTGCATAAGCTTGGCAAATCTTTGACAGAGTTTAGCATTAGTGGAGCCAAAAATTATGTCATCAACATAGATTTGAACTAAAAGCAGATCATTACCATGATTCAAATAAAACAGAGTTTTATCTATGGTACCTCTAGTAAATCCACTTTCAAGAAGAAATTGAGCTAGAGTTTCATACCATGCCCTTGGAGCCTGCTTTAGTCCATAAAGTGCTTTGTCTAATCTGTAGACATAGTCTGGATGTTTTGGATCCACAAAACCTGGAGGTTGTTCAACATATACCTCTTCATCCAGTTTCCCATTTAGAAAAGCACTTTTGACATCCATCTGAAATACTTTGAATTTCTTGTGTGCAGCATAGGCCAGAAAGATTCTAATTGCCTCCAATCTTGCAACTGGAGCAAATGTCTCATCATAATCAATACCTTCCTGTTGTGAATACCCTTTTGCCACAAGCCTTGCTTTATTCCTTGTAATGACACCCTCACTGTCAGTTTTGTTTCTGAACACCCATTTTGCACCAACTATTGATCTGTCTTTAGGTCTTGGTACTAGGGTCCAGACTTTATTTCTCTCAAATTCATTTAACTCTTCTTGCATTGCTTGAATCCAATCAGGATCTTGAAGAGCTTCCTCCACCTTTTTGGGTTCTGTTTGTGACAGAAAGCAATGATGTAAACACTCATTGGCTGTAGCTGTCCTTGTTTGTACACCTGCTTCTGGATTTCCAATAATCAAATCAGGTGTATGAGATTTTGTCCACTTCCTTGCATGTGGAAGTTGACCATTTTCATCATTGGATCCTCCCCCTTGATCCATGCTCTCCTGATTCTGCTGATTATTCTCTGTAGCTCCCCCTACAATTGTGCTATCAGAGTTTGAATCAGTATTCTCTGATGAGGTTGAGTTAGCATTCTCTGATGAGTCTTGAGTAGAGTCTGAAGCATTCTGATGCTCCCCCTCAGCAAGGGCTTCATCATCATGAACTTGTGAATTTTCACCAGAGTTTGCTGTGTTTTGTTCACAGTCAGAGTTTGACTGTTCATCAGAGTTTGTTGAATCAGAGAATATTTCTTCATTTTCAAAATGCAGTTCTTCATGATCATCCATATCTGTTAGACCCATTATTCTTTTGTCATCAAATGACACATGTATGGATTCCATGATCACCTTGGTTCTTAGATTATAGACTCTGAAGGCCTTTGTTATGATAGGATAACCTACAAAAATGCCTTCATCAGCTTTTAAATCAAACTTGGTAAGCTGTTCTGGATGAGTCTTCAATACAAAGCATTTGCACCCAAATATGTGAAAGTACTTCAGATTTGGCTTCTTTTTCTTCACCATCTCATATGGGGTTTTGCCATGCTTATTAATCAAGGTTGCATTTTGAGTGAAACAAGCTGTTTGAACAGCTTCTGCCCAGAAATATGTAGGCAATTTAGCCTCATCAAGCATAGTTCTGGCAGCTTCTATAAGAGTCCTGTTTTTCCTTTCAACTACACCATTTTGCTGTGGTGTACCAGGTGCAGAGAATTGTTGCACTACACCTCTTTCTTTGCAGAACTCTTCCATTGTTGAATTTCTGAACTCAGTTCCATTATCACTTCTAATGATCTTCACTTTGTCTTCAGATCCATGGTCCAGTTGTGTCACATGATCCATCAGATGCAAGGCTGTTTCATCTTTAGAGTGAAGAAAATATACCCAAGTGTATCTGGTATACTCATCAACAATGACAAGAGCATATTTCTTCCTTGCAATGGATGGTACATTAACTGGTCCAAATAGATCAACATGTAGAAGATGATATGGTTTCTTTATTGAGAATTCAGTCTTACTCTTGAAGGATGTCTTTCTCTGCTTGGCCTTTTGACATGAATCACATAATCCATCAGATGTAAGTAGTGATTCAGGAAGTCCTCTCACAAGCTTTTTCTTTATGAGCTCATTTATAGAGTTGAAATTCAGATGTGAGAGCTTCTTATGCCACTTCCAACTTTCTTCTGCAGAGATCCTTGTAGACAAGCAAATTGCTTTTCCTTCTGAGTTTGTAGGCAAGTGGATTTCATAAATATTCCCATGTCTGTGAGCAATCACTGCCACTTTGCCTGTTGACTTGCTTACAATCTCACTGTGTTCTTCATAGAAATCAACATGATATCCTCTGTCACAGATTTGACTGACAGAGAGTAAATTGTGTTTTAGCCCTTGAACAAGAGCTACATTAGATATGATGACATTTCCAAGATTGATGTTGCCATATCCCAGAGTCCTTCCTATGTTGCCATCTCCATAAGAAACACTTGGGCCAGCCTTCTCCACAAACTCTGACAGCAGGGCCTTATTTCCAGTCATGTGTCCTGAACATCCACTGTCCAAGACTAGAATATTCTTCCTGTTGCCCTGCAATCACAAAGACCACTAATTGTTAGTTTTAAGGACCCAGACTTGCTTGGATCCCTTGGCCTTATTAAGTTTGTTAGCTTTTGCAGCGGTATTATTATCAGAGTTTGAGCTAACAGACTTTGCAACAGAGTTTGTACTAGAAACAGATTTTGTACTTGCAGAGCTTTTATTAAACTTCTTCAAAGAAGGTTTCAATTGATAATAATCATAATACAAACTATGATATTCTTTGCAAGTATAAATAGAATGCCATAAACTACCACAATGAAAACATGGATCTTGTGGTTTATATCTAATACTACTTTTTCTAACTCCAGACTTTGTAGGTAAAGAGTTAATGTCCTTGTTCTTCCTGCAAAAATTAGCAAGATGATTAGTATTACCACAGTTATGGCATGTCTTCCTAGGTGCATTTGGAACAGGCATGTAGTTATTACTCTTGTCTATTCCAATCTTGCCATTTCTGTTCTTCCTAGGCTCCTTGTTTTTGTCATCAGACTTTACTTCTTTAAGCTTGTGTTTAAGCTGTTTCTGAGTCATCAGTCCTATGTTAACCTGTTTGGGCTTATCAGATTTTAAATTTTTGTTAATCTCTGATTTTGGTCTACTCTGTTTAGACTTAGAGGATTCAACAACAAATTTGATAGGTTTAACCTTAGGTTTTTGAGTTTTAACAAACTCTGTTTTTGATGACTCAGCTTCAGAGTTATCAGTGTAACCTAGTCCCTTCTTCCAGTTTCCACTACCTAAGATATCCTGAGTAGTTTTGCCTGAATTAGTCCATGTTTTAATAATTTCCCTTTCCTTAGCAAGTTCTGATTGAAGAGATGCATACCTCTTTAATAATTCATCTTTGATAATGACAGCATCATCTCTTTCTTTCTGAACTTCCAACATTTGAACTAATTCTTTTTCAAGATAATCATTTCTTTTCTTTACACTTAGAGTTTCAGATTTTAATCTTTCATTTTCTAAAGTCTGATCTCTAAAGCTGGTATGCAAAGTTTTAAGAAACAATCTTAACTCAGTTATATCTTCAGTATCAAAGGCAAGAGTAGAATGAGGTACCTTAGCAGGAGATTCAGAGTTGTTGTCAGTGTTTGCCATCAGAGCATAATTGACTTCTTCTTCTGAATCAGATGTATCTGTCCAGTTTCCTTTCTTGGTGATAAAGGCTTTTTCTTTTTCCTTCTTGGCTTTCTTGCATTCAGATGCAAAGTGTCCCTTTTCACCACAGTTGAAACAGGTATACTTGTCAGCTTTTCCAGCTTTTCCTTCTTTGCCCTCATTCTTCTTAAAGTTCTTCTTGTCATAAACTCTGTCAGAGTTTCTGTCTTTTCTTGAAAAACTTTTGCCTTTGTTGAACTTTTTGTAGGCCAACTTCTTGAAGCTTTTCACCATCAATGCTGCTAACTGCATCATCTCATCATCACTTTCTTCAGAGTCTGAGGGAACATCAGAGTTTGAGTCATCAGAGTTTGATGACTCAATGTCAGACTTTGTGATATGAGCTTTTCCTTTGCTCTTAGCAGCTTCCTCTTGAACTTTCAGAGCAACAGACTTTGATTTTCCTCCATGACGTTTGCTCCTTTGCTCCATTTCAAGTTCATGGGTCTTCAATCTTCCATAAACATCATCAAGAGACATTTCTCCAAGATCAAGATTGTCTCTAATTGTGACTTTCAAATCCCATTTTTCAGGAAGAGCCAGAAGGAATTTGAGATTTGAGTCTTCAAGATCATATTCCTTGTCCACCAGAGATAAGTCATTCAGCAGTTTGACAAATCTGTCATACAGATCTGTCAGAGACTCACCAGATTTTGAGTCAAAGTGCTCATACTCCTGTGTAAGGATTGTTTTTCTGTTTTTCTTAATGGCCTGAGTTCCTTGACATCTGGTTTCCAGAGCATCCCAGATTTGTTTAGCAGTTTTGCACCCAATTACCCTATTAGACATTGCATTGTCAAGAGCACTGTGCAAAAGGTGTTTCACCTTTGAGTCTTTACTAATTGACAGGATGTCCTCAGGGGTATAATCTTTCTTTTCTTTTGGGATCATCTTCTGAGGTTCATCAGCAAGCCCAACAGAGAGCTTGGTGGGCATATGTGGTCCATCAAAGATCCTGTCAAGATATTCTGGATCAACAGAGTCTAAGAATATTATCATTCTCTCTTTCCAGACTGGATATTCAGATGCCTTAAGGATTGGAACTCTAAAGGATGAAGCTTGTGATTTTTCAGACATGATTGTGTTTAAGATCTCACTGTAGTAATCTTAACAGAGCTGGCTCTGATACCACTTGTTAGGTCCTATAAATTCACTATATAATCTGATATAGCTATCACAATCTGTAACACAGTAAGACAATATAAGAGATTGAAAGCAGTAAACTCTTATATTCACAAAGCTTGAATGGTTACAAAAACTCTCTCAGTGATTTATAATGTATCACTAAGAGCTGCTAGGGTTTTGTAAAATATACTCGATAACTCAACTCCTATAGAGTAACCCTAATCTGTGTTTATATAGACACAGTTACAAAATCAATCTCTGATTTGATATCCTATAAATCAGCTAATAAATCTATCAATCAAAGATTGCTCCAGTTTTCTGTTTAGTTTCCATAGTCAGCAAATCACTCCTCAGCTTCTATCCTTCCTTGAAGTATATCCGCTTCTGAGCTCTTTCCACGTGTAAACTCTGTCGAGTCTTGACTATGTAAACTCTGATCAGACTTTATTAAACTCTGTCAGACTTTGCTAAACTCTGTCAGACTTTGCTAAACTCTGATCAGCTTCCAGTTTAAACTCTGATGATTCCTGTTCTAAAACAAACCTTAAGAACATCAGTAATCATCAATTATATCTAACACGTACTAATCATAATGACCAAAATATAAGTAATTCCGGACAGAGGGGTTGTTTGGTAAGGTTTAAGAAAGTGACTTTTTGCTTAAAATAAAGAAGTGGGTCAGAAATGAGAAATAAATAAATTAATAAATAGAAGTTATGAGGGAGGAACTAGCATTCTTAACTTCTCAAAAGTGCTTCTACTTATTTACACACACGGGTAGGGCAGAGTAAACCGAATCGAAACCGTAAAATCGAACCGAATTGTAAAATTTTGATTCAGTTTGGTTTCCATTTTATTAAATTTCCAGTCATATTTCGTCGACCAATCTTTCCTAATTCGCATTTTTGTTGAAAGAATTTCTTTTGTAATTCCTTACATAAGGATTCAGAAAATACCGGATGCCCGTCTACACAAGCAAATTGTTGGTAAAACTCCAAAATGGCATTTTCTTTTGACCCTATTTTTTTTTCCTTATCAGTTAGAAAACGGAGCTGGGCGATAATAGCTAATTCGTCGACCAATCTTTCCTAATTCGCATTTTTGTTGAAAGAATTTCTTTTGTAATTCCTTACATAAGGATTCAGAAAATACCGGATGCCCGTCTACACAAGCAAATTGTTGGTAAAACTCCAAAATGGCATTTTCTTTTGACCCTATTTTTTTTTCCTTATCAGTTAGAAAACGGAGCTGGGCGATAATAGCTGCTCCGCATCCCAAAGCGCGCTGCCCTCCTAGGCGCGCAACTGTTCCAATTGTTCCTCTGATTGGATCATTGGCTAAAGCGAGATTTTGTAACGTATTGGGGCACCCTATTAGTAAAGCGGTTTGGACTGATTTATCAGATTCTGATATTATTGTCCGATTTGGGCGTATATGCAGAAATCTTTCTCATTTTCGAAAATAATATCGGTTAGGTTCGATTTTTAATATAATATTTCGATTTAGTCTGAAATCACCGAACTTTTATTTACATATAACATAAATATTATATATATATATATATATATATATATATATATATATATATATATATATATATATATATATATATATATATATATATATATATATATATATGTAGGGTAGCACTCCATAGCATACCCTCTTATATGGAGTTACATAACACACCATTATAAATATACACATAATATATATTCTATTATATCTTTTATGAAATATAATTGCAAATTTTGATTATTAAACCGAAAACGAAGTTATACAATTTTTTTTTATTCCAAAGATCATCTAAAATTATGCAATATCTCAATATGATTCTATAACAGAATAATAATCATACAGAATTATTCTGTTGTAGAATCAGTTTCGAAAATATACTTTTTTTAATCAAATTTTAAGTGTTAAATTACTTAAAATAGATTTATTTTATAGTATTCTATATTAGAATCACGTTTTATATGTATTCTATAACAGAATTTATAATAAAATTGATGATTTATAGTGGCGCACTATGTAACTCCATATAAGGAGTCCCTCTCTTGAATGTTGGCCTATATATATATATTGGAGTAACTCTAAATATTTAATATTCTGATTATTCAAGCGTCTCTCATGAGTTTATAATCCATATAACCCAAACATCACGATAACACATTAACAGTACAATCCTGTTGCGATATGTTGATTTCAATCATTTCTTCTCGAACTGCAGGTTTTTATTTCAACATAGATTGGAATGCAAATGCAATACATAATAGTTACTCCCTCTGTCCTATCAGGTTTTTTACGTTATGTTTTGACACGTATTTTGAGACTTTTATAAAATATCTTTTCATAACTTTTTTTTAATTTTTTTTTGAATTGACGTTAAACTTTTAATTAAAAAAATAAAAAATGTTATGAAACTATGCTTTATACAAGACTCAAAATACGTGCAAACAGTGAATATCAACCATCTTGCTTGTTGCTATTGGCCTAATGCTAGTCAGGAGACTTATCAACTTTTTTTTTCTTTCTTTTTTTTTTTTTTTCAGAAGGAGACTCATCAACTTAGGCTGTGTTCACTTCATGGAATGGAATGAGAGGAGAATGGAATGAAAAATTATATAGAAGTTTTAAGGAGAAATAAGAAAATATGAGATAATGGTGACAAAATATGAATGTAGTTAATTTTTTTTGTGAGAAAGATTGTGAAGAAACATGATGTTGAAATGGAATGAGCATTCCTTCCAAAACATGTGGGTTACAGTTATAGTTAAAATAGTAAGGTTGGAATGATTGAAAGAATGAAAATTATATACATTTTCTTTGATCAACACCATTTTAGAGTACAAAATTCATTCCGTTCTACCTCCATTCCATTTTCTCCAAATCAACACAACCTTATTCTTATTGGTTTTATCTTAAATTTCAAACTTTCTAATTTTAGTTTACTATTTTCACTAGTGCAGCAATCAAGTTATTCTTTTTTATGTATGAAATTAATTTATTAAATCTTAAAGGTTGGTTGATTGAGATTTATAGTTAAAATATAATATTTGTTTTTTTAAAATTTCAGCTTTTAAAACTGAAATCCAAATAAATCTGTTGGTTGGACTCGGTTTGGTTTAAAATAATAATTCGATTCAGTTCGACTTTCAATAAAAAATATAGGGGGTGTTTGGAAGTTAGCTTTTTGAGATGAAATTAGTTTTTTGGATCAAATTAGATGTTTGACCAAATGAAAAAGCTAATGTTAATGTTTGGTAGTTAGCTTATTGAAATAGGTTTTTGGATCCAAAAAGCTAATTTTGAAAAAGCTACTAGGAGTTTTTTCAATTAGATGATTGGCAATGTATCTCGGTAAAATAAAAAAGCTAATTCAATCAGTTATTTACCAAACACTTTCTTCGAAAACAGCTAATTTCAATCAGCTAGCTAGAGCTAACTCCCAAACAGGGCCATAATTTGTTTTTCGATTTTTCAGTTCAGTTTTGAACCAAACTCGGTCGAATGCTCAACCCGGGTCAGGAACGAAGCTCAGGTTCTCACCGTTCTTGAAGAACTGAAACTTCTTAAAACCCTCTGAATATTTTTTACAAATCAAAACTCAAAAATGTTAAACCACACCTTATCTCAGCCATCATCTACTTCAGGGTTTAGCAGCATCTTAAACCCTAACCATCTCCACACTAAACTATCATCTCACCTCCACTACTCTTTCTCCTTAAACCCTAAAAAATCCAAAACCCCATTTCCCAATAAGCTCTCTGTCAATAGATCCCCACACTTTGAGCACTTTCACCATCAAAACAACAATTTCACTGCTACTAAATCATCTTTATCTCCACCAGGTATGCAATTTCTTACCCCATCTTATGTATATATGTTTATGTTAGCAGAGTATTGTATTGACAACTCCTTGAAAAGTTGAATTATGAGTTGAAAATGTGTAATGGTTTGAGTTTTTTTCTATTTTAGCTACTGGGTCAGCATCACCAAGGTTCTTTGTCGGGCATTCGATATACAAAGGGAAGGCTGCTCTTACTGTCGAGCCTCGGGCTCCCGAATTCGCTCCTCTAGATGTGAGTATCTTTATTGTATGAGTTCTCTTGTTATTTTTTTGCAGCAGTTGTGTTTTTTTTGATTGCCTGGGTGTTTGATTTTTTTATAATGTTTTCGGTTGTATAGTCAGGTTCATATAAGTTGTCGAGAGAGGGGTGTGTGTTGCTTCAGTTTGCTCCGGCAGCTAGTGTTCGTCAATATGATTGGAGTAGAAAGCAGGTGAGTGAAGCTTATCTCTAAATGGTCGCTAGACTTGTTAAGTTATTATTACTTATATTTGCTATTATTCGTAAGAGTTAATTAGAGGGTTCTTGGTTGTGTATGATAGGAATTATAGAGGTTAGCATTGTATTACAATTTTTTACATATGTTTTGATTATGATCGTTTTTCATATGCGTAGGTGTTCTTATTATCGATTACTGAAATTGGAACTCTTATGAGCCTTGGTGCTAAAGATTCATGTGAATTTTTCCATGACCCCTTTAAAGGAAAAAGGTAATATTTTATCATATTATGAACATTAAGGCTCTGAAAATATCATCACTAATGTTAATTTTCTTTCTTCTGAGAGGTTGTGTCTATTACCTCCAGAGTTAAACTTCTACAGTTCACAGAATTTAAATCAACCAAATGCAGGTTTAATGTTTAAAAGTTTTGAAGATGTGATCCATCTGTACTTTCTTTCTTTCTTCTTTCTTTGTGTATGATGTTGTTAAGAATACAAGCATTGAATGCTTTTGTGATGTTTTCCCTTTATATTCAGGGCCCTGCAGGGATTCAATAAGATAAAAGACCAACACTCAGACTTTTTGCAGCTAAAAACTTTAATGAAATGGTTGACCTGTATATTCAAGTCTTGTATTGATCACATTGTTTTGATTTTGATGTGGGCCTTATTAGTCTTTGTTTGTGGTTTAGCATTTGTTTGATACTATTAGTAGTAATTATGTTATAAGTCATCAGTTTAAGCAGCCAATAAGCTGGCTGAGTTAATGACTAAATTCTTTAACATATTCTTTTTCTAAATTAAGCTGGTCATGTCTTAATTCTCGGTATCGGGAACTTCACGTGTATTAATATTATGCATCTAAAAGCTTGATAATGATAATTTACTGATTGCGGTGGAAGTTGATATGCTAAACTTAATTTGCTTACTCTTTGCAGCGATGAAGGCAAGGTCAGGAAGGTGCTGAAAGTAGAGCCCCTTCCAGATGGCTCTGGACACTTCTTTAATCTCAGTAATCCTCTATAATTAAATTCTTTCTTTAAAATTTTCATTTTTGGTGCAAAAATTGATTTCCTTATTTTAACTTGCTGGATATTCAAGGTGTTCAGAACAAGCTTGCAAACATGGATGAGAGCATTTATATTCCAGTTACCAGGGCCGAGCTGACTGTTCTTGTATCAGCATTCAATGTATGATTCAACCCTCATTTTTAATATTTCTTGGGAGGATTACTACATAATAAATTTAAAATTACTTTGTCTATAATGAGTTCAAGTGTGTGAAAGATAAAACTTAATAAGTTGTTTTTCTTACTTTTTATATCTAAAAGAACCATGAACCACTTGTTTCTGCTGGTCTAGATGTGCAATAGAGCCCTTCCCTTTGTCATTAGGCAGCCTTGTTGCCCTGCTTTCTCAATTATCACTTTTGCCTCTTTCAGTTACTGAATTGTGATATCCTGCAGTTTCTCGTCCCGTACCTTCTTGGTTGGCACGCCTATGCGGATTCCATTAAACCTGATGACTTAACTCGGGGGAACAATGCTAATCCTAGAGCTGGAGCTGACTTTGAATGGAGCAGATAGTGGCGGATGGTATTCAGTTGTCTCTGGTATAATGGAAGAACCAGGTTCGCTTTGGTCCTTCTTGACTAACTTTTTGTAGCAACCCCTTCAATCCTTCCTCGACATTGTGTTTAGACTTGAAGTAATGGGGAGCAAATTTTCAAGAACCTTTAACATGTAATGCAAGCTATAGTCTTTAAATTATTAGATCTGGTCTAGTTTATTCACTATTTTCTCTTCACCTTGCAACTTCAAACTAAATGCATGAGCTGTTCACCAATATCGTCTGACCAAAACAGATCGTAAACGATAATGACAGTATGATTGACGAGTAAAATTCACTAAACTTTACTCGTCTTTCCCTTCGATCCAGTACTAAAACAAAATAAAAGTTACTTTTTAATGTTTAATCACAACAAAACCAAAATGAACTATTCTAATTCTGTGGGTTGAATAAAAATTCGAGGTGTAGGGCCCAACTCCGTTCCTTTCACTGGTTACTCCGACTCCTAGGGTGAGGTTTGGTTTATGCATTAATCGTCAATTCAGGCTTCTGCAGCTCGAACGAGTCTTCTGATTCTTATCATTTATCAATTTGTTCAAAGAATCCCCTGTTTGGAAACTGATTGTATCTAGCTGTAGAGAGTTATGCAGAAAGATCATCTGACTGAACCCCCTGGCAGTACCCAAGGACTGCATGTTGGTTCTTCACTTTGGTTAATTATGAGTGTTTGCTGACCTCAAAACACTCGGGGTATCTTTGACATCCCTTTGAGAAAGCCTTTGAGAAAGGGGCAGAAATATCATGAAGCAAGAATTCGTTCAAACTCTTGTGGATTTGGTCTCTCCTTGCAAAACTGTTCAATAATTTTCATATGATATCTAAGAGCTGAGCTGTTGTCTAGTGTTCGTAGGCAGCTAAGCCTTCAGTCAAGCAACATGCACCGCTTTGAACAAATTAGCACATTAGTTTATGATTTGAGTACTAAAACATGCAGAAGACACCTTCACCTGTGATCAGGTTCTTTCCTGCTGCAGTGCCTTGCTAAGGTCAAGTAAAATTTAATTCATTCTAATGGCCAAAGCAGCATACAAGCTATATAATCTACTATCAATTGTCAACTTCATTACTATATAATACACCATTGCTTGTCCCTTCATCAAATAAAGATCAAGTTGTAAAATATAATTGCATTGATCTTTACAAGTCAAAATTCTAACCCCATTTACACATTTTAAATTCACACCTGTCCTATTTTAGAGGGCATGAAACATTAATTACAACATACTTAATAATCATCTGTTATTACATCTATATAAGCATTGTAGACAAGGTTGAGAGACTTTGACTAATCACAACCTTACTTTTAGTATGATGGCTAATCATTTTGTTATAGGTTGTCATGTTATGTTAGATTGAATTCATTGACTTATCTTATATTTATAATCATGACACTGCAGATCATACATGGATGTGTAATGACAGCCACTTCTCATAATTATATTTGTAGTAGGTTAGATTCATTCCACTAATTACTAAATTATCAACTCTTAGGTTTACTTGTCCACCCAAGTAACCTTATATAATTGCTGTAACATTTCAAGGTCAATGCAATACTTATAACTCTAAGGTTAGTACAAGTAATTAGTCAATGCATTTGTTTAAGCACATGTATACAAGTTGGATTAGAGTAAGAACAACTCAGTGTTTGCAATAGCACGAAGGTAATAATGGTCCTCTTTATTTGAGCTGGCAGAACCCAACTTGTCATTTTGTGTTCTTAGATTCTATAATGCTATTAACAATAATATTCCGGAGGCTAAAGTCTTTTCCATTCTCTCTGTGGTCAGTTTTGTAAAACTTAAATAATTATTCTTTTAAAAAGTGAAAGAGGACGGTGTATATACAGCGTTCTGTATTCTAATCAGAGGTGATCACGGTCTGATTTAAACCGCAAAATCCGCATAAACCAATCTGATATTAATCCGATCCAAACCGAAACCGAAATGAGATTTACGGTTTTGGTTCGATTAATTTAAAAACCCGTGGTTTGTGGGTTGGTTTCGGTAATATATTAAACTAACCCGTTATAAAACCGAACCGCGTATTTATATATACTAGCCTTTAACCCGTGCAAAGCACGGACGTGTATATAATTCGTAATTTATTATTTATAATTTAAATTTTAACATCAGTTTATTAGTATTTTAGTATTAATATTTTTGACAACAATAACTTTTAAGATTAGAGTTGGAAACAGTTATGTAATGGTTCGTGTTTATATTGAAATAGAACTCATTAAAATTAAAAAGAGTTATATGAAGGTTCTTGTTAAAAAAAGATATTCAAAATTGTATATTTATAATTTTATTTATAACATCATTATAATTTTTTTAATGAAATAGTATATGATAATGTATTGTTATGAGTGTTTTTAGTATTTGAAACTGTTTAAAAATATAATACTAATAGACTCCACATTTGTAGACTTGTAGTACCAAAAGGAGAGTACCAACCAAAAAATATAACTAGAATTTTGGACTACAATACAAATATTTAATATTATATATATACAAAATATTAATTTTTTAGTTTATACTTGCTGGGTTGTTGTTTAGGTTCCGACCTTATCAATACCAACTACAAGTCATATCAATTCAGTAATTCACGACTTCGATTCAAGTTTATGCATTTTATTAGACTAAATTTTTTATTTTAATTTAACTATGTGAAATTGTGTAAATGGAGACAAAATGATACTTTATTTTTCAATTTTCAATATTATTCATGAATCCTCATTTTTGATTATAAGCCTTAGTCATAAACCGATCAATCCGCTTAACCGAACCATCTAAAACCACACCGCTTGGTTCGGGTTAATTAGTTTGCGGGTCACGTGTTGGTTTGAGATTTTGAAAAACCGCTAATGTATGGTTTAGTTCCGGTTCTACCTCCAAACCGGACCGCGATCACCCCTAATTCTAATCTCTAACGACTTGGAAATTATTTTTATTTTTTTTATATAGGAAATTGAGAATTCAAAGGTATTCTGGAGTATTTGTATTTGTTAGAACATAGTACGCGGAAAACTTGACTAATCTATTTAATTGGTAAAAAGTCTAGTTTTGTTTCGGACAATAGTTTATTTTTCCAACTAGATATTTGTCCAGGAGCCCTCGTCTGAAAATGCGACCAATCTTGTCTTGTTTCGTTATGTATTAATTTTCTAACTATGCTCCGTGGTCTAACATACTTTGAGTGTGAAAGCTGACATAATTTTAAACTAGATTATTCAGAATTTATTATATCGATATTATATCAAATTCAGAAAATTAAATTAGAAATAATTATAATGGTACATCAATTGTGAAAATTACATTTTAATTAATACAATTATCTATAAAAAAGAGTTTCAAAACAATTATTTCAATAAACATTTGTCAAAGTATCTAAATAAGCGTGTAAAATGTCAAAGAATATGTAAAAGAAATTACATTCTACAAACATTGCAAGAGGTATAATTGATATATCTTTACTGAAAAATATGAAATAAAAATTTATATAAACGAGAAATCATAAAAGAATACTGTACAAATAGTACTATGATAGAAGAATAGAGAATTAGCGAAAACTAAAAAAATATAAAAAATGATTGCTTATAAAATGAAATTTGCAATATTTGTTTATGTTGAAGATATCATTCACTTAATAAGAGATTATTTTAGTAAATGATTTTTATATTTTGAGAATTTGACCCAGAAATATATAGATGAAAGAAAAGAATTTGAGAGCGAAAAGGTAGTTAAATTTGAATTTAAAGATATGATGTATTTGAAAGTTTTGTTAAACTTAAAATGAAAGTTAAAATTAATTGTTTAATATAATATTATTTTGATATTAAAATCTCTTTTAAACTTAAATTATAACAATAATTCTATTTACCTAATAAGTCTATTTACCTTGGTACAAATCGGTGGGGCAAGTTAATTTCAAAAAAAAAAAAAGTAGAAATAAAATTTGACAAGAACGAGTAGAATAATAAATACGGTTGATTGTTATGCAGGCAAGAGGACCCAAACAGGACTGTAATTGTAGGTCACCTGCGGTCCCCAATTTATGTACGAATGTTCAACAGATTTGTATTTCCGTTGACTTATTCCGTCGGCTCTCCCTGTGCCTGGGACGTTTCTTCTCCGAGTCTGTGTGTCAACTAGCTTAGTATCCTATTATTCTTTCCATTTTACGTAAATATATTGAAAAACCTTGGAGGATGAGTAGTAAGCTAAAAAGACATTTGGTTGGGGTAATAGTTGTTAAGTTGAAACTTCGAATTACATGCCTATCCATATATCTCGCATGCAATTTGTAATCAAGTGTATATTTTTAAAACAAAATATAAAGATAAAAAATTCTGATTTCTTAGAAGGGGAAAAAAAAGTCAAACCACTGGATTCCTCGTTATATATGTGTACATACACACAGACATCTAACATACATCCTCCCGAACGTCGTCTAGGAAGGCCTATAAAAATTTATATATGCAGCAGCTGCTCATACAGCTTGTAATCCATGGCCAGTAATCAAGAAATATGCTCCAACACTAAGGGAGAGACTAATCTATCACTAGAGGCATCCAAGGTACTCCTCTTAAATATTTCTCTCTTTTTGTTAAATTTAAATTATCTATCTGTTTTGAGCACGATTGAATAGCTCAAGTGATTAAGAGCTTATATTCTGTCGTACCAAGTTTTGGGTTTCCGTTTTAGAATATGGAGAGATGTACTTGGATGCAACCTCAGTTTCCATACTGCATCTCCGATCTTGATGATATTATTGTTTTCTAGCTATATCTGTAATTCATGTTGTCAATCTCTTATATTTAGATCAAAACTTGAATAATAAATAATTTTTGGTTGATATGATTAATAGAACAAACTGAAGAACAGACCGGGAGAATTAGCTGAAATGGATCAAGTTAGAGAAGAAAACGGAAGGCTAAAACTTGTATTGTCGAATATAATGAAAGATTACAAGACTCTGCAACAGCAAATCGATAATATTACTAGGACGGATCATCATCAGCAACAAGAAGAAGATAATCGCTCATGCGATGACAAAGATGCAGCTGATTCTTCACAGGAAGAAGATGATCATGATGAGCTGGTGAGTCTCAGCCTTGGCAGATCGTCGTCATTAGAAGCTAAAAATAAGGATCTAGCTGTTCACAAAGTTATCAAAAAAGACGAAGACGGTGATGATGATATGGAACGTGGACTTGCTCTGAGGTTGGATGGAAGATCGTATGATTTCTCTGGCGATGATGAGATTGCTTCTGGAGTCTCGAGGAATCAAAGCTCCAGAGAAGTCGAAGGGGATGGCGCGAGTGATCAAACGACGAGGTATCCAAGGAAAGATTCAAAGACGATGTCGACAAGTGGGGATGATGAAAATGTTTTGCAGCAAAGTCCTGCAAAGAAAGCTAGGGTTTCCGTGCGAGCTATCTGCAGTGGCCCAACGGTTAGTGTAAATCTAAGGAACTAGCCAGCTAGTCTTATATTACATATAGAATTGAGTAACAAATGCATGCGCCGCAGTTTCTTTACTTGATTATATATTTGTTAATGTTGTATATAGATGAATGATGGGTGTCAATGGAGGAAATATGGACAGAAAAAAGCAAAAGGAAATCCATGCCCTCGAGCCTATTACCGCTGCACCATGTCGCCCTCATGCCCGGTCAGAAAACATGTATGCTCAATCCATCAACCTCTTCTAAATATATCATTCAATTGCAGAAATTTTATTTACCAATGAGATTTGATATGTCACTCAATCCATCAACCTCCGGCTCACAAAATTATTCACATTTTCTACTTTGTGTTAGAATACAATATGATCTTGATGAACCCTCCTCCCAAAACCTCGAGGTCGTGAACATGACACTGATATCATGATATCATGTTAAGTGACCAATTCTCCTAAAACCTCAGGATATAAGGAGGAGGATTTGCCAAGATCATATTATTTTAACATTTTGTATTAATGTCACTGTTGTTAAGCAATCAGCTCATCTGAAATCTTAAGGTGTCATGTACATACGAGTAAAGCATGAAATTATCAGAGTTTGATCATGTCGATGTGAAAATGTAGGTGCAAAGATGTCATGAAAACATGTCCGTTCTCATAACAACCTACGAAGGAACACACAACCACCAACTTCCACCTGCAGCCACCGCAATGGCATCCACTACAAGCGCAGCCGTTTCCATGCTCAAAGCCTCCTCCTCAACCTCCACCTCACAACCAAGCTTCAGCTTCCCCTCCACCACTTCCACCACCATTAACAACACCCCTCCATTCTATTTCCCAAACACAACCCTTTCCACATTACAATCACATCCCACAATCACTCTAGACCTCACCACGCCATCCGCCTCCTCTCGTTACAACAACTACTCATCAACCTTTTTCCCAACTCCTCAACCAATAGCCTATTCCCCTCCTGCATGTCTCAACTTCTCCGCCCCTTCCTTGTCTTCATCTCCGTCTTTCGAGCACTGGAGAAACCACAATGTGCAATCATCTCCATCGACTTTTAGTACCACACAACTGCCATTGCCATCTAAGACACCTTTTTATCAACCTTACAGCTATTCCATACCTAATAAAAACACCTCTGATCAAACTCAACATCAACCTCAGTTTTCCACAGAGAAAATTGCAGCTGCAACAAAGGAAATCACGTCGAACCCGAGTTTTCAATCTGCCTTGGCGGCTGCCATTTCGTCTATAGTTGGAAGGGGTACTGGTGGCTTTGCAGGAAGCATGGAATCGCATTCAGGTGCTGCGTCTGCTTCAAGTCTATTGAATGCTATATCAACAGCAGAGTCTTCAATTTCTGAGCAAGGTGAGAAGAACCTGAGGTTTGAGTTATCACCATTGGCTTCAAGTAAAGGACCTCTAGCTGGTTTTACCCACCAAGGAGAACATAACAAGTGATGTATTTGAGATTGTGTAAAAGATTTGGACTATTTTTTACTATTAAAAATATTCGTCGTCGTTGTATATTCCTAGAAAAAGATTATTTGATAATTTAGATTTTTATTATCTTTTCATACTTCAAGCATGCATATATTTCTATTATAACTCAGACATATCTGTGTTAGTATAGATGAATTAATTAAGATTTAGCAAAAATTAAAATTAAGAGAAGCCTGCACATTGGCTGTATATGTAACTAATATTTAATTTTTGACTTAATTAAAGGTTAGCAAAATAAAAATAAAACCTGTGATATGAAAAATGATAGTCTGATTATTTTTTCTTCAGTTTAGCAGTTAAATTACATCCTCTCCGCCAGAGTAAAAGTCTATTTTTTATTTTTTCGGTCAGTTTTATTCAACTAGTTGAGAATCCGCGCGTTGCGGCGGCTAATATTTATAAAATAAAATAAATTTTATATTATAAACATCTCGATGCAATACCAATATTAATTTTTAAAATTGCAAAATTGGACTATAATTCATATGTGAAAAAATGATAATAAGTTTCTACATGTAATTAACGATTTAAAGCACGACGAATCTTAATTTTAATTGTGTTTTTTTTTTGAAAAGTTTTGTTCTTGACTAACATTGTCATTAACTTTTCCAAACACTACTTCTTAGACATATACACCACTACCTGCATATAAAAAGCATACGACTATACTGACTGTCAATAAAACAGACCGTAAGCTTGCAAACAACAACAAATACGTCCGACGGCCAAAACAAATATTATAAAAGAATCACCAACAAACATATATCATTGTAATTAGGGGTGTGCATTCGGTTAACCGAAACCGAAATTTATTTCGGTTAACCGAAACTGAAATTCTATGAAACCGCGGTTAAAAAACCGGATAACTGAAAATTGAAAATTTGGCTACCGAAAACCGAACCGAAATATAAATTTCGATTAACCGAACCGAAATTATTTTGGTTATTCGGTTCGGTTTTCGGTTAACCGAACCGAATGCACACCCTTAACTGTGATATTGAGAGACAGTGTAGGTTGTGTTTAGATGATCCAAAACCCTACAACCTATAAGGGTATTTATAGGTGCCGAGAAACTTGTGCGCTACTCTTTTCCATAATCAAATAATCTGAAATAGAATCAGATTAAAAAACTTGCAAGCTACTATATTCCATAAATAATCTGAAATAAAATCAGACTGATGCTTTCAATTTATTATATTCCATAAATAATCTGAAACAGAATCAGATTAATTTATACCAAGATATATACCATATCAATGAATCTGAAACAATTTTTTTTATATCTTTCATCCAAAAATTCTGGAAAATTAGAAAAATAGAACGGAGCTATCTGAGAGGCGCCACCTACACGCCCCTCGCTTCTCCTTTATATAAGTATATTGACTTTTGATTAAATTTTATATTAATTTTGCATAATTCTAGAGATTTCAAAAATAAATTATAAAGATATATGATATTTATATTTTTCAAATTACTTTAATATATATATAAATCACTGTCAAAATTTAAAAAATATATAATTTAAAGAAAAATGGTAATATGGATATTCAACATCATTAAAGACTAAGTTAAATATGTACTTATGTTTCGACCTTGACTCAAGTATCAGGACAGATACTAATTTGTAAGGCATATAATTATAAAAAAAAACATAATACAGGTTTCATGGTTTTGAGAGTTAATATGTGAATAAAATTTTAATAAAAAATATATACAGAAGATCAACATTTTATTTTCTGAAAAAAGTGTATCAACTTAAAATATTTATTACAGAATCAGATTATTGTGGACACGTGTCAGGCGTTCATATCATACGATGATACGTGTCAAGTTTCTCGAACGGCTGACAGATCTCATGACCAGCAGTAGCTATGTCTTGTACTAGTCCTTCTTAGGTGACCCAACACATATGAACACAGGAATTAATTCAGAATAGAGATCTTCCTAATTATCTTGCAGGAATCATCTTTCCGGTAAGTGTAAATTTGTATTTCTTGCTTACATCTTGTCCGTTTCTTAATTTCGTTGCAAAAATATTTACCACTGATATTAACCCTTTTAACTAGTAACAAGATTAGCATGAACAAATTTAATCTTCAACTTCACTAAACTAATTCATCAGCCATGAGTGTGGTTAGTGTTCACAAACTTGCAAGTTCCTTAGTTTTTATGCATAGTGCAATTCTAAAAGGATTATATATGAAAGGATGTCTATAATGTTAATACTTGAAATTAGCATTCCGATTAGCTTATTCTCTGGTTTTGTGCTAGGGATATATATATGGCGCAATTAGAAGCATCAAAAGTAGTTTTAAAGAATCCAAGCTATGACGCTTACTTTGACAAGGTCCAGAACAGAAAGAAACTGCCTATGTCATTGCAGCAGACCTTAACTGACGCATTCGCAAGTATTCCAGTTTCAGCCTTCCCCGAAGTTCCTCGAGGCAAAGGTTATAATTAGTACATTTGAAGCTTAATATAAGATTTTGGTCTAGTGTAGTAGAACTGATAGCACGCGTTATGGCTTTGTAGTTGTGGAGATTCAAGCAGATGCTTCAGTTGGCGAGGCGATCAAGATTCTGTCGGATGCCAACATCTTGGCGGCTCCTGTGAGGGAGTCGGATGATGTACACACTATGGATTGGAGGGAGAGGTATTTAGGAATCATAGATTTCTCTGCCATTGTTCTTTGGGTTTTGGAGAGTGCAGATATTGCTGCGGCGGCCTTATCTGCCAGTTCTGCAGCAGCTGCTGGAGTTGGTGCGGGCGCTGCTGGTGCACTCGGAGTGCTAGCAGCAGGCGCAACGGGTCCCGTGGCAGCTGCAGGTCTAGCTGCTGCTGCAGTTGGTGCAGCTGTAGCTGGTGGTTTGGCTGCAGATCAAGGGATTGGAAAAGATGCACCTGCAGCCGCTAATACATTGGGAGAGGATTTCTATAAAGTCATCCTCGAAGAAGAGCCTTTTGCATCAACGACAGTAAGATAACATCTAATTATGAACTCATCATATCTATCAAATTCTCTCACTTGAGAGTTTAGCAGTTACTCGTAATAAACTGTTTCAACAAGATTTGCAAGAAAAATCAGAGGAACCTAGAACAAGTGCAACCACCGCTAGAGGTTTTTTTTTTAAAAATCAATAAACCAATACTGTAGATAAATTTGGTATCTTAATTTCTTGTTAATGTGGTTAAGCTAAATATATTGTATATAGATTGTGCTACGAAAACCTCCGCTCTCTAAGACGCTTTCAAGTTTGATTCAGAAATTAATTGCAGGTGAGGTCAATTGTCACATCTTATCGCTGGGCGCCATTTATTCCAGTTGCATCAGATAGCTCGATGTTGAGTGTCCTATTGCTGCTTTCCAAGTATAGGCTGAGGAATGTACCTGTAATTGAAAGTGGAAAAGCATCCATAAAAAACTTTATAACCCAATCTGCTGTCGTAAAGGGTCTAGAGCACTGCCAAGGAAGGGATTGGTTTGATTGCATTGCTTCTCAACTAATTACTGAAGTGGGTCTTCCTTTCATGTCCACTGATGAGGTTAGATATACAACCACCTCTGTCCATTACTTGTATTACTGCTTGCACATGAAGTCTCAGATTAGTAACCTTTTTTGCTCATGCTGTTTAGGTCATCTGTGTCCAGAGCAGTGAATTGGTATTGGAAGCATTTAAGCTAATGAAAGAAAACCAAATTGGAGGACTTCCTGTCGTTGAAGGACCGGAGAGGAATATTGTAGGCAGTCTTAGCATAAGAGAGATTAAGTTTCTGTTACTCAATCGGGAACTTTTCTCAAACTTTAGGTAAATTTTAATTAATATTGTCACTTGCTTGATAAACCACAATGGAACTATATTATTTGTTAGCCACATGTATAACACACAGAGTAACATGTTTTGTAGCTGTGATCATTTCTACATTTATGCTCACAGGAATCTCACTGTGAAAGATTTCATGAACACCATTGCTTCAGAAGCCCCTGATGGTGGGGAAATCATGATCCCAATAACATGCAGTCTCTCTTCAACTTTGGGGGATGTGATACACATTCTTTCTTCGAAGATGGTTCACAGGGTTTATGTTGTCGCTGCTAGTGGAAAAGAAGTAGCCGGTGTTATTACTCTCAGGGACGTGATATCATGCTTCATATTTGAACCTCCAAACTACTTTGAGAACTATTTGGCGTCGTCAAGGCAAGAGGTCAACAGTTGATCAATTCTTATAACAATGTAACCAACTGTGCTTAGAGGAAGAACAAATGAATATCAGTTTTTATTTCTCTGTATCAGTAGTGTACATGTATGAGGAAATCTATCATGTCGCCGCAATCAAAATGCAGGAATGTTAATGCTATTGCTTACACAGGATGATCATGAACAAAGCTTGCAAAAGCTATATCTTTCTCTTATAATCCGTATGATACAACTGCTAGCCTACTGTTATGCACATTGCAAATTTATATACCATACGACAGAAGATGACCACACAGCAGCTTGTGCAAACAAAAATGGAGTGAATTGAGAGGTGAAGTTTGATCATTGATTGCTCTACCTCTGCTTCCACACGAGTCGATGTTGCTGCTGCAATATTCACAAGATCTGCAGACTGTTGGATTGTAATTTCTAATATTCACAAGATCTGCAGACTGTTGGATTGTAATTTCTTGAATACAACACAATGAATCAGCCTCGTCTGTATGGAGATTGATGTTTGGACCTCAATGGGGATGCTGAGGGTGTCAAATTCAAAGGGGACCTATGCTGATTTCGATGTTGATTTAGTGGCGACTTGTGAATATGATCATAACCAGTCTGACGCTCAGATGGGGTGTTTTTAAAAGCAAATTTTGATGATTGAAGCTCTTCAAGGGAAGCTACAACTTCAGACATTTGTGGCCTGGATTTGAACTCGGTGTTTAGGCATTTAGAAATAATGGTAGCAGCAGCAAAAGCTGCTTTTTGAGGATACTGGCCTTCTAACTTGGTGTCCATGATCCGGAATAGTTTTCTCTTGTCACATAAATATGGTAATGCCCAGTCCACAAGATGTTGTTCCACAACAACCTTTGACTCATCAACAACGCGACGACCAGTTAATAATTCAAGAAGAACAACCCCGAAGCTGTATACATCACTTTTTGCTGTCAATCGACCTGTTCATACGAGAGTTTCAGCAATATGCTACACTCAAAACCAGTTGTTGCCATGAAATGAAAAACATATACCTGTAGCAACATACTCTGGTGCTGCATAACCATGAGTACCCATTACTTGAGTGGATACATGAGTCCTATCACCGGTAGGTCCTGCCTTGGCCAGACCAAAATCGGACAATTTGGCATTAAACTCCTGCACACTCAGAATTGCCATGGCATGGGAGTATATCAAAATATGGACGAGGATACAAATATAACAGCAGATATGGAAATGTTACTTCTGATTCTTGTTAAATGCAACAAAGAGTTTCTGGTATCAAATTAACATACTGCATCTAGAAGAATATTAGCCGCCTTGAGATCACGGTATATGACTTGATTATCAGCATTATGAAGGAAAGAGAGACCTCTAGCAGCATCAATAGCCACTTTGATTCTTATAGTCCAAGAGAGTTGTGTAGGCCCTCCTGAAAAACAAGCTGTAGCTTCAAACCTCACCGAGGACTACGTGATACCAAGGCAGAAGTTACATCTTTTTCAGGTGCTATTAGGGGCGATCACTGGTTATATGGTAAATATTGTTTTATTTCCAACTTCTGCATAATAGTTAACTAATCAACTTACTTCTAAACAGATGATTCTCTAAGCTTCCCTTGGGCATGAATTCATAAACCAGAAGTCGACTGTCACCGTCCAAGCAATATCCAATAAGTTTAACAAGATTTGGATGACGGAGCTGTCCAAGATAATTCAATTCAGTCTGCAAAAACTTGTCTCTCAGTGAAAAGTTCAAGCAGCCATTGGTGTAATACAGATTTTAGTTAGCAATGGTAAAGAATAGGTAACATACCAACCACTCCTTATGGCCTTGGAAGCCCTCAGGCTTAAGCTTTTTAACAGCAATAGTCATCCCGGATCCTGGTTTTGCAGCAGAAAGTGTATGCTCATTAATCCATCCTTTAAACACATAACCAAACCCGCCTTCACCAAGTAAACTATCAGGACGGAAGTTTCTCGTTGCATTCTTCAACTCATTAAATGAAAATGCTTTCAAGTGAGAGGATGATAAAATTTCACTTTCAGATCTTGGAGATGGAAGGTGACTTCCATTGCTGTTCTTCCAGCTCGAAGAGTCATTTGTTACAGCAGGAGTGGTGGTTTTGCTGATACTTCTTGAGGCCCCTAAAGATGGAAGGAAAGGAACCTCTTTAGAAACATAAGCATACAGAATTGTGGCATTTGTCCAAGCCATCTGCTCTTTGTACCCAAGTAGTCGAAAGGCTCACATTTCAATAAAATTTGTTCCAGAACTCCATACACATTGTGATAAATACTACAATGGGTATCAGAATGTTGATAGATTAAGTGTACAAATCATATTAAAGTTGAGCAGAATGACTTTTAAGCCATTAGCTCCGTTTTGAAGATGCACCAGAATAAACCCCAACACATAAATGTCCAAAGCCAAAAGACATTTGAAATCATTATTTACAAATTCATTTGCAGCAGATATATAATCTCTAGAGGGCAGAGGCGTTCATTGTATACCAAAAAAACAGAAAAAACAAAAACTATGCTGGAATAATAATATATGATCCTGGTAAATCATCCTCCTAACATATTAGATTTTGGAAGAATTGGTCACTTCACATAGTACATAGCTCTGGCCCATCATATTTAAGTTTTATAAGAATCGGTCACTTAATATAATATCAGAGTTCTTGCTCATGAGAGACTTAGCATACCTTGAGATTATGGAAGAATTGGTCACTTAACAAACTAAAACCTGATATGGATAAAGTAACAGAATTAAAAGCAAAAATTAGATCATCCCCATCTTCCTATATTTAGAATCATAACAATATCCAAGAATCGAATTGAAATTTGATTCCAACACATTGAAAAGGATTCTATTTTCCGTTAACCGAATTGAAATCACATAAAGTAGGAAAATGCTAAGCTTAGCTAAAGAAGGAAATTGAGGACAGTTGGTCAACCATCTAAAATGATCATCAGCCTATTAACCCAATACAACTGATCAACAATTAACCAAAGATAGTATCAAGATCAATTTCCATAGTAACTATAATTAAAAGAACAGAACTTCATAACAAGTAAGAACCCCCCTCCCCCACAGACACACACACACAAGAAATAGACAATAAAGAAAATCTGAAATTCAAGAAAAGCATGATAAGTGGTGCCCATCTGAGCTGGCAAAGAGAAAAATGGACAAGGAGAGTACCAGAAGTGGAGGGGAGAGTGGCATCAACCTTTGAAGAAGCAGCAAAACAGTTACCCATTGTTGAGATTGAAATGAAGGGAGATTTACAAAACTACAGAACTGAATGAACATAGGTGGAGTAATCATTAATTTTAAGGTACACAAGTATACAATAATATCTGTAGGATTATTATATTAAGAGGAAAAGCTAAGACAGATAAGTCAACCACCAGGAAAGAAAAGCATCATCTAACAAACCGGTGCTTGACTTTCACCAAACTGTAAAAAACGAATGCGTTTGCCGGGAGTCGAACCCGGGTCTATTGCTTGGAAGGCAATTATCCTAACCGTTGGACTACAAACGCAACTTGAGCAAATTTTGTGTACTTCGGTAATAACGGTAGATCAGTGTATTTATTACTCGTAAACCTGTGTTTGGTTAAATTGGCTATTGCCACTACTTGCAGTTGCAGGTGCTGTCTTGAGTTACTAACTTAATAAATAGTTGCGTTTCAATGCAAGAACTATATGTACAACGTTAGCAACATGAAAAACAAAGAGAAACATACTCAATATATCACTATATGTATGCAACTTGGTAATTATCTAGTGATTAAATTCGAAATTGGTTTTCTCTTACTGGCCACTTGGTGTTCACAGTAATATGCGATGTATTCATTGTTGAGAGTTCATGTAGAATATTGTTTAATCTGTCTGGTTGATGTAGCTGAAGTTCGAAACAATAAAAATGCTCAGATCATTCTTGAGTGTTTTTCACTTCGGCAGACACTGTTATAATATAATTATAATATAGTGGGTGTTTGGGAACCCAACTTCTCACTTCTTTTGTGTAAAAATTAACTTCAGGACTGTGTTTGGTTATAGAAACCAGAAGTATTTTTCAGGATTTTTGGAGCTGGAAGTTGGAAGTTAGATTTTTTTGAGTTTTTTTTGGTGATTTGTATTTTTTATGAAGTTTTTAAATTTTTAATATGTAATAAATTTAATTTATTAATAAAATTTCTTGTATTTGAATTTTTTTTCTAATTTATAAATTCAAATTACCAAACACCCAATTAACTTATAAGTTAAGTTATTCAAACATTTAATAACTTATAAGTTAAGTTCTCTTATCACTTATAATATTTATTTTTACTTTAAGTAATAAGTAGTTTGTTTTAATCTAAATCAAACGGCCCCATAATATAATCTTGAGAAGCTCATGATTTTGACTCTATGCAACCCATACAATGATATGGGGCCTGCTTGGGAGGCGTCAATTTTCAAATTAATAATTGTGTATATGATAGTATAATATACAACCTAAACTTGCTAAATTGAAATAAAACAATGTTGGGAAAGTGAAAAATTAAACATTGACCACCCTTGATCCTCTTTTCCTCATTAAATTTTGGTTATTTATTGTTGTTATTCTTCAGCGAAGAGGAGTTTTTTGTGATCGGAGATGATCAAAAATTATTTTCATTAAATTTAATTCTTTCCATATATATAGAAGGCCTTTTTTTAATGATTGCACGGGTCTTCTATTTATCGGAGCCGCCCCTGGATAAGCCCCCTCCAACCGAGACTCAGAGTTCGATGCGCACAGTTGCACCAAAAGCACATTCTTCAACCATTCAGTAAACTTTGTGGCAAATTACAGAGAAAACCGACAGGAGAAAGAAAAGGGAATACAGTGAGAAGGTATACAGGAGGTGTTGGGCAAACAATAAATCTAGACAAAAAAACTTATGCAGAATTAAATACCCAGATTCAAAAGCCCAAAAGAAGAACAACAAAAAAATTCCACTCAGGGCCATTGAATCCAATGTGAACACAAGCGTTGGCAACTCAAACAAAAAAACTGGATGTAGGATAAAATCTTCACCGGAATCTAGGAGGCACCATTGCATTCTGGATTCCAAGGTCAGATCTGATCATGGAAAATCTGTGTGTATAAGATGTAGGGTAGGCATGACTGTGAGTCGAGTTAAAATGAACTCCAAAACTGAAGATAAAACATGTGCTTGTGAAATCCATCAAATAAACTGCAAATATAGGAGTCAGGTGTTGATCAGAGGCTTTGAAGAAGCACCCTTTTGCAAGTTGAAGGTCGCGAAGCTGTTGTGCTCAGGGATAGGGGATGCGGCCTCCACACCAAGTGTTTTAAGTAGGAATTCCCTCTCCTGAGATATCCATGCAACACAAACGTTACAAAGCATCACTCTTTCTTCTTTGATATCATACTGAATTCAAGTCATGTAAACAAACTCATGTTTACTACTGTACCAACATATAATTAATAGGATTCTTCTATAATAGATTTAAATACATAAAAGAACCAGATTACAAGAGTCTGTTGTGCTAGCAAGTAGCTATGGAACATATGTTTTTCGGTTTAACTGCAACATTAATTAACTCACACTTTCTGTAAACTGGGGGCTGGGAACCCCAGATGCCAATGATCTGAATAATGGAGTTGCTTGAAGTGGGAAGTCAAACTCATTACTTGAGAAGTCATGAAAACTTCCATCATTGGCTTTCAGGTCATTGAAAGAGAGCATGATATTTTCTATATAAAGAAAAGAAGTTTCTTTAGAAACTCAGCCAGCATTCATGTATATTGAATAATAAAGGAAGAAAATATGAATTCAAGCAGCTTTTTTCTTACTTGATGAAATTTCTCCACTTTGGTTTGTTGTTTCGCAGGTGACAGCATCCTTTACAACATCACAATCAACATTTGACTGTCCGAGTTTATATGGTTGAATATCAGCTCCTGTGTTTTGAAGTGAAAAATCAGATGCAACATGTTCAGGTTTAACAAGTGCTATATGGGTCAAAAGTGTTGATCCAATACTATAGTCTGAACTCCCTGGAGAGTCTACATATAACTGTGAAGCCCTGCATTAAGAATCATTCAGTGCAGTATAGCAGACTAGCTATAGGTTAGACAGAAATTTAAGTTTGGACATTTTTTGTACCTCCAAGATTGTTGGCAGTAGTTTCTCAAAATGTCAACTTTTCGTCGTATTACTGCTAATGATGGTGTCAGTTGCTCATTCACTTCACTAAATTCCTCTTGTTGTCTTTCAATAACATCAGAGCTGCCTCTCCTGTATGAAAAAGTTTCAGCGTTATCTGATAACCTGCCAGTCTATCTTTAATATTCTTAGCGGAATCACACTACAACAGCAATACCTCATCTTCTTAGAAGGCACACTAGTTTCTGATAACTCATTGGAATTAGTATCAAGTTGAGTGACAACCCTTTTGTTGTTCAAGTCGACGTAAGTAGTTGCGTTTTCTTTTGCTAAAGCCTCAAGCTTTGCTCGAGTTGCAGTTTCTTTTGCTGAAGGCTCATGCTTTGTCCTCCTTTTACAAAGAGTAGAGAATCGATTCTTTACAGCATTGTCCGTTCTGAGTGAGCAACAATAGAAATAGTTAACTACTTTCGCTGCTTCCAATTGTCACCCGGCTACTTGCAATGAGAAGGACGGAAAGAAACGGTCTTTTGTAATTCATTTACCTGCCTGATACCACTTTAGCTATCCTAGTCCATCGATTCCCAAATATCTTCTGAGCCTGAATAACAGTTAAATATCAATTTACAATCATCCAACAATGCACTACGCTATTTATCAGTTATGGAATAGCACGACTTATACCTGACATAAGAGATTGTCTTCCTCTGGTGACCACCCCCCTTTCTTGTAATCAGAATTGAGATAGGTGAACCATCTGCAGTTTCTTAGTCACTTCAACGCCGGATAAGGAATAATAATAATTGATTCAAACTTTTAGATAGTAAATTTGTCAATAGAGAAAAGAAATTGAACCTTCTCCTGCACTGTCTAGTTGTTTTATTAGTAAACTTGGAAGCAATATGCGTCCAACTGCAGAGGCAAGTTCAATACTCAAATAAGAATATCTGACAGTAGTAGGAGATTCGAAGCACAAATGAAACACTTAAAATCTGTACTTGTCCATGCCGAGGATGCCAATTTGTTCACGCAGTATATTATCCTCCTGCAGCTTAACATCATTCATATTGTAACACAACTTATTCACACAAAAATCCAAAGAATACTTGAATATAATCAATAAATGAATCAAAACACCTTGGAAGACCAAGAAACAATGTGTCTAGTTGCCTTCTTGTTCTTCGCCAATCTGTGCATTATTCTCTTGTTTTTTTAACGACACATCTAGTTTCAGAGCCGTATTCAAGAAAGCTCGTGATGATAAAAACGTTATGTTGCTTTTTTGTTATATAAGACCTCAGTCCCCGGGAAAGTAAAAATGAGGCTGCCTCTGTTTTCAAAAACTGAACAGCTTAATGAAGAAACTTTGTCATCCTTTTCGAGCTAACTTTATAAACATGCATATAAATCAATGAATCAGATATTAGGACACATGCATATAACTCAACAAATAATAAATTAGGTGTAGTAACATGAGAATGAGAAAGTGTTTCAATTCTTTTGCTCTAGAAAGTGAGACTTTTATCATCAGATAAAAAAATTGTCTATTAACAATCTGATAAATAGATGAATAGGGTAACAAAATCACTATCCGGGTAAAAGTAAAAGTATTTAAAACGTTATTACTGCTTTCATTGCAATCTTTGTGTTCTACAGAAAGAAAAATTATCTTTTGTAGGAAACGTAGGCAAGGCCAGCCAGTGCAATGTTTCATGGATTTTGTTTAAACTGTATGAAAGAATGAAATGAGGTAGGGTTGCCGTTTTGAAAATTCGTGTGCTCGTTCAAGTTCATGCATTCGCTTTCTCTTTTTACCTTTTACTGCAAAGCACCTCCCTCATATTTTGTAATTTTACCAAGAAAAAATGTAACGAGACAAAGATGATGTAAAAAGTGACATGTTCAAGAATCCTATGTTATTAATATATTCCACAGCTGAGTTGCATATTTTTCATGACTTAATACCCTCTGTTTTAAAGCACTTTTTTCAAATATTAATTTACAGTTTGAATATTGTCGACACTGTCTTAGGTAGAATCAAGTGTAACCGTGGTATTGAATTCATAGAAGTGGAGCATACCTCGAAAGGAAATGATTCAAGGACTACAAAGGTCTGAATAATAAAGAAATGTCAATTCACTCTTGAGGCTCTCATATTATCTTTAGCATCTTTTAATAAAGATGAAGATGAACTCGATCGCAATCCCTTGTACATTATAATGAATGAATGGGCCGACCCTTCTGCACCTTGGCCATCACAGATGTGAAATGGCTATGGTGACTGACCACTAGTCAAAAGTGACACAGTTGCAGAACGCCAGTAGTTCAAACTTTGGCTCCCCCCAAATTATTATCATGACCTGGATAACTGCTCTCTAAGACACTAGAAGCACCAACCACAGCTAATGAATTCTCTACAATTGTCAAGCTTAGCTTAGTCCGTATCATTGCTGCCATCAACAACCAAAGAATTTTCCAGAAGAACTTAAATTGAGAAAATGGAAAGGAAAAAAGATTTAATATCTGGCAATAAAACAGCAGGCCTCTCGAGATGCCAGTGAATGAAGGCATCAAAGAGGAAAACAATGCCTCTAGATTAATGAAGCACAATTAACATGAAGATAAATCTACTTGGATTTTCTATTTAACAATGGTGTAAATGAAGGACTAACTGGCTAGATATCTGATAAATATGATTAATTCAACCTATGTATAATCAACTGTCCATCAATTTGTAGTGATAAACAAATCATCAACAATATAGAAATGCACCAACAAATGGAGAGCTTCTCCTTAGCAACAAAAGTAAAAACAACAAAATTGTTGACAATTCACATATAAATTAGCAAATTATGTAAATGTACATGCCTCTCAAAGTAAAGAGTAGTGTGATTATACTCAAAAACAAAAGGAAACACAAGATCCTCAAAATCCTTTAGGACCATTCTCCGTGGAAACAGCTCCACTTTCTTGAGCCATGGACAGACAATACTTAGCAATCTCCCTAAACTTAGGAACACTTCTCAAGTCAACTTTAGTCCCATCTTTCAGAGTAATAATAATATCCCCCCACTCCCCAATAAACCTCGGCACAACCTGAACATCCTTAATCACTTTGTAACTAAAATCACTTCTGTCGTCACCACTTAGCCCCGAAATAACAGTAACTCTCAAATTCGTAAACCTGTACCTCAAAAAGAATGCTCGAAACACGGCAGCTAACGTTAGAGGTAGCCAGAGAAGAGTGAAGCCCAGAACGAGATTTGCGACTAAGTCTCCGTAGTGAGCTCCGCCGTCGAAGAAGATGGTTTCTTCGGTGGGCTTGGTGGGGGCGGCGGTGGAGTTGTTTGCAGGGGAAGTGACGTGGAGTTTTGTGATGAGTTTGGGGAGATTTGAAGTGGGGAAAGAAGGGTTGAGTTGGAGAGATGAGGAGAAGAGATGGAGGGGGGTTTTGTGGCGGGAAAGTGAAGGTGAGGTGGAGAGGATGGAGGTGGCTGAGGTGGTGCTGGCCATGGTGGAGGAGGGAGGTTGGGTGACAGGGGTTGAGGAGATGAAGATTATCGAGATTGCATGGTTTCTTGGTTTTCAGTGGCTAAGAGGACTCGTGACTTGGCATTTTTCTGGCCAGTTAAATTTCATACATTCATGGAATTTTAGAAGAATTTTCGAACAAATATATGGGTGTCCCTTTTATTTGCTTTATTTTAAACACTAGATAATCACATTACATTACCATAGAAACCTTTCTGCTCCCTGACTACTCAACACAAGCGACCTGCAACTCAGTTACATGCACATACTTAACTTTAATTAATCATGTTGTTCACATGTATTGTCAAGATAATCTCCTCCACTTCATTAATTAAGTATTCAAAGCATTTTACCCCTGTTACAACAATGAAGTGGAGGAGATTATCTTGACAATACTAAAATCCATGAATAATATTCAAAGCATTGTTGTCAAAATTTAAATTAATAACAATACAGATTTTGTAAAAATAATATTAAATAATTACTTGGAAAAGAAAAACCAATAATTGAAGAAAGACAGAAATGAATATATGCAGTGGCATGTCTTGAACAAGTGGGGGATACTGAGGAACATGCAAATATGTTGCGAAGAAATTCGCATCACTATCAATATACTTATATAAAGGAGAAGCGAGGGGCGTGTAGGTGGCGCCTCTCACATCGCTTCGTTCTATTTTTCTAATTTTCTGGAATTTTTGGATGAAAAATATCAAAAATTAGAACTACCTTTTTTAGTTTCGGGTATATTAGAAGCAAGTTTCAGAATCTGATTTTGTTTCAGATTATTTACGGAATATAGTAGCTTCAAAGTTTTAATCTGATTTTGTTTCAGATTATTTAATTATGGGAATCAATATACTTATATAAAAGAGAAGTGAGGGGCGTGTAGGTGGCGCCTCTCATATCGCTTCGTTCTATTTTTCTAATTTTCTGGAATTTTTGGATGAAAAATATCAAAAATTAGAACTACCTTTTTTAGTTTCGGGTATATTAGAAGTAAGTTTCAGAATCTGATTTTGTTTCAGATTATTTACGGAATATAGTAGCTTCAAAGTTTTAATCTGATTTTGTTTCAGATTATTTAATTATGGGAAAGACAGATTATTTATGGAATATAGTAGCTTGAAAATTTTAAAGCGAGGGGCGTGTAGGTGGCGCCTCTCACATCGCTTCGTTCTATTTTTCTAATTTTCTGAAATTTTTGGATGAAAAATATCAAAAATTAGAACTACATTTTTTAGTTTCGGGTATATTAGAAGCAAGTTTCAGAATCTGATTTTGTTTCATATTATTTACGGAATATAGTAGCTTCAAAGTTTTAATCTGATTTTGTTTCAGATTATTTAATTATGGGAAAGACAGATTATTTATGGAATATAGTAGCTTGAAAATTTTGAAGCGAGGGGCGTGTAGGTGGCGCCTCTCACATCGCTTCGTTCAATTTTTCTAATTTTCTGAAATTTTTGGATGAAAAATATCAAAAATTAGAACTACCTTTTTTAGTTTCGGGTATATTAGAAGCAAGTTTCAGAATCAGATTTTGTTTCAGATTATTTATGGAATATAGTAGCTTGAAAGTTTTAATCTAATTTTGTTTCAGATTATTTAATTATGGGAAAGACAGATTATTTATGGAATATAGTAGCTTGAAAATTTTAATCTGATTTTGTTCAGATTATTTTATTATGGGAAAGAGTAGCAAACAAGTCTCTCTGCACCTATAAATAACCGTATAGATCGTAAGATTTTGGATCATCTAAACACAACCTCCTCTCTCAATACCACAAACCTACCGGATAGTTCTCTTACTCGATTTTTAAAGGAGAAGCGATGGGCGTGTAGGTGACGCCTCTCACATCGCTCCATCTATTTTTCTAATTTTCTGAAATTTTTGGATGAAAAAATATCAAAACTTAGAAATACCTTTCTCTTGCTCGATTTCTAATTCGGAAGTGTCGTTCTTCTGCAACGATAAGTGAAGGCTGTTTATACAGTAAAAGTTGTTGCAAGCAAATGTCGTTATAAACCGTTATATTGGAGTCGGCAAATCCAAACATTAGAAAAGAATATAGTCTTGACATGATATTGATGATCGATGTCAATAAATTAACTATTAGAGATGTATGTTTGTTGGTTATTCTTTAATAATATTTGTTTTGTTCATCGAACATGTTTGTTGTTTTTGATTTTTATATTATTTACTTTGTATACATGAAAAAATTATTCATGCATTATATGTTTGCTCCGTTCAAGCAACTTTTAAGAGAGTAGTTATATTTAAGTTAGATGTTTTTGTACACAATCAATCCAAAAAAAAATTGGAGGAAGGTGACAATGTAAGAACATGATCACTTTAAAACAAACAAATAAAATTATAATTTGTCATGCTTTAAATTGTTAATTATGTGTATAAATTTATTTTCATTTTTTCACCATGAATTATAGTCCAATTTTGTAATTTTATATATTAGTATTGGTATTACATCAAGATTTTTATAATATAAATTTATTTTATCCTACAAATATTAACTTTAAAACATTAATATACTTTTTATAGACAACCATAAAATTATTTTATTCTACAAATATTAATATTGAATCATTAATATAATTTTTATAGGCCGCCGCAACGCGCGGCTTCTCAACTAGTTATCATAAAAATCCAATTTGTATCTGCATGGCATCAGCCATGCACGTGGCCAGCCTTATAATCTTGCGTATCAACATTTGTTAATTTGTCAACTAGTGTGCTTTTATGGTAATCCAAGACTATTTGATTTTAGCATCCAAATTCCAAAGCTTTTCTTTACACTACCTATTTGTGAATGCTCGTATCTCCGTTCATAATTTACCAAACTGCTTAGCTTATAGAAATTCAGATATGGACCTATTCAGGAACATATTGGTTTTATTTCACCTTAGATAATCGATTCATGATCCGTTTCATAGTGTCGTTAAAAATTATAGTGTGAAAAAAATGTTAATTATAGAAATCAGATTACTATTCAATATTTTTTTGGATATTTCCATAGTTTGATTTATAATATAAAAAATAACATTTTTGCTGAGTTTTGGTAGTGAAATTTATAACAATTTCCTGCAAAAACTTCTAAAAATAACTTTAAAACTAAAAATTGCTATTAAATTTATCAAACAATTTTTCGTATGATTTTCAGCAAAAATTGTTGTTACTATCTAGAACAATAATGCCAAACAAAGCTTTAAGTCGTACCCGGGGTCTTTATATTAACGTATTTTCTATAGGGGTACACAATAAATACTAATTCCTATAAGTTTGGTGCTCATGAAAATACACCTTCAATCTTTTCGGTCTTGGTTTTACAAGAGCAAATCAGAAAATTTGAGAAATAGAACTATTTGATTTGATTCGTTCTCAGTAGCCATGAGATGATCATCTTAGGGTGATCATTTTGTCGACGTATGCTCTTATTATACTCGTAGTCTCTGAAGGATGAGAACCAACTATGTAGCATCTACATCGAGAATTCAAGTATTGTATACATCATTAGTCCGATCCTTTGTAGAAAATATCCGTAATAACGAACTTGCAAAATGAATATGTTTATCATAAAGAGATTCGTCGATCCTGACCCTAGACCCATATATTAAATTTTTGTAATGGAGTATGAATATAAATATAAATTGAAAAAAGAAAAAAACGTGATAAGTTGCAGTGAATTGAGGCAAGTGCCAGAAACAGAGATGGGTGGGGCATTGTGTTTAGAAAACCAAGCCCACCATTTCTCAATATCTTTGTCACTTTTCACCTTAACTTTCTCAATTTCTCCTTATTTCCTTCCAACTCTCCTTTTTCCTTTCATTTCCTTCCACACACACTTTTACCCCCATACACACTTTCCCATCCATTTGTCGTCTCTTTCTCTCGAACTGTGTGCTTGATTCCCTCTCACTTTCATCGTCTCAATATTAGGAAAAGATGCCATTCACTACTACCTAATTCACAATCTTTTGGTACACTTTGCTGTGCCTGTGCATTCCATTCCATGACAAACAATTTCGTGTCGGAAATGTTGATTTAGAAATTTATTGGAGTACTACTTTAACTTTTCACTCTGGATTCTGTACACCATTCTTGACTATTGTCCATTTTATTCATAATATCAGAAACCAATGATTACAAAGGATTTTATAGCTTTTCGTATATCATTCCGTTAAGCAGTACAATCACAATAATTTCCATCACCATACAGCAACATTAATTATATTGTCCAATAAACTTGTCATATCAGGATTCGACTCTCGGCAACAAAGTCTGATATTATTTTAAAGTTTTAGAATTAAGTAAATTTTGGAAATTAGGATTTTTTTTAATATATGTTTACGAACTGCTAAAACTGACAGAATATTGTTGCAGGCAGAAAACAATACTCAGAATAATCAAATCAACTTCATTCAATAACTTGGTTACTCACTAGATTTATACACCAGTCGCAAGCTACTTAAAGTACCAAAACAGAATTTAAATTCAAGAGAAAGCTGGAATGCAGGTCCTGACCATGACGTTTTTTTAATCGAAAATTTTAATTAAACGGCTGTTGTTCGAGCCAAGGCCAGAAAGCAGTTTGATCCTCCACTCCGGTGAACATGTTGCAGAAATGTTCTTCCTTGACTGATTGTTGATGAGGATGATCGGATGGTCTTGACATATGGAATGCCGCGGGTTGCTGCAGCCTAAAAAAACTCGACTTATTATTATTATTCGGAGGGGGGAAGAGCGGTATGCTGGTGAGTTTATGAGGATGGCTGTCGATAGCTGGTGATGTTCTTGAGAAATCTGGTTTTATTTCAGAGCTGTTTTCTGTGCTCCTGTTGCTGGATGATCCTTCTGTTTCTTTGTTCAGGTTTATTGACTCTGTTGGCTCCCCATTTTTTAATGCCATTATCTGCAGTCAGTCAGTTAATAATGTGATTAATTACTGAAACAAGAAGTAGACACACTTATTGAAAACATATATAATTAGCTAATGATGAGGTGGATCTAATGATTAACTCCTCTCCAGGTAGTTTGGTAAAGCCATCACCAGTCAAACGATTAAACAATGATTCAGGTAAAAAAAAATGCATGGAGATTATCCAACTTGAAACAAAATTAAAATTACCATGCACCAAGATTTTGTCATTCTTCTACATTCCCTTCTCCTGGCTCACTGATATTAGTCTATGTTTATTTTTCCAAATGTTACAATTAGCACATGGGATTATTTGACACCTTACGTTACACGTTACTGAGAATATTTAATATGTCCAACTCGGAAGTAGGGTTTGAGCGATGGTATGTACAGAGCAATGAGCCCTATGCCGGTAAGAGAAGAATTAGTTGTGGGTCAGGTGTATAGCAGAGACTGTGTGCATATATGTGATGACCTTAATTTTTGAGAAAATTTTGGAGACCTTTTAAAGTTGTTAAAAACACATAAACATGTTGAACAAATATGGAGTAATTTATAGATAATAATATCATGAAAGAAAGATATGGCTTGTGATGATGTACCTGGGCGTGTAGTTTCTGATTGTGAGACTGGAGGGAGTCATTTTCAGCTTTAACAGCATCAAACTGAGACTTGAGTAGATCATAATCTTTCTCCAATTGCTTGGTCTTCCATCTGGCTCTCCTGTTCTGAAACCAAATAGCAATCTGTCTAGGCTGAAGCCCGAGAGCCCTGGCCAGCTCCAGTTTTCTATCAGGCTCAAGCTTGTTCCCCATCTCAAAGCTCTTCTCAAGAGTCCTCACCTGCTCCATGTTTAGCCTTCTCTTCTTTGAACCTCCTGATCCTACGGTTCCTGATCCATCATCATCCTCCGGATCAGACAAATCATCCACATGATCTCCATGTATGTTGCTTTCTTCATTAAGCTGCTGCTGATGATGATCACCTCCCGAAAATGACATGGATCTTTTCCCAAGAAACGAGCCAATCGTCCCTGTACATATAACATTCCAACAAATAAATATCCTAAATTATTCAAATTATGTATACTAATTATGTCTAGCCAGAGAAGTGTGTACCATGGAAATCTTGAGGAGGCAATAAATTCTGAGACGAATCAATAAATTGAGAGGCCGGGTTCTGAATATGATTGCGTCGATGATCTTGTTCTTGATGATGATGTAGCATGAAATTGGCCGGGAAGAAATCCATCTCTCTGGTGCAAGTACTCATCAGTAACTTCACTCTAGCTAGTATTTAAACATAAGAATTCCTCTAAGGAAAAGGGGAGAAAAAGATCGATTTTCGAAAGAAAGGTGTAGGCATAGATATTTGCCAGCTGCAGCAGCTTTAGATGTTGAGTGGTGCTCTGACTTTCATGTTCACAGACAGTGATCGACAGAAAGCGAGAGAGACTTATCAGGTTATGCAATGTTACAACTAACTCATCCACACTAATCTTATATCACTTCAAATTTTACTGTTTTTTATTTATTTTTTTAACGTAGATTTTTATAAAGTCGTATTTGGTGCGATAAAAATACTTGTGGTGAAGCTGCATTGCATGAGAGTGAGGATCAGGAGATGAGCTTCACGGTAAGTACAGGGACAGATTTTTATTCTATATATATTAACACAAACAACTCGACAGAAGCAATAACCAAACTGGCTCCTGCTGTATAATATTCTCTACTACTACGTACAGATCAATACTTACATGTTACAACAATTTGTGTATTGTCCTACAAGATTTCAAGTGCAACTAGCCATGTATGAAAGAATATGATGGAGTAGATAAGAATAGGATTTTCAAAGTCAATTTAAATTTTAATTCAATAACAAACTACTTTTGGAATAAAATAAAAACCAAGCCACTCTTGCCCTTATCTCCGCAAACAAGAAATTTTAAGATACATACAAATTGGTATATAATTTCAGATCCATTTGAGATCTTATTATAAGATCTTAAAATTTTAGATGAACTGGTTCTCAACACGATGATAATCTAAGATCGAGAAAATAAGAGCAGTTTAAGCATCCGGGACCCCGGAATACTAAAATGTAAAATGTGATAGTTTCAGCAAATGAAGTTTGAAATTGTGAGAGGGAATCAAATGGTGAGACTAGCAGAGAAGCTGATAAGCATTCAGGTTATTCCGATCCAAGATGAAAAAGAAAGAGGGGGTCCTATGTATTAGGAATTGCCACCTAACTCCCAACACCTATCGTGCACCACGACTATCTCCTTTCCCATGCATTTTGCATTTCTATTTTCTACCTGGCTCCTTTCCTCATTTCCACAGTCGAACAAATTTTGGGACAAAATCCCAATTTATTACAAACAAGCAGGGATTTAAAACATAAACTAACTAAATCTCATTACAGTTACTATAATGGTAATTATAGCATAAACTGATTTAAAGATGGCTACCTGTTTCTGTCTATCCTTGTCTGCATTACAGTAAGTCTCACTATCTACACTAAATTTGGTTTCTAGGCAGCCAGCTCACGTTGTCTTTAACTAAGCAGCTGACTATATTGTTGGGTTGTTAGAATTAAATTTAGGCCTTTAAAATATTAATTTCAACACCACACAATTTGATTATCGTATTCGTGTCTGGGTGCATGAATTAGATAGGGATGAAATGAGTGTTAGCTAAAGTAGCTTTCACGACATGAACACATGAGCAACACCCTGATCGAATTGTAGTTGTTTTGGACATGTGGGTCTTTGTTTTTTCTAATTTAGCTGGCTCGTATTTTGTATACCAACAGTTTATCTCAGGACCCATTCGCATACGGACGTTACCCAAGTCTCCTTCGGCCTACAAATATTCTGCTTTCCAAAGTAAGAGTAAACAGAAAGGCCAAAACCGAGATATATATCGAATCGGAAACCAAAACAATCGAATTATTCAAATTTGAAATTGGAATCATTTTCAATTATCAAAATTGAAATTAAATGATTATTATATCTGTCATGGTACTCGAAATAGACCGAAGAATATTCACTTCTACCGTTTTATCTTTTAAACTCAGACCACTGAAATCTTGCCGGAAGGCTCCAATTAGTATGGCAACTTTCTAACCGGTAAAGAAAGAAGATTGTTAACCCTTTTCATGTACTGAGCTTTGCCACAGATTAATCGATCATAAGAACTGTTGTGACCAGTTTAGTAATGATGTTAATGTGTATATGGGGTCTCTTGTTTTTGTTCCTTGCATGCATAGACACAACTGATATTCACAGATGCAGTTCAACTGAATGCATTATGCATATAAACTAAATAAATATACTATCTAACAACGGGAAAACTAGGAATTCGAAATAACGGGAGGTAACACTTGAATTTTTGCCGAGACTCAAAATCAAATTTCTAAACAATATTTAACAAAAAATAATATTATAAAAAACGAATTCTCTATTGATTTTTGAAAATTAGCCGGGACTCTGTCTACGTAAACCCGTCCTGCTGCCCTGACATGTCCATGCCATGTGTTGAGACGAAAGAAGCAAAGCTTCTCCACCATATGGGCCTCCCTTTCCGGCGCACTCTCATCTGAATCCATGTGCCTTCTTCGCTTCACGTCACCCTGTTAGTTCCAATATCTCCTTTCCATCTTTCAAATTTTCACAAAATGAAAAGAAATATCGCTATCCGTAACTGACAGCGATTCATCAACCACTTGTTGTACTAGTCACGCTCGTTTTCAAAAAACTTGAGCTGCTCCCACGTACATGCAACATGACATAAATTTCTAACCCGGTGGCCCATCTTCCAGCACTGTCAGTTTGACAGGAGGCCCAACGCTCACTGTTTCAGACCTCATGTGGGCCTTGCTTTACTGTTCCCTCTTATTCCCACACCAATGCATCCATTCTAATTCATTATCTTCTTCCTCTTCCTAACTACCCAATTCCACAGGTGACACAAAAATGTACTCTAATAAAAACATTCTCCTGTGGTAGTTTATAAAGACTGTTCAGCTAGTTCGGGAACAAAGTCATTTTGTGTGGACCTCTAGACACAGTATTAATGTGAAATATTTGAATTCGAGATTGCAGAATGCACTCTTGTTGACTTGAGTTGCCACTAAGAAATTTGAGCACCATATCAACCATGAAAGGTAAATTAGCTTGAGTTACCGCTAAGAACCATCAATCTAAATTAGCTTAAGTTACTGCTAACTGCTACGGCTCTAATTGTCCGGGTCTGTATAAACATATACCTGAGTTCTCGACACATTGCACAGATATGATTGACTCAAATAGCATCGATTAAATCTACAGGGCTTAGACTAAGCTTATTATTCCTGATTACAGTACCTTGTCTAGAACTACAGGAAGAGCACCAGCACCGCTGCTCCTGAGAAGGTCATCTACATTCCTTTTCTGATTGCGGGTACATAATTTGTTTTCTTTCTACTTCAGGAATCAGCTCAACCAAAATGGAAAACCTGGTAGAATCCGAAAGAATTATAAAGTTTTGGCAGTTTAAGTGTAGCAATCACGCGGCAAGGGCAGATAAGGAATCCAGGAAAGATGCAGGTAGTAAATTCTAATTATATGGGAAAGTAGTTCTAGCATTCTCGAAGATATATTTTAAGGGAAGTGCCCAAGTTTGTACAAGTCGTACTTGGAATTTGGAAACAAAGAACGAAGAAGCCATTACCAGGAGTAATTTTGTTTCAAGGAAAACAATATAGGCAAGTAAGTTCAGGGTGTCTTTAATTTTTTAAGACGGCCCAGGGCAAGCCACAGAGATCTTCTCCAACACGATGCCCACCATAATAATGGCTAACTTACAGTGAACAGAGACATATTCTTGTAATAGAGGTGCCAAAATTTATCTTTTGCACCTCAAACTATTGTCATATTATCTCTACTTAATGCAGTGAACTTGAATTTACAATACAGAATTTGATCCACTTTACCTTCTTCACATTCAGCATATGAGAAAGCAAGGAGGTGAACATGAGAGCACGACATACCTACATGATCACCATCGACCGATCCTTGTATCTTTCCAGAGTTCATCGCATGCAGTTCTATGAAGTCATTTATTCTGACGTATTTTGGCACCTCTATCCAAAAAAAATAAAAAAACCAGATACATGCAATTGCATGCCAGTATAAGCTAAAAACCCAAATTTTGTGTGCATAAACTTCTTGAGAAATATCTGTACACAGTAAACTGTACTTGCATCAACTTAAAACATGGTAAACATGGATAACACCAAGTTTTCTGTCAAAGTGATATCCATTAATGTACCCACATATATTAACTACTTATGATATGATGCACGAAAAACTAAGAGCCTGAATATTTTTGTGAGTCACCCAGATGCAGTTATTTGCTAGTATCGCGATTGCCAAGATCAGCTGCAGCTTTGGCTGCTCGGCTTAGAGCATCTGACATCCAAAGAGCTCCCTTAGAAAAGTAACTGCTGTTCACCACAGTGTTGGTAGCTGCTGCAGCAGTTCTTCCTGTGGCTGCTACAGCCGATTTGGTGGTATCATAGATGTGGTATCGCTCGTCCACAGATTTGACTGCTCCAACACCTGCATAAATCTTATCAGTGAGGCCAATCTTCTCGCTCAGCTCAGCAACCTTTGCTGTTGCAGTTGCCGAAACTTGATGAGATTCATCAAAAGATTTAGCTTTGCTCAGTGCTCCTACTCCAAGCACGTATCCTTTGGATACCATGGCTTTCACCACATCTTGAGCCAATGACATTGCTTCTCCAGCAGAAGGAACAGAACGAGTGCCTTCCGAAACATGCTGCTAAGATAGTTGTGTAGATGTTAATAAAAGGAAACAAGGTTAACTTAGAATTCCAGAAACGGCAGAACATTAACCATATCTAACAGAGCAAGAGATGAAAAAAAAATATAAATAAACATACATTTTCACTGCTTTCATCTTCTATCTTCCATGTAGGTCGGTTCCAGATATTAAATTCATCTTCAGACTGTCCCCAGTTGGTTATACAAACAGGTCGATCCAAAATTGTAGCGCCCTGAAACAAATCAAAACATGTGAACAATAAGCTATCAAATGTATTCCGGAGACAAAACAAAAACTCCTTGTATACATATAAAAGGCATCATGTGCGATGAATATCAAGCTGAGAAGTCATAATATGAGGTAGTTTTGTTCGAGCTGCGTTTAAGAAGATAACATGATAGTAATATAAAAAGTCCAAACAACTCTCAGCAAAAGTATGAATTAGCAGTGCCAATGAAGCAAGAGTATGCAAAACAAGATATGTTAGATTAGCTGTTACCAAAACCTGTAATCATATAGCTATTATATAGTGACATTCTTCTGTTACCATAGTCATCTGATGTTTCATAGTGACATCCTTCAGATGAACAGTTACCTAGATGCTAAAAAACATACATCTAAATTCTAATGAGGTATTTCAAAAATGACTTTTTAAAAAAGAAAATAGTGGAAGTGTTTGTATTATTGTATATAATTACAGCAAAACTTACACTGAGCAACACAGCAGTTTCCAGAGCATGAGCATACTTGAAGGACACATAAGCTGTACTAGCCAAATCACCAGCCCTGTTTCCCAATGCACAAACATCGATCTACATCAGCAAACCATATATAAAAGTAATAACAGAGGATAAAAGTTTTTTGAAAATGCAAGACTACAAGCTCTTTGAAGCAAACAACAATCCTGATGTATATATATATATCAACAGTCCTCTTTGTTGTAGGAGTATAGACTATGTGAACTATATAGCTGCAAAAACTATAGCATCCAAAAAAGTCTGCCTATCTTATTCATATGCCATGATAGAATATTAGACACCAATCAGTATCATACTACATACAGAAGGATCCATATTAAAAGCTATTGCAAATTGGAAACTAATGGCTTTGATAATCTGATATCATGTAAGAAGACTGCTAAAAATTAAGGTTGCATGTACGATAGAAAGCCCGACTAGCAGAAATGACTTTTTTTAAGTCCATAGTGATGGTACCCTTGTTTGGTCTTTTCCTAATTTTTTTCAAGTCCATAAAGAGGTAGACTTATGGTTTAAAAGCAAAATATCAATTCATTGTATTTATTGCTACATTGCTATTAATAACAATAACCAGAGGAGTGTCAAACCAACTCTTGTCAATTTAAATGTGGATATTAGTTAAAATTACAAATAGTATTTATTAATTATTACAATATAATAATCCAGGAAGAATATTTGTCATAACCTGATAATTTCGACATGCTCAATCTTCCCGCAGAAAGCAAAAAAATCTTGAATATCCTTCTCTGTTGCCGCAGGAGACAGGCTTGTTACTTCGATCGTATACAAACGTGAATCCATGTCTTTGGAACCTACACATAAGACAATCACAGACTTGAACTGGTATACAAATGAAGAGGAACAATGAAGCTCATATATTTTTCAATGGAAACTAAGTATGGACAACGATTGCTGTAACTGCATTTTGATATCTAGGTTTCATAATAATTATCACATAATTTATTTCAACTGACTCACTCATCAATAACCGCAGAAACATTGCGTCTTTACAGTAAGGGTTACTCTTTGAAAACCACACTGATACACTAATTACAAAACTTCAATTGAATCTTTTCTTTGAATACCTCCACACTCTAGTCTCACAGAAAGACTAACTCAGTGGTATAGGCGTATAGCCCAAATCATGTGCTTATGTAGGACACTCGATGAAACATAATTTTAACTTGAATACTGAATAATAACTTGCTGCATATGATTATGAATCCTTCTATACTGGCTAAAACAGTTTGAAACTTAAATATATCATTCGGAGTTACTTTTGAATAGTGGGTTAATGTATGAGGGAAAAAGAGCTGAGAAATCAGGATTCATGTTCACAAATTCATCAAGTCATGTTGAGATTAGAAAATCCCAGAAATTTCACAAATTGGAAATTCATATATTTGGCACATACATGCAGTTGCACGTGTAGCAGCAATACATAAATGTTTCCGTAATGATAAAAGTTACCTTTTTACAACAACATTCTAACTGATCTTCAGATATCACATTACATTTAATAAGATCATATAATTTTGTGTCGTTTCTCATTTAGAACAAGTTAAAGAATCTTCCTAGAAACCCACTAAATAAAAAATGATTCCCCTGCTCCCAATATCATAACCAGCAAATAGAAAAATACAAAAGATAAGAAGTGCTGTAAAACACAGGATGTCGCTGCGAAATTCATATGCAATTTATACAAAACTACGTGAATTCAAATTTTCTAAAACTAACTTTCCCAGATCAATTCTATTACAATATCACATTATTAACAAAAAAACAATATGAAACACGTTTCAGAATTGAGGCGATCTAGGGTTGTAAGCTATATGCCAATGATAAATGGTAAACATGAGAAACATGAATCAATGTTCTAATTTCATTTTGTCATAAGCGGGATAAACAATTCATCAAAACCTAACGAATTAGGAATTCAAAGATTCAGCACATATAGCATATAGGCAGTCGCACTTGCAGTAGCCATGCAGAGATATTACCGAAAGAAACAAATACCGTTTTCCGCGGATAATTTTTTTTTAACAGAATCTTACTTTTTTGGCAATTTCTCATTTAACACAAGGGAATAAGGAATCTTTCCGTGAAAACTACAATATCAATTTTCATGCTTGGCCAACTTCCTGAAAACCCCTTACTTCCAAAATCAAACCCAATGAAAACATATCATTACTGATCACAAACTGCTATTGAATATGGGAATTAGGATGATCCTGCAAAGAAACTCATAGACAATAACACACACACACATGTTCTCAAATTTCACGGGTTTTCGATAAAAAAAAAAAACCAAAATTTCCATTCAATTTCTCAAACACCAAACTTCCCATATCAATATCATTCCTTAAAAGGATGAAAACACAATCATCAACAGGCAAGTGATCTAGGGTTCTAAGCAACAAAGAAAGTGAACAAACAATCAAAATCTCGACTTAAATAACACAACAATCAAGAAAACCAAATTAAACACCATCACAGAAATCACCCACTTGTATATAAGAAAAACAATCATGAAAAATCAAAGCTTTAGAAACTATTAATTAAAACCAAATAAAAAAAGTACCTTGAGTAAAGAAGCAGCGAAAGGGTATTTGGGATTAAGATGGCAGAGAGCACCCAGTTGTCTGATGAATTCAAATAGCGAAGTTTCGAGAGGTGCAAGCGTCAGTTAATTTTACTAAAACAGTCCAAATTTATTTATTGTATTTTTTTATTTTTATGTTCTTGTCATTACACGCACTCGCATGACAAAAACACGCACAAACATGATATACACGCACACCTTTTGTGGATGGAGATTGATTTCAAGGTTTTCGGTAATCATTCACTTGGCAAGCCCACTGGCCACTAGTAGAAAGTAGAAAGTACTTGGGCTCGGGCCCAAGTATCAAAATAATGATACTATGAAATTTGATGGGCACAAGTAGAAAGTACTTGGGCTCGGGCCCAAGTATCAAAATAATGATACTATGAAATTTGATGGGCACGAAGAGATTTGTATAACCAACTAATTCTATTTTTTTTTTTTACAGATAATTCTAATTGCTATTACTAAAACTAAATTATTATTATAGGTAAAAGAAGGTTTTGGAAAAAATACAAAACTGATAGGTGTAGTTATTTTTATACAAATAAAATTTATTTGTTTAAAAAAATAAAATAATCAAGAAACGATATGAACACCCAAAATGGGGGACGGCAAAAAATTTGTTGGATGTATAATTTTATGTTAGCTAGTGATATGAGTGAATTCTGGTAGTGTTTGGCAGCACATAAATAACTCACTTCTGGATTTATAAGTTATAAGCACTTATTCGTACCGTTTATGTAAAAAGTCAATAAGCACTTAAAAGAAAGTTAGGATTATTAGCTTTTATTTCAGGATTTTTGCTTATTTCCCAAACAGTTTAATCACTTATAAGTCTTAACTTGCTTCTGATTTCAACTTGCTTGTGATTTCTACTCCACTTTTTTATTTTAACCAAAAAGCACTCAAACGGCTTCTCTATTTGTTCGTCGGTAAAGTCCATGAATACAGTTCAAAGGTAAAGTAAGATACGTTAAATATTACACTTCTCTCTCGGACAAGTATGTTTAGGTGGGTTGATCGTATTGTAAAAATTATTATTTTTAATAGATTTTTTTTGTGTATTAAAATTAAAAAAATTCAAAAATAATACTTTTAACTACCCGGTCAAAGTATTTAAAAATATGTGTCAAAAAGTTAAACATCATATATTAAAGAACAGTGGGAGTAACAAATGTGATATTCAACTCATTATTAATATGTTAGTAACAAGTGTGATACGATAAATATTTTTACGCAAGCACTCAAAATAACTAAAAGGAAATATGTTGATAAAATTTCCTAAGTTTGTAATTTCTAATAAAATTATTTGATCTCATGCTTATGTTTGTATTATTATATATTGTATATAATTACATATAAAATTTTAAATTAATTCTATTTTTTTTTTTGAAATTATCAGTTCGACTAAGTTCGACTAATTCCTAAGAGTAAATCCAATGGTTACCTAAATGTGCTCTGAACTCACATTTAGGTAATGTATAAAAAAAAAATGGTATTCCATCACCTAAATCACTAGCACATCCTAAATTTCCTAGCTATTACCTATTTTTACATAATCTCTAGTTATTAATAATCCAATATTTATGAATAAAAAATTCATTTCTCTCTTTTTCTTTCCTTTATCTTTTTCCTCCTTTTCCTCAAATTTATTTTTAAAATAATAATATGGAACAAAAATAGCAATGTTATTGAAATTGACATTAAAAATTGATTTATTAGACCACTAGGATTCACACTAAGATTCATTATTTTATATTATGAATATTATTAATAGGTAACTAAACAGTTAACCTTTTGGAATTGCTCGTCATGATATGTCAATTTGCAGATGGCACTTGAAAGTACATTTCACATCAAAACTGCTTAGCAACGATGGGCAAGTTGGGTGGTAGCAAGACAAGCGAGAACGAAGACAATTAGATAAAGTTCATACCAACAACTAGCGGGCTGTTTTCGTGAATGACAGAAAGTATAGGAGAAATAAAGTATTCATGTTTTTGAGAAAATAAGATGCTCATGAAGATTCTACAGCTACGATAATATTATTTCACAAATCACAAGATCATATTTTCGAGAAAATATAAGTTAGGAATGGAAATTCCACCACTATGATATTATTTTGTCAGTTCATACAAATAAGAGCTATCACTGCAAGTTTATTTTTTTTCTTACATTTTATACTTCTATCCCTGTATCATTGGTTTTCCCTTACTGTTCTTGAGAGTGCCTCTTTATCTTTTACCTTATGCCGGCATATATTAACTTTAGTTTCCCCATTTTTTAATTTTTCTTAATTGATTATAGTAGAAAGTAAAATTAGGATATCATTCAGTTCCAAGATTATATTCCACGTTTCTAATTTGATCGTATTCATATAAGAGTCGACTAGTTGAACCTAGTAGAATCATCAACAAAATTGAAGAAGACTTTCAAAATATTCTTCATTATAATCGAAAAAAGATTATATGCATGTAAATATGTATATCAGCGCCTCAATCGATGTCCCAAATTCCTAATATAATTAACTTACAGTATATGCTTATACATAATTTAATCATAAAAGGCAAATTGAGCCGCTGAAAAAGCCTTCAAATTTAATTAGGTTTAAAATGAAATTCAGAAGCCATTATTAATTATATATAATTATAAACTCAAGATCAGATAATACTTCTTTTACATAAGCAAGCTCCTTATGACAGCTGCTTGAGCACTGTTGCTGTCTATAGACTCCAAGAGTTGTGATAATCTGTCGCTCAAATCGCTCACTTCTTTACGCAAGTTTCTTATATGCTCACAAGTCTCCTGCAGCACTTTTGAAGCTGAAACCTGCAGTGTTCATAACTCATAAGTTTGTGCATGTAGTAACCTTTTTACCATGATAAAAAGCATTTAAGTATTGATAGAAAGTGTTAATTAATGTGCAGGGAACAATTTTGACCCACAACTGAGAAATAAGAGAAGCCATAAAAATTGAATTAAATGCATGAAAGCTAGTGGGGATCATGGTAATAATGTATACTGAAGCTGGGTAAGCTTAATGAATGAAAGCCACATATTAGAAAGTGAACAGTGAGTTTCAAGCTGCTAATAGGAAAGGAAAACAAAGAGATAGAGAGGAGAATTCATCAAAAAGTGATTGTTTTAAGACTTATATATAGAGTCTTTGGAAGAGTTGAGATATATAGGTACCTGGGCAGAGCCGGTGGGGCGATTAGCAATCTCAGGAATAAGTTGTTGCAACTTGGAAACAAGATCAGCAATCTGAGCATCACTTATCCTAGAAGCCCCTGATGATTGTCCGGAACGAGATCTTCGGCTAGACATTTTTCTATGCTTGTAAAATTTACTAGCTAGTTACTTCAAGATGTTTAGAATTGTTTGCAAGAGAAAATTGAGGGGTTAGACGAGGAAGAGAAAAGGAAATGCATGGAACAATGCCTCAAGTGTTGTAACTTGTAAGCTAATTGAAGAAGAAAGTGTACTGCATGGGAGAGAGCAGTGGGTTCGTTTAAATTCTAGTGCAGATTTTAAAACAGGTGAATACAGTGGGAGGTTATAAGAATTACTTATTCTTCAGGAGTGATAAGTAATTTTTAACTTATTGAATTGTTTAATTATTTTTTTAAAAAAATATATTATTTATAAGTGAGAAATAATTTTTGATTAGAATGTTTGGATAGTTTTTTTATATTAAAATTTTATTAGGTTTATTATAAAAAAAATTATTAGGTTTAAGATTATGATTATTATAATAAAATATTATAAATTATCTTTTAAAATGATTTTTATATCTCAATAAAATAAATTTTAAAAATAAAGTAATATAATTTACTAAATAATGTGATAAATTTTAACTTCTCGAATTCTAGCATATAAGTCCGCGCAGTTGTTATAAGTTAAAAGTTGGCTTAACTTCTTTAAACAAACACTGCCATAATTTTGAGTTATAAACGGAATAAGTTAGAGCCAAACAACCTCTATGTGTTTTTGATAATATTTTTGATATTTCTAATTTACTTGATATAAAAATTATTAATATAATAATTAAATATTATAAATATTTTCTAAATATTTCTAACATTTTTATAAAGCCAAATTTAAAAAAAGAAATAACTCATTAAAAAAATAATTCCTTCAACGTCTCAAGATTCTATATTTTAAGGTAAAAATTGATTTATAAATTAGCTTATAATTACCTTGTTGACACCAATCACTAATAAATTGATTGCTTATGACTAAAGAGACATAAGTCGGCAAAATAAACTTTCACCGGACCCACAATATATCACATAATTTCACTAAATAATAGACTGAGCATGTTTTATATTTATTTTTATTTGAATAATGAGGCGGCAGTCGTCTTTAACTATATGTAACCATATCACACCAATAACAAACAACCCTTCGTTTTCCCAAGAATTTTCTTTGAGAGTATTTATTTTATTAAGTGATACTTACTCCCTCCGTTTCAATTTACATGTCCACTTTGAAGAAAATTTTTTGTTTCAAATTACTTGTCCACTTCCACTTTCAATGCAAAATCATATTTCCAAAGTCAATTTTCCTCCACATATCTCTTATTTATATTTCCTAGATCAATCTCACATCACATATTATGCTTATTTAGTGCAATTAATTTGTAAACAACTACTTTTCTTCACTTTTCTTAAACTATGTGATTTTTTTAAAGTGGACATCTAATTTGAAACGGAGGTAGTACTATTTATCACCCTCCATCGTGTTTCCAGAGACCAAGTATGGTTGTCGGTTGATGATAAATTCACAGTCTAATTATGTTGTACTCAATAAAACATATGGTCACTTGTGCATGCTCATACTCTTTGTCGGCGAAGTTATCATTGCTATATTTTAATAAACTCGAAATAGTTTACATATATTCGGAAATGTGATGTATCTTCATTTAAAAGACTATCGGTTATTTAAATAAATATTGGATAATTTTTTTTACAAAATTTTAAAAACAAACTTGCACAAAAAACCCTCATATTCTCTTATTCTCTCTGGTAGCTGTCTACATCATCGGATGAGCTTTCATCAGCGGTGGAGACCCCAACTCTTTTATTTGTTTTATATTATTTGTTTCTTTCAATAATCTTCCTCGTTGAGGAAGAATTTATCTTATTTGATTTGTTTTTTAATCTAAATCATCGGAGCTTCCGGTTTACTTTTTTATTCGATTCAAGCAGAGCTTATCGGATATCGGATACGATAGTTAATCGTTCTTACGGTTATATCTAAGTTTTTTTTATTTTCGTTTGTTTTCATTTTGCTTTTATTTTGATTTGTGATTTGTATTTTCAGCTTGTTTTCACTTCGTAGTGAGAGCTTTGTTTTTCGCTTCTTAATTGTAGGCGAGGTCTTGATTTGATGATGAAAGTTTGTATGGAATCATAGTTCTGGTCGATAACCCTATTAGGTCATGATGAAGAGGGTATAGTAAGTCAACGAGAATGCATGAATCGGGTACTTGTATTTGTATATACATTTTCTTCAAAATATCGTTTAACTGTCTGTTTATGAGAACATGTGATTACAATTTATTATTTGTCCGACTCGATTATTGGTGTAGATGTCGTATGATTTTTTATTATTAAATTAACACTTTTGTTTCAAAAAAAAAATTCGATATATCTCAAATGTATACTTCTTTCATATTTAACTAGTTGAAAATCCGCGCGTTACGGCGGCCTATAAAAATTATATTAATTATTTAATATTAATATTTGTAGAATAAAATAATTTTGTGGTTGTCTGATAAAAAGTATATTAATGATTCAAAATTAATATTTGTAGGATAAAATAAATTTTATATTATAAAAATCTTGATGTAATACTAATAATAATATATAAATTGCAAAATTGGAATATAATTCATGGTGAAAAATGAAAATAAATTTATACATGTAATTAACAATTTAAAGTACGACGAATCTTAATTTTATTTGTGTTTTTTTAAAATAAATCATGTTCATATATCGTCACCTTCCTCCAATTTTTTTGGATTGATCGCCACAAAAAATCTAACTTAAATCCGTGAGATAGTGGTCTATAACTACCCTTGCTTGTAAGGATCTTTATTTTTAATACTCTATAAACAGCCTTCACTTAAAAGGTGCTTGAACGGAGCAAACAGATAATGCATGAATATTTTTTCCTGTATATATACAAATTAAATCTTATAAAAATTAACAACAACAAACATGTCCGATGAACAAAACAAATATTATAAAAGAATAACCAACAAACATACATCACTAATAGTTAATTTTTTTATATCATCCATCAATATCATGTCAAGACTATATTCCTTTCCCATGTTTGGATTTGTCGACTCCCACATAGCGGTCGATAACTACCTTTGCTTGCAACAACCTTTATTTTTTTAATACTGTATAAACAACCTTCACTTATCGTGCCTTCACTTAAAAGTTGCTTGAACGGAGCAAACATATAATGCATGAATAATTTTTTCCTGTATAAAAAGTAAATCTTATAAAAATTAACAATAACAAACATGTCCGATGAAGAAAACAAATATTATAAAAAAATAACCAACAAACATACATCACTAATAGTTAATTTTTTGATATCATCCATTAATATCATGTCAAGACTATATTCTTTTCCCATGTTTGGATTTGTCAACTCCCACATAGCGATCAATAACTACCTTTGCTTGCAACAATCTTTTTTTTTTTTTTTAATACTGTATAAACAACCTTCACTTATCGTTGCAGAATAACAACACCATCGAGTAATAAATCGAGGAAGAGAACTATCACCGGGGAGGTAGGGTTGTGGTACTGAGAGAGAAGAAGTTTTGTTTAGATGATCCAAAACCATACAATCTGTAGGGGTATTTATGGGTGCCAAAGACACTTGTGTGCTACTATTTCTCATAATTAAATAATTTGAAACAAAATCAGATTAAATTTTTCAAGCTACTATATTCCATGAATAATTTGAAACTTGCTTTTAATATATTCAAAACTGAAAAAGGCAATTCTAATTTTTGATATTTTTCATCCAAAAATTCCAAAAAATTAGAAAAATAGAATGGAGCGATGTGAGAGGCGCCACATACACGTCCCTCGCTTCTCCTTTATATAAGTATATTGATTCACATGAAAATTGTTTTCATCAATCCCCGTTGCCGAATTTTATCATTTAAAAAAGCAGAAAAATTTATAAAGAGAATGTTTTTGGACTCGCTTAAATTTTATAATTGAGTATTAATAAAATATATGATATATGATTAGCAAAGTATAAATTGTTAACCACTTGACCTATACAATCATGTTCATTTATATCGAAATTTAATTATATTTCAATGAGAAACACAAATGTTGCAAATAAAGAAATCAATAAAATAACTTTAGTATTATATTATATTAAATTTAAGCAAACAAGTGGACCTATAAATTCATAAACTATTATATGTGAATAAATTATATATGTAAATCATTGTTTCATAAAAGTAAGTAAGCAACCATTAAATATGAAACTAATAACTAACTCCTTCGAAAGTACAATTCTCTCTCAAAATTAGGGTTTGCAGTTTTGAGAGTCGACTCCAATTTCTAACCACCACTTCTCCGCTCTTCATCCTTCATCCCCTCTGATTAATCATCTTCGTTCTTCCATCTTCTCTTGTATTTCTTAGTTTTATCAATAAAACCAAGATCTAATCCTTTTGGGTGAGTTCTTGTTGAGTACCTTGTCATCAAGGTCGTGCCCATCTTTTTGGGATGTTTGTGTCTGTTTTGACGTTTCTGTGTGTTTTGTTATGGGTCTCGGTAATGTTTCTAAGAAGGAGTTACATGATATTTTGGGTAATCCGTGAGGCTTGTATCAGATATGGCACGGTGGTGAATATCGTAAGAGCTCACCTTTCACGACATAAAATTGTTCATCTTTTGGGGTCATTTGTTGATCCAATATCGGTTGATGTAACTGATAATTCTGAACATTGGGCTACAGATGCTGGTGCTTATGTGAAGGTCAATTGCGATGCTACTATGTTCACAACTGATATAGGTTGGATTGTTCGAGATTTGATCGTAATACTTTTTAGTATAAAGAATTTAAATATTCTATCTGTTAAACGATCTGAAAACAAAGCGGCTATATATTTAGCTCGTTTTTTGTTTCTTAATCAGGTTGTAATTGACAGTTCGAGGGTTTGTCTCGGCTGGGTTTCAGTTATCTATTAAATTTTTTGCTTTTCGTCAAAAAAAAAAAAAGTAAGCAACCATTAATTCGAAACAAATATAAAAATTAATATTTTCATCATCCCTCCCCTAGTTACCAAACTGAGGTCCCGGCAAATGTGTACACCTTGTCGGCAGTCTATCTTGTCCCCGAAACGGGGTTAGAATTCAGATGGGTTCAGAAAGATGTGCTTCTTTACCACCCAGCTTGGCGGGTCTCTGTGTGTCAATCCCCGCACGCAAGCCCATGTTATCTTCTTATGCTAAAATTTTGTAAGAAATCAGGTAATTTAATTTACTATATTGTTTTGAAAATTAAATATAAACTGTTCAACGTGTTTAGATATCTAAATCTAAAAAAATTATTACTCGTGTAAAATTTTAGTCTTGGTACAATATCATGTAGAACTTTGTTCATAAACGTTCATGACAATAGTTGTGTAAGAGTTGCATATATGATAATTGGACACTTTTATATATGTAATTTATATTTTATGAAACTAGATATCAATATTCATATCGATTTATAACGAGTTCTTACCCGCAGGGTTAGTTCAGCTGGTTAAAAAAGAGGACTTGTATGACTCCGAAGAGAGCAGAATTTGTGGACCAAATTTATCAGAATTAAAAATTTTAATATTCGTATGAGGGAATAATGTATCAATAAAACTAAGCGGTATAGCTCAATATTAATATAAATCAATTTTTATGGTATCAATTTTATAAATCTTATCATTGAATCCACTTGCGCTACCAAAAGTTGTCTTCTTCTTACTAAACTAAAGATTCTTTTAACTTAATTTAAAAATTATTTATTTATTTTCAAAAAAAAATCATTTATTATTTATGTAAAAGAGGAGTTGTTTATGAACAAACAATAAATTAATTATAATTTATCTATTCGGATATATTTATTGATATTTATAATTTATTAGGTACACAATTACCAACAAAAATAAATAATTACAGACTAATTTGTAAACTATTTATATATTTATTCACTTTTATAAAATTAAATGTAAAATATCAAAATAAAATTAGCATAAGAAATTCGTATTGTCAACTTTTCAATCTAATAAAATCAAAAATTAATTTATAAATTTACATGATTATGCCCGGCTAAAAAGGTACAGGATATTCTATAATGTGCGATTTTGAATATACTTCTTTTACATGGATAGACCTGTAAACTGAGCTACAGCCCTTGAATTATTGTTAGAACGGTTTGTCTAGTGTGTGTACGAGCGCTAAATTTTATATGTTTGGGAGATTTTGATTTTGATTGGTGTGATGATTGTATAGACAGGGTCCATTATTATTAAGATACGATAGCTATGAGAGCCTATAAGGATGAGTCAAACTTATAAAATAAAAAACCGTTAGTTAGAATTATGGATCCATACCTTTCAACATGAAGCATATAGCGAAGCAACTGCATGCATCAGTAACAGCCCAAGCTCCAGCAGTGTCGAGCCATTTCAAAGGCAAACGCGCATGCAGGAAATAGGTGATAACAAGCAGGATTAGCAGCTAAACAAGATTAAAACATTCTCTATCTCAAAGGTTAGATAGAAGCAAGGTTAAAGTCTCCTCACCCACGAATCAAGTGTTGTTTGAGTTGGACGTTCTCTAATTAGAGATGATCACCACAATATTTGACTTAATAGGAGATATTTACTTGTGATTTGATTTAGTTTTCCTAATTGCGTCACATTCTGATGCTTTAACTATTTTTTTTTTCCATTAATACGAAAAAAAATTGGTTAGTTTTTGGCTTTTCCCTTATGCAACACAGAGAATAATCTGATATGTGCACATGAGATGTCAGCTGGTTCGAGAAGCTACACATTCAGAGATGCAACAGGGAAACTGTAAAAAGAGAATAAATCTCATGCCAAGGCTACTATGTGTATGTTTGGTAACAACTTAATTTAAAAAATAAGTTCTTTTTTTTTTCTCAAAAATGAATATTCTTATTTTTCTTAAATAGAATTGTTAAAAAAGTGTTTTATATTCGTTATTTAATAGAAATTAAAATAAGGACTTATTTTAGAGAAAAGTAGAATTTTGTGTACTTTTCTCCAGAAATAAGTCATTGTAAGTGTTTGGCACGGGCTTATAAGCCCGCTTCTGGAATTATAAGTTAGAAGCACTTATTTGTACCGTTTGTGTAAAAATTCAAGAAGTACTTAAAAAAAATTACGAATGCTAGCTTTTGTCTCACGACTTCTACTTATTTCTGAAAATCTGATAAGATGTTTGTGCGAAATATCTGAAATTTTAATTCAATCACTTTTAAATTTCAAAACTATATCTCAATTCAAATCAAAATTGGAATCTGTAAATTCAGAACTTCAGATTTTCGATGGGTTTTCCTTAACTGTGATTTTATTGGCAATCTCATTCACTATGGCAAGTTACCATGTTTATACAATTTCATTACATAAAATAAAACTACGATCACAATTTGTTTTTGGGAAAACTGACTGAAAATTTCGGCTCTTTCGCCTATATATGCTCATGTTGGGACAAAGATAACACGACTAAAGGTAAACGAAGCTGGCAAGGTCTTAGACAGAGGTATTCTTCTATCTCTTTTCTTACGTAGTGTATTTGTAACTATTTTTCAATAAAAGATAATCTATTCTCGATTTTAAGCTTGAACTGAAAGTAGTAGATGGTACTCTTTTAGTTTGAAAACTTTTTTGATTTGTAACAATTCGGTGCATAAAAATTTCAGAGGCCATGAAGACAGTTTTGGATCCACGGAAGATCATGAAAGTAAAGCCTTGGACTAGTTTGCGTTCTCTGTTTGCAAGTTTGATGTTTGCTCTGGCCATTATTTATCAATATAGTCCCAAATTTCGACCATTAGTCAAGAGCTTAATGTTTGTTGCGAACATGTTGCAGCAAAGTAGTCCTTATCTTCAACAAGCACTCAACAGATACATTCAGAAAATAGAGTCAAGTTGTGACCCTTACATCCAGATCACATTCCATGAACATTCGTCACGCCAATTCTCTGAGCGCAGTGGAGCTTATGTCGCGATTCAGCGTTATCTGGAAGCCAACTCTTCGCGCATGGGAAAGCGACTGAAGGCTCATTCTGTAAAAGGCCATGAGTCTCTTGTTCTCAGCATGAATAATAATGAAGAGATAACTGATGAATATCAAGGGGTCAGAGTGTGGTGGACTTATAGCAACAATGTTGTGTCAACGACGAATAAGTTGCAGCTTGAAAAACAGAGAAGCTATACTCTTATATTTCATAACAGGGATCGTGATTTGATCACCAAGTCTTACATGAAACATGTTTTGACTAAGGGGAAAGCGCTGTCTCTGAAGAATCGTCGAAGAAAGCTTTATACAAACAAGTACGGTAGGTGGACTGAGGTTGATTTTGAGCATCCGGCTACATTTGATACTCTAGCACTCAAGGCGGACACAAAGAAGGACATTGTAGATGATTTGATCACTTTCAGCAAGGCTAAAGACTATTACATGAAAGTAGGCAAGCCCTGGAAAAGAGGGTATCTTCTTTATGGTCCTCCCGGGACAGGAAAATCGACTTTGATTGCTGCAATGGCCAATTTGTTGCATTATGATGTGTATGATCTTGAGCTGACCTCTGTTACGTGCAATACTGAGTTGAAGAAATTGCTTACTGAAACTTGTGGAAAATCAATAACTGTGATAGAGGACATTGACTGTTCACTTGATTTCACTGGGAAAAGGGAGCTCCAGAATATAGAGATGAAAGAGAAAGACAAGCCAAGTGGTAATCAAAAGCCAAGCCAGGTTACTTTATCTGGCTTACTAAATTCGATTGATGGTCTTTGGTCTTCTAGTGCTGGCGAAAGAATCATTGTGTTTACAACTAATTCTTTGGAAGATCTTGATCCTGCATTGATTCGAAGAGGGCGAATGGACAAACATATTGAAATGTCTTATTGTTCATTTGAAGCTTTCAAAGTGCTTGCCAGAAACTATTTGGAGATTGAGTCTCATAAACTATTTGGAAGAATTGAGGAGTTGTTGGCAGAAACTAATATAAGCCCGGCTGATGTTGCGGAAACTTTGATGCTTAAATCTGGTGATGGCGAGAATTGCCTAAAGTGTTTGATAAGTGTTCTAGAGGATGTGAAAGATATTTCAGAAGACATCAAAGAAGAAAAGCATAAAGTTGTCAAAGTAGACAAGAGGAAGAAAAAGGTTAAAGAGGCATTAGCAGTAAAAGATGTGGCAGCCAATGGATGATTAGTCCTAATCTGTGATCGTTACTATGAAATTCTTCTTTTTAGTTATAAAAACTTCAGAAGGCTCAGGTTAATCATAAAGTCAGGAGTAAAACTAAACATTCTTCCAGCTAGGGTTTGTCACAGAGCATTTCATTCCCTACAAAGAGTTTTTGACACCAAACTCATAAGTCGTTGCTCCGTCTTAAACCACAATCAAATATATCAGATATTCTTATATCTTCATTCCCAAGTTATTTCGTTGACATCATTCCGTTCCTAGTAATTTTGTTAATTTTATATCTATGAATAGAATTCCTAGTAATCTATTTGTACTAAACTATAATAACCAAACATAAGTATAATTTGTAGTTTGGTATGGTACTCTTGGTACATGCTTTTGAGATTCATCAGACGAGGTTACAAATATTTGAAAATCTGCAACAAAGGTTTGATTTGCAAATATAAAACGCAGACACAGAAATTATACAATGGCCTTTACATTTGTAAAAACTAGAAAAAGTGTACTTGTCAAAAAAAACTAGAGAAGTACAGAAGTAACATAGGAACTCAGGAAGATTCCAACACACAATGTAGCACTGTACCTTGTATCTGTAAAGTAATCACATTCACAAAAGTGTGATCTGATTAGGAATCATATTCTGTTGAGCAATATATCATGTTTATACAGTTTCAGTACTTAAAATAATAAAATGTCAGATTACAAAATTCAAGTAGCTACATATAACAAATTTTAGTCCTCTTCATATAATGTAGTGAGTTGTTGGAACATAGCCAAAACACTTGAAAAGAAGATACAAGTGAAGAGAAACTTTTCCACTGAATTATCAGCATACAACTATATAAAGTCTTGTGCTTGGAAATACTCTTGAACTTGATCTAGTAGAGGTATTATGTATTCCCTTTTCATAAATAATCTCTGTAATCAAAAATTTAATTTTCTTATGATGTGCCACTGATATTGTTTTCAAGATATAGTGTGATTTAACATCTGAAGTTGCATGTTGAAGATCTCCATTCAAGATTTTTAAACTGTAAATTTATTCAAGTGACTTTATTTAATCTATATAGTAACTAGTCCCTGCACATATCTTTAGAGCCAGAGAAGATGATGACAGGGAAAACTTGGAGAAGCATGGGCTCTCTGGTTGCAAGCTTAATGTTCGTTGGGGGAATGATTCATCAATACAGTCCTTATTTCCGCCACTTACTCAAGAGATGCATTAAGAAAATAGATTCAGGTTGTTATCCTTATATCGAAATCACATTCAATGAGCATTCTTCAGGCCAACTTTCTGAGAATTGCAATGCTTTTGTTGCGATTCAGCACTATCTGGAGGCAAATTCTTTGCACACTGTCAAGAGGTTGAAGGCTGATTCGATAACCAGAGGTCAAATTCTTGTCCTCAGCATGGATGATAATGAAGAGATAACTGATGAATATCATGGGATTAAACTGTGGTGGAGTTCTAAGACAAAAGAAGTGCCAATTTCACGGTCACATCACAAACAAAGGTGTTACACTCTTGTTTTTCATAGCAGGTACCGCGATTTGATCATCAATTCTTACATGCAACATGTAATTGCTGAAGGGAAAGCTATTGCTTTAAGAAATCGCCAAAGAAAGCTTTACACAAACAAAAGGCAGACACCAAGCCCTGCAAGGTGGATTTCTGCTGTTTTTGAGCATCCAGCTACATTTGAGACTCTTGCATTGAAGCCGGATACAAAGAAGGACATCATGGATGATTTGATCACTTTCAGCAAGGCTAAAGATTATTACATGAAAATAGGCAAGGCTTGGAAAAGAGGATATCTCCTTTATGGTCCTCCAGGAACTGGAAAATCTACCATGATTGCTGCAATGGCCAATTATTTGGGTATTAAGTCTCATGAACTGTTTGGAAGAGTTGAGAAGTTGTTGGGAGAAACTAATACAAGTCCAGCTGATGTTGCGGAGAATTTGATGCCTACATCAGCTGATGATGATGGTGAGACTTGCTTAAAATGTTTGATAAGTGTTCTAGAGGATGTGAAAGAAGCGGCCATGTCAAGGGCCAAAGATGAAACAAATGGAAGAGTCATTGCCAGTAGCAGCCAAGGATGATAACTTTATAAGATAGTGAATGAAATGTGCAAGTAACTAACTATCTAGTTTGTTTAAATTGTTATAGTTATTATTTCCTTTAAGTTCTTTCCAGGCTGTTCAAAAATTAAAACCTTTCATGATCATATATATATGTAAGTTGCATCGTATTCAACTGTTATTATTTAAAACATCAAGACAGAGTTCTGCATTTTGCAACATAATGTTTGTGATGTTATCCGTCATTTTACCAAGTTAAATGTAAATGCAAGTAGCTATATTGCAAGTGGCACGTTATAATGACTATCACAAACAAAGCTTCTTATCTAATTTTGAAAACACTCATTTTCTCTGATAGCAATGCAAAAAAGTGCCGCAAAGCTATAAGACTACAATGGGCAAAAAATTGACAAAAATATATAATACAAACATGCTCTCCTACTCCTGGTATCATATGCTTTCTACTTAACAGAGCCATCACTATGGTTCCATATCTATAGACAATGCTATTTGGATAACCTGCGTGCAAATTACAGTGAATCAGATAGAAGTTCTTGTCATCAAAATATAGAATCAAAGTTTAACAAATTTGTATTATAGTATAAATTAAACTTTAAGACTTCATAGTTGTATCAGAAGTGCATTCCAGAGAACTCTGCTTTCAGAGTCTTGCAGAATGAAACAACATGTCTGCCACTTAGGCACTTACATGCAAAGTAGGATAATATAAACATGTATCTATCTTCTTATTGTTTTAATTTAACAATAAATGAAAATGAACCTTGCATTCACATCAACCTCACCTAATCAAATCATCTCATATTAATGCATCACCCATTTCACATTATATAAAAAAAGTGGAAAAATGATTCGATAAATTATTAAACTATTATAATTAATGAATATTTAATATGATATTCTGGAGTGTTCGAAAGAGTAGCAATTAATATAGCAGAGTAATCTTGAATAAAACATTGATGCAAACAATATGTAAAGTAGGAGATGGTTTCATCGCAGGATATGAAAGTCTAAACCAAAGGTATGCAATCATCCAATGACAGGCAAATTAGAATTATGTGTCAATCATAATTTTTATAATTATTTAATATAAATATTTTAATTGTATAAATAACCCCTAGATTTATATTACAACAGTCGTTTAGTTGAATTGCAACTCTGGAGCATCGACTTAATAAAAAATAGACTTAATAAAAAATAAAGGTTTGTAATTATTCCAATCAAGTCTGGACAATAAAAACCAAATTTAGTTTTTAATGCTTTCCATTTTATGCATCAACGATTTGCCAAAAAAACATGCTGGTAATCGTACTTTTAGTAAATTGAAATTAATAGAGTTGAACTTATAGCAGTTGACCAATCCCTGGCCTACAGATATAATTTATTTATAAATATTATGAGTAATTTAATCAGCCTGTTGGTACATTTTAAAATAAATGAACTCTATTCTCTAATTTTTTTTTTGCAATCATTTATTTATAATAATTATCATACGTAGTGTTAATTCCATTTATTTGTACAACTGCCAAAATTTTCAATACTATTGGATAAGATACAACATAATATAAAATCGATTAAATATAATAATTTAATTGGTTTCAAAAAAAATATAATAAATTAAAAAATAAATTAAAGGGACTCCCATACACTTCTCCTTCCTCCCAAAATCTGCACTAAAAATCATTTGATTGATTTGCTGAGAAAGATAAAAAAGCACAACCCATTTCTCTTTCTTTCAGCTCAAATGCTTATAACAGAAACCACAAACACACACCCTTATAATTAGAGGAAAAGTACTCTCATACACATACATACATGTAGAGACAGAGATATAGATAGAAAGAAATAAGTTGTTAGACATAAAAGTCCATAAAAGTTTCCATCTTTCCTCTTATCCAATCTGTAAGTCAGTTTCTTGGTTATTATATTATGTATTTCATATGTTTTCTTGCTACTCAATCTCATTATAATTCATGTGTGTAGATCTTGTGATTAGATGGTTTCATTTCTTGATTATGTGGTTTGGTTTGCTTGTTGAATTTCTTGATCTGAATTAGTGAGATCTGATTTGGGTATTTGATGGTTTTGGTGATCAAAAGATTTAAGCTTTGTGAAAGTTTGAATATGGGTTCTTATCATCAAATCCTTTTGACTTGTTGCTCATGGTATAATATGTAAAGATTAAATTTTTATCAGATAGACTTTTGATCAGGATTGTTAAGCTTTTGATTCATGTATTTCAGTGTGGTTGTCATAAGTCTAGCCTTTTTTTCTGCATCTGACAGTAATGAAGTCTGCTTCATTTTTTGAGAGAATCTTTTTTCATAAGAATGAGTGTATTCGATTTTGTTGTATGTTTTGTTCTTATTATCATATTTTGATTATTGACTATCTGAATATAGATAGAAGATTTTTTGGCAAGTCGTGTTTCCATTCGTGATCATTCATGGTTTATTTTGGCGGCGATAGTAAAGGAGAGCAAGATCCAAGAAGATTGACTGAGGTTGGAATAGTGTTGTCATCTGAGAATAATCAAGAAAATATGTTGGAGGAACAATCGTTTCTGGTTTCAAGGAGATTTTCAAGAAGCTGCGACAGGGAAAACAGCTGGGATTGCATGAACTACCGGATGGAGAAGATTGAAATTCAGCATGGGAAACGACTTCTAGAATCTAATGAAGATGATGAAGTTGGAGCTAGAAAGCTGCCTAAGCAACTGGATGCTTATAACAGCTTAGACTTAGCTTCAACAACACAAGAAGTTTCCATGATCCCTGTTGACCAGTCTGGTAATCAACGTCATGCTGGCGATAATTCAGATACAAGCTCTCTTATTCATTCCATTGGCCGAGACAACTCAATTAGCGCACTTATTCGGTCCTCCAGATCTGATTATGGTGCCCTAGCATCTTTGAATAAAAGCTTTCGTGAGTTAATCCGCAGTGGTGAGCTTTATAGACTGAGACGACAGAATGGTGTTATTGAACACTGGGTTTATTTTTCTTGTCAACTACTTGGGTGGGAAGCTTTTGATCCTACTTCTCGCCGTTGGATGCGATTACCAACAATGACTTCTGATGAATGCTTCATGTTTTCAGATAAGGAGTCTCTAGCTGTTGGCACTGAGCTCCTCGTGTTTGGAAAAGTCTTTTCATCTCTTTTCATATTTAAATACAGTTTATTAACCAACACTTGGTCATCTGGAATGAAAATGAATTTTCCAAGATGCCTGTTTGGGTCTGCCAGTGTTGGGGAAATTGCTATTTTAGCTGGTGGTTGTGATTTATCTGGCAATGCCCTGAGTGTTGCGGAGCTTTACAATTCAGAGTTAGGAACCTGGGAAGCACTTCCAAACATGAACAAAACAAGGAAAATGTGTTCAGCTGTTTTTATGGATGGGAAATTTTATGTGATAGGTGGGATTGGAGGCAGTGATTCAAAGCTTCTAACTTGCGGGGAGGAATATGATTTACAAACTAGAATTTGGACTGAAATACCTAACATGTCTCCTGCAAGGACTCGTCCAGATGGGGAGATTGGGATGCCTGTTACAGCTGATGCTCCCCCTCTTGTGGCGGTAGTAGATAATGAATTGTATGCTGCAAATTATGCAGAGATGGAAGTGCGGAAGTATGATAAGAACAGGAGAATCTGGGAAACTGTTGGAAGGTTGCCTGAAAGGGCAGATTCTATGAATGGCTGGGGATTGGCATTTAGGGCATGTGGTGACCGCCTTATAGTAATAGGAGGGCCTAGAGCAGCAGGTGAAGGATTTATAGAAATTAATGCATGGGCTCCAAAGGATGGACCCCCTCAATGGAATTTGCTTGGTCGCAAGCAATGTGGTAGTTTTGTATACAATTGTGCAGTGATGGGATGCTAAACTTTGTACCTTCTGCTCCATTCTGATCAGTGTGCTGTACAAGGTCGGTGATTTCTACATGGGAACAGTGTTATTGCTAATTGGTAAATTGTCCCAATTTTTTTTATATCTTAAATGCTTTTTTTCACTTATAATTGTCTTTTTTATTGGAGGATATTAGATTGACTCGAGAATTGACAGAATGTTTTTTTATTTAAAGAGTTCTTGTGTTAATTTTTGACTTCGGTATAAGTTATCTTCCATTAAATTTTCAGTGCCCCCTATTCTCAGAGACCGCATTGTTGTGAATTGTATGTGTGAGATTGGATAAAGATAAGAGATTATGGTAACTTTCAGATAATGCATTTTAAGCTGGTTTTAGTTTTCTTTCTTGCAGAAGCTTTTATCAGTAATTATGAAAAAATTTACTTCCTGGAGTATTTGTCCATTGTAACAATTTGAAGTAAATCACTCCTAGTTGTTTTGGAATAGATTACAAGAATTGTGGTAAATTTTCTTGCTTCAGTGGCTGCGATTTGCGCATCAACAAGTGTTACATTCTATCTATATCTGTTGTCAGATTAAAGCTTTTATTTGATCATCTATTTACTTGCTTTTTGTTCATCTTTTTTATCTCTTTTTATCTGCATCTCTATGATCACAATAACATTATCTTTATAGTTATTAACTCTATATAGTTCCATTCCTGCTTATTGTCGGCGTGGGGGATGATGGGATTGTGTGTTAAATTAGTTGCAACTTAAAGGAAGATAATGCAATAAATTTTGCAACAGTATAAAAAAAAGAGTTCAGATGTTTTTCTGTGTATTCAAGTAAATGAGAATGTAGAATTGTGTAAGGTTGGTCATCTTTCTAGCTTTAGCATACCGTATGTACTGCTTATGGGCCAGTGGTGTTAAGATTTCGGTTTTGAACCTGATATTCTCTCTCCTCAAGCTGCATGCCTGCATTGTCTCTCCTTTGCGTGGATTATGCACAGCTTTAACATATTTAGTTACTAAATTTACTATATTAAGAATTAGTGACGCTATTTATGAAATTTGGGATGGAGGTTGTCGGATATTCAAATATTAAGGCTGTATTTATGATGCAAGAGGATGTTAAGTTGCTAACATATATTTTTTTCTTATTTGAGGTAAAAAAACAAAAGACATTTTAGAATTCTTGGTTCATTGCGATAAACATGTGACAATGTTATCTGCCAGCCGTAACCGTTGCAATCATCCAACATCACGTTCTTTTTTCTGTCGCTATGTTTTTTTTGTGATGCTATGCTTGAGCCTTGATTTTCTTTTTTAATTAAAGCTAGGCGGACACATGGTATGCACAATGCTTTTTAAAAATTTAACTTTTGTATGCCAATATTTTCCGCGGACCGTAACCGTTCCAATTATCACTATATCACTCTTTTTTTATGACTATGTTTTTGTAACGCTACGCTTGAGTTTACTTTTTTGCATAAATCTAGGCGGTGGTTACGTGGTTTGCAAAATGCTTTTAAAATTTGAACTTTTGTATATTTTGTTTAAGAAGCTTAGCACGCCTTCTGTGAAGGCTACTAGTGAGCTGTAACAAGCAAACCATTGGTAAACCAAGTAATCGACATAGAAAAATATTATTTATTTTTTTTTGAAAAGGACATAGAAAAATATTATTCATTATCTTCTTTTGATTTATTGACAATTGACAAGTTTTTGTGTAATGCATATAAAAGGGTTTTTTTTAGGATGGGGGATATCAAATTTTAAATCAAACCATTATAGGAATATCTATTAGACTATTACTATTTGTATAAGAGGTAATACCCTGCACTTTGTGTTTTTATGTGTATGTAAGTCGAGCTATTGCAAAACCTTTTTGAAGTAAGCTGAACTGATGCCCCTAAAGACCTAATGTAAAGGGAATGGTTAATTAAGTCTCCCCTATTGAAAAGATCTATAGGATATACCACTGAATTGAAATTTGGCGTTGGGGAAGATTGTGTAGTTTAGGAGCAGCAATGTGGATATAGATTTTGAGCTATAATCTTTGTTGATCTTTTTGGATCTAGATTTTGAAACTGAAATGCATTCCACAATTTTAAGAGCTTTATAGCATTTTATAAGGTCTAAAGCAGTCAAGCAGATTTATTTGCTTGAAGGCTTGTCTGGGTGTTTTTATATTTATCTTGAAACTGAAAATTAAAGTAGGCAATTCGCTTGTGTGTTGGCCTGCGAAGATCTCAACATGTTTGATCTCTTATTTTTTATGTATTCTAGTTTGCTTGAATGTATTCTTGTAGCAAACATTTTGGGTTGGTTTATCTATTGTGGTGGAAGATTCTATTTGCTACAAGATGCTTTGCTTTTTGCTCAAACTAACTTGTGTGCATGTGTAGTGGACTTGACTCTTAACTTGCATGGATGTTATTATGTGATGATTTTGGCTTTAGTTTCTGACTGACACAGATATTCCCTTGTAAGCTGTAACTGCAGTGTCCCGGCAAATATAAGCTGCTGATCGCTTGAGTGCCATTGTAACATAATGGTTAAATTAGCCTGGATCTTAATACTTGGTAGCACTTTGTGAGGATATTAAGATACCTTTAAAATGATGTGATTAACTCGCCATATACTCATGTTTACGTATTGATTCCTGTTAACTAGACACTTGTTGATTACATATTGATTCCTGTCAACTAGACACTTGTTGGTACTGTATGTTTGTTGCGCGTCATCTGGTGAAATATTAGCATAACTTGAAATCCATTTATGGATCTATATGCTCTAATCAGGACTCAGAAGCTTACAGAATGACTGTGTAGTTGTCACCTGTGTCTGTGTTTAGCATAACAATTATTCCCTCCGTCCCATTTTAACTGCTTTTGACTTTTTTACACGTATTTTAAGATGTTAAAAAAATCACATCTAAACATAATAATTTTTTATAAAATTTAGTTTAGAACCTAAACTTTTATTTGATATAAGAATTGAATTATTTTATTGAGGGTAGATATTATTTTTTTACATCTTAATATACGTGCTAAAAAGTCAAACATCAGTTAAAATGGGACAGAGGGAGTACCTGGTAATTGCAAAGTAAAGAAAAACTAAAATGTTGTATTACAACTCCAAGAGGAAAGAAGAGGAACTAAAATGTTGCAAAGTAAAGAAAAACTAAAATGAAATTCATTTTTATTATTATATTTTTAGTAATAAATCATGTATAATACAAAATTATTAAATATATATTTAAATTGAACATTTATCATATTAAATGAGTTATAAATTACTCCCTCCATCCCAAATTAGATGGCCCCGTTGACGTTGGGCACACAATTTAAGGTTCATTGACCGCATAGCTACATGATTTATTTTTAAAATTTTATTTTTGCAAATAAATATTTAAATATGAAATTTTTATTTACAAAAGAAAAAATAAAAAAATAAATTTCGGAAGTAGACGGGAATGCACCTAAAATTACGTGTTCAAAGTCAACTAGACCATCTAATTTGGGATGGAGGTAGTATTATTTTTAACTACTATATCCGAGCGGAGACAGTGGAATGATGCAAGGGGAATAAAACTTTACTTTAGCTATCAGCCTATCACCTCCTACAATAGAGAGAATGTGTTAATCTTGATTAATAAAAATAATATAGTAGATGCGTTTCCAACACTATCAAGAAAAGTCAACATGATTTATATAGCGGAAGTAGACGTTAACGGTGGAAAACAAAATTTAACAAGGGAACTCAAAATACTTAGATAGGGTTCCTAATGAAATCATTTTTCCCCGTGTTCATTGGCGTAAATTTATGGAGGTGGAGATTTGATCGGCCAGCTCGTAAAGCATCTTTGAACAAGTGGAAATCTCAATCTTGGCCTTAAATTATTAGAGCAAGTCCAATAGTGTCCTAGTGAAAACCCTAAATATAATATAAAATATTATGTCCTAGTGATTTAGGACATGTTTTACCAAATTGAACTCCAACAAGGTGCCTTATTCTCACAATATGTATAATATTTTATTATTAAAAACTTTCTTTCATCATTAAAGCATAACATAAAAGTAGAGAGAGAAAGAGAGTGTTCATGAGAATTTATAATAAAAAATAGGATAGGGCAAGGAGAGATGTGCCCTAAAAATAGGGTTTTATGAGTTTGTCCCAGTGATATAAGGCATCACTAGGACACTGTTGGATCAAGTTTTTTCATCAGTTGCCCTAAATTATAACTTAAAACATGATATAGGGCATCTCTTGGACTTGCTCTTACTACTACAGTATTTGGCTAGTTTGATTGGTGGAGTTTGATGTGAATGCAGGGGGAGCCATTCACATTTATTATTCACACACCAATTAAAATGAGTTATTTTTATCGGAGTTAAGTACTATTGTGTGCCCTTGGCACACCCTAGAAAATACCTTTGTTAATTACACATCAGAATCAAATAATTAAAGTAGCTGAATACCAACAGTTTCATCGAATCCAGCATCATTTCGATTATATAATCCCACAAGTGGCTGTGCAGCAAGGTAGTCAAGATTAAAAATCGGGAGTAATTATTGATTTAACGGGACATTTCGTTAAGGGTGTTTTGAAATTGAGTATGAGTTACGTTTATTTCAAATTCATACATAATATCTGATTGATAAAATCAAAATTAGTTTTGATATTGTCTTCTCTGTACTATCTTGTTCTTAAATAGGGAATCATACGAGTTCCAAATTTAATCGATGAAGTATATACATAATGCATACGATGATGCGACAAGACAGTATTATTGAAGGGAAATTAAAATTTATGAAAATGGTCGTTATTGTGATGTGTTATAACTAATACTGAAATGGACTAATAATGGCCCCTAACCTGAATACAGATTGATTGGTTTAGGATAATTAGCGACCAAGTCCTTGAAGGCATCAAGGAGCATCATCAAAGTCGTCCCATGTGTCCCTCCTGGATTTGAATAATTTGGCTGTCATGTTAGATGCGATTACATGTGATTAGTGATTTAGTTCCCGGTGTTTAAATTAAGTTCACAAACTAAATTGAAAGTGCACGCATCAATTACCACAGGATCATACAATTTTTTTAATAAACACGTATTATTATAAATTATCTAAATTTTATTAAATATATGTAAATAACTAAAAACATGTTATTATGCATAAGGTTTTTTTAATACATGTACCAAAATATATATTAACTTTATTTATATAATACTTTCACTATTTCAATTTACATGTTCACTTTATAAATAAAATTTGTTTTAATTTAGTTGATCACTTCAGTTTTCAATGTAAAATCTATGTCGATATTATATTCTAGAAATATAAGAGTAATTATTATCACAATATGATAAGTAAAATTTATTATTTAATATACTTCATCTATCCTCTTTTAAATGTTTTTTCGAAAAAATGATATATTTTAAACAATGTTATTTGAGGTTATCTTGTTATTATTACAATGAACTAAATTGAATGGTGTGTACACATATACTAGTCAAATATCAAATTTATGGTCCAATGATACTTATTCAAATATATTCAAATTTTGTTTTAAAAATCGAAAAGGACACATATTTTGTTATAAAAAAAACCAGTGCAGAAGAATATTATTGTCACGTCTCAGATCGTTGAGATGCTGAAATTGCCTATCTTATCCACATCTCTAGTCTTATTTCATCAGTTCTGCCCCTGAGCTACGTGCAGTTCCACACTTCCACAAATCCAAAGCTGAAGCCTGTAGCCGTTTCCCAGTATGGATAGAATCTGTATACATGCCATTCAATACTCATTACCCATCATATACCAAACATCCGGGATGGGCTTGTATGAGTTGTCACTGGTTTGGAAGATAGTTTTTATATTTATTTTGTACAAATTCATGATAAAACTAGATAAAAACAATCAAACGTTCATATTTTTTCAACGAAGAGATTAATTTTGAGTTATCGAAAAGAAAGTTAAAAATATTTTTAAAGCTGCATAAAGATTTAATTTGATACGTTTCCCAATATTAATCTTCCACTGATTGTATTATCTTGATGATGCATGTAATGTAATTGGGAAGGTGGGCATGCTTTTCTAAAGTACAAACCAGGTCGCTCAAAAGCCTATTCTTTACCTAATTATTTTTATTCCACCAGAATATATAAAAATAATATATTAATAAATTAATGAATCTGGTAATGGATGAGTTGGGAGTAGCAACTCAGGGACCATTCCCATGTCCCAAAAGCAAAATAAATCATGTCCCCAATAACTCTCTTTTGCTTCCCTCCAGACAATCTCCCTTTGTCTGTGCAAACGCCATTCACTTAAATTATTAAATTGTTATTTAAATATTTAATATGTATTATATTTATAATGGCTGATCATTGCTTGTAAGCAATAACTAAAGAGACTTTTCTAAATGGTTTTCTTGTGCTCTTTTTTCGCTAATATTAAATTACTTAAATTTCTTTATAGTTTTTGTCCTATAAAATTACAAACACATAATAAATGGAAATATTCTTTTATGCATTGAAATTACTAATTAGCCAATGCAACACTTTTCACGTTACTCAATTTGACCGGACTCCATGTTCCTCCCTATATAAACACTCCTCATTTCTTATCTCTCTCCTCGTCTCCCTCTCTCCATCTCTCTGTGCATAGCTATCTCATTACAACATGGCCGGAACACTTGCTAAACGTCACAGAGAAGAAGAAGGAATTGATATTCAAGATTTTGACGAGAACAGAGAAGCAAAGCTTCACAAGTCATATAATAATACCGAAAACAAACAGCATGCACTTGTTTCTTTTCTTGAACAAGAAGAAGAGGAAACTGTAGTTTCCTCTCAAGACTTGTCACTCTTCTTCTCCACCCTCCAACAAGAGCTTTTCTCCGACCCACACGGGGACCACCAGACACTTCTGGTAGACCCCAGCACAGAAGATTGGAACCCATGCTCATACTCAGTGGCAGAAAAGGAAGACAGTATTGGAGATGATGACAAGGAGAGTGTCATAAGGCACCTTCTAGAAGCTTCTGATGATGAGCTTGGGTTACCGAATGATGCAGGGGTTGATCGGACGGCGAGAAGTGGCACTAGTGATGAAGATTGTAACGGTGTAGATGACGATTGTAAACAGAGCTCATCATTATTTTGTGATGGACTGTGGGAGCTCGAAGATGAGGCTGCCAACTATTATACGTTGTTGCAGTCTCAACTATTCATGTAGTCCTAGCATATTTTAATATACTACTAATTTAATTTCAGGTTTAGCAGCTCACCAAAGCAATTTAATTTCAGGTTTAGCAGCTCACCAAAGCAAAATGTATATAACAACCCTTTCCCTGCATCTTTTCAATCAAAATTTCCTTTAAGCACACTTGCATAGTCTAATGGATGAAGAATTTTATCTTCTTCATTCTGGCCGAAAATATCACTAATCACTACGAAACTTTTTTTTCCCAGTTTTAGGCCAAAATTAATGCCTGAAATCAATTATGAAGATATATTTAACCTTCACTAAATTTAAATTTTAAACAATCATATATTTTCTCAAAACCGCCCATTACTTAGACTCTTTTTCCTATTATAACCAGGGTTCTAAAAATCCATGATTTAACCGATTAATCCCCGATTAATCCTATGCAAGGTCGGCCACCGATCCGATTTCTAAAATCCGATTAATCCTTATATATATTTCTTAATTGAAGTATATATGATAAATTATTAGAATTAAAATACTATATTATTTTAAATATGAGTAATTATAAAGTTTATGAATATAGTAAATATATTAGTTACCAAATAGCTAATATAATAATAACTAAATATTAAATAATATTTTAATATTAAAATAAATCCGATTAATCCCCGATTTCCGATTAATCCCTAATCGGTAGCTCAGCCGATTAGGTCCGATTCCCGATTTCTGTAACACTGATTATAACTTTAAATATACAAAATTATAAATTATGTCTATTTATTATATTTTTAACTAGAACTTGACTAGATTTAAGTATTTAACGCATGATTATGTTAAATTTGGCACACAAAAAACGTATGATTATGTTCGATGAGACCATCTTCAAAAGCCCAATCTTGAATCCTTGACTTACGGTTTTTTGTGCTTCTAGCATTCGGCCCAGTTGAAGTGAAATACAAATGTTAGAATTTAGATTTTACGTTACAAACTAGTGTTGTAAAAAGTGAGAATCAGACTTAATCGGTGAGCGGAACAAGGATTAATCAGGGATTAATTGGATTGATCAGTGATTAATCGGAGATTTTATCAGTTCGGCGAGTTACGGAACATGGATTAATTAGTGATTAATCGTGATTAATCACCGACTTTACAAACTAATAAAACCCACAAGTTCAATTAAATTTTGGCGCGAGGGCTCATTTCTCATGATATCAACAATTGCTTCATCTCTGAAGCAAAATTTGAAAATTAACCCAAAACCCATTTTTGCTATTCACTTTTCTTCAACTTATTCTTGTCAAGACTTGATTTTTCTGCTAAATAATTGTAAAAATACTTCAGAAATAACTCAAATACATGGCTGTATGATCAAGAATGGCTTAGACCTTGTAGCCTTCCCAGTAAGCAAGCTTCTTGCTTCTTCTATTACTAATGTATATTATGCTTCATCTATTTTTAAATGTATTCAAACCCCAAATGTGTTTATGTTTAATACCATGCTTAGATGCTATTCTGTCAGTGATTACCCTGATCAAGCACTTGTACTTTTTAATTACATGAGGGCTGTTGGTGTGTTGTTAGATGAGTTTAGTTTGGTGTCTGTTGTTAAATCTTGTGCTCGATTGTTTGATGTTAAGAATGGATGTGCTGTTCATTCAGTTGCTGTGAAAACTGGGAATGTTGTGTTTGGTAATGTGAGGAATACTGTTTTGCAATTGTATTGTGTTTGTCGAAGAATTGAGGATGCACGCGTGTTGTTTGATGAGTTTTCTGTGGGGAGGGATTTGGTTTCGTGGAATGTTTTGATGGGGGGGTATGTTTATGTGTCGAGGCCTGATGTTGTTTGGGGTTTGTTTGAGAGGATGTTGTTTGAAGGTGTTAGGATTGGGGGGAGTACTATGTTGAGTGTTTTGTCGGCTGTAGGTGAGATTGGGGATGGTTGGGGAGGAGAGTGTGTTCATGGTTATTGTATCAAGCGCGGGTTTTGTTTTGATTGTAACGTGGTGACTGCTTTGGTTGGTATGTATGGGAGAATTGGAAAAATGGATTCTGGACGGAGAGCTTTTGATGAAGTTGATGTAAAAGATGTTGTCTTGTGGAATTGTTTGGTGGATGGGTACGCCAAGAATGGATTGCTGGAAGAAGCGTTAAGTCTGTTAGGACTGATGAAACACAGAGGTGTGAAGGCCAATTCTTCGACATTGGCAGGGTTACTTTCTTCTTGTGCGGCCTCTGGAGCTCTTGCAGTAGGGAAATGCGTTCATGAATATGTGGATCAGCAGCAGCTAGTACTAGATGCAGTTCTGGGCACAGCTTTGTTGGACATGTATTGCAAATGTGGTTTACTCGGGGAGGCTGTTAATGTTTTCAAGAAAATGGTAAGCAAAGATGTGAAATCTTGGACTGCAATGATTTTGGGCTATGGGATGCATGGGGAGGCAAAAGATGCCATTTTGATATTTTATCAAATGGCAAAGGAGGGATTTAGACATAATGAAGTCACTTTCTTGGCAGTTTTAAGCGCTTGTAGCCACGGGGGGCTGATAACTGAAGGAACAAGTTTTTTTAAGATGATGATTCAAGACTATGGCTTGAAACCAAAGGTTGAGCATTATGGATGCATGATCGATCTCTTTGGTCGAGCAGGATTGCTGGAGGAAGCACATAATCTAATCAAGAGTTTGCCTATTAAGAGCGACGCGACTGCATGGCGTGCATTACTTGCAGCATGCAGAGTCTATGGGAATGTTGATCTGGGGAAAAGTGTGAAGAAAGCACTGGAGGATAACTATGGTGAACACCCTGCAGATTCTATAGTTCTTTCAAGTACTTATGCTGTTGCAGGTCGTACACCTTGCCTTCAAACGATGCAGACGATAAGAGGAAAGATGGTGGACAACCATGAATATCAATCTCGGGGAGTGAAGGAAGCTGGATGTAGTTCCATTGAGTTGGGTGATGATGACGAGTGATCATCGGAAATAAGAGTGTAGCGGTTAGTGAGAAATCTGGGGAAATTGAGGTTTTCCGACTAAAACAAAGTAATGAAAGAAGACTTCAACTACTCAAACATGGACAGAAATTTCAGAATATCCACTCACTTTCAAATCTGTGTTTCATTTCATGAACCGTCTTTACTTGCTACTTTCTACCTCCTCTTTATACATATTACATATCTTTGCATCTGGATCTACTATCCTAATATTAAATCTACCTAATTAACCAAGAAAGATATTACAAACTTTGGTGAGGTGATGTCAAAGAAAGCAGTCGTGACATGTTCTCTCTTCCATTAAGGTAAACCAATGGCACACCATAAGCAAGTTAGTCAGTGGTCAGTATGTTGTGCTCTTCACATACTCTTGACCCATTTTCAGCCCACCACTTCTCTGCTTGTTGTTCTGTGAAACGTTTCCGACTGCAGAGAGATACCACAATATTCAGTCAGTGCTAAGAAACAACAGCGCGTATGAAACAATAATCATTAAATAGCATCGATGTAAAATATATAATTACAATTAATCTCTCATATCTATCAGAGACCTTTATTCTCCTTGCACCAACTTGACAGCCCATCATTACAGCAGTCTATAAACCAGCTCAGGTATTCTCTTGGATAAATCATACACGCACCTCTTAAAAATTGTGGAGTCTCTTTCATATAGTTTCTCCTTTCCGTAAGACAAGCAGTTTTAAATTTTTGGAGCAACAACTAATAATACTGATCAAAACCCTACTTTCATCAGTATAGTTATAGTAAATTACAACATCCTATTATTAGTTGCCCATATGTATTAAAATTTTAACAAGAAGAGATCATTACAGGAATAGCAGGAAAACTTACAGAAGACTTGCAAACAGAACATTAAGAAAACCCAAATTATGAATAGTGTGATTACTAAATGGATTTTTAATCTAGTTTAAGTAACTGAAAATTTAAAAATAAACACAGTAGGTTCCTTTGGTAGTGATACAAGTGTATGAGTTTATGTGTGTCTCAGCATATCATGCATTATGACTATATGATGCATATTTAATTTAGCTAAAGATACATAGTACTATAGTTATTCATAATGCCAAAACACTAGAAAGCTTTGTAATTACTAATTAGTGTTATAGTTGTTCCACTGAGACTCGAGCTAATGGGGATTTTAAAAAACACAGTGAATTATATGTAATACTGATATGCAGTTAAAATTTTATATCACTCTTTGAACATCAGTTTTATATAGACAAGTTGGCTGGTATATACCTGAAACGAACACGTCTGAGTTCATTGCCACCTCCTGGTAAGGAAGAAAGAGTTACATATACTCCGGGCTCATACTGTAAGACCGACTCTGTTGTCCCAGTCTGAACCTTAGATCCATTTGGTAAACTTGGATGAGCAGAATTTTCAACCGATTTACTTTTAGGAGGTGACGGGTTTGTTTTGATGCTCTCATCAACTGGGTTACTCGTATCTTTGGACATTTCACTATTTAAATCTTTTTTGCTGGAAGAATGTCTTTCTGGAACTCTTTCAGCCATCTCCTTCAGCTGTACTCATATGAACATTGACCATAAAGATGCAAACTGTTATATAGAAACTATGTTTGGACAACTTGATTGAAAAACTACACATGGACACAAATTTGTAAATAGCACCTAAAACCACAACCCATGCCCAATGCCAGATGCATATCTAGAAATCCTTTTTACTCCTAAAATTACAAACCACTGATACTTGGATCTGCACCGTTGTCCGGAAGCCGTACTTATATCACACAGGTAAGGTTTCAGTGGCTCTAACTCTTACTATACAATTTGGACAAATTTTAACAAATTTGTTTAGTCCTTCTAAGCTTACTCAAATATCCCTCTAAATCTCTATAGACATCTTTACTTAACAAGAAAAGACCACAAAAAGTATTTGCATTTTTACTTGGCTGCCTAATTAGACGTCTTCTTTCTTTTAATATAAATTAAGCTGGGTCTAGAAAACAGTAAGATTTATAACACACCTTAAATACACCCAATTTTCGACATATTACACAACTAACCTGTGCAGTTAGAGACTTGATCACTTCCTTTGCAGCTTTGCATTTTTCAGCTTCATCTGCAGCAAATGCTGCCGCCTCCTTCAGTTCCCTTGATTTTCTTTCCAATTCAGCTTCAAGAAATTGGGATTTGCTAGAAAGATCTTCGACCTACAACAAAGACCAAACTACATTGAGCTAATTTGATCTAATCATAGGAATTAAATGGCAAGTGGTCAATTACATAAATTCCATTCAAATAGAATGTATGCAGCATTGCAGCCCACTTATTAATTAATAAAACCGCTTTTCAGTACAAATACAATCTAAAGGGCATAATGTTAGTAACTTCCTTTATTTCGAGGAAACAAAAAGGGAAAGCATTACAATGCCTTGATTAATGTAACAACTTCCATATTACTGCATCATAGAAGATATAGAGTCTGCAAATATCAGCAAACTTTTGAGGAATAAAAAACACTGTTTTGAAATCTTTGGGCAGATTCAAAAATTGTGGACAAAATTAAAGAAATATTATACAGATGTAGGAGGGAAGATTCAAAAGAAAAGGAAAAAAAAGGATGCCAACTCCTTATGATGAGGTTGCGTCGTTGCGAATATGAATAGGAAATAAAATGAAGCATTCATTCTCAATATGGCGGGTTTGAACTCTACCTTAGTTTGGTAGCTAAGGAATGAAGGAAGGAAAGTTTAAATATTCGGCCCAAAAACAGTACAAATTTCATTCCATTCCCTCCCAATATTTTCCATCAAACCTAATTGAGCATATTAAGTTCACAGGCTAAAAGTTTTAAGAGAGTAAATATTTGTGTGGAGAGGCAGAGAAAGCATGCTTCACAAGAAAACATGTTTCAATAGAAAACATCGTGTGGGAAAGCAGAGACAACATGTTGCATTTGAAAACATGTTATAATTTTTCATAAAAAATGTTTATATTAGATGGATAGTAAAGGAAAATAGGTGCAGAAGTGCTTAAAGAAATACAGATACTTCTGCAAACAGTACCTGTGCCTTCAGATATATAACCTCCTGGCTTAGACTTTCATTTCCCTGCTTAGGATCATCAAGAATCATTTTAGTTGTAAAGCGAGTCAGGGACTGTGTTGGAGAGGGAAACTGAGGTGAAAATGTCTTCCTCTTTACAGGGGATGTAGCTCGAGAAACAATTCTGGAATTAGGAACAGAGAGTGATATGCAATTCCTGGAGGCTCCAGAGAAAGAACCTGGTGATTTTAAAGTAAGGCTTTGCATCTCAATGTTTCCATTAGGTAGCTGATTCAAACGATTGTCCCTTGTTTCATTATTCATACAATTCCTGGAATTGCTCCCTTCACCTAGATTAAAGGAATTGAAAGAAAATAATTTAGACATCTGTCCTTGGACTCGTGGACCCCCAGTCTCTTTTTCTCCCAACTCACTATTTTTGGGAAGCGTACTCCAGCTTTTAACTTTAGGAATCACCCCAGGAGATCCAACTTCCATAGTCTTCTGAATCTTGGTATAACAGTCATCACAGACACGATATGACTTGTTTGAACTTGGGGCCAGTGAAGCTTTCAGGGATTTTTTTATGCTGCAGGCTTTGCAAAACACAAGGCCACAGTTATAGCAGTTGTGACGTTTTCTTCTGAAATTAAATGGATTTCGGCAACCAGTGCACAAAGAGTTGTCAGAACTTGATGCCCATTTGTGAACACATATAGCAGCAGTAAAATTTGAACCACATACAACACCTTTAACTTGCTTATCACGAAAAAAATCAACTAACGTAGGTGTGTGACGGTCAGCAAAATCTCCATGCCCAAGTTGCCCATTTGCACCCTTGCCCCATGTATAAATCTCTGTTTTCGAAGTCAAAACTGCAACATGATGGGAGCCACACGCAATTTCTTCGACAAAACAGTCGGCAATCTTACCCTCGATGCAAATAGGAGTTTTACCATCAGCAAGAGGAGTCCCTAGCTGTCCGTAGACAGTGCTCCCCATTGTATATAGTCGTCCTGAGGCAGTGACACCAACAGTTAAACTATTTCCACATGCTACTTTGGAGAAGCTTATATCAACTAATGCAGCTACAGACTCGGGGGCAAGTCTAGGTGCTTTATCACAATGACCAAGTTGGCCCTTATCTCCATCCCCCCAGGTAAACAACTTTCCAGGTATAGAACCTTCAGGTGGTGGGGAATTAGAAGATCCGTTCTCCACTTCAACAACAGCAGCAGTGTGCCAAACTCCACAAGCAACCCTTATTGTCCTGCACTCTTTCAGTTTTTCCACTTCTCTTGGGATCCTAATGTTATTACGGTCCCCATGCCCCAAGGCGCCAAAAGTCCCATCACCAAATGTATACAACTGACCAGCAGATGTTATAATAGCTGTATGCCAAGGTCCACAAGAAACAAATGATACACGAATACCCTCCAAGATTCCACTCACTTTCTTGGGGATTGAATGGGTGGTACCACTTCCATGTCCAAGCAAACCTGAGTTGTAAATACCATCACCCCAGCTATATAGATCTCCTGCAAGCGTAACTGCACATGTATGATATTCCCCACATGCTACCATCTCTATGTTCATGCTGCTAAGAGTTTCAATGAGCTTTGGGTGCGAAACATCTACTTCGACACCATGCCCAAGCCTCCCCCCTGACTCCTCTCCCCAACTGAATATTTCCCCTTGTTTGGTGACTAAAACAGCATGCCTACTACCACAAGCAATGCTAATAGCATCAAGTACCATGGTAGACTCCAGCACTTTAGGTAAATGGGCATCCATTGTGGAACTAGATGGTCTACCAGATTTACGCACCCCACCACCCACCACCCCGCCACCAGTGCCTTCCCCCCAAATGTAAACATCACCAAGGGAATCAATATCTTCAAGACCAGAACCTTGGCTTGATGAGCTAACCGCACTTGACAAACTGACTCGCATTGTATCAGATGCAGAAGTTCGACCATTGGCGTTTTCCTGACCTCCAGATTGAACTGAGGTGGGAGAATAAGTAACTGATTCAGCTTGTGGTAAACTCTTGGTGGCTGCAGTATATGAAATGATATCAGCAAACGCTTTTCCCAACCGGGTGTCTGCTTGCTGACCTTCTCCCTGATCCTAATACGCCCACACAAAAAGAAAAAGTGAGATACTGATATCAAACATAAAATTCAGAGACAGTGCTATTAAAAAGACAAGATTTGATAATTACAGAAAATGCACTTGATGGAGAAACTCTTCGTCCATGCGGACTTTCTGATGCTATACTCTCAGTTCTTGCTTCAGTTGTCAGTTCACTTTTCGATTTGCGGTAGCTACCACGAGCGATTAATGCCTTCAGGGCAACAAACCAGACCTCAGCTTCATCCTTATCTTTACATATCTGTTTATAAAATCATAAGGTCAACACAAATCATCAAGCCTAACATGGTAATGCTTATTATGTTATCAATTTCAGGCCAATTTATTTTCAAAGTATAATAACCTACCAATTAACATGAGTAGATTTATTTAACGATATCAATATATTAAAATTAGGTAAAAATATTTCACTTATTTTGCTTTCTATAATAATGGGCATAGTTTTGCCGATCCTCTTTATCTGTCTCTCCCCAGATTCCAGAAGCTTAAGTATATTGGAATACTTACAATATCCAACGATCTATCATTGTAAATGAGAGAAAATGACTGGTACTCTTTCTCTGGCCGAGGATACCGCTGAAATATTGCCTGGACAAGAAGCGAGACATGAACAAATTGGACAAGAACAATTTTTAGGAGTTGACTTTATTTGGCCAAACTAAAATGTGATGCTGAAAACATGGTACAAGTAGCAAAAAAAAAGGAAAAAGAAGACTAGGGCAGTGGAATTGCTTCTATTGGTTTTACTGAACTAATTGCAAAAGCAAAGGATAAGTACTAATGTAACAGCAAACTCACAGTGCGCTGTCCAGGTATAATCTTTATCACATGGCGTAGTTCAAGCTGTTTCTCTTCTCTGTCAACATACCATATTAGTTTGGACTCGTCCTGCAGTGAAGTGGCAAAAAGTAAAATATAAGAAATGACAGCATATATATAGAAAAAAATATGTAGTGTTTAACAAACCATAATGTGTTCGGAAGTTTTAAGTATTTTCTACAAGAATGATTGTATGGTCCTGCTGGTACTGACTGAGAATTTTACATAGGTTCTCTTCCCTTTCTACATATGTTTCGTTCCTCCTCTTTTTTTTGCTAATTGAAAACACACGGACACCTATTTTGCCTTCAAGAAGACTTGAAACTTCCATATAGGAACCAAGGCATATACTACTAGATAAAATGCCTTTGATTAAGTTCTATTCTTTAGGGTCATGAAGCCGGGCGCCATTTTTTTTCCGGATATTGAACTAAGAGCGGGAGACCAAATTAGAGTAGTCAAGATCAAGGTATCCCATGTTCTCTCTAGCTATGTTCAAAAGTGCTAACTGAAGTTGGTGGACTGCATTAAGGTACTTTACTCTCCAGTGCTTTCACATGACATAATCACTAAAGGAAATAATAGTACCATTGATGGGTAAGATGAAACAGAATTTGCTTAATGTTGTACTTCTGATTTCATTATTTAGCCAGCAATAGCAAATTTGTTTAGGTATATACGACATAAAAACTATTTTGTCATTAATCAGAATGCATAACAGAATTGATTCACTGCAAGCACAACTATATGATTGCCAACATATTCTGCAAATATATGTAAAATGAGACGGTCACCCACTTATCCCGAAAAAACATCAAAAGTATTATAACAATTTGCACAAGATGGACTTCATATTTGGCAGACATGTCACTCTAAAAAAATTTAGAGCAATATAAACAATTGTTTAAAAGTGTATATGTGTAACAGGGGATTAAATTTACTAAAGCGGGGCCATATCTGATGCATGCGACACAACTTACAGAAGAAAGTCGAAATGGGCAAAACTTTGGTTTTCCTCTGCGCCCGTATTTCAGCAAACATGCCCCTCTTTTGAGTGCTGTAAAAGCCTGTGTCATGGAAAATGGGAAATGAGAAAATATATAATATCAAGCTTGACTTCTCATTGCAAGACTCCAAAAGAAAAGAATTAGAAATGAACCAATACTTTTTACAACCAAAAGAAAAAATTGTATTAACAACAATAATCTAAGTAATTTATGATTAACATCACCAAGCAAGATGCAAGGCAGTAGTAACAAATACATCTTTAAAAAAATGCTATCACCATTTTATCATAGTACTGCTGGTGGTAAGCGATAACGAAACAACCAAGTACTCTATACTCTCCTTTGCTCTACCAGGAAAATCAATTGCGGTTTGAACTTTGAATATTATTGATATACTTCACAAAAATTCTATCAGGAATGGATTCAGTTGGCAATTGCATGGCTATAGCACCAACAAAAGTAATGATGAAAACTTTAATTCCAAAGTTTATAGTCATCCTCTGAATCTACATAGTTGGAATGTCTTTCAAGCTCAATTATATCAACAAAAAAAATTGTTGTACGGGAACCTGTTGAAAGCTTATTTTACAAGTCCTGTAACCACATCAAAGTCAATAATTTGAAGCTCATACAAGTCCTATGTAAACCACTTGAAACCGAAAGAATATATACAGAATTACCTGATCAATGTCCCGGTCGACAAGACTATTTTTCTGCAAATCAGCCATTCAAGTTGCAAGATTTTGCGAAACACAGTTATACATCCCAAACCCATTTGAAAATGCCCAATTCTGTTTATAACCCATATAACAAACCAGTCTAAAAGTCCCTCTCTACCAACTAGTTTAGCTCCAGAGTCTCAATTCTTGAAAAACTACCCCATTATCACTACACACAAACACCTTCACAAGCAAACATTCCAGCTCCAAAACACTCTCTCAAACAAACCCTCAAATATATCTTGTTCAATCTGGTAAAAATGCAACCTTTAGCTCTGAACCAGCTCAAGAGTCAACCTTTCTTGCAAATTAACCAATCAAACAACCCCTATTTCACTGTAGCTTTTCAGTCATTCAAAACTGATAATGAAGACTCTTTCTTTTCAGAAATAATTGAATAAAATAGGCAATGTAAATGTTAATTTGACCAATATTTAACAAACAAACCCCCAGATGAATAAGCTTCCAATTTAGCACCCCCAAACCCCAGAAAAAGATCGTAAATATTCAATGGAGGTCTTCTAAATTGGAAGGGTTTATACAATAAATGAACAATGAAAATTAAATTAAAAATAAAAAGAAGAGAGAAATGAAGGTAGAGAAAAAGAGAAATTTAAAAATAAATATGAGATTATATATCTATATATTGTGTATGTAATGATATATAAATCTGCAAGGAAGGATGATTCTTAACGTGGGCACCTCTCTTCCCTTTCCAGTTTCTCCTTGTTCTTGTTCCTGTTCCGTATGAATGGACCCCTTGTTTATTGAACCCACTGCCACGTCATCCTCTGCATGTTTTGGGAGTTTTGTGAAAGAGATAGTTTTCTCAATTATTCTTTTCTTGTTTTAAGTTTTATTAAATTTGCTAAAAAGTGCAATGCTGTTTTATTGGAATTTTGCTGTCACGGGTCTACACTCTACACTTCTTTGAAGTATACGTATAACATTCTCAGGGAATACTTTGTAACCAAAAAATCTGTTCATGTATAATTTGCCAGGTTCCGAAAATCATTCGTCCGATTTATATCCGATTAATTATTATATTTTTTAAAATATTATGAATATGTTAAACTAATATTATAAAATATCTAGTTTTTAATCAATTTTATTATAATAGTTGTATTTATTATTTTAAATAGACTTGTTTGTTTGTGTAGACCTGTATTCAATTATTATAACCAATTTATTATAATACAATAAATATATCTAATATAAGTTATTGTTTTGTTTTAATTGGACCATGAATTGTTAATAATATATATGCTTTTTCCGTTTCATAATTTTATTTTATTTGAATGAATATTAAGGGGTAGTAAATGACCTCGATCCAAGAAAAAAACATTCTCCCTAAAAGAAAGAAAGATAAAATTATTTAAATTATATAGGATATGTATAATAGTAATTTGTTTGAGAAAAAGCAACAGAAGAACTTCTTTTTGGGTATTTGTTGGACCCACCGTCACTTCAAAACCCAATTTGTTGAAGGAATGAGATACGAGACGGACTAAAAAGTGTGCATATGTGGCCCATATTGTCGGCTGCTTGGTTGGCTTTTATGGTCCATTGTCATTTGTCAATTCTAGTTTTGCAAGATGCTTATGAAAATCATGCTGAATATACACACTCTAATTTCACAAAGTGAAAGGAGTACTTATTTATCCGTCAAAAAAGAACAGGAAGATAAATAAAGGGAGCGCTTTTACTATGTTTGCAAAGACTTGCGAGAGGCCTGAAAAGACGTGGAAAAGTGGCGGAAATATTTTTATTTATATTTATTTTTCCTTGGGTCTGCACCGTAAGAGATAAGATCAAGTTGAATTGGGCTCATAATGTGTAAGGATTTGAGTGCTTTGACAGGAGGAATGCAGGATTAGTATAGCCAGTTTAGTTTTTGTTTTGGTTTATACTCCCTGCGTATCATTTTATGTATCATTTTATGGGTTAATTATCAAGTTAATCACTGAAGTGGGCTTAAAGTATCAAATTGGTCACTGAACTCAAAACAGTATCAAGATGGTCACTGAAGTGACCATAAATATCAAACAGGTACCTTGAAATATAAGTTCAAGCACTAAAAATATTATTTATAAAATTTTACACATTATTTTTGAATGTTACCTAAACCAACTAAAAAGTTATGACTTCTAATATTTATGATAATATATTTAGATTTTATCAAGTTTATTTATTATTTTATTTTTAATTAAAACAAAGAAAATAAGTATATAATAAACTATAAATAATAAATAAACTTGATAAAATATAAATATATTATTTTAAATTCTAGAAGTCATAACCTTTTAGTTGGTTGTGGTAACATTTAAAAATAATGTGTAAAACTTTATAAATAATATTTTTACTGCTTAAACTTATATTTCAAGATACATGTTTGATATTTATAGCCACTTCAGTGACCATCTTGATACCGTTTTGAGTTCAGTGACCAACTTGATACATTAAGCCCACTTCAGTGACCAATTTGATAATTAACCCTCGTTTTATGTGACCCAAATATTCTAAAACGTCCAAAAAAGAATAAATCCATCATTATATATTTATTATTTTTGAACACTACTTTTCACTATTACACTCACTATCTCTCTATTTTATACTCTCTTTTTATTAAATAAACACTATTACACCCATTAATTTCCACCACTATCTCAAATCTATTACTCTCTCCATTCCAAAATAATAGTTGCTTTGACTTTTTGCACGTATTTTGAGGTGCATAAAAAATATATTTCTAAATATTATTTTTCAAATTTTCTTTTTTTGAATAAAAATAGAGATGTTACTCTTTTATTCAGAAAAGGAAAAATTCAAAAATTATGTATAGAAGTATGTTTTTTTTACACCTCAGACTACATAGACAAAGTCAAAGCGACTGTTATTTTGGAATGAAGGGAGTATTAAATATTGATATGTCCCAACACTTTACCCACTTTTCAACTAAACTTACTACTTTTATTAATCTCCGTGAAAGTCAAATCAGCTCACTTTTTTAAAATGTGAGTTTTTAGGCGTTGGAATTTTGTTTTTTCATTTAAGTAATGATAATTTAGAGATAATCAAAAAAATATAAGCAAAATATTATATTTCTCAATGTATTAAAAATTATATTTCTCATATATATATATATATATATATATATATATATTTAAAAAATATTATTTTATAGAAATAAAAGACACTAGAATTAATGATTGATTCTTGAATGACACATATTTGAAATTTTTAAATGATATGGAATAAAAGACGACTATGCGTTGTATTGTAGTATGAAATGATAGTTTTTTCAGTATTGGATGTTTTTTCTTTAGAAATTATATCCAAGTATTTTAATACTAATTATTTATATATTAATTTGTTAAGATACGATATAAAGTAATCAAGGTCGTGTGCGATCCGGTGTAAATTATGTGTCCCAATACGAGTTTTATATAATTTGTTTGAAAGAATGATTTATGAGAAGTGTTTAGTTATCCTCCCCCGATAAAAATCAGTCTCACGGATAGAGTTGTCAACTGGAGATTGATTTTGACGTGGTCTTGTGGAAATAAGATCTGGGCGGGGCTTATTGGAGCGGATTGAAGTTCTTGGATGTGCCCAATACTGGTTGAGACTGAGGAGTGAGGAACTGAGGATACATCCTTTTGGGATTTTAAATACTTTTTTTTCATAATATTCAAATGTATGTAATTGAGATTTTGGAAAATATATCAAAATCTTTTGAAATATCAAACTAAAATTTTATGCTATATTATAAATTTGAGATTATACTTAAAAATCATAAGTTATCCAATTAAGATTAAATTTGATGGTGTTCAAATACTGACGGATTGTTTTATAATTGATAAAATAATGAATTTTGTGAATTATTCAGTATATTTATGTTTTTCAAAATCTCAGTATAATTCATGTGATTTTGAAACATTTTACTTAAATTCTAAAAACTTTAAATCAACTCTACTATATTTTATCTATAATCAACATAAAATTAAATTCAAATACGATCTATTATTATCCATAAAGTATATATAAAATATTAAAATCTCAGTTGAATACATTCCATTGATATGATTTTAGTGAGTCTCGATTCAATGCTGGAAATGTAGAAGGGTTCATTTCATCATTTACGCACATATATAAGCAATCTAGGTTCTTAGATGAGTTTATTATTATGACTCACTATAAGTCATCAAACACAATTAGGGTACACCTTCTCGTTCATAATTTCTTGTTTTCTAATTTGTTCCTTCAGGTCAATCGATGAGGTTGTCGTCTCAAAAATGAATTGGTATAATTAAATTTTTGTTTGTATTTATAAAGATCCAAACGTGATAAACTTACGAAATCCGGACAGTGTAACATTGCGAGCGGGGTAAAACTTTGATATCACGTGCAACATCCCAAACTCACAATTAAAAACATACTAAACCCAATAATTCATCACATGTCGGGGCAAAAATGTTAACATATATGCATTAGTTCTTCACTTATGCAGCTCCGAACACTCATTTTCTTACTAAAGTGAGATATACGAATAAAGTCCTAAATATCATGTTCAAAACTCAATATTGATAACTATTTTCCAAAAATTGTTAAAATTACTTTGTATTGTGTTTTCAATTTTAAAACACTGATTCGAAATTAGATTTTCTAGCTCAAGCCACTATATGATCTAACATCTTATGGTGACATTTGAAAATATAATACAAACTAACATTTTAAAATAATATTTATGATCATTTTCTGTAAGTGTGGTATTTAAGATATCCCATCCCCGTTTTGCGAGTCATTTCTAGTAACTGTGGTGCATCGAATGTTGTTTTGTCTCGTGCCATCAGTCTATCACTGAGTCATGGAAGGACAAATTCCATATGCGACTCTTTAATCTTTATCAATATCACCACTACAATACTTGATGGAAACCACAACAAAGAAGTGTACAAATTAATCCTCGGTAGAAGAAGGGATTTGGAAAAACTCAGTTGAGTTTATAAACTGGAAATTTTAAAAATTAATTTAAGAAAACGCAAAAAATAATAATAAAGTTTTAGTATAAGGCTGAATTTGAAAAAAATGAGTTGGTTAAATAAATTGCATCAAAAAACAAAAATGATTTTTTAACAAAGTGAAAAAAGGATACCTAACAAATTTAAATTGAGGTTGGGGAAAAAAAACCAAAATCACAGAGAGGTGTTGAATTGGATTAACCCCATCTCTCTCCTGCCCCAAAAGCAAAAACATACATAGATTTGATTTGAAGAAACTACAAGGAGATGTACTAGTTTGATAACCCCAATTCAGGGTCTTCTTTATTCACAATCTTACTCTTATTCCCTCATAAACCCCCCATTTTTCATTTTCAAACCCTAACCTCTTTCCCATTGAGAGAGAGAGAGAGAGGGGACAGAGAGAGGGAGGGAGGGAGAGAGAGAGGCGTTGTTCTATCAATTCAATTCAGATCAATTCTGTAACGGAAGAATTGCGCTTATTGAATCAAGGGTTTAGCTGCTCAGAGTCTTGCAAGTATAGATTATATTCAGAGCCCTAATTTGTTTTTTTATAACTATATATATGCACGCGGAACAGAAACTGTTTGTTTTTTTATTTTTTATTTTGTGTGTGTGATATGTGTAGGTTAAATCAGACTTAGAGAGATGAGTAACAATAATAATCAGAAGAAGAGGGTTTTTCAAATCGAGGCGTTTAAGCACAAAGTGGTGGTTGATCCTAAGTATGCCGATAAGACGTGGAAGATTTTGGAGCATGCCATTAATGAGATTTATAATCATAATGCTAGCGGTCTTAGTTTCGAGGAGCTTTATAGGTATGCTCTCTGACGATCCTCCTTATGCCCTTTTATTGCTTGCGGTTTTGTGCATATTGGAATTAATAATTTGCATTTTGTGTGGTTTTTTTATAGGTTTACATCATCTTGATATTCAGTTTCTTGTTGTCTTGTGATTAGGATTGTTGGAAAAATTGTTCATGTGCTTTTGGTTGTCGTTTGATAGGTCATACATTTTGATGTGCCCTTTGTGTAGCTTGATGAACTGTAATTGCACTTGCATTAGTTGCTTATATGCTGTTGGTTGACATTGTAAAGTGTATTTCACACTCGTCCAAGTGTTTAAAGATATATGTGCACTGCACCTAATGTTGTGAAATCATTACGGGGGTGTTTGGTTTATGGTTAATGAGCCCGGTTAACGGGAATCGGAACCTCAATCCCATGCATAAGTGTTTGGATTAGTTATTTGATTGTATGGAACGGGAACCCTAATCTTTTTAGGTGGTTAAATCATACCTTCCCATCCCTTGGCTTTCCGTACCATTCCCATTCCCGTTAACCCCCATCCCCATTCCTGATTACCATTCCAACCTTAATCCAAACGCTCCCTATGTCAACAAAGAACTGCCTATGGGATTATAACAAGAATAACAACTGATTTTTGATTTGAAAATAACTTATCCATTTTACTTTGAAGATAGAGCTCTTTTTTAGTTTAGTATTTATTTAAACATGTATGTTAGTCACTGAATACCATTTAACTATATCCAATACAGGCAGCTAAAGATAATTCCAAAAGTAAATACTCCTTTCTGGACTCCCATTCAATTATTATCACATGTGAACAATAATGTTGTTTTAAATTTAATAAAATTAATTATTTAGACTATACCCAATTTTTTGATGGATCGAACAAGTGTAGACTAGGTTGATCTTGTTGTTGGTTTTTGAATTTTTTGCTGGATAAAACTATGTCCAGCTTCTCTATCTAACAAATTTAAGTTTCTGAACTTGACCCCATGAAAACTGAGAACTTAAAGTGAGCAGTACTAGATGTGTTCCATATGCTCACTGCCATCAATTTTAAAATTTCCTTGATATTATGCTTGAACTGACATAATATGGCTGAAGGGACAAAACTCAAAAGAAAGATAGCTTCACAATAGCAAAGATTTAGGCGTTATGAATTTTAGATAAATGCACTAGTACAGAATTAGTTCAGCAACTTTTACAAAGAGAGCAACCCAATCTTCCATATCCAGTCAATTAGTGAACGAATTTGGCTGACACTTTCTATGACTGTCTCAAAGAGTTTCAATTACTCTCTGTCTGGTAAATTGTTTATCCAGATGCAGGTCCTGCTACTTAAAATGGAATGTTTCCATTAAACAGTAATGTCAGGACTTGTTCTTCAGTCAATGTGGATCACTGGCGTGATATGTACCTGATGGCTGATGGTCTGGCACCTCGTGCTGGATAACGTGTTTAACTTGAGATGTACTCAAAAAATTTCTTTGACCCGCTTATGGGTTTTGTAGTTTGGTTTGGTAGGTAGTTATAGGTTTCTGTCTTTTCATGCTTGATAAAGAATGAACCAAGGAATAAAACAATAACCTGAGTTTTATGCACAAGGGTTTTTTCTTTACTTGAGAAGATATACAAATCTGTTTAGAAGTCTTCACAGGTTCGAAATTTTTAGTTCTCTTACATTCTACTCTGTATATTTGGTTTCACATACACCATGCATGCTATTTAGCCTCCATTGCGTATATCGTTTTTCGAAAATAATATGTAACTGTTGAGAATCTAGTTTCTTGCAGATTGCATACACAAAATGTTACTATCTGTTTGTTCCTTTGCTTTTTGTTTTTCTGCCATTGTTTGTATTCTTTGTTTACTCAGTCTGCAGTCAGATGTTCTATTCACTTTGCACTCTCTTAAGGTATTGAAAACTTTTTAAAGTTTTTTAGGCTCGTTTATGCAGTAGTTGGTAATAGGTATTCTATATTAAGCAAAAAACGTTTTTTTTTTAATTATGTTTTCTTTTTTGTTGTAGAAATGCCTATAATATGGTGTTGCACAAATTTGGGGAGAAGCTGTATTCAGGGTTAGTGTCAACAATGACTTACCACCTAAATGAGACTTCAAGATGTATAGAAGCTGCCCAAGGTGCCTTGTTTCTGGAAGAACTTAACAGGAAATGGACTGATCATAACAAAGCATTGGAGATGATCCGTGACATTCTGATGTACATGGACAGGACTTATATTCCAAGTAACCGTAAAACCCCTGTTCATGAGCTTGGCTTGAACCTTTGGAGGGACATCGTGGTACACTCCCCTCAAATAGAGACAAGGCTTTCAAACACGCTTCTTGAACTTATACTCAGAGAAAGAACTGCTGAAGTTATAAACCGGGGTTTGATGAGGAGCATCATTAAGATGTTGATGGATCTGGGACCTTCAGTTTACCAGGAACAATTTGAGAAGCCTTTTCTTGAATTGTCAGCTGAATTCTACAGGTGTGAGTCACAAAAGTTTATCGAGTCCTGTGACTGTGGGCACTACCTAAAGAAAGCTGAGAAACGTCTGAACGAAGAAATCGAGCGGGTATCTAACTATCTGGATACAAAGAGTGAAATCAGGATAACTAATGTTGTGGAGAAGGAGATGATTGCAAACCATATGCTTAGATTAGTCAATATGGAGAATTCAGGTTTAGTGAGCATGCTTCTTGATGATAAGTACGAAGACTTGGGAAGAATGTACAGTTTATTCCGCCGGGTTCCGAATGGTCTCTCAACAGTAAGGGATGTGATGACATCTCACCTTAGAGAAACTGGTAAACAGCTTGTAACTGATCCAGAAAAGGTGAAAGACCCTGTGGAGTTTGTCCAGTGCTTGTTGAATGAAAAAGATAAATATGATAAAATAATAAATGTGGCATTTAGCAATGACAAGACATTTCAAAATGCTTTAAATTCATCATTCGAGTTTTTCATTAATCTGAATTCTCGCTCTCCTGAGTTCATATCATTGTTTGTTGATGATAAATTGCGGAAAGGTCTGAAAGGAGTCAGTGAGGAGGATGTTGAGATTGCTCTTGACAAGGTAATGATGCTCTTCCGATATTTACAGGAGAAAGATGTTTTCGAAAAATACTATAAGCAACACTTGGCTAAACGACTGTTGTCGGGAAAAACTATTTCTGATGATGCCGAGAGAAGTCTGATTGTTAAGCTCAAGACAGAATGTGGATACCAGTTCACGTCAAAATTAGAAGGAATGTTCACAGACATGAAAACTTCTCAAGATACAATGCAGGGGTTCTATGCTACCCATGGCGCTGAGTTAGGAGACAGCCCTACATTAGCTGTCCAGGTTCTGACCACAGGGTCATGGCCTACCCAGCCAATTGTCACTTGCAACCTGCCAGCTGAAATGTCTTCTCTGTGCGAGAAGTTCCGTTCTTATTATCTAGGAACACATACAGGCCGGAGATTGACTTGGCAAACAAACATGGGCACAGCTGACTTAAAGGCAACCTTTGGCAAGGGGCAGAAGCATGAGCTAAATGTATCTACTTGTCAGATGTGTGTCCTCATGTTGTTTAATAATGCTGATCGGTATAGCTATAAAGAGATAGAGCAGGCTACTGAGATCCCTTCAGCAGATTTGAAGAGGTGCTTGCAGTCATTGGCATGTGTCAAGGGAAAGAATGTACTTCGAAAAGATCCAATGAGCAAGGATATCAGCGAGGAAGATGTATTTTTTGTAAATGACAACTTTACTAGCAAACTCTACAAGATAAAAATAGGAACAGTAGTTGCACAAAAGGAGTCAGAACCTGAAAAACAAGAAACAAGGCAAAGAGTGGAGGAGGACAGAAAACCTCAGATCGAGGCTGCAATAGTAAGAATCATGAAGTCAAGGAGAGTTCTGGATCATAACAATATTATTACTGAGGTCACGAAGCAGCTGCAGTCCAGATTCCTTGCGAACCCAGGAGAGATCAAGAAACGAATCGAGTCATTGATTGAGCGTGAGTTTTTGGAGAGAGATGGCACAGACAGGCACTTGTACCGATATCTTGCTTGAAGATGGAACTTAGGGTATTCTTTGTTTTTCTGAATTACTCTTTCAACTTCACCATGTTTTATAGTGGGAGTATATTTGAATCTTAGCGAGTTCCAAAGGCTTAATCATATACATTGCTACCGCTAAGTTTCATGCTGCTGCTTCTGCTCCAGAGTCTGCCAAAATGAGAATAATAGTAACTTTAGCAGAATGAAATCATGTCTGTGATTACGATTAGATGTCTTTTTCTTAATATCATTGTTTGATTACAATATGCTGCATCGCGCATCATAAAATCCAAATATAAAGGTGTCTTGTATTGTACTGAGGTACTCAATTCCATTGTTGTTTAATTCAATTGTTTTGTTTCCTGTTTATGTCACTGCAAAACTATGCATAGGACAAACAAGCATATTGCCTTGGTAACTTTTGCTGGAAATTTGGAGTGAAGCTGAACCCTCAAGTGTTTAAGGTTTGACAAGAAGAAAAGAGCTGCATGAGAATAAGATAGATAATTAAGAATAGATAATGACTACGTAATACGTATTATTCCAAGAAGCCAGATTAGAGTTTTATACAAAAGAAAACTAAAACTCCGGAAAGTTGGCGGTTATTTGCTTCATGACTATGCTTAGATATGGTGTTCGATCTTGTGTTGTAAATTTTATGAAATATGTGCAAATGAAAAATAGTTTTTGAAATAAAACAAAATGTGTCATTTTCTAAGATAAAACTAAACACCTCTCATCAGATCCATATATAAATATTTATACTTTTGTAAGCACAATATTTTGTTGAGAAAGATATGTTAAAAAAAAAGTGCAGAAAAGTAAAAAAAAAAAAAAAAGTGCAGAAAAGTAAAAAAAAAAAAAAGTGCAGAAAATTAAAAAAAGAAAAAGAAAAAGAGCGACCACAGTGGGAGTCGAACCCACGACCTTCTGATCCGAAGTCAGACGCGCTAATCCACTGCGCTATGCGGTCATATTATTTTAAATTCTCTAAACTAGTTTTATAAAGTGGAAAATTAAAGGTATATTTATATATTCCACAGTTCCACACCATAACTTTCCCAGGCTTGGCAGTTTAGCTAGCAGTCTTGTATCTCTCAGACCTCCGCACAGTAAGAAGAATGGCGACAGAGCTTGAAGAATTAATCGACTTTCTTTCTTCTCCTTCTCCTCCTGTAAGTATCACTCTCTCTGTATCTGTACATGTATATGCACACTATATGGTGTTTAAGTTTCTCTTTAATAGGCCCAATTTTTATGCAGTCCAAGAACTTGTTAATTCACTTTTGTTTTACTAAATACGTGTTTATCTTGTTAAATTGGAAATAATTACATCTGGGGTTCAAGTAATTAGCTGAAAGATTGAATCTTTTCTCTTGGTTAGTTTTTATGCTTGGACCTTGTTAGGGACTTAGGGTTGTTGTTTAATTTGGTTGGATTGGACACATTGGTTAGGTGAAAAAGGCAGCTGTTGATATAGTTCAGGGACTCACTGGCTCTGAAGATGGTTTGCAAGCGCTTGGCTCGTATTCGGATACTGTACTTCCGCCATTGTCCCGCCTTTTAGGTGAAAAGAAGGTGATTATATATCTTGATATCCTCACATGTTACAGATGCAAGGAGTGCAAAATGAGTTAGAGAGTGTGCCTTCCCTTTAGTCCATTTAAGGTGTCCTATTTGTCATCTTTGAATAAGATTATCTATTTTTATTTGTGAACATGATAGTTCATTGTAGGAAATGATAGCATGACTAAAGGTACAATATTAAATATCATACTTAATAATGACAACATGTCAAAGTTTTTTGCTGTTGCTAACGGCACGATAAATTTCAGGAAGTTTCAGAACCAGCAGTGGAAGCACTTATTAATCTTTCCCAAAACTCAGACGTAGCTGAAAAGATGGTCAATATGGGTATGATTAAAATAGCCATGGAAATGCTATATAAGCAAGATTCTGAAATTAAAAAGTTCCTAGTCATGCTCCTTGTTAATCTTACACGTTTGGATGTTGGAATTGACGCGTTGCTTCAGGTACACTATAATGATTATTCATCAACACTGCTAATTTGAAGAACTAAAATAAGTATTCAGCACACTGTAGCATCATCCATTTTTTATGTTTATCAGAGTCCTAGCTTTTTGCAATACTTGAAAAGAATTTTGGCTACCAGATGCCATGACATTTGTATAGTAACAATACATATTACTAATTATTAGTACAAAATAGATCTTTTCTGTTTCCTTGAATTCAGTAACTTTCTTTTGGAAGTGTGCGGAACTGTTACTAATAAAAATTTGTGCATGCCTTCTAGTCTGGAGATGACAAGATGCACAGCCTGTATGTCATGAAACTTGTGAGATCATTTTGTACATCGAATAGTGACCTAGATGGTGCGTGTTCATAATCTCCTGTTAAATATTCATTGTCTACTACTTTAAGTTCTTTATCATATAGTATTCATACTTTCTTCTTGTTTTATTTCTTTCAAGTGTAGATTACTTTTAATGACATGGTAGGATTACTCACATAAAGTCTTTGAAAACACAAATGCATGCTTGTGAACATAGAAGTGTAACTTTAATCCATTTGAAACCCTCATATTCCGTTTCTAAAGATGGAGTCGTCGGAGAGCTTCTAAATTTCACCCTTTGAGGCTTTTTTTTCTCTGTTTCCTTTGTTTAACCAGACGTCTCATATGATTTTAATACAATTACTCTGTCATTCTTCCCTTTGACGATCTATATCTAAGAAAATAATGATTACTTTCAGGATTCATCTTTCATCAGCGACTTTTCACTACTTTAGCAGACTTTACGGCGAGTTTTAAACAATATCTTTACACAACATATTAAATTTACATCTATATTCCAAGAAGCATTTGGATTAACTGCACTGTGTTTTAAGCTGTGATTACAACTGTGTTTGGTCCTTGACTCGCCTGTTCTAATTTGTGTCAATCAGGTGATGCTTTTGAACATGCTGGTTCTATACTAGTAAATATTTCTAAAAGTGAAGCTGGGAGAAAGCTTTTATTGGACCCTAAGCGAGGGCTTCTTAAACAGATTCTTAGGCAGTTCGATTCTACTAGTGTACTGCGTAAAAAGGGGGTATGTATATCTTCTGTTAAAAGACCAATTATTCTGTATTTCAAGTTTTCAAATATCAAAGCTTTTTGGATTTCTCTTTTTAACGATAAAGTTGGAGTGACATAATCTGCCTAAGATTTTTTGTGTGCCTTATATCTACCACTACTGTTGCGCCATGTAAATAGATAATAAAATAAATTCTGACACTACAGGCTTAGTTACTATAGATCAACTGTGTGTTGTTTTATATAAAATAACTAGTTGAGAAGCCGCGCGTTGCGGCGGCCTATAAAAATTATATTATTGATTTAATATTAATATTTGTAGAATATTAATCTGAAACAAAATTAGCATCTGAAACTTACTTTCTATATACCCGAAACTGAAAAAGGTAGTTCTAATTTTTGATATTTTTCATCCAAAAACTCCAGAAAATTAGAAAAATCGAATGGATCGATGTGAGAGGCGCCACATACACGCCCCTCATTTCCCCTCATTTCTCCTTTTATATGTACAACTAGTGAATAAAACCGCGCTTCGCGGCGGCGTTATGAATTTTTAATAAATTTAGACAAAAAAATTGTTTTAGCTACTTTCTCGTCAAACATAATACTAATAGAAAATTTATTATTATTTAGATAAAAATTAATTTGGGCCTCCCTCCCCTTAAACACAATACTAATAAAGAATTTTTTTTATAAATTTTGATACGAAATAATAGTATAATTGCATAAAAGTTATTTTGAGTCGTGTTCTCGTTAAACATATCATTAATAAAAATATTATAATTAATTCTAAATTGTACTTGTCTATAATTTTTAGATGTTGATTTTATTTTCTTATTCAAAATTTAAGAAAATTATTTTTAGACCATTTTCCCACCTCTTGCCAGCATCATATATTGTGGTTAACTGCTTGTTTTATCTTTTCTTGTCCAAAGAATTTATGTAATCACGTTATTCAGTTTTCTCCGAAACGGCTAACATGGATCCGTCTTGCAAAAAGAATCGTATTATTTTTATGATTTCTAAATTAATATGAAAAAGAAATCTTTTTAATAGATTCTAGAGTATTACCTTTAGAATCCGATAAGAAAAAAATTATATTATCTTTAGAAGTCTTAATCCTTATAATTTTGAATTATAATTATATTTTTTTAATCCAAAATTTAAAAAAAATTAGAAAACTGAATTGAACAATTACAGAGACACGCAACAATTATAGAGACGCCGCCCATATGTGAAACGGGAAGAATAGCCAGCTGAAATGGACGTCGATTATAGCATTCGGGAAGCCAACCGTGTCGTATGCGGAGTCGCAGTAAGCGCAATGAATGGCAGCTTATTGTGTGAAGTTATGAGGATGTTCATTAGGCAGAGATCTTATAATCTTTAAGGCTTTATTATACTTTTCCACGTACTTTGATAATTTGTATATTGATGTATAAATAAAAAATAAGAATTGTATTACTTTTAATTATTTATGATTTCTAAATAAGAAAAAAAATTGTAATACTTGAATCTCTTTTCTAGATTCTAGAGTATTACTTTTAGAAACCAATAAGAAAAGAATTGTATTATTTTTAGAACTGTATTACCTGATTTTTTTAATTATAACTATATTTTCCCTCCGAAATTTAAGGAAAATCAGAAGACTGAATCGAGTAATTCTGGAGACGCCCGCATCCTCCTTTATATATATATATATTGAAGAGACCCGTGTGCTACTTTTTTCCATAATTAAATAATCTGAAACAAAATCAGATTAAAATTTTCAAGCTACTATATTTCATAAATAATTTGAAACAAAATCAGATTCTGAAACTTGCTTTTAATATACCCGAAACTAAAAAAGGTAGTTCAAATTTTTGATATTTTTCATCCAAAAATTCCAAAAAATTAGAAAAATAGAATGGAGCGATGTGAGAGGCGCCACATACACGCCAGAGACAGGTAGGGTTGTGGTATTGAGAGGGAGGAGGTTGTGTTTAGATGATCCAAAACCCTACAATCTATAGGGGTATTTATAGGTGCAGAGAGACTTGTGTGTTACTCTTTCCCATAATTAAATAATCTAAAACAAAATCAGATTAAAATTTTAAGCTACTATATTCCATAAATAATATGAAACAAAATCAGATTCTGAAACTTGCTTTTAATATACCCGAAACTAAAAAAGGTAGTTCTATTTTTTGATATTTTCCATCCAAAAATTCCAGAAAATTAGAAAAATAGAACGGAGTGATGTGAGAGGCGCCACATACACGCCCCTCGCTTCTCCTTTATATAAGTATATTGATTTAATCACAAGTATTTGGAGATCTAGGCCTCTTTAAGAAAAGTATTTGGAGATCTAGAAGTATGACAATACATGATTTGCCATCTTGGGTAATCACTAAACCAAACAGAGCCTAACGCTTATTTTGTCTTGTGGATTCTCTTACTTGTAGGTGTTGGGAACTGTTCGCAACTGCTGCTTTGAAGCTGAGAGTCAGTTACAGAATTTACTTTTGGTATCTGAATTTTTATGGCCAACCCTACTTCTTCCAGTTGCCGGAAAGAAGGTACATTTTCTATTTCTAGGTAACAAAACATTGAGAGACCAATTCCAACTATTTATAGCCACATCTAGAGCCGTACTGACACCAATCCTAAACAGATATAAACCACATTTAGTTCTTAAATGATTGCTTCAAAGTTTTTCTTCCAGGCAGATGTTTGCATTGCAAATCCTAAACTAATATGGATTCAGAATACTGTAAACATATTGTTCCACTTTCCACCCTTAACTCTCCAGACACTACACATATACCCCAGTTCTTTTCATACTTTCTTAGTTGAAGGTTCGTTAATCTGATGATGCTGGCAGGTTTACAGTGAACAAGATACATCTAAAATGCCCCTTGAACTTGGGAGCACCCTCCTTATCGAGCGTGAATCAGTCGATGACCCTGAAATTCGTGTTGAAGCACTTGAAGCTATATATTTGATTGCAGTACAGGTAGTTTAAGGGTGTATACTTTGTTTCCTACTTATTGGTGTTGCCTAGTGGTTTGTTACTCCGATTTATTGGTGTTATTTAGTGGTTTCTGTTCAATGTGTCAGTTCGAAGTTCTAATTTTAAATTTCTCTAGCGTTATATAACATTAATAAGCCTTTATAAATGATGTGCAACGTGATGTTTTATATTTTTCTGCTTTCGTGCAGCACATTTGAAGTGTGTGTGTGTGTGTGTGTATACGTATGTATGCATGTATTCATTGTCTTAGTGAATTCTTTGAGGAATTTAATAGATGCGTACATAATAACATACTGCATACCTAAATAGAGAAACATAGTGGGTCGTTGATGCCTTACTCCCAGTAATTAAAACTCACATACTTCCTCAGGATGGGGGCCGAAGGGCTTTATGGTCAGTTAATGGACCTCGGATACTTCAAGTCGGGTACGAAGATGAGGAAAATTCGAAAGTAATGGAAGCTTATGAACGAGTTGGCTCTTTGGTACTGTTATATATCCTTTTATGCTTTTCTATTTTGTAGTTCTGGTTTACCTTTCATCAATTCAACTGCTAAATATGTATAAACTTCTTGCTGGTTTAACAGCTGGTCGAGGGCAGCGACATCGAGGATACAACCATAAAAGCATCATAGATTTTCCAAGTTATTACTGCCTACTCAGAGTGGGAATCCTTCGCAATGCTAGGAGAGTGGAACTTGTGACTGTTCAGTATTCAGCCCTGCAGTGTGCAAAAACTTGTCCTGAGCGCCATAGTATTAGGGAATTGGGCTTGAACAATAGTTAGGTTCATTTCGATAAAATTTTGCCATGATAATCCTCATATGAATTTGTTTTATACGGTATGATTATGAAACTGTCAGAACTAGTGTATTGGTTTAGAATGTTCATATTCTGGAGACAGAGATAATGATGTTACAAATTGGGATTGTAACATGTGGTTTAGTTTGCTGGGCATGCCTATGTCCATGTTTACAGCATAAAAGAAGAGCTATTCTGGACTCCATGTTAAATTGAATATGAAATCGAATGTGGCGGTTTTAATTTTTGGTATTTTAATTGTATTCTATTGCTTGTAAAAGTGGGATTCGTATAGGAACATGCTCAATGGCCTGAGATTATAACTAACCTTATTATAAAATTAGGGATATTTTTCTGAAGAGTGGGTTTTGTATTTACGAATTTACTTCTAAATTCTTACTCAAATATTGTCGGAAGATCCTTGGTCAGCCTTAGGCCTATTATTCTCGAACACAAGTGCAGATGTATGCCAAGGAAGCATCAACTTTTACCGAATAAATGTGAAATAAAATGAAAAATAGGTTAAATGATAACATCAAAATAATGGATAATATTAATCAAGATGTTTTGACCACATACCTAGAATTAATATTTATAAATAAAAATATGATTTATTTTTATTCAGAAAAGAAAATTTCTTTACACTTTCCTTTTTTGGATGTCCCATCCAATTCTTTACATTTCAAAATTTACCCAAAATAGTCAATGGGTCCCACCACTTCTTCACTTTTCTTTCCTTTTCACACTACTTTTACTCCACTATCTTTTTTTTATACATTAAAAATCAATGGGTCCCGCCACTTCACCCACTTTTCTTTCTCTTTTCCCCTACTTTATACATATTTCTTAACCTCCGTGCCCAACCCAAACGATAAGAAATGGGAGGGACGGAGGGAGTAACACATTAACGAAATAAATTAAACATGTCTAAATGATAAAAAAAAACATTAATAGTTAATTTAAAATAAATAAAATAAAAAGAAAATATTTAGTTTAAATGAAAAAGTTTAACCGCTGGCATAAACTTTTAATTTAATCAGTGTGAGTTTGGGCGGCAATAGACGATGGCAGGGGAGGCGCGAAATGAAAATCCAAAACTCCCCCAAAATATCGCAAATTGCAATGGCGCCATTGATTCTCACGCTTTGTATATAAATATATATACATGATAATAAGCATTCTACAGGCCTTCTTCAACTCCTGCTGAATCAACAGCAGCAACTAACATCAATCGCAATGGATCTATCAGATTTGGCTAACAAATTAGGCTTCACTCCCTCCGATTCCAAGCGATTAGTTCGCAAAGCCGCCGAGCTCCGCCGCCTCGCCGACATCCAATTCAACTCTTCCGTCATCGGCGTTGTATGTCGTTATCTGCATATTCTCTCTCATTTTGCTATTTTTAGTTTCATTTATAATTTAATTATTAATTTTTAAATATTTTCCAGGGGGAGACTTGTAAAGCTATTATCTGTTTAGAAATTGCCGCGACTAGGTACTATATCTTGTGCATTTTCAATTCAATTTTGATTGTAATCGTATATGTTGAATACTGATTGAGTTGGGACTGATATTAATTCTAGTGCGCAAGTCATTTTCGATAGAAAGACTGCTATTAAGTTGAGTGGAATGTCCGAAAAGGCTTATACTCGGTCGCTCATTGCTATGCAGAATGGTCTCGGTGTCAAGTTAGTACTCTATACTTTTCGAGTCTTGCTTGTTTTTCATTGAAATTTTGTGAACATGTATCTAAATTGTTGTGAATGTTTGATTGGATGTGTGTGTTATAGGAATAAGCTTGATGTTCGTGAGCTGGGGATTCAATTTGGATGTATTAGGCTTATTCCGCTTGTTCAGAAGGCTTTATCTCTGTATGTTATGATTTTTTAATTCCCTAATATTAGCATTGCTTCCCTTTGATTTGTTATTGTCGTCAAATTTAGTGGTTAAATGCTAATGAATTGTTCTTTTGTTTTGTCTTTTAGATATAGAGATCGGTTCCTTGCTGCTCTACCAGCTTCACGCAGGGCAAGTGCTGATAGCACACGCCCTGTGTTTACTGCAGCGGCATTCTATCTATGCGCTAAAAAACACAAGGTATGCTAATTTACATTATTATTAGTCAGTGATGGGATTATTGAGGTACATAGATGGAGTGTTATGAACACATGATGTTGACTGGCTCTCTCTTTTGCTGACAGCTTAAGGTTGACAAAATTAAGTTGATTGAACTTTGTGGAACCTCCGAGGATGAATTCAACAGTGTAAGCAACACCTCTTTAATTTCAGAACCTAGTGTGAAGGTGTAATTTGTGTTGTAAGTTGTGACCACAGCCTAGTGCCTTGCCTTTGTTAATTTATTGGAAACCATATTTCAGGTCTCTACCTCCATGAAGGATCTATGCTTTGATCAGTTCGGAATTACAAAGGAGAAAACAGATGCAAAAAAGGTGAAAGGGAATCGAGGTAATTGTCTTGCATTTAATATACCTATTTCACTCTCAGAGGGTTGATTTATTTGTATCAACTTGGTAGTAAATTCAGCATCTTGAAATTACTCATTTGTGCAGATCTTCTTGATGAATTACCTGAGAAAAGGAGAATTGAGGATGGGGGCTATTTATCTGATGATGAAGATGAGGTAATTACAATGCACATGCATATAGTTTTCTGTGTATAGAAATTAGCAAAAAAAGAAGAGATATTACTATTCACAGCATGGTGCTGGTATTATCATTCTTAATGCTTAGTAAGTGTCTCCAAATTGTCTATTACTGTTTGTTTTGGCTTGATTACAGTACATAAATTTCAGTTGTTCTAATATATGAATTACATTTATGCTAGAAATAGTCATTCTAAATTTGTGCTAGAAATCCTCACTCGTGAAAATTTTGCTTGGATCATTTATTATAGAACATGAGACTTCAATTGGTCATTTAACAACTTGGATTATTGGGTGTAATCGTTCATAAAATTATTTCATGTGATTCTTTTTACCAATGGTTAGAACAGGTTTTCAACATATATTGTTTACCAGTACTCTTTCGCTTCTGTTTGTCTCTGCATGTTTTAAGCATTCAAATTCAATATCTCTTGCTCCGTCTGTCTATTTTTATTTTCAATGCCAATCACCACAATCAGGTGATAGTATCTGCATACTTGCAATAAGCCAATAACCATGCTGCCTTCTGAATGCATAATAACTGAGAAGCATTTTTACTGTCTTCATGTATCTGCAAGCTGTTTTATAAGGAGTTAAATGTAGTTAAATCTTGTTTAATTTCAGTATTCTTGGCCTATAAAATTCACTTAATGTTGTGTGTGCCGTCCACGGTCCACCTAATTGGTGCAATTTTAGGCGGACTTTGTAAAACATTGTGATCCCATTTCCTGATTTTAAGCTAGTTCTCACTTGTTTTGCGTAGTAATCATGTAAAATTATAAAATGAAGCTTCTTTTTCCCTTGAAGCTTAAAGTAAATTTCTTGTGAGTTTGCCAGTGAGTCTGATCTTGTGATTTCTGCAGCCTTCATTGTACAAAAAGCGTAAGCGTATGGATGAGCATGCTTACAAAGAATGGAAATCAACAGTTATGGAATCAAACAACAAGAACAAGGAAACAGGTAATGAGGGTCTCTCTGTTGCATGTTTTTTCTGCAACTCCTAACTCAAAAGACTATAACGGCTTACTAAAGATGTAATTAATGTCTGCAGTTTCTGCCAAGCGCACCAAGCAAGCTCAACTCAATTTTCCAAAGTTGGTTCCTGAAACTAAGGTGGAGGCTGTGTGAATTGCATTCATTTTACCAACCTTATTTTGGTACTTGGTGTAAAACATTTTGAAAAAAAATGACAAGGGGTGGGAGGGTGGAGGTATTCATAAATGATAAACAGCTATATCAGGACATTTGCAAGCAGATTTTGTAGGCAATTATCAAAATCTTCATTTGGAAGTATAATTAAATGGTCTTGAGTGCACGTGAGAAACTATCTGTGGCTAGTAGTTGCTGTGCAGAATGAAATTATATGTATTTCTCAGTTTGTAAATAATGTTTATTATACATGTCTCTTGTTCATGGACATTGTATCTACTTTACATATTCATCACTAGAGCATATTGATGAAACAAAAACAAATATAACAAAGAATCCACAATAATTTGATCTAAACAGAGAATTGTTCAATCAATAGAGTACATTCTCAAAATCACCATCTACTTGTCCCTTAGAGCAAGTCCAATAGGTTACCTATATGATGTCCTAAATTCACATTTAGGTAATGTGTCAAAAAAATTGCACTCCAACACTATCCTAGTGTTATCTTAAATCACTAGCACAATTCCTAGATACAATTGGCGATTTGGCGTTATGAAGTTCAATATTAACAGATATGGATACTACCAATATCCGTTTTATTTTGGATACAAATAACAACAACATTATTTCGAATAGGAAAACAAATATTTTGAACGGATATCGAATTTATTTGAGTGAGAGTTATTACCTGCTAGTAATGTGTAATGTGGGTTATATGCTCTACAAAAAAATAAATCATAATTTAGACATAAGTTAAAGAACTCAAAAATTGGAATAAAAATATGTGGGTGTTTGGCTGCTCTACTTACGGGCTTAAAAGTGATATAAGCCCCCTTGCACTGTTTGATGCATGTTTGACAAATTAGTTGAAGTACTTAATTCTCGTGCAAAAAGCTCACAAAAAAAGTTACTAAACGTAGCTTTTTATGAGCCTCGGCTTCTTGCTTCTTTCCAATCTGCGGTAAATGAACCTGCACACTGTAAGTCTGTGACTGTGACCATATATCAGAGAGAATATCACACAAAAACTAATTAATTGATGACTCAGAGTAGATTTACTATAATATTATTTAGTTATTAATTTTTTCTTTTAATGCAGAGTTTAAAATTTTGTATTTGTAAAATATTTCATGTATTAATAATAAAAAGTCTTATATTATTATAATATATTTTTAAAAGAAACTAATAATTATATTATAAAATTATGAAATTATACCAACTTATAAGTTAAGTTATCCAAACGCCTAAAAGACTTATAAGTCATCCAAACACTTATAATAGCTTAAAAGTCCAAACTAACTTCTCACTTCTAATCAATTTCTTTATTTTAAGCAATAAGTCACTTTTTTTAAGTCCAGCCAAACGGCCCAATATGGGTCTGAAGTTCTGAACACTTCTAAAGTTTACCTAAACATGTTAAACCAGATGATGAAAACATGTTGAGCAAAATAGTCAATGAAAGTAAAGCGAGGCTAAAATTAATGTAGCCTAACCAAAGATGATGAAGACTTTAACAATAGGTGTGCATGGGGACTGGGGAGTAATGTCAATACAATGACACGTGAAAAGAGAAGGCATCGGCTTAGTAGTTTGGGTTTGAATCAAATAAGGAAAGTTATGACTACTAAAGCTTTGCACGAATGGGTTGCGAAAACCCAGGAAACTAAGGAACATATCATGGACATGAGACCAGCTTTCACACACTCACTTTTGCCCTGGTGTTAGTGCCCGATGCTCCAGTTTTGACCAATGCAGGATCAGTGCTGCTATAGTAAGTACTCCCTCCTTCCCATTTTAATTGTCCACTTTGCTCAAATCACACATATTAAGAAAAAGTAAATATGATATGTTGTCATCATTGTTATGCATTAATTATACAAAAACACTACTAAATTTTCATTCATTTTGTTAAAAGTCAACATAGTTTGCATTGTAAATCATGAAAATTGTACATGCTAATAAATGTTAACATTGAAACTTGTATAAAATTGTATTGGACAAAGAAGTAGGACAAATAATATGAGAAATTTTTTTTTTTGCAAAGTGGACTATTAAAATGGGAAGGAGGGAGTAGTATACTACTTTGCTTAATTGCTTGTTCTCACTTCTCATCAATCAAGAAATGGCTAGAACTCGAATTTAGTATTAGTCCAGTACTGTTTCCATGTGTGCTCGAAATTAAATGAGGAACTGAGGATACCCATGTTCTTGTTTTCCAAAAGTATCACATGTTTTTTTAAAGTCGTAATCAGGACACAAGACTTCCGCTGTCAGAAGGGAGAAAAAGTTCCGCAGTGAAGCTAAGGGGTCAGGATAATTAGTTTCCTAAAAATGTTCATATTGGCAAGATATCGGACACACACATGACACATAAATATATAACCTGCAAAATTACAATATTCATGAAGAAGGGCATCTGAATAATACATGATACAGTTTGCCTGACAGGTCAGTGGAATAGAAGCTACCTGGAATGGAATATGAATGAGATTTTTGGATCCTAATCAGAGACTTAACTTGGCAATTGTTTATAAAAATAAACTTGAAAGGTCAGTCCTCAGTTTATTATTTTAATACCATTGGAATTTGACAGTTGAATTTAATTTTGAGCTTTTAACCTTGGAAGTTGGTTTAACTTCAAGTTTCCAAGTAAGAATTCAAACCAATGTCTATAAACAATTGCTACACATATTTGGAAGTGTGCATTGTCTTGACATGCAAATGCATGAATATAAAACTACCATGACATTAATCAAATCATAATCCCCATAAATAAGTAGTACTTGTTGAGATTCCTCATTTTGGACTACTTAAATTTCACATGAAAGTAATATGACTGAAATATACAAGTCTATGTTAGGAATTCATTTGATTTGACTTATAAATTAGGGTATCTTGGCATCTGCAGTTATTTAAGAGGCCTAATTAAGTTTTTCTCTATATGTGAAATTACGCGATTTTCGCACAAACAAGCTCCATTAAAGTCACCTGAAACGACGGCTGATCCTTAGGAGGCAGACCCTTTATTATGAAGCATAGAATCACACTTTCATATTGAGTGAACTCTTTACCACATACTTGTGTTCTTAACTTCATCTGTGTTCTGTGTGCATGTTTCTAGGTGACTTCAAGTACACTTAAAAGCTTCTTTTTGATTATTCTGATTGCTTTTGTTTGTAAAAACTTAAAAGTGGAGGTGATTTGAGTTTTAGATCTTATTACATCCAACTGAAAAAATAGCATGGGTGATAATCATAGTGATGCAGTAGACAAAGTTGATGAGTTCATGCTACCAGGTTTCCGGTTTCATCCAACAGATGAGGAGTTGGTCGGATTTTATTTGAAAAGGAAGATTCAGAAGCGGCCGCTCTCCATTGAACTTATCAAGCAGCTTGACATATATAAATATGACCCCTGGGATCTTCCAAGTATGTTATGTCTTCAGCTAATTATCTCTATTTTAACTTGCATGAACATTAATTTTCGCAAGTATATGCATGTTGTTCTTAATGATGAAGGCTAGTGAAATTAACATAAGCTGTTTTTTAACAGAGTTTGCAACAGCAGGAGAGAAAGAATGGTACTTTTACTGTCCAAGGGACAGAAAATATAGAAATAGTGCACGTCCAAACCGAGTGACTGGAGCTGGATTTTGGAAAGCCACAGGAACAGACAGAGCCATCTACTCTTCAGAAGGTTCCAAATGCATCGGGCTAAAAAAGTCCTTAGTATTCTACACAGGCAGAGCTGCCAAAGGCATGAAAACTGACTGGATGATGCATGAGTTTCGCTTGCCTTCACTCACCAACTCAGTTCCCTCCAAGGACAAAAATATCATTCCTCTCAATGTAAAGCTTTTGTCTACCTTTTTTACAGCGTACTAATCAGACAAAACTCTATACCTTGCGTAGACGATATCTATTTTGGTAGATATGAGACAAATTTATCTATGTTTTCAAATTTAATCACTATTCTTGAAAATGTGACTTGATAACTAATATATGAAGCTGATTGTTGCTTGTAGGATGCCTGGGCCATATGTAGGATCTTCAAGAAAACCAACTCTAATGCACATAAAGCTCCTTTGCATACTTGGATCCCTCCAGACCTGCACGAAAGCATTACTTCTTCTGAAATGCTAAGTTTCCCACATTTCAATAGTGCTCAGTTCAGCTCAGAAACAAAAACAAGAAGTTCACACATACAAGATCCATCCAATATGACTAGCTTTTCGCCTAGTTTTGATTTCTCCTCTGATTATAAGCCTTACATCCAAATGACCTCAGGCTACCCATATATGTCCCCTCAAACAATTGATAATGCAACCATATGCACTATTGACACTGCCAATCTTCCTTTCAACTTGTCGTCATCAATATTCAAGGAATTTGATAATGTAGGTGCCTCAGAGTGTCCTGACTATAGTACTATACAAGATCGGTATGTAAACAAAGAGGCCTTGATCAGTTTACCGCCACAAGTCCAAGAAAACACTGGGGAGGGAGGAGAGGCCTCGTCGATGAGCTTGATGGAAGAACCTACTTCAAATGTTTCGTTTCTCGATGATGAATGGGGAAGCCTGATCAGATCATCCATTGGATTTCCCTATACATTGCCAATGAATATGCAGGAGTCTTGGGAGTTTAATCTTTTGTGTGACACTTCACTAGATCCCACTGATCAGATTTCCTGTGCCTATTCTACAAACAAGTGAAATACTCGGAGTTGCTTGGCAGAATTTATCTCCGGACAATTTTCTTTCTTTAATGTTCTCTATATCTTGATTACTACTATGTGTTCATGTTAGCTAGGAAGATCTCGTTCCGGTGCTGTACAGATATTAAAACTATGTTGCTCATTCCTTTTACTTGCTAGGAATATGAATACTCTGTTCTTGAGGTTTTGACTTTTGTACTTCTGCCACAATTTTTGTACTTCTGCCAGGATTGAATTTTTTTTTTTTCCCAGGGCCGTCTCCAATCTGGTCAAAACTCTTATTTAAAAACAATCAATATATACTATAGGGAATTTATCAAATATACTACTTTTTAGGATCTTATTTGCAAAAATACCATCTTCCTAAATTAATTGCATATTTACTAAACTAAGTTTCTAAATTGCAAAAATACTACCCCCTCCCCCCCGCAACTAAATGCAACCTCGTATGCAACTGAATGCCTGATTTCAAGTTCCACTTTTCAAATGTCATTTTCGACCTAATCCTTGGAATTCATATATATATATATATATATATATATATATATATATATATATATATATATAGATTCTGAAAATCTGGTCGAAAATGACATTTGGAGACTGGAACTTAAAATCAGGCATTTAGTTGCATTTAGTTGCATTCAGTTGATTCTATTTTGATCTAATGGCCCCGCCAGGGGCACCCATACATCAGTTGTAATTTACAGTTTTCAGTTGCATTTAGTTGCTTATGAGATTGCATATTCAGTTGAATATTGCCCCTGCGGGGCCTGCAACCCAAATCCACCACGATATCACCCTACTCTAAAAAAATTCAGTTGCTTATGAGATTGCATTCAGTTGATTCTATTTTGATCTAATGGCCCCGCCAGGGGCACCCATACATCAATGGTAACTTACAGTTTTCAGTTGCATATGAGATTGCACTCAACCATATGCAACTGAATGCAACCTCATATGCAACTGCAACTCCTGAGTTCAAGTTCCAGCTCTGAAATGTCATTTTCGACCTCATCCTTGGAATCCATATATATATATATATATATATATATATATATATATATATATATATATATATATATATATATATATATATATATATATATATATGCCAGTTGCATGTGGTTGCATTCAGTTGCAGAAAGGAGGGGTAGTATTTTTGCAATTTAGAAACTTAGTGTAGTAAAACTGCAAATAGCTATTCTTGAGAAAAGTAAATTTGCAAAAATTTACTTTTTCCTATATATTTATGAAAAAACCCCTATACTATACATAAAAATTATTAAAAAAAATATAACTCCAATTTATTTATAATTTTAGTCATCCTCGTCATGTTGATTGTATTTGGTCATGCTCTAGAAGCCTGTATCAATATTTCGAAAAATGGTTCAAAATCTCACAGTCAGAAGTAATGTCCAGAATGACCTAGTCGTGAAAAATGACTCAAATATATATTAATACCGAATAATCTAATCTTTTTAATTTAGAAAGAAAAAGTCAGCGTTTTGCTATTTTAATCCCAATAAAACAACATGTGTTTAGTTCTTTTAATCATAACAGAATGTTATATGAATCAAAAAATTATCAATTATCAATTAATATGTTCAAAAGATGTAAGCAATTTATTTGATATTTAACTCAGTGATGTTCAAAATTTGATCCACATGTATATATAGTTAGATTATCTTATATTTTCATAATTGTAAAGTATACTTGTATATCAGTAGTTGAATTTATTATATAATAATACAATAACAAATTATATTTAATATCTGTCAAAAAATATTATATTTAATAAAATTTAAGAAATTTAGAAAGCACAATATATTAAAATTACTGTATACTAGTAACAGTAAATTTTGTAGTGCGATAATAGAGTCGATAAAATATTAATCCCGTATGTTGTATAACGTAATATATTTTGATTTTGTACTCACCCTTCTCAATTATTTAATTTATCTTATATTTTATGTACATTTTGACGATCATAAATTTCAATTAATCATTTTATTTATTTATTAAAAAAATAAATTTATATAAATATCAAGTACTCAAAAATCTATTGATGGTATGCACTCGTGATTTGAGACAAGATCCTGGGGTGTAAGATAAATTCGTCCAAAGGCTCTGAAAATAAATTGACATGGTCTGTAGATTAGTTTCCTTCCTATGCTTCATCAATTTAGATCGGCCCAAAAGATTTAAGCCGAGTCCAACCCTAAAGTATATATATGCAGCTTAAACCCCAGGACCAAAACAACATAAGAACACTGTAAGAAAATGGAAGAAGATGCACTGCAAATAGCCTGCCACGTATGCGGTCACGTAGGCTTAGAAGACGGCTCCGACGGTTTCTATTACTGTCAGAACTGTGGGTCCCAAGCCAACAACATACAAGACACCGGTGAAGATGTCGATGACTTCCAAGATTTTGGTAACCCATCTGCTTATATGTCCAACAGACGACGTCGTACTGCCGCCGAACCCTTGTCTCAATCCCAACCTCAGGCTTCTCAGTTCTGGGATTCACTCAAAGCAGAAGTAGATGAACAACAGAAAGTTAGTACTAGTAAGGTTGATGATGTGGGGCCCACTGGGCCCATGGATTTTGGGGAGAGTGATGGCCAGTTGGCATACTCTGATTATTATTCTCAGATTAGGATGAGGTATGCTATGGGGTTTCAGGTGATGATTCAGTTGCAGTGCACAGCGTTGGTTGAGAAATTTCATGTTAATGAGAGGGTTGTTAATTTGGCCAACAGTATTTGGTTGAAGTTTCTTGTGCTGACTGGGATTTTCGCTGATGATTGGGCTGATGAGGTGATTACGCAATCCGAATCTCAAACTGAAGGTACTAAAGTCGGTTTTATTTGGGGGATTTTGTTTTCTTTAATGATAATGTATGTGGATTCTTGTTTACTTGTTCAATGTTTTGTATATGTGTATTGGTTGCGGCTCAAACAGAATTATGTGCACTTATAGTACTTAAGCAACAGATCATACTAAAATGTACGTAGATGTTTGAGCTTTGTATAATTATAAGAGGCTTTAACAAGTAACTAGAAAATATGGGTTCAATTGTGAACATTTTTCAGTTTGTGATCTATTATAATTTTGTTTAAATTATTTTTTTGTTTTTTTATGTGTCAAAGACTCAAATGTTATGAAGTAGTAGTTAAAATGGGTAGATAAAGTGCAAGGGAAGATTGGCGTGTAGAAAATTTGATGAGTGTATGGTATTAAGATGATAATAGCTTTAAGTTGACGATCGGAAGGAGGTTTATATTTCTTTTGGAATTAAGGTAAGGCTTAATTTGTCCAAGATATTTTGATGCAGTTTTTCTCATACTGTAACTTGTAAAACGTGCTTTCTGCAGAAGTTATAACATGTAGTTTTTCATAAATTCTAGAAACAGTTCTCCCAGCAAACACTGCTTTTAGCTTGGAGAACTGTTTAAATCTTGGGAGAGCAATGTCTAACAGGCTTTTAGAGATCCTCTGTATCTTTTTATTTTTTTTATTCCTATAAATATAATAGGAAGAAGAGAAACTAAATCTGTTTATTGAGGAAAATAGAAATGTGATAGAATTTGCATAGTTGTAAATAGATTTTGTATTAATATTTTCTTGTACAACTTTGTTGTTTGGCATATCAGGACCGGTAGATGGTATTGTATCTAGTGGTAGTCACAGAGATGAACCTCACAATTTACTTGGTCAGCGGGCTGTAATGATTTGGTTTAGATCTTTAAGTAAGACTATACCATTATCGCATTCATTAGTGATTTCATTTTTGGCTTGTCATGTCTTGCGGGAGGCGGTTCTGCCTACAGACATCTTAAAGTGGATATTTGAAGGGAAGCTTCCTTTTTTTGCTGCTTTTACTGATATTGAAAAAGAGATTGATCCTCCTCCTAGAGGATGCCCTATCAGTTCGAGTCGTATGTTTAGACCTATCCATGCTCTTTCATCACAGAAGTTGGAATCAACAGCTGCTATTATTGCTGAAACAGTGGGTTTAGAATTACCTCCTGTAAACTTTTATGCAATAGCTTCTCGCTATCTCAGACTTATGTCTCTTTCTGTGGATAAGATTCTTCCTCATGCATGTCTCATATATGAATGGTCTATGCCTCCGGAGTGTCGGTTATCAGCCAATGAAGTGAGGCTTCCTACCCGTGCATCTGTAATGTCTATACTAATTGTTTCAATAAGAATCTTGTACAATTTGCATGGTTTTGGATACTGGGAAGCAAATTTTTCTGGTTCTGATTGTCCATCATCAACTGCTTGTGAGAAAACTGAGCTGGAATCCAAGTCTGATGCTGACCTGAATGATGTTGCCACACAACAGTCAACTGTACCTGATATTGATGCTAAGGAGCTGCTACTGAATCTGGATACCAAATATGTCGATCTTCTTGTCATGTTTGGTAATTTTTCAAACTTATGACCCACTTAAGCCTTTAAGGTCTTTTTCTTCTTTATTGCTGTAGGCTTTTCTACTTTCACTTTGTGTCATAGTTTTCTCTGGCGATATATTTGCTAGCTAATGTTACTTTCATATAATTAGAGTATGTGAAAGACATGCCTGCGTATCTTCAATACTTTAGAGATGTTATTTTTGCTGGAGTTGGACCATCATTTGAGGACATCGAAGAATGTAAGATAATAAAGGAATTCTGGAGCTTGTATCAGAGAAAAGTGGTGAGTCTCTCTCTTTTGCTGAGATGTGCAGTATCTGATAAATTTATAAATGAACAGTGTGTAATTTGTTGTACAGTGTATATATTATTCAGCTTCTTGCAGACTATGTTTCTTAGTGTCATATATGATATTTCTACAATATATTTAACATCATTTAACTGCTTACAATATATGTTTCGAGGTAATTGTGAATTCTATTTGTATTAACATCTGACATGTTGATGTGAAATGTCTTTACTGTTTTTTTGTTTTAATTGGAAGAGCGCGTACCAGCACCAGTTTTCAAAATTTATACCATTATTTCGCATAGGATGTTTAGAACTTCTTGTCACTTATAGTCTTCGTCAAAAAGAGAATTTCCTTTTCTAAACTAAGGTGAAGTATACTCTTCGCTTTATGACAATATGAGTTACAGCATTGAGGACAATTGTGCAGTTTGTTTTGTATAAAGATGATTTACGAGGTCAGATGCAAACCCAGTATCCGAGTTGAATGTTTCCCATTTTGTTTGTTATTTCAGGGCCTGAGTTCATCTCTTGACCATAGAGAGATGTCCTTGGGAGATAATAGTGGTGATAACAAGAGACCAAGAGAAAATAGCAGAGACACACCAATGTCGAGCAAGAAATTAAGAGACCATGATTTTAATTGCGATACAGTAGAAAGTGGCAAATCTCATAGTGACAAATCCGAAAGTAACATAAACCAGGAACCTTCCTCTAATGGTGGTCCAAATTCTTTCTCCAGTAAACATTCTTGTGATGCATCAGACAGAGAGGAAGCAGTGAATCGAATAAAATTGAATATGGAAGCAAACAGATTTTGTTACATTCCACCCAGAGATAAATGCAACGAAAAGTGCTACATTCACTATTCTAGGAAGAAAGATGAAGGTGCTTATACCTATGCCACCCATGCTGATTATTATATTCTGCTTCGCGCTTGTGCAAGAGTTGCCCATATAGATATTAGGTGCTTGCATACTGGAGTGCTGAGTTTTGAAAGAAGATTGGCTTGGATAGAAAAGAATGTTGATAGTTGCCTGCATGTAAAACTTCCTACAGACACTTGTGAGGTTTGTTGTGACGATGAGGTGGAAGTAAATGCTGCTGATGAGATGGAAGTAAATGCTGCTGATGAAATGGAAGTAAATGCTGCTGATGGGTTAGAAGTAAATGATACTGATGATCCTGTTCTGCGGTTCTCAGAGTTAAATTTGTGAACCAAATTGAAGTTGGGACTATCTTTCAAATTATAGCAGAATCCAGTTTCCAAAACCACTTTTTTCATATGTCTGGTACGTGTAATTAGAATTAGCATTGCCTTTTTTTTTCCCCTTCTCTCAATAGATCAAATATTCTGGCATCTTTTTGCTGTACTCCGGTATCTTTTTTTTAGTTCATCCACTCATTTGTCTCCCCATCTTATTTTTGTTGTAAGTACCTGGACCTGGAAAAAATTGCTAACAAATCCATAGCTCTTAACTTTCACAGAACAATAGTTACAACATAAACGGATGCAGTTTCAGTTCTGTTATTACTTAAAACCATATAGTGAGTGACACTATTGCAATATATATGTAATGTATGCACTCATTAATAAAGGCCATCCATATTTTGTGTGTTATTGTGTATAAGGAAACGATGTGAATACTGGAAATGCAGAAGTAGGCTATTCATGTTGCATGAGTTTCCCTTGGAGTGCATAATTTATTAAGCGTTTTTCTAGATCCTTTTTAAGTCTAGGTAGTAATGCAAACAGATTGACAAATATAGGATAACAGTTGGCATGTGGACACATGAAATAGGATTAACAGAAACAACTGTACTTCGGTTATGAGATTAAGCAACATGTTAAAATGTTGTATTTCTAATTTAAATATTGTGCACTTAATGTGGCTCACTACTGCATGCCTTTGTAGGTCATTCTCCCAGGACTGTGACTATACACATCTCTGATGAAATCTATAACAGCAAGCCTATGAACCAAATCAGCAGATACCTCCATGTAAGCAGGTGTTGTCCTTCTACCACCTTGTTTTGTAGTTGTAGTTTCAAAAGATATTGTGATTTTCATCTAAACTCCAATGATGATATCTCCATGTTGTAAGAAACAGCAAATATGTTATGACCCGTTGTGAATGAAATCTGATTCTCATTGGAGTGTTTTTTTGTTTTCTTGGTATGGATCAGTTTTTCTGTTTATAGTAACTGGTTTATTTTCTGCATTTCGATTTCTTTATAACAAATTCCTCAAGCAGTCGCTAATTGATACCCGCTACCCCATGATGATACTTCATTTATCTAAGGGCACTGTCCATACCTCAAGCTAGTAATTTTAACAGGACGACCTGCTAGTGAACCAATACATATTAGAAGGATAAAAAAAACTATGACCACTAAACACCATGTAATAAATGAGAAACTTTGCTAGTCCTAAAATGTATTCTTCTGATTTTCAGATTTTACGATTCACACAGTGTACATATAAGCTTCTGATATTTGCTTTAATAGAACTTGGAACTTTAAAGTGTTGAGCTGGGAGGGTCCTGTAAAATTAAGTAGTTTTAGATTTATACTGATGATAGGCCTGCATCGTAAGCAAATTAAATTTGTGAACAAAAAAGGTTGATAGAAACAGAAATAGCACCCTTGGGAAGCTAGGTATCTTTTTCCATATGTTTAAAGTGTGTTTGGTATTGTTTCTTCTTTTTTTTTTTTCCTTTTTCTTTTTTGTTTGAATGTAAAAATATCAATGATGGCCTAGTATCTTTTCCCACATCTTTAAAGTGTGTATGGTATTGTTTCTTTTGCTGTTGTTGTTTGAATGTAAAAATATCAGTGATGGCCGATACAATGAATACCTCATGGCATATATATTCTTACTTAGCTAATTATGTGCCTTATATTACTTAATTAAAGTTAAAGGAATGAACTGAACTGTTTTGCTATTTTTTCATCTTCATTCTTTAGTAATTTTTAATGCACTTGATACCTATGACCACTCCTTTATAAGATTGCATGTCTCCAATTTACTTGATTACCTTGAAGGATATGCTGCATTGGGAAAAACTTTTTTATCAAAACATTATCAGATACTTGAGTTCGAATTATGTTTTTTATATGGTCAATCACAGATATTTATATATTCAGATTTCAGAAATCACAATCCTCTCTCACTTTGCCTTGAATCATCAACCTCCCGTCATTGAGTGGAGAGGGGTATCTGCTAGATTCCAAGGGTAGAAGACATGGAAAATCAATTTTCAGCATAAATTGCTTGGACCAGACAAAAGCTTTTTCTGTAAGATTGTTGTGAGTGACGTTCAGAACTAGGTAGGCTTTTCTTCATGTACAGTTACATTAAGCTATGTACTCTTACATGCTTACTGTACTTGAGACTCTTGGCTATCTTTAAAGTTTGGCGATTGTGGTCTGGGTAAAATGATAAGATCCACTTTTATTACATGAAGTGCAGATTGTTGGTGGTAAAGAAGGTTTATTTTATATATTTTTTAATCTAGCGCAATTTAAACTAGTTTTTGATTTTGTAGTTCAGTTTTAACTAATTAAAAATCCTTAATTATGCTATGTATTATGTTGTTTCAGCGTTGTAATCCTCGCAAGGATCCCTGAAATATGGGGCTAACATAATTACAGTCCTGGAATTCAAAAGTTCCAAAGAGAATATTTTATTTCACAGCCCCAACTTATACTTCAAAAATAGTAGAAATACTTTTTAGGACAAGACCCCGCATTCTCCGGTTATTACAAATTGTGGTTTCGTCATCTGGTTTCTGTTTTATGTGTGCATTTGTATGGTTTCGTCATCTGGTTTGTGTTTACAGGTCGTTTGACTTTTTGACACACACTTCTAAGTCCTTTGACTGTATAGTTAAAATTATTATTTTTAAAATTTTCTTATTTTGAATTATAATATATGATTAACATTATAATTCAGGAAAAAAAATTCAAAAATAATAATTTTAACTAAACGGTCAAATAACTTAGAAGTGTGTGTTAAAAAGTTAAGTGACCTTTATTTGAAAACGGAGGGAGTAAAAAAAGAAAAATAAGATGCTCGTCTCCGAACAAGCCAGGACCTTTTGAATTCTAGAGAATGTGGGATTTCAAACTTTAGGGTTTTCGAAGCAATGTCTTCTGTCTGGCCATCAAGTTTTATATTGGGCCAGGACTTGGGGCAATCAGGTTATCAACCATGATTCATTGTAATTTCCTGTTCCATAGGGTTGCAGTTGATGAACAAATTAGTTTAATATCTGTTTTGTTCAGAATTACATTTACACTGGCTGCATATTGCAGCTCTCTTTGGCTAATGTTTATATTTACATTTTCTACGATGTTGTCTAATTAAATAAGACAATGTTAGATTGTGTTCGAATGGTACTGATTAGACCGTGTTCTGATTGTATTGATGGTTATATTTTAAAAAAGAATAAAAAAAATATTTTTAAATTATTTTCAATTAATCCTGTCTTGATAAAATGGAACAGCTTAAATTGTGTTCTGATGATATTTAATTACATGTTAAATCGTATTCTGATGATATTAAATTAGATTAGATTGTGCTCTGATTGTATTGATGGTTATATCTTATTAAAAAAGAATACTTTTAAATTATTTTCAATAAATTATTATTTTATAATGATAATAGATAATTACATATATAATCGATATTTGTATTGACTATATTTATATGAACTCTGGCCTTCAATTCTAAAAGAAAGGCAACTAGTTTGCAAGATCCATGTCTCTTATGCCATGGTGCAACAGATGAAACTCACTCTCTGACCGTTTAACCTGTTTTTTGATACTTATGGAAGAATGGATGCATACCAAACCTCCTCTGAGTTTTGACAAATAAACTTATTTTACAATGACATGGATCAAATTCACAAAAAGGGAAAAAAAAAAGGGCCGGTGAAGAAAGAAAGAGAAATTTTAGTTATGAAGCAAGCATAACAAATGGAAAACATACAAAATACAGGTACATATGATTGATCTCGAAAACTTACAAAAACCATAAAGGAATTGAGAAAAAAGAGAAATCTTGAATCAACATCTTCCACCATGCAACGAATGCTCCGCAGGTGCCATCATATTTTATAGAGAGTATAGACAGAAACTGGAAAAATATATATCCTTTAATATATAACAGTTGCATTTCTACGAAAAAGGCTCTGCAACCATCTGGGCAGAGCTACTGCACAAGTTTATTGCACATTAGGTGTGTCGTGCTTGCTGCTGTGTGGTGACAGTGGGTGCTGAAGCCAGCGTAATATGTAGACCCCTGGGGGTTCTTGATTGTAGTACAAAGGCAAAGTGTGTTGCTGCCAGTGCTGCAGCCTCCTGTTTTCACCAGATACATTACTGTATGAGTCTTAAAGTTTAGAATATCATATGCAATTAATGCGCAGGGTTAAGGACATAATGGTTACGACTCTGATAAATTTTTAAATAAAATTTGTCACCTTGATCATATATTAGCGTGTATAAGAATGCTGTCTAACTGAATATATAAACCATCCTAAAATTACGTCTCAACCTGGACATGTCCAATGGTTTCCTCTCTCTGCATTACTTTGTAGTACACTTGTAATAGCTAAAACAGGGAGACTGACTACAAAACATCATAGGATGTCGGTTCATACTTCCTTGAAGTTCACTCTATCGTTTACAATTTATATAACATGTATTGAGAGAAGTCGATGATGTAATGTACAGAACCGATGGAATGGACTAGGATTGTAGGAGCTAGATGGATATACCTGTCTCTGTCTTCGACGTTGCAAGATACTGATGGCCCAGGCCATGATGTAGCATGGCAACAGAAATCCAGTAGCTCGCAGTAAGAATAACTGTAAGCATCAAAATTTATGGGGGTCAACCTAAACGTAAAGCATTAAAATTTGTAGATATACTAGATTCTGGAATTTAAATGTGAAAAGTTCAAGCTCCGATTACAGTGAAGAAATTAGAGGGATCGCCGTCTTCATCTGCATCAGTCACAGTCACTGCATGCCTTAATAGCAAAAGAGCCATCAACTGCCAATAAGAAGATTACAAATTACAATATATAAGACAATACAATTAAGGGAATACATGACTTTTTACGGCTGTTTTCCCAGGTAAGCTTTTAACATGCACGTTCTCACGGAAGTGCAGACAGTAATGCTTCATTAAGACAAAACTGTAGTACAATTTAAGTTGTTGCACCAAATATTATATAGCACAATTTTAATCTTTATTTTTGAAGAAAACAATTTTTCAGCCACAAAAAGCAGCATAAATGACAATGACTCATCTTTGTGCTAAAAATAAAAACGATTGCACACCAACCTACATTAAAGAACCATAGGATTATAGGAGTACAAATAACTCGAAAAATACAAACCACTCTTAGAGAGAGATATAGACAGGACCGGCAATTTCGGATATTGGGTCAGGTTGAAAGACGCAGGTCAGAAATTTGACCAAACCCGACCCCGACCCGAAATTCTAAAGGGTCAGAATACTCAACCGAACCCGGCCCGCACTACCCACGGGTAACCCGACCCCGACCCGACTCATAATAATTTATTAATAAGTATCATTTTAATAATAGGTAATACAAAAATAACATAAATATATGTATTTTTTTAGAGAGATATAACAATTTTATATTGTATATACATAATTTCAGGTAATTTCGGGTAAGCCGAATTCGACCCAAAAATGAACCGTTTTTTCGGGTTGATTTTGGGTGAACCCGAATTCGACCCGAACCCGAAAAACTCCAACCCGAATTCGTACTTTGCGGATCGAATTCGTGTCGGGTTGCCGGGTCGGGTATGATATTGCCACCCCGAGATATAGACAAATTTTGGAGGGGTTACTAAATGAACCTAGGCAATATATAGGATGGAGGAAGTATAAAAGAAAGTTTGAGGTAAAATTAAAACATTTCAATTAACCCTACTAAGTACTATCAAATGCTCATTACATTAGGTTTTATGTTTTGCAATTCATAAAGGCTTACAATTAGAGCAGCAGAGCGGAAAAACGAAGCTCCACTGGCATTTGTTGAAGTATATTCATCATACTCGGCCTCCAAAATTTGACGCTCTGCTTCTGTGATTGCCAAAATGCGAGGATCGTGCAGGTCCAAGGGTGTTCCAGAAATATGCCATCCTCCCCTGATAGGTATAACAAAAGAAACAGATGTCATTATCATTAATCATATTAATCTGAACATCTTATCCCCCATCCTAGGGGGTTGATTACCACATATGTTCCAAATTGCTACCAATTACTATGAAAACCAATATAAGGTTAGTGATGTAGCATACAATAAAACAAAAAGTTTACCCAATATCTATAGTCGCCTCCTCAAGCCGTGGTCGAGGGGGAGCAGTGTAGTCGGGCTGGTAAGACTGCGGCAAAAAAATTATCATTGGAAGGCAAAGTAAAATTATGTGACCACTGTACAGAAATAAGAAATAAGAATCACATATTTCCAGAAAAAAAACTTCATTTGGACGGTCTAATTTTATTCGGAAAAAAAAACAAATAATCAGTTTTTGTTGGGTACAAATTTCTTGTAAATAAACATAAAAAAGAATACAAACTGTCGAAATAACCTTTCGATAGCAGTACTGAAGAGATTAAAGCATCATCCTTTTTCAATGCAAGGCCACATGATGAGAAATACATGGACCACGCAAGAAGAGATTGGTGGTTACTGGTATGGCAGATCAACATGGCAATTTGGTAGGCCTAAGTAATAACTAATTAACTTTTGATGATTTATTGTCTAAACTGAACAAGTGATTCAAACTTCAATAACATAATAGAGAGGGAATTAAGGACAGACTACATAAACTTTTTCCATGGTAATGCAATAATCAACTTTCCAAAACAACAGGGCATAATATAGATCATCCACAGATAGTACTATGCAATAGACAAGCACCAACAAATAACCATTTTGTGTGTGAAATTCAATTTCAGACACAAGCAGGAGCATCATGTCCTGTTCTTCTAGGACACAAAAAATCATATAGCAGAGAAATTAAATATCAGAGGCAGTAGATGTACCTGATGGCAGATTTCACAGTTGATGTCTCCTTTTTCATTGCACCAGTGTTGAACACACTTTCTGTGAGCATACTGCATATAAGAAATCATAGGAAAATTAGACAAAAGAGAACAAAAGATAAATGAAACCAAAGAAAAAATTCAGATTTTCACATGCCCACGGATATCAAGAGTTTGGCACTGGGCAGGGCAGATAAGAATTCAAATAGTGACAACTGAAGGATATAATCTATAAAGACATCAGATACAAACACGTTTTCCATTTCACTCGTTTGAATTACTAGATATGTTTTCCCTGAGGAAAGATCAATACACAGCTAAACCTCGTTTTCGACCGGCAGAATTTATTCATTTATTGAGATTACTAGATATGTTTTTCCTGAGGAAAGATCAATACACAGCTAAACCTCGAAATATAAATACGTTTTGGACCGGCGGAATTTATTCATTTATTGAGGTTAAAAATACAATGTCCCCATTATTTTTGGACCGGAATCAAAATCTATAATTAATGAAAAAACATAACAAAAACTTGTGAGTTACCTTGAGACTGCCGCTGCAAGCACAAGGTGATTCTAAATTGCTAATATCATCCTCATCCTGGCAAATACGGCACTCAGCAATGGTTATAAGGGGCGCTTCTTCATCATAAGCCCCGTCCATTCTCCCATCCAATGCCCCCACCGTAGACGATGAGGCATTGGATGATTTAGCCACCGCCAAGATCTCAGGCGGCAGAGATCGCCTTTCATCTAACCCAGAATATATCTCAGGCTTCACAAGCCGGTCCACATCAAGAACCAAATGATCACCCATTTATTTATTTGTACAATTAGGGAGCCTGAGATAGCCCTATCAAACACAAACACAACAAAGATATAATCTTTCTCGAAATGCAAGAACCCAAACAAGAAAAGCTCGAGACAGCTTATAAATCACAAAAACAGACAAAGATACAATCTTTTTCTCAAAATGCAAGTTCCCAAAACAACGAAAAGCCTGAGAAACCCTTCTGAATAAAACTCAACAAATATAAAACCTTTTTGTCAAAATACAAGAACCCAAAACATAGAAAAACCTGAGAAAGCCCTCTGAATCACAAACACAGCAAAGATACAATCTTTTTCTCTAAATTTCTCTAAATGCAAGTTCCCAAACAAAAAAAAGCCTGAGACACAGCTCTATTAATCACAAACACAACAAAGATACAATCTTTTTCTCGAAATGCAAGTACCCAAACAAAGAAAAGCCTGAGATAAGCTCTACAAATCAAATGCACAGCAAAGCTATGATCTTTTTCTCAGAATGCTTGAACCCAGAACAAATAAAAAAGAAATAATTACACCCAAATAAAGAAAGAGGATAAAACAAGAAACAAGAAGGGAGATTAAATTTATAATCGATGAAAGTACCTGGGAATGAATGAAAGAAACAGATAAACGGGGAAGGAGACAAGAAGCGCGTTGGGGCCCACGGAGAAAGGGTCTTTTTCTTCTTGTTAAAACGTATTTTATCCTCCCTCTCTCTCTCTAAAAAAGAAGGAAGATCACTTCACCTTTTTGTCATTCCGCGTTTGTCATCCTTTTATATTCACCCTCTTGCCATGACCTCTAATTTTTCATATCTGAATGATCTTATATTTTATAAATATTGTAATTAAATACTCCCTCCCTTCCGGCCATTTGTATACAAATGATTGGGATACGGAAACCAAGAAATTGGGTAATAAATGAGTAAAGTTAGATGAAAAGTGGGTATAGTAGTGAGATCCATTTATATTTAATATAATAGATTTGAGATTGTGGAGGAAAGTAATGGGTGTAATAGTGTTTATATTATTACGGTTTTTCTGTGTTGTGCCCATGGGCACACACTAAGCACAAAATGTTAGTGCTTAGCATGTGCCCATGGGCACACATTAGACAAACCCATATTATTATAGAATGGAGATAGTGGAAGAAAGTAGTTGGTGTAATGATGTTTTATATTAAAAAATTTACTACTTTTGGAATGTATACAATTGGTGGAACGTCCCAAAATGAAAACTGTATACAATTCATTGGGACGGAGGGAATATGTTTTTTAGACGTTTCTTTCAATTATTTTTTAACTTCGATGAACTTAAATATGAGATCGTGCAACATCACAAATAAAAAAATTGAAATAATCTGGGTGTGGGTATTTTTCTTAGAATCAGAGAGTAATATATCTGTTCAGTGGCGAATAAATTATGATATATGCCAAAAGTGTGAGTATATAAATAGGAATGGTATGCAGATAAGAAATGCTGCAGGGCACTATGCCAGTGTATCGATCATGACAGCCTCGGATTTACCGGCGTGGGCGATTCTTGACTAGGCGAGTCCTCATTTCTGCAATCTGAGACAATTATTTTGATTTCACTCGGGGGTTAGCTGCAATTCCTAAATTAAATATATTTAGGTCTCATTTGTTAGCACAGGAATGGTAACAAATGACACCTGCTATTCAGATCATTTGTCAAACTAATGCTTAGCTGGACGAAACAAAAATTTTACTGGACAACACTAAAATTTAGCTGAATTGCAGGAGCATAAAAAGCAAACTGGATGATCCAGGACAGTCTAGAGTGATGCCCATCAGTTTTTCTTTCCTTGGGCTCAGTTTAGAGCTTGAGCATTATTTTACTTTTTTCACTATTTCATTGTTTTTACTATTATTGATTCCATAAATATTACCCAATATTCTTTTCAAGAAAACTCTTTAATTCGAAAAAATATAATTTCTTTAAAATTTCATTTTAAATTAAATATATAAATATGTGATTTATTTTTTCATTTTTACAACAAGTAATTTTAATCAAAAGAACCTCATAAATATTATCATGGAACTGTGTTATTTAATTTCGTTAAATCTTCTTACGAGAAAATAATTATAACAAAGAATTTTAATTACAACATTGCAGAACTATTTATTCAATTTCTTAAAAAACATAATAATAATTAAATATCACATAATATATCTACATTATCATTCAGAAACTTTTTATCAAACAATATTTATTCATTCAGCATTCAGAAATTTTTATCATCCAGAAATTTAATCATTCAGAAACTATCGTTCAGATTTAACAAATGAGCCTTTAGTCAATACATTTATTTGTAAGGATTTGTTAAAACTGATATTTTTTTTATAATCAAAACACCCTACAACATGTGTTAGGAATAAAATTGAAAAGCTTACGAAAATTTGTCCTATCAATGTAGAAAATAAAACGCAAAGTGGAAGACTGGTGAAGTAAGTGAAGTCTTTGCCGTTAGAGTCGCGCTGTAGTGACTTTGACATTGCATCGAACTTGTTCACCAATTTTCCGCTGTGCTTCTTCTTTTCCACTTGGCAAAACTTACGAAATTTTTATTGTATTAACAATTCTACTTCTACAGGCCCCTCGTGTAAAAGATACGCCCGGAGGCCCCGGACCATTAGTGCAGCTATTATTACACTCAAAATTCTATTTGCAACGTTAATACTCCTCGTCCCAGTATATGTCAAATATTTATTCAAAAAGAAATTAAAAAATATAGCACTAGCCCAGCTAGACTGAACGTAACTAGTCAACCTCCTGGATTTTTTTTATGGATAGTATTTCTTTGTATTCAGAAGGTTGCAATGTTCTTGAAATTAGAGCACAACAGACCAATAATGACAACATATAGATGCCGTTTGGAAGCAAATGTAAAAGACAAAAGACAAATACTGTACCTCTAAAAAGCAACATAAATTTAACCTCAAAAGAATACAGTAACCCAACTACATCTTTTACAACCCCGTCTTTCTATATTCATCATAACCAATACAGTGAAAATTTTATAAATACATAAATATCTTGCATCGGTGGACAAAATGTCTCGCCCTTTCCTCTGGATGGTAAATTTCCCAGGTATAGAAGACCTCAACAATTGAATTAACATGCTATAGTCAAGACTTCGTATCTTGCCATAAAACAGAGGCACTGAGAGTAATATCCGACAATGGACATTTTCTTTAGCTCACCCGGACATCTGAACCGAGGGTATTTCCTTCCTTCGTAATGAACTTCTGTACCAGTACTGCGGGCTTCATCTCCGTAAGAAAAAAAAATCTATGAATACCTACCGACGCGTGTAACTATATACTTGCCTTTTTCAAGGTCATATATTGTCTTCAACTGAGGTTTCCTCCACCTTGTTATATAGCAGGTAGTAAATATCAACACAAGGAAGAAGATTGAAAAAGTAAGCCAAGCAGAAGAATCACTACTAACAATGTTAGCGATCCAACTTGAGTCCTCTACTGCCGAGTTGGTTGTGGCCTGCAAGATAAAAGCTCCCAGCGCCCAATCAAGAGGAATGTCACCAACCTGACTAGCGTATTCAATACTGATAAAAATAAAATGCCAATTAATATTTATATAAAAATGAATTATAAATGATTAAACACAGAAAAAAAAAAACTCAAACTCATATTGAGCAGTGAATTTATGTTCAGGTTAGAAGATAGTTAACACCTGTGATCATCCATAGAGACCTCCAGACTATCATGAAGAAGGGCCACAATATATGCTGAAGAGAAGCAAAACCGAAGCAGATCCTCATCTTCCAGTGTGGGGTGTTTCTGCTTTAATATTGACCAATCCTCTTGACAATATTCTTTACCAGCCATTGGTAGGTCAGACAGAAATGCTCTAGGTGCCAGCCCAAAGAACTAGTGAAGGGTGAAAATGTAAAAAAGTTAGACATTATTTGACGACAGGTAGCAAATTGTAAAACAGAAAAGTTCTCCCCCGAAATAACCATACAAGAACTGATAAATGAAAAGGAAAACAGGCATCACCTTAGATGTATGGAAGAAATTTTCTGTGGCCAAAAATTTCCCTTTGAGCTTCGGTATATATGTTGATCCAATAGAGCAGTGCTTGTAGGAACATTTCTCTACAGTTCATGTAAAAAGAAACTCCATTTTATTTAACAATAATTTATGGTTTCCATCAGGCAAAGTTGGACAAATTGTATAACATACCCCTTCCTTTCTGCAGCAGCTTCAACGAAGCAGATCTGCATTCTGAGAAGTTACCACTTGGATGCAGATCAGATGAATACCTTCTATTTTCCAACATGGAACTAGGAGAGAGGCCTTCCGATAGCTCATGTTTATATCCTCGAGGGGTGCAAGGATCGACTTGTTTCTCCATTGGAACAGATTTAGCAGCTACAGTGATGAATGTATATTAAAGAATACAATTAAATAATCAGCTGCAGAAATTTAAATACTCACACACCCAAGCATGTGCTTAGAGACAAACTCTCAACTTCTTTATAAACCAAGAGAAGAAGTGATTCAGGACAGCCGTTTTAACAGCCCAGAGAAACAAGGGAGCGGTATTAAAACACACGCTGTATTGACTTGTAAAAATTAGTTATACACGAACGACCATCCAGCTGCTTAAACTCTATGACAAGACAATTTTACTTCATAAAATTATTTAATTAGGTATTAAACCTTTGGTGGACTGGGTCAGGCAGCGGTGTTCCCTCCCCCGATCCCCAAATCTAAACTAATTTCTCAACATTCATCATCAGGAAAACAGGATTTTTTTTTTCATATTATAAATAATAAATACTTTAAAGAAACTATGGACAAATAACAAACATGCTATATTATTAACAATTACTTTAACCTATTTGAGCCAACATTTAATCTAGAGTCCGTTTATATGAGCTTGAAATTATGGCTTAGGACTTTACCTGACTTAATGTAATAAGTTGGCAGTTTAAAATGTCTGTTTGGTTAATTTTAAATTATTAATGATATATGAATTATTAAAAATGTAATAATAAAAAAAGTGATTTATGGATAACTTATGACTTGGGGGTAACTTTTATCAAAACAAAGTTAAAAAATATTAAGTCTAAAAAAATTACCTCAAACTAACTTCTGACTTTAAGTCAGTTTTCGACATGTTTATGATTTTAAGTCATTTTTGGCTTATTACACAAACAAACATTTTTCAACTTAAAGTGAGAAACGGCTTTAAGGGTAAAACCCCTTAAAGCTCAGACAAACATGCTCTTAAAGATAAGTTAGATTTTTTAATTAAATTTTATTTTAACATAAAAACATCTAATTTTACAAAAAGGTTATAAGCTTTAGGGGTAGATATAATTAGACATATTGTATATAATATATATCATTTTTTGGCTATTTATATATAATAATATTTATTATAAAAATCGCTCTAACCTCGTTGGATATTGTAATCGGAAATTGATATATTATTTTAAGATCAGAGAAGCGAGGAACCAGAACTACTACCCGCCCTCAACACATATTCACCGACTTTTTTAAAATTAATATATCCATTCGTATCCATGAAAATACCCAAACACCACCACCTCCTCTCAAGACAGGGGAGATGGACATCCATACTTGCTGTTTCTCAAACTTCTCTGTAATCTTCAATCATAAATCTAGTGCACATAATACAGAAAAGAAATTACTTCTACCTACCTACTCTTAATTCTTTTGTAAGGAGCGAATCCTTTAGCAGGTTGAATGCTACATTCTGCAAAAAACACAATAGATAAATTTCAAAACATTCAAGATTTTTGGTATAAGTTTGCAAAGCGAAGATAAAGCAGATATAGAATCAACAATCTAGTTTGTAGATAATAATACTCCCTCCGTCCCCCTCAATTGTTTACATTGGAGGGGGACACGGAGACCAAGACAATGTATGAAAAATGAGTAAAGTTAGATGAAAAGTGGGTAAAGTGGTGGGACCCATCAATATTTAATAATAGATTTGAGATAGTGGAGGAAAGTAGTGGGTGTAATAGTAGTTTTTATTGTTAAATATGAGATAGTGGGGGAGGATAGTGGGTGTAATGATGGAAAAAACTTACTATTTATGGTAATGTAAAGAAATGAGAGGGACATCCCAAAATAGTAACTGTAAAGAAATGAGAGGGACAGAGGGAGTACCTACACAAATTTCAATACAGGCAGATATAAATAAATCAAATTTCTGATGCTACCTGGCCATAATGTAGCAAACTGTGGCTGTATAGATTGTAACTGGAATTCCCAAATTTAACTATGCGTGAGAACTCAGGAGGTACTGGATCACTCGAAACAAAGGTTACCTGCAATAGATACACTCATGGATTTATTCATAATCAGATAATGCATTCAGGGTATAGGCCTAATGACTTGCGCATGAAAGAATTAGTGGTCACCCTGGTATCTATTATTCAACATAGTTACTTGGGAAAAAGTCAAACTAGAAGGCACAAAATGAATTTGATGGCTTTTCAAGTTCAGTAAAAAAGAAACAGAGTTCCACAATACTGAGTTACTGACAGACCAATTCTTATGTTAATATATGATCATTGAAATATCTAATATATTAAAATGGAGAAATTAAGACCGACTAGCCAGACCAGAAATGCACCTGAGCAGAGGCACCACCAAGTTCGATGATTCCAGTTGTTTGCTCAGGATGACCACCAAGACTACCACGAGCATAATTAGCAACAACCCAAGCATATAGTCCCTCGTCAGAACCTAAAATGAAAGATTAGAATTTAGGCCTCGATCTTCAATTATTATCCCCATAATAGATGTGCATAATACGTCATATCTACCAGATGTACAAAATTGAGCTATAGGTATTTGGCAAACAAGTATACACTTAACAGTAGTAGCATTGCCCAATTCAGATTTTAAAAAAGTTGTGCTTTTGTATGGATTACCAATTTTTTTTTTTTTTTTGATTGCCATTAGCTTTTGTAAAATTTGGACAGAAAATATCACAAGATCAAGGGTGCTAGACACACTTCAAAACACCAATCTTTAACTCAAGCTTAGAAATTTATAGTTAGTGCACATAACACTGTAAAATTACACAACATTTTAAATTCCTTCATTACGCAATAATTCCCAAGTTGTAACGCTAGCAAATCAATAAACGATAAAAAAAATATACCGACAAATGCATAACCAACCCACATTACTATACCTGAAATGACAGAAGCCCAGTTATCACTAAATTTGAACCCTGAAAGCCTCAAAACCTTCCGACAAGCCTCCAAGATCTCCTCCTGAACATGACCATCTACCAACCTCAATCCAGCAGTAGCCATCAACCGAATTTCAGTCTTCCCCCAGTATTCCTTGGGCACTCTCTTCCTGGCAAATTCCACCAGCTCATTCATCGACCCACCCACCTTCTCCGGATCATCAGCAAACGCAGACAACCCAGGCATTACACGCATCGAAACCAACCCATCATTCCCAAAATCAAACTCAGGAACCCCATTCTTGACCCAATACTCAAAAACATGAATCCGAGTCCCTGTACTTCCCCCATCAATCAAAACCCTAAAATTCTTTTGACCCGCAATTCTAGACCCAGAGAACAAGAAATACAACAATGTAAAACTAATCAAAACCACAGAAAACAAAAAAAGTTTGGATCTTGGGCCGTTCTTGTTATTGACTTGGGCTCGAGAAAACAGATTTGGGGATCGATTGATGGGACGGTACTTGAGAGAATCCATTGAGTCTTTTTCAGCGACAGGTGGATCATCGACGACTGGCTTAGCATTCAATCGTCGCATCAAAAGAATTCAAACAATAAAGAACCATATGAAGAGATAGCAATAGATATAAGATATGTATGTATATGCGTATATATTATTAAAGCAGCAATTGAAAATTGAAAAAGATAGTATCTTTGAAATGGGTTTTGATCGGAGAACGAGAGGGCTGTCGGAGAAAGTTTTGCCCTCTCTTTCTCTTGATTTTCTTGCGGATGGTTTGGAGACAAGTGATGATGAAGATGATTATTAATTTTATTATTATTGTTTAATTGGTTTTTTTTTTTTAATTATTTTCTTATTCTATTCGATGGTGTTCAATGCCGTTTTAACTTTTAATCGAGATCTTTAAAGAATTCATTTTTTCTCCGTATATTCAACTCAGACTTGAAAACCGGTATTAGAAACTGGATAATTATTGAAAAATTAAACTATCATGAATAAAAAGGTGATATTTAATAAAAAATTAATTATATCTAAAAATTGATGATTTCATTTGATATATTAAAATGCGATGATACTTTTAATAGCAATGAGTTATTTATATTTATAAAATAATGGATGTTGTGATTTGATTCGGTATATTTGAAATTTGACCATAATCTATAAAAGAAAAAACAAAGTCTTTATTTTATAATATAACTGATTCTTAAAAATTTTGAAAAATTATTTTTGCCATACATGATGAATCTCCTGGTGAAAGGGAGTCCACAACCGGGCAAAAAGGAAGTGATATACTCCCCAATCCTAACTTATGACCCTTTTGGAAATCATGATTTAATTATTTGATTAAATAATTTGTTTAGAAAGTTAGATTTCAATTTTATGAAATCCAAACATTCAAATTTCAATATAAATCTGAGAATTTGAAATGACAACTCACATCCTGTCATTTAAACCTCCATCCTTTGAAATGAAATTCATATTTTTAAACGCCCCCTTGCAGATTTTCAACAAGATTTTCATCGGTATTTATTGGTAACAAATTCCAATTTCTTTTTTTTTTTTCTTCTCATTTTCTTGTTTGAAATCCTATTTTCCTTCAATAATTTTTTCAATTTATTTGGATTTTGTTAGTCTCTCGTTTTTGTGAGAGTTTGTTTTGCTTTGATTTAGTTTGAAATTCTCTGAAATTATAGATCGACATGATTTTCAAGAATTTGATTCAGATTTGAAAGTTATTATAAAATTGTATTTACGATCAATTGTTCAAAACAGTTAAGTGAAAATTACTCGGATGAAATAAATATATAAATTCAAATCACCTTCAAATTATGATTGTTTTTTAAAGAATGAAGAATTCAGTAGCAACATTTTTCTGTTTCGACCCTATTATTATATAGGAGAAAAATCAAACACGTATTCTTTTCCGTATCTTTTTCCAGTGTTAGTGGGCTGGTGGCTGCTTTAGCTTTTTTCACGGGCCATGACTTTGGTTCAGGTTTCTATGGGCTCAGGCTTTCAGCAGGCCTTAATCTGTTCCCTTGGGCGATCTAAAAGGGAGAATATGCCCAGTCGGCCTCAGTGCATAAAGTAACAGAGATGCGTCTACGGGCCCTTGGACTATCCTCCTACCGTCCGTATTAGCAAGTTGTAACAGCCTAACAGGAGATGATGCGACAATTTCGCCTTTCATTTTTCGAGGTTAAATACATTTTTATGCAATAAAAATTACATATATATTATTTTGTCAAAATATTATATATCTATTTTAAAATTAGTTTTAACGAACATATGTCCCCGAAAGTTTTTCGCATCCAAACAACAATATGGAAAACCAAAATGTCACTGTAGAGTCTAAATATTTTATCACCTTTAGGCTTTATGTTAACATAGAAAAGCAAAGCAATTGCTTCAAACAACTCACTCACAATTTTCCAAGATTGCGAATTTCAGCTACTTTATATTATTTCCAAGATTGCGAAATTCAGCTACTTTATATTATTTGGGGAGTTGCAATATAATAAAGTAATGCTACTTTTGAAAATTTGGAGTAGAAAGTGTGTGTTAGTGACTCTGCTTGCACCGGCACTCTCATCTTATTGTCTTATTGATCACATAATTTCTCATCTATCAAATTTTGCAAAAGTTGAACCGCACTAATTTATTTATTTATTCATTCATGTTTTATTTTGATATGCACGAGAATTATTATTGCTCAAATCAGAACTAAAGTAGTACTGGTATTGTTTCTCAACTTGTGTGGAATGTGGATAGCATGAATTTTAATAATCCTCGCTTTACAACTTTAATGTTGTTTTCCATCTTTTGTGGATAATACAGGTAAAAGTTTTGGAATCAAAAATCTCCTTGGGAGACTCAGTTTGATATGTCATCCGTCACTCCATTCTCCCACTTACGAGAATTTCTGCAATTTTGGATTAGCAAAATGGATGCAAGGGATGCATGCACCATATTTATGAACAAATTTCATGTTGAAATATATGTAAAAAATTCAATATTTCATCTTAACAAGAACTCCTACTATTTTCGGAAAAAAAACACGGGTTTTACTTTTACACAAATATAAAACTAGCTAGCTAGGGACGGCCAAGATAAATTATTGATATTATTCTTAGTATATTTAATATTTATTTAAAATATAATTTATCTTATTAATTATATAATAGAGTTTATTAATATACTTTATATTGTTCATAATAATATTTATGAAGATTAATATTTAATTTAAACAGAGAATCATTTTTAAATCATTATTATTATATTTATTGATTCTCTTCTAATTATTCTAAGATTCAAATTTATATGATTTAGATAACCAACCAACCAAGTATAACTTATAATAAGTTAATATCATAATAATATAAATATTAATACAAATTTTCCATAACATAATACTCCCTCTGTTTTTTTATATATGACGTTTGACTTTTTGGCACACACTTTTAAGTGCTTTGACCGGGTAGTTAAAAGTATTATTTTTGAATTTTTTTTTTCTGAATAAAAATATGTAATCAAAATTTTAATTCACAAAAAAAATCAGTTAAAAATAATAAGTTTTACTACCCGGTCAACCCACCTAAAGACACGTGCACAAGTCAAAAGTGTCATATAAAAAAAAACAGAGGGAGTAATATTTTCAATTAGCTAGTCCTTTTATATTCATGGTCAAACTAGTAATCATTTGAAATATTTTTAAGCGGCAGTTCAAACAAGCATAACACAGGTGCTGCGTGCATGTGTGGTCAATGTTTGCCACAATGTTATAGCACCTTCCTAAGTACTAGTAATTTACTTATGTAGTTTGTGAGAAAAGTTAGTGTTTGATGATGAACTCAAGGCCTACAATAATTCAACAGAAACGTTTCTTCCAATAGTTGTTGCCTTCTCCCCTTGAATAAAAAACTACTCCCTCCGTCCCACAATACATGTCGCTTTGACTTTTTTCACGTAATTTGAGGTGCAAATAAAACATATGTCTATATATTATTTTTCAAATTTTTTTTTTCTGAATAAAAATATGGATGTTATACTTTTATTCAGAAAAAAAAAATTTGAAAAATAATGTATAGAAGTATGTTTTATTTGCACATCAAATTACGTGCAAAAAGTCAAAAGGACATGTATTGTGGGACGGAGGGAGTAATAAATAATTTTCCGAAACATTCAGCTGCGTACAAAAATTCTTCAACTCAACAAGATCGTCTAACCTTTTTCTTAATTACACGCCTACAAATATATATTGTGTGCAGCCGTACGTATATATGTGAGTGTTAACTGTAAGCACTAAGCATTCTCCCGAAATTCACAAGTCACATGCATATGTAAACTTTCGGTTACGTGTTACAAATCTGGCTCCAACCAGAAAAACTGGGAAGTGGTTGTGTAGCTTTCATAGTTTTTTTACGTCTCGCAGACTCAAGGCTTGTCTTAAGTACTCGACAACAAGTTTTAGCTGCAAAAAGGATGTATTTGTGTCTGCAATACATTAAGATCTGCCTCTCTTTTTATTTCAGGAAGCTTAACCGCATAAAACTCAATATTTAGACACTCGTGTCTTTATATATTCCAAAAGTTTGAAATCTGGGATATGTCGATATTGACAGAATTAGGATGTTAAAAAATTCGGGCCAAAATGATTTAATTCATAAGCGTTTATGTTAATAAGGTTTTTTTTATTTAACATGGACTGAAAGTACTGATTTCTTAGAAATACGGTAATTGTATATAAGTTGTAATGTTGGTTGAAAACAATTGTTTTTCACGTATTGCACTGTATTTTTGAAAATAAATACATAACTCCGATATTTCTGAAGAAACGCACTTTTTAAAACATAGAAGAATTCTTTAAGGCAAATGTTTAATACTTCTACAAAGAGAGTAGAGGACTTTATTGATGCTAGTATCGTAAACAATTGTAGTTATCATGTTAATGGTGGATAAAATAAATGTTTGTAGGCTCGAAACCTAAAGTTAATGGTTCTTTTTTTTGTTCTTCTGTTGAGGGTTTGGTATTGTAAAGTTAGCACATTAAAAACTTTAACTTGCTCCAGAGCTTGTTTGAGTGGATTTGGACTTGAAACAAGATTTGCATTGTAATGTACATGTCAATCCATTAATCTAAAATTGACAATTATATTTACTTCTGATCTTGTCTGTTAAACTTGAATGGTTATCTACTCATACTCACAATCTGCTTTCCAGAACCAAGAATACACATGACCTCAGTATTTTCATCCATTTTATCTCATGGAAAGTGATGAACATACGTGTATCAATTGTCCACTAAACCCATGTCCCATATATAAGTGCATGTCTCCCTATAAATAAGCCAACATGCTGGTTCTATTCAGCAGTTGAAGTAAGAAAGATGGAGGCTTTGAGTGTGGACACAGTAGAGAGCCAAAACAACATCTCAGCTGCAGAGGAAAAATGCCAGGGCACTAGCTTCCCCAGGACTTGCTTCAATGGACTAAATGCTCTCTCAGGTTTTTTTCCCTGTCTTTATTTCGCCTCGTAAATATTCAAATTTCATTCATGTGCATGATATACTGATATAGTTCTTGTTTCATCAGGTGTAGGGATATTATCAATTCCATATGCACTTTCTCAAGGAGGGTGGCTATCCTTAATCATCCTTTTCGTCATAGCACTTCTGTGTTTTTATACCGGACTGCTTCTGCGTCGCTGTATGGATTCCAATCCTATCATCAAAACTTACCCTGATATTGGAGAAGTGGCCTTTGGAAGCACCGGAAGGGCTCTGATATCAACTTTTATGTATCTTGAATTGTACTTTGTTGCCGTAGAGTTTCTCATTTTAGAAGGTGATAACTTACATAAGCTATTTCCGGATGTAAATTTTCACATTGCTGGAATAAGTATTCCAGGAAAGCAAGGCTTTGTTTTACTAACAGCTTTATTAGTATTGCCTACAACCTGGCTAAGGAGTCTGGGATTGTTGGCTTATATTTCTGCTGGGGGTGTGTTGGCTTCTATTGTTCTGGTTTTCTCTGTTTTCTGGGTGGGTGCATTTGATGGCGTGGGATTCGACGAAAAAGGAAGCCTTTGGAATTGGAATGGCCTGGCTACTGCTATAAGCCTGTATACCTTTTGTTATTGTGGACATGCAGTGTTTCCCACCCTCTGCAATTCAATGAAAAATCGCGCTCAATTTCCCAAGGTAACGTACTTTTTTCTTTTTACCTGTTACATTAATTCGAATCATATGCAACATCATTGGATGAGATGAACCATACACAACTTTAAATTTGACTTATGATTATGTGACTCCCACTGCAGGTGCTATTGGTCTGTTTTGTTCTAAGCACCATTAGTTATGGTTCAATGGCAGTTCTAGGCTACTTGATGTATGATGGAAATTTGATGTCTCAAGTGACTCTGAATCTTCCCACTAAAAAAATAAGTACAAAAGTTGCAATATATACGACGCTCATCAACCCCATCACCAAGTACGCCATCATTGTGTCTCCGATTAACACAGCTATTGAGGCCACATTTCCTTTACAAAAAAGCCGTTCAATAAGCCTCATCATCAGGACAGTTGTGGTGTGCAGTACTGTTCTGGTGGCACTAGCCATACCATTTTTCGGGTATGTGATGGCGTTTACTGGTGCATTTTTAGGCACAAGTGTTTCGATGTTGTTCCCGTCCATCTTCTACCTGAAGATCAACAAAGCTGCTAGGAAGTTTGGGGTTGAGTTGGTGATCATCATCTTGATATTAGTGGTGGGGGCATCAGTAGCTGTAGTGGGTACTTATACTTCTTTGTGTGATATTGCTAGGCATGCACATTCAAATTAAATAATGTTGATTGGTTTTACCTGATATTGTTGATTCTCAAAACTTTTGAAACTGATTAGTGGACTGGAGGCAGCTTATAAGAACAGTTGAAACTTTACAAGATCATAGCATGGCTTCATATTTGTTTGAAAAAAAATCTTGAAACATGTACACAATCCGTATTATATTTAACCCCAAAAATGGATTTGATAGAGCTGATATTCCTGTCGAATCTGTATTCACTTTTGACCGTCCAGATAATTATGCTACCTGAAGCTGCAGCCTCAACTAGGATCACATCTCCTCTAAAATCTTCAATATCTAAATTAATCTTCAATATCTTGTAACAATAAATCTCCGGTGTTTCTTTGTCATCTAGACTGTAAGGTCTGAATTGTGCAACGAATTTACGTTATGGAGTTGTTCCTGTTAGATTAAGCACCAAGTTGTGCAGTATGAGATTTACTGTACTAACTAAACTTAGAAGTACAAATATAAGTACTTCAGGAACAGACCATCACATTCATCACTAGAAAGTCGATATGAATAATAATCAAGAAAGAAGTCCATATACAGTCAGTTACCTTCTGAATCATTAAATAGCTAGTTTAACTTGTGTTTAGTTGATTAAATACCATAAAAATTAAAATCACAAATCAAGCATAGGCATTAGGCATAATAACTACAGAAACAAACTCCCCTAGTCAAACGACAAAATCTGGAAAAGTGGTTAAAGTTTAAATTTTCTGAAATTGCAGCAGAGTATACAGGCAAAACCAATAAAGAAAAACAAAATCTTGAATTAAAAATTGGAGGGTTAAACTTCTCGAGAGCCAAGTCATGACTTAACAGCCTATGTGATTGAAGAGATGACGAGTGGCGTTGAGGTTGCTCTAAAAATACATTTCAAAAGTTGAGGTCCAAGGACAAACCACAACTTAACAGCCTATGTGATGACTTTAGCCTTTAGTTCATGAAATTGTAGTGTTTCTGATCTTTTATGATTGTGAATTTATTTCAGAAACAGATCAAACATAGCCACGTGAACACAATTATTTCGAGTAGTAAATGTGGCGCAAGACTTATTGGTGAGAAACAGGACTTGATAAGATCTAGGGGATTGAGAAAATATCTCTGTAAAATAAAATACTTCTTCTATGTTCTAATTCTGAGAGCCCTGTCTGCAGATAAGTTACAAGCTATATACCCCTGCATTCATATAAAACCTGTAAAGGCTTCAACAGATCATTCAAAGATTAATACTACAAATCAAGTTCGAGACAGCGATATGAAAGCTAATAGATCAGTGTTTATTACACTATTGGCAATGCACTGTCTGTCAGCTGTAGGTGCTGCGCGAAATCCAGATTTCTTTTACTTCATCCAGCAGGTTGGTAATCTTCATGTATATGTGTACAAATCAACTAGCTCTGTAATTTCTTAGTTCGACAGTTACTTACTTTGTTGATGCTTCTTGATATGAAGTGGCCAGGATCTGTTTTCAACACCAATCGAAACTCTTGTTACCCAACAACAGGAAAACCTGCAGCAGACTTTGTTATTGCTGGAGTCCAGCCTTATTATATTGATGGCTCTTTTCCATCGAACTGCACTACGAAGATCCCCTACAATCACTCTAAGGTAAGCTTTATGTTATGTTTTACGTTTATCTTTTTAAATCTTTTAATGGGACATGAGCAAAATTGAGACGGACATTATTTGAAATCTGTTGCATATTGACTCAGTTGGATCCCAACTTGTCTATTAGTTGTAGTAACATTTAAATGTTACACTACTGCAACTTATGAACTTGTACTAGTCTGTTTCTTGGTTTACATCTGGCTTGTTCTTTCATAGGTTAGCCTTTAGTATTTTGTATGGTCATGTACTTGTACTACTGAATTTTCAAGATGCACGGCGAAAATTGCTGTGCTCAGATCTCTATAAAACAATAGGCAGGGATAACTGTAGTGTACAAGCGGGGGTCAATGTACTAGTCCAGAATGAGTGGATTGTAGATTCTACATCACCGTTTGATAATTTGATTCCGTTTTTTTTTACTTGATACAAGTCCTTAATTAAATATGAATTTTGCAAATGAACAGATCAGGGACCTAATAAGCAGAATGCAGAAGAGTTGGCCATCACTATCTTGCCCAAGCAACAATGGCTTCTCACTATGGTCTCTTGAGTGGAAACAACATGGCACGTGCTCAGAGTCTGTTCTCGACCAACATACTTACTTCCAATATGCTTTGAACCTCAAGGATAAAGTGAAGCTCCTCCAAAACCTTCGTAATGCAGGTAGCCTTCTAATAATATCAGCATCAATTGAAAAACATCAAGTCATATAGGCATTTTAACAGTATCTTCTATTGGCAAGGATTCAATTATTTCAATAGCTACCTATACATATGCAACTAATTTGAGAGCACATCTTTCTTTGAACTTATTTTATGGTTGCTAAAAAAGAACAAGAACAATAATGAAGTAGAAATTTGTTACAGGGATCAAACCAGATGGGAAATTATATAGCATTGATAGCGTGATGGAAGCTATAAGAGCAGAGATTGGATACTATCCTGGGGTGAAATGCAATTCTGATAAATCTGGACAGATGCAGCTTCATCAAATATATATTTGTGTGGACACTTCAGCAACAAGATTTATTGAATGTCCTGGACTACCAAATTTCAGATGCACTTCCACCATCAAGTTTGCAACCTTCTAGGCTCTAGGCACGATGTTTATCTGTGCTTCTTGAGTATAAGATCCATTATCATTTATAAGACAAAACACGGGCACCTCTCACTTAGTTTTGTACTTATTCGCAGTCTTCATGCGAATGCTGCTATAACTCATAAAGAAAAATGGTAGATGCTATGAACTTCTATATGTTTTGCATCCGTAAATGTATTTTGGTTTCCATGTTCATCTTTTAAATTTTTGAATGTGTAAAGTGTATTAATAAACGAGCCGATTTGGAGTTTGAGTTTGAAAGGCAAAGGCTCCATGATTATTATTATTAAATAAAAAATATTATATGATTACAAAATCCTAATCACTATATAAGTCTTTTCATATTATAATAATGATTATAAAAATTCTACTAATATTGAAGTTTTTAATTATAAAATCCTAACCACTGTATAAAAATTATTTTAGCATGTTTTTAGGAGTATGAATAAATCAAGAGGCGGTAGAGTCAGTTTAGGAAACCACTTCAGTGCTAGTTTGTTGTGTTTCAGTTTCTTCTTCTTGATCTTGTTTTACCATTTATTGATGTAACGTTGATTATAATAAATTAGTGGTAGAGGCAAGAGTTCTTTTCAGCAGCTGAAGTAAGAAAGATGGAGGCTTTGAGTGTGGACTCGGTAGAGAGCCAAAACAATATCTCAGCTGCTGAAGAAAATTGCCAGGGCACTAGCTTCACCAGGACTTGCTTTAATGGACTAAATGCTCTCACAGGTTTCTTTTCGTGTCTTTAATTCGCCTCGTAAATTTTCAAATTTAATTCATGTGCATGATATAGTTCTTGTTTCATCAGGTGTAGGGATATTATCAATTCCATATGCACTTTCTCAAGGAGGGTGGCTATCCTTAATCATCCTTTTCGTCATAGCACTTCTGTGTTTTTATACCGGACTGCTTCTGCGTCGCTGTATGGATTTAAATCCTACTATTAAAACTTACCCTGATATCGGACAAGTGGCCTTTGGAAGCACAGGAAGGGCTCTGATATCAACTTTTATGTATCTTGAATTGTACTTTGTTGCCGTAGAGTTTCTGATTTTAGAAGGTGATAACTTACATAAGCTATTTCCGGATGTAAATTTTCACATTGCTGGAATAAGTATTCCAGGAAAACAAGGCTTTGTTTTACTAGCAGCATTATTAGTATTGCCTACAACCTGGCTAAGGAATTTGGGATTGTTGGCTTATATTTCTGCTAGTGGTGTATTGGCTTCTATTGTTCTGGTATGTTCTGTTTTCTGGGTTGGTGCATTTGATGGCGTGGGATTCGACGAAAAAGGAAGCCTTTGGAACTGGAATGGCCTGGCTACTGCTATAAGCCTGTATACCTTTTGTTATTGTGGACATGCAGTGTTTCCCACCCTCTGCAATTCAATGAAAAATCGCGCTCAATTTCCCAAGGTAACATTTTTTTTTCTTTTTACCTGTTACATTAATTAGAATCATACGCGACATCATTGCATGAGATGAACCAGATGCAGCTAAGTTATACATGAGCACTACAACTTTAAATTTGATTTGTGATAATGTCGTCGTTTTCTTCCTTTCCATGACTCCGGCTGCAGGTGCTGTTGGTCTGTTTTGTTCTAAGCACCATTTGTTATGGTTCAATGGCTGTTCTAGGCTACTTGATGTATGATGGAAGTTTGATGTCTCAAGTGACTCTGAATCTTCCCACTAAAAAGTTAAGCTCAAAAGATGCAATATATATGACGCTCATGAACCCCATCACCAAGTATGCCATTATTGTGTCTCCGATTAACACAGCTATTGAAGCCACATTTCCTTTACTAAAAAGACGTTCAATAAGTCTCTTTATCAGGACAGTTATAGTGTGCAGCACTGTTCTAGTGGCACTAACCATACCATTTTTCGGGTTTGTCATGGCATTGATTGGTGCATTTACAGGTACAAGTGTTTCGATGTTGTTCCCGTCCATATTCTACCTGAAGATCAACAAAGCTGCTAGGAAGTTTGGGGTTGAGTTGGTGATCATTATCTTGATAGTAATGATGGGGGCATCAGTAGCTGTAGTGGGTACCTATACTTCTTTGCGTGATATTGCTAGACATGCACATTCAAATTAAGTATTGTTGATTGGTTTGCCTGAAATTGTTGATTCAAAATCATTTGAGACTGATTAGTGGAGGCAGCATATAAGAACAGTTGAAACTTTACAAGATCATAGCATGGCTTCTTATTTGTTTGAAAAAGAGTGTAGGAGGAAGTCAGAGGTTAAGTTCTCTGTGATGTGTGATAACGAGAATGATTGTAGTTAATCTATCTTTGAAGAAACAAGTTTCTCCAATTGAATTTTGTTTAAATTTAATCCAAGCTAAGTATAGCATACACAATACGAGATTGCATGAAGATTGTTCATCACAGAAGAGAGTACATAATACATGATCAAGATTCAAGCAACTAGAAATGAAACCTTCCATGCCCTTGGGGAGTGCTTTCTCGTGCTCAGTCAGTAATCCCTTATTTGACCCAAAAATGGATTTGATAGAGCTGAGCCTTCTAATAATATCAGCATCAATTGGAAACCTTCAAGTCGTCAAGGCATTTTAACAGTATCTTCTATTGTCAAGGATTAAATTATTTCAGTCGCTACCTATACATATACAACTAATTTGATCTCTTCCTGAGAGCTCATCTTTCTTTGAACTTGTTTTATGGTTGCTAAAAAAGAACAAGAACAATTATGAAGTAGAAATTTGTTAGAGGGATCAAACCAGATGGGAAATTATATAGCATTGATAGCGTGATGGAAGTTGTCAAGGCTCTAGGAATGTTTATCTGTGCTTCTTGAGTATAAGATCGATTGTCATTTATACGACAGAGCGAGGGAACCTCTCAGTTAGTTTTGTACTTATTAGCAGTCTTCATGCGAATGCTGCTATAACTCAAAAAGAAAAATGGTAGATGCTATGTACTATATGTTGCAACTTGCATCCATAATGTATTTTGGTTTCCATGTTCATCTTTTAAAATTTTAAAAATGTGAAGTGTATTAATAAAGAAGCCGATTTGGAGTTTGTGTTTTAAAGGCAAAGGATCCATGAATACTGAGGGAGTGTAAAAATTGTTAAGAAGTTTAATGAAGATTGAGGGTCTCTGGTGCATGAAATTTGATACTGGACTTTGTATCAGGCCACAGGCTGGGAAATGCAACAGTTGAAAAGGTCCGGTCCTTGACATACGTATGTTAGTAGCATATGTTCAGCGGAAAAAAATATTGAACAATTTAATCTTAAATTTTTAATGTATATTCCAGGGGGCGTTACAGCGAAAAAAAGCATTGGACATGAAAGCGGCTAGTGAATCGGAGTGTACATTAATGGGTTTTTTGAATCTGGAGATGAGAAGAGAAGTCCAGGAATACACACTTGACTGGTTTGCGACCTTTCAATGATTGTGAAATTGTTTAGTTATCGAGTATCGACATGGCTACACCCGTGTGAACATCCAGACTCTGCAAATGACATCTGAAGATTGCAAAGTGGATATTCTGGCATCAGTTTCAGATATGCTCTGTTTTATTAACTATTTAAATTTGGTTTTATTTTTCTAATCAGGGTTGAAATGTGTTCATATCTGATGTCCTAGGTCGTAACTAATCAGATTCAATGGACAATAAATTACTAGTCTGAAGATATTAACCAAATTATTGTTGCGTGAGCCAGAATAACAGATCGATATAACAAATACTCTATCAATGTCATTTGTCCCTGAGTGCATTTGGTAAGGGTTTTTCACAAGAAGAATGGTCCCATGCGGCTCTCTTCAAGTATGAACATTCATCTGTACAAGGAGAGTTAGGTTTTGCCTGCATAATAATGATCATAATTGAGTTGATTTTGTCCCTCAAGTGTGAATGTTTAAGCAGCAGCAAATATAATATGAAAGCATTTGCGTCGCCAAGTTATGTATAGTGTACTATATAACCTATAAGCCTATAGGTTGGTCCAACACATATAATATTGTCGGCGTTGTTCTTCTCAGTTAAGAGGTGGTTGTTTTATGTTAATAAATCCGGTTAAGAGTAATCTCATACAATTTGATTAATTAATCAAATAAAGGGTGGTTGTTTTACTTTCAAAAAAAAAAAAGGGTGTGGTTGTTTTATTTCAATAAATCCAGTTAACAACGATCTCAAATTTAAACCGGGTTAAGAATTGTCTGAATTTTTTTATTTTATGTGGTGATTTGGAATGGTTCACGTATTTATCGAAGGGCTATGCTACGTAATCCAACATCTGTTTCTAATTTATTTTTTTTAAATTACGTGATACCAATTTTTTTTAAAAAATTGCGTGATAGACATATGATTATTTTTAATGGGATGATTGATATAGATTTAGAAATCTCATTATTATTAGTCTGATATAGAACCAATCACACGTTGCCCTGAAATTTGAGAATTTTTTTTTCAAAACAAAGAGGGGTGTATTGGATTGAGATTTTAAAGCATTTTTTTGCATTCTTGAAATCCGAGAGTATTCGATTGGGATTGTTTGAAATCCATTAAAATCTTGAGGTATTCAATTGGGATTTTAAATTATGCTACAAAATCTGGTGGTATTCAATTTGGATTTTAAATTATGCTTTAAAATTCGAGGGTATTCAATTGGGATTGTTTAAAATCTATTAAAATCTGATGGTATTCAAATGCTGATGGATTTTTTTTCATTTCATAAAATGATAGATTTTGTGGCATTTTTCAATGTATTTTAAGTTTTTTGAAATCACACCAAAATCAATGGGATTTTGAAGCATTGTACCTAAATCCGCGACATTTTATCAAGAATCCGCACAAAATCAAAATCTCATACAATCCATTAAAATTCATAAACTAAAAACAATCTATTAAAATTCCAATCAAATACACTCGTGAGAGTATATTGGAGAGACCTGACATAATTGATGATTAGGCAACGAGGATATCGGGTTTAAGCTAAATGAGGGATCCTAGCATAACGGCAACGCTAATAATTCAGATAGCGTCAGATACAGCTAATTATTGGAACATAACAACAGTTACTATACGGTTCGCTACGTTGACTGATTGAAAAATGAAAACAAATGCATGTTTGTAACGGATACCCTGCTTTGTTCCTCGTACGTGTTAATCACAGCCTAATTGTCCCTATATATCGAATTGTTTTCAATTACAAATTATTTAAAATAAAATTATGAAGTAACCAAAAGTACATATAATGGAATGATATTTGATTGATATCTTTTTCAATACATAATTTCAAATACAGAAAGGACAAATATATATACCTCTCAGATTTTCCGGACTAAAATTATCATATCTTCACAAATTTTAACGTATGATATCCTTATCTCCATTTTTTTTTGTATATTCCTAATATTAATATCCTTTAGAACTTTATACGTTTTAGTCAATAGGATAGATTTTGAACTGTATTTAATACTACCGTAATCCAAAGAGTATAATATTTACATATTATCTCCTTAAAATTGTATAATAACAAAATCTGACGTTAAAAAGTTTGATGCATGATGGATACGCTGAGAAACACCCAAAAAGAGCCTCAATTGCATGATGTTAATGTAACAACTATAGAACTACATAAATGTGTTCACATTTTCCCGTAAGGAATTTCAGACTAATTTAAGATGATGCAGATATCATTTTATTTATTATCATTAAAATCTAATAATACTGGAAGCATATACTTGTATTATTCCGCATACAGGCCTATATAAAGCTCCTAAATTGACACTATCGTTATAATCACCCTCATTTCACTTACAAATCCTTTCTCTACACACATACAGAGTAAAGGATATGGGATCCAGTACTAGAAGCCTGGCAATCAAACTCCTTATGATACAATGCCTAACTGTTGTGTGTTTCTCTCAGGATTTTGATTTCTTCTACTTCGTTCAGCAGGTAACCACTTTTTTTTCATCACCAACATGATTTTATTTACTTGTCTTACGGGGGTGTATTGGATTGGGATTTTAAAGCATTTTTTTGCATTCATAAAATCCGAACTTGTCTAATGTTTATAGCTGATGGTTTTGTTGGTGCAGTGGCCTGGATCGTACTGCGATTTGAAACAAAGTTGTTGTTATCCGAGCACAGGGAAGCCGGCTTCAGATTTCGGGATTCATGGATTGTGGCCTAATTATCAGGACGGCTCTTACCCTCAGAACTGTGATCCCGATGCCCCCTTGGATCCTTCCAAGGTATTCATCTCGATTTATTACACTCATCACCTTGTCTTATGCTGTTGTTTTTGTCTTGATGTTTTCTTCATATGCATGGCTGTTGAAAAAGTAAGATCCCGATATTTGTTCCTTAAATTTAGACTTAATTGTGTTATCGTTGCTATTACTGTATATTCTGTTTTAGAATCTTAACATTTGTTGCCAAATTGCATCATAATCGTTAATTGTTTTAATTTTATAATTTGGAGAATTCGCTGACTGTTATTTTGGAATTCTTTAATTTTTGTATTTTGAATAACACAATTTTTAACTTGTTTGTATAACGAATTCATTATGTTTTGATACGTAAAGATCTCGGATTTGAAAGGCAATATGCAAAAGGAGTGGCCAACGCTGGCCTGCCCGAGTGGCGATGGCTTGACGTTTTGGGGTCACGAATGGACTAAACACGGAACCTGCTCCGAGTCTGTTCTAGATCAGCACGACTACTTTGCGACGACACTCCACCTCAAGGATCAAGTGAACCTTCTGCAGAGCCTCGAAAGTGCAGGAATTCACCCAGATGGCGGATCCTACAGCTTGGAAAGCATAAAGAGTGCTATCCAACAAGGAACTGGTTATACCCCTTTTATAGAGTGCAATGTCGATGCGTCTGGCAATAGTCAGTTGTACCAGGTTTATCTGTGTCTTGATAATTCTGCCTCCAAACTTATCGAGTGCCCTGTATTTCCTCATGGCAAATGTGGCGCCCAGATCCAGTTTCCAACTTTTTAATCGTTACAACTCAGTTGTCATTGTTATTTGGGGATCTAAACTGATACAACTTTTAGTTCATGTCAATATCAAAGCTGATGATACCCTCATGTAATTTGATTTTATAGTTAAAAGATCGGCCATGCTTCTGTTAAGTTTGCAGTCCATCATTTTGAATGGACGGTTGGGCACAAATCATATACTATATTTTACCATCTTTCCTTCACTGTCTTTAATATAGAACAAAAAACAACAATCAGGGAGAAATGAAAGATTATGTGCACATAGTTACGGTAAAATGTCTGAATTTAGAATTTATCTTTCGATCAGGAATATAAGAAAGGGGTATCCATATAGAATTTATCATTCGATCAAGAAAAGAAATTAATAGAATTGAAAGTTGAAGTGCAAGACAAAAGGAGAAACACTGTCCCCGTGCTTTCCTCAGTAAGGTGCATACCACTCCAATGATGTTCTATATCTTGTGTTAAAATAGAACAATGTATAGATTATTCTAAATATAGAACAAAAGATAGATGGAGCTATAATTGCCAACACACCAAAAAGTGAATTAGTGAGGTCCTTAGTGAAAAGTTATCTTGAGAAATTAAATTAATAGTTAAAAGAGTGGAGAACCTGGAGAATAAGTTAAATTTGGAACAAGATAGAGTACCAACCAATGGAGACATGTTATTTTAGCATCAAAAATCACTTTTTAACGCTAAATTATAGCAATAGCTCCATCTATTTTAGCACAAGCATTGGACTTGCTCTAACTTTGTACAACATTCATAATAGTGGATTTGTTGTTTTACTCTCTCTGGAGTAAAAGCCACAGATTATCAAGGACTTGATTGTAAAATGTAAAATCAGTCCTAGCAGTATAGACTCCTAGTATTAATTTATCGCATAAATTTTCTGATAAGGTACTGGAACGGGTATCGGTTGTGAATATGATTTAAAAGGCATAGGATACATATAGAGATTCCTGTGTTGACATTTTCAGATATTTCAGATAATGTAACTTTTACATAAAGTTCTAAGCATGTTTGAATACAACAGGTTAGAAATACCAGCGACAGACCTATTCAGTTAGGAATCCATGATGTGAAATTGCAATCTCAAAGGCTTCCATCTTTGCACCGCGAACACATCCATTACGGTCATAAGAGGAAATTTCATTGATGTTCAGATCAATGCAAGCCTTGACAAGCTCTTCACCAACTAGTTTTGCAGCTTCCTGATCAAATGTGGAATATGTTAATCAGAACAGCACTTCAATCAAGGGCAGAGCATGGTTTGGTTCAGTCCGATTTTTGGATAAAACCACAAAACGGAACCATATACATTTGGTTTCTAAAATCGAAATCTGTGTTCAGGTTTCAATTTCAGATTGCCGGCAGATTGAATCTTCAGGATTCAAACATTAATATCTGTGTACTAACAGCCACTGGTCCGGCAAAATGAACAAAACACTGCAGATGCATTTTGATCTACAAGATGTACATAAAATATACAATGTGCACCACGCAAGAGTGTAATTGCAGATCAATAGATCAGTCAAGAATGTTAGAGATAAGTATCGGACTTGTTTGAAGGGATTATAATTCCCAGATTACTACCCTATTTATCTCAAATGTAAGGGATTATAATCCCATAAACTTATATTTTAATCATTGTTTTAGTTAATTTCCATGGGATTATAGTACCTTGTGAGGGACAATCTCATGGGATTATAATCCTATGAATTTAAAAAAAATACTGTAGTTGTCCGGGAATTATAATCCTTTCAAACAAACATGGCCAAAGGGTTCATGAGTTCTGGATAACTCCGAAGTTCAGAGCATCAGGAATTCATAACTCATATAAATCTATATAAAACTAAATTAGATATTGTTTAGTATATTTAAATAATCACTTTCAATTTTAACCTAAAACCGGAACTGAACCAGTCTTTGAATTTTTCGGTTTCCATTCAGCTTTTACTGTTCTTTATCAGTTTAGGTTCAGTTTTGATTTTAAATCGGTTTTTTCCTCACCCTATATTGTTCAATGTTAAGAAACTCATCCAAGAGGATTTGTCCAAACGATAGCCGAAGTTTCTCTGTCCTCTCAAACTAGCACTTGTCTACTTTTTTTGTCATTAAATTATGCAGAATGTGTAAAGTGTCTTATGTCAAAAAAAATAAAAAATTATACAGAATGTGTACTTACAACAGTGCTACAGGAAGGATCATCCCGCATTGCTTTCTGCAGCGTACTGCCATAAAACAGATTCTTCTTGTTATGATCATCAACCAGCATAGCATATAACTGCTTATCGGAGCAGAATACTGAAAGCCTTGGTCTTGTAGGTGTACCATTAAACTGGTCAAGAGAACACAATCATCATCATTCAGAAATTAAGTTGTGGCAAGAATTTGCAGCCAGACTTCATCAGCAAATTAAACATTATAGTACCTTTTTTCTAATTCGTCTATTTCGAATTTTAGGACTTTCGGTTCGAGTATTGTTCCTCGCCTCGATCTTAGACTGCTTCAATTGTACATCTAAAAGCATCATATTAGTTCCAAGTTCAACGCATAGGTGATACATATACATTTTCCCCTTATATAAGAATGGAGATGAGGGGGTACTGAAACCATTTACTTACTAGTTGTGTGCAAAGAAAGAAACTTGGAAGGATATACTATACAAGTCCCAAAAACATTGCAAGTCTTGAACTGTAGAGCATGAAACGTCCCCAGAGCCATAACATCAAGTCCCTGAAACACCAAAGGAAGATACAAAGTTTATGTGAAATGTTTCTGTTAGGCGTTTCATCAAACAGTTGGTCGATGACAGTGTGCTACCTCACGTTCTAAGTATCGGCGGCGTCAAATGTTCTCTGCGTTTGTTCATATAATCTTTTCCTGTTCCCCTGCTGTGTTTGTCTGGTAAAATCACCACCAAGGTTATCACAATTTTGTTTGTTTGTTATTCCCTCTTCCCCGCTAGTTTACCTGTGACGGGCCTTCATATACCAAGTCTAACGGAAAATATAGTTTTATTATTATTATTTTTTTTGAGTAATATTATTATTTTTTCTTGATTAAAATTTAAATATTTATAAAGAAGAAAGAAAATTTAATATTATTTATTTACTATGTTTTGTTATACTGAACAATCAAATTGTTTGTTTTATATTATTATATAATAATAAAAAATATATAATTATGTTAAGGAATAATGCTCCTTGTGTTCAGTGTTTTAAAAAATTGCAAATCGATTTAGTCTATGGACGTTAGAATTATTTAGACAACAAAATGTTTATTATATTATTAACTAAAATTAATTTAATACTATTTTTAAATTATTCATACAAACAGATTTTAGTATGGTAAAAAAAAATTCGATCTAAATGTATAGTAAATTACACTAATTAGCTGTGCTAGTATTTAGTTTGAAATAACTGCCAAGAATTTTTAGCCTTTTATATTCATAATCAAATAAAAACTATATACTTCGTATTATATTTATAAAAAATTAGAATTTTTTTTTGGTAAGAAAATATTTTTCCTAACCAAGTGATAAAAGGAAAATTTATAAAAATATTTATTTTCAGTTTTATTTTTAAAAACACAACTAAAATTATAATTGAAACTCTAGTTGAGAATATTTAATTAATTTTCAGGTTACGAGAATTGTTATTAAATTATATATGGCATAAAAATTATTTACAATTTGAATGTTTTAAGAAAGTCCAATAATTATTTATAAATATTTCAAAAACGAATTTTCTGTGGTGTGCACAAGGACACACCATAATCACTAACATGGTGGATGGATAATAAATGTAAATGACCCCTGCATTCACATCAATTCCATCAATCAAACCAAACCATTTTCATAAAAGTTGGTGCTTATTATGTGATTTTGGCACACATTAGAAAGACCGTTTCAAAAAATAAAAGTTGAAAATAAAATGACCATGTATCGGTCACGAAGGGACTACGCCAGCGCACACGCACACGCACATTCACATTCGGCTCACTGCCGCTGCTCAACAACCGAGTCCATCAGCTATAATGTACCTGCACTGCCGACATTAATATTTTCACCAGACTTATCCACTACTCCCTATTCATTGTATTCAATATTCAAGAGTACTACTAATTAAAATACCTTTCCCAACCTCCTCATACAAGTTACTAAAATCACTACCAGATGCTTCCAGACTCTTCTATAACCTCCTTCCTTCCTTCTCACCTCTTAAGAACCCCCTTCTCTCCCTTTTCCTCATCATATCTATACTATTTGTATCAATACATAGTTCTTTGGTCTCTCATCCATGGCTTCTGATGAAACTGAGATGACGCTTTATGACTTTCTCATCAATTTAAGCAACAGAGGTCTTTTTCAGTTCTCACCAAACTCACGATTCAACCTCGACCCAGTTCAGGATTCATCGCAAAGATCCGACCCACCTGTTTCTGATCAAACGGAGATGCCCCAGGTGACACCAAATGACCAATTGAATAATTCAAGAACTACTGATCTTTCTCAGAACACACCCATCACAACCGACTCCACAGATTCGCAAACCAACACCGACCCAGATCAAGATTCATCAGAAAGATCCGACCCACGTGATCGGATCATCCTTTTGAACCCCTTGACACGGCGCGTGGTGGTGATCGAAGGCAGCGCGTCGAGAATTGATGCTCTGGTGCGTAACCTAACGGGCCCCACTGGCCCACCACCAGCTTCAAAAGCATCAATCGAAGCTATGCGATCAGTGGAAACTAAAGAGGATGATGAGTGTGTGATATGTATGGATGAGTTTGTGGGTGGCTTGGCTAAAGAGATGCCTTGTAAGCATAAGTTCCATGGGGAGTGTGTTGAAAAGTGGCTTAAAATTAATGGGTCTTGTCCTGTTTGTAGATATAAGATGCCTGAGGAAGATGATAATGATTTTAATCACAAGAATCCTTTTGAGGGTGAAGAGGTGAGGAGAAGAGGAAGCTTTGTTACTATTAGCGTTGGCACACTAAGGGTGGAACCAAATCAAATGGCTACACAAGGTTCTGATGGACAAGACAGTGAGATACAATCAATAGATTAGTTACAAGTTAGAACACAAGATTTTATTTTTTCCTTGTTACAATTTTTATGGTTATGTCTTTCTCAGCACAATGCAGGAAAAACAAGATGTTTTCTACCGCATGTTTGAGTAAATATTTGATTTTATATTGGTTAGATTGGTGCTTTGGACTGTTTAAAGTGCTATGAACTGTGGTGTGTGCCCTTTTTTTATTTACGTGCCAAACTGCACATAATCTGAATACAGTGAGACATTGCATTAGTACATGATTGATTTTAGGGATTAAGAGCATCTCCAAGATTTGTTTTCTAGATATTAATATAAAACAATGAACCCCTAGCAAATCATTACATTATTAGAAATGTAAAGGTTCAGAGTGTTTTTAGGAGTCAATAAAGTTTCTTAAAACTCTAAATTTTTTTCATGTCTCTTTATTTTTGTACTCAAGACCTTATTTAAGAGTCTCTTGTATATATAGTTTAAGGATCAGGAAGTTTAGATGGACTCTAAGTGGCCTGCTTTAGGCAATGGTTGTGTCTCCACTTCAAGGCCAGAGTCCATGAGTTCTTGCTTCCACAATTATGTTTTGTACTTGTGGTGTCCTGGTGTAGAGATGTGCACTAATTTGTTTAAAGTAAAAATTATGGGTCCGGATGACCGGATCCCTAATACGTGAATGTTAGTATGTTACATCGTGCTGTTAGGTTTGATGTGATACATCATACTTTGTTAGGTTTGGATGTGAAGACAGGAGATTATGATAAAATTATATGTTACACGAAAATTGGCCTGGTGGGAGCACTTCACTGGTAGCTATCCCCTGAAATTGGCTTCATTGGTATAACGAACTCAGGCTACCCATGTAGAATTTAGATATACACATATATAAATTCTTTGAGGATGGTGGGTACATAGAGCAATATACATGTTTTGTATTAGAAGCATTCTCATTCCCATTATGATGCATAGAAGATATTCATATACCATCCGATTGCTCCACATCCTTCGAGTTCAAATCTATTTCCTTCCGACTGAACTCCAGATTACTCGAGTAATGGCTGTTCAAATCTAGCGTCTCCAGAAAATCAAACCTCGTCAACTGATCAGTCCTCTGAGCTTTTGGTCTTTTCCATAATGGTTGATCCACAGAGTCCCCTTCAAAAAGACTGCACTCACTTCTTTTTCTTCCATTCCCTTGCTCTGCAGGAATACTGTTCTTGTGAGAATGCATTTCCATCAGAGAAAGCTCTGGGGAATTCGGGTTTATGTTTGTAATTTCCTCTGTTTCGTGTTCTTGAAAATGACCTTCCTTTCTCCCAGAGCTTTCTGATGACGTTAAAGAACTTTCTAGAGAACTTCTAGTGCCCCTTGATGGCTTCTTCTCACTACTTCTTAAGATAGAGCCATGGATTTCTGTTAACATAGATAGTGAAGAACTAGGACAACCACTGTCCACCATGGACACTAATTGAGAAAGTTCAGTTTTAGCAAGTTCCACTTCTGCAGAAGATGCATTACATCCAGAAAGTGTGTCCTGTGCTTTCTTCAGCACAGAGTGCAAATACTTTCCTTGCGCCTCAATCCGCAATTGCAAATGTCTCTGCACCTAGATTATACTCCAAGATTTTATCATTTTGATGATCATAAGAATGAAACTAAGAAGAGAATGCAATGATCACGAGAAGTTTCTTTCTTACTTCAATTTGCTCGTGAAGTTTACTCTGCACCTCGATTTGCATATGTAGAGCCTGAGCTATTTTCAAGCTCCTGAATGAGACATAATCTCAATTAACAATGATCTTTTGTACTCAAATTAAAAAAAACAGAGAGAATAATCTTTCAAGTATTATTACTCATTAATTTGGGTCGGCCTCCCATCGTGATACTCCCTGCTGAGGGGAGCTATCCGCCTCTCGTCATACTCTGCATAGGTGAATTGTCTATTAGTCCAAAATTCAATTGTTGTGGATAATTCTATTAGTTTGAGAATCAGTGTCACTATGTGATGGGTACTCACCTGCTTGATCATCGTCCAAGCTAGATTGTGATTGTTGACCTTTACCTAGTCTGTATTTCTGCAGCACAGAATATAAAAAATTAGAGTGATTCTTTTCCATTTGCTATAGCTGTATATATGAGCTAAAGAAATGGAAAAATGCCTGCAAGTGACTCTTTAGATGGTACAATGTAAGCCCATGAATGCCCATCAGCCTCATCAAAGATTTCGGTGTTGCCTCTGGCCAATCATGATGGTAATTAGGAAAATGAATCAGTGACATAGGTGTAAAATTAACATGATTGCAGAATCTGAGAGAAAATACTTACTGTCTGCACCACCGAGCTGCGCCACAGCATGGACAAACTTTTGGTGAAGTTGAGGATTCCATTTGAGCCTGGGCTTGGCATCACTTGACAGAACCAAGTTCATATTTTGATCTTGTTGCATATTCTGTAGAGCCATTATGTTTGTTTTAAGTGGAAGATGAGAATGCAGGTGAAATCTTTTCTGAGCTAATGGGTCATAAAATGATGAGTGAGTTGGTGTTGGCAGCTGGAGTTCTCTTTATAAATGGGAGTTGTTGGAGGACACACCACCATATCTGGAAACATAAGTGGGGTTGTGTTTGGATGGGAATATATGCTATTAGCTGTGCCTAATATTATTAATTATCATTGTTAAATATAAATTTGTATGATCTTTGACTTAAGAGGGTGAGGGGAGAATCTGTGATGTAGCAAAAACAGTAAAAGCAAGACACTTGAAATGGAGTCTCAAAAGCAGAGAAATGAGGAAAAAAGTGTATGGTTTGTTTTTATCTTCCTGTTGTGCTATCCCCACCCTCCTCTCTCTGAATGAACAAACATAAAGATATGTATATGAATGTATGCATATATGTGTTTGATTCCTGGTGAATAAGGCAGGCCTACCATGATGTATAGTGGGATCAACTTTGTAAAACTGTGAGAAGCTTTGATTATTATAATAGTGGGGGGATGCTTTAGTGGATATATCTTTATAAAGATTGAAAGGGATAATAACCAAACATGCATTATTCATTTTAGGTTTTGAAATGCCTTCTTTTTGAGTTTCTGTTTGAGCAGGGTGTGGTGGGATTGGCAGATTCTTTTTGTTCTTTGTAGGGATGGAGGAATCAAAGAATCCAACAATAGATTTTAGGACAAACTTGCCGTATTCATGTTATCTGCAACTACTTTACAGAAAGGAAAAGTAAATGAATGAGCCAATTCATTGTAGCCTGATTTGCAACTTATGTTTCATAGATTAGACATTGTTAGCATAATATATGATCCTGACCAGCCCTCCTCCTAACAGGTTGAGGTTTTAGGAGAATTGGTTATTTAACATGGTATCAGAGCTAAGTCTCAAGACTCGAGTTCTGGGTTAATGCCTTTGCGTTTCACTGGAAGTATACAGGCAGTGCACACACAAACAAAATGCCCAACACAACCTTGTGTTTCTACTTTCCTGATCTAAAAGGAATCATCCAAGAAAAAAGGGGTCCAAAATAAAAGATATAAGGAATATAAAGAAACCAATTAACATGAGCTACTCTTGTGTACAAGTCCTACGAAAAAATATATTCCAAAGATAGTGTTCTCTTTATATCCTTATAGTTTACAGTCTTTATTTTACATCTCTTAGCTCAAGGATTCGGCCTTTTGATTTCTAGAATTGCAGTCAATTATTCCTAGTAGCTCAAATCACAACTCAATGATTGATTCCAAAGCATTGCCGTCTCAGTGCCATACATTCAGTTGGTCTGCTGCAATTTTTAATTGTTCCAAAGTAAAAATGATCTGAACGTAGCATGCATAACAATGATCAGGATTCCAGAACTGTTATACCTAAAGGCCTTGCCTTTAATGTGAAAATCTAATGCAATTCCGTCTTCGTGTAATAACAGATCAGCACTCAGTTTACTGGATCCAAGAGAATCAAGAGGTCCTGTAATAATCGATCCGTAGGATATGTTTTATGCATTGGTTTCTCCAATATCGCATCCAGCTGGATACTTTGGACTTTGAATCGGATATGGTATAACGAGAAGCAAATACCATTCACCTAGCTTATGCTTCTTGGCTGTACTAATATTCCCTTCTGTCGACTCACACTTAAATTCAACAAGAATATAATTATAAACAAGTTCTACATTATATGTGGCCCAAATGTTTGAAAAACAAGAAAAGAATTGTTATTCATATATGCCTTTTTCTTTAAACAGCTGCTGTAAGCTCCTTTCTGACTTTAAATATTCTACTGAGGTAAAGGAGATTCCAGGATGATGCCAAGTGACCCCTTGGTATTTTTCGATCAGTAGTATGAAGGTCCGGTGAATCGAAAGTCACAAAAATGAAGATGCCTAATCAATTATTATTCCATTAGGGACCCAAAGCAGGAGATCTATTAACAAATCTGAAAGCATAGAAAGAAGATGAGAAGAATATGACCCGAGGAATCGAGTAAAGGGAAACAAAGGGAACTTGTCACCATCCCTCAGTGCATCATTTAGACTTGCTTAGAAAACACAACTGCTGACTGAGAATGACGAGCGCATAATGTCATTTATCAATTTCTTCTTTTCTATTCTCACCAGTGAGTTTTTTGGGCTTTAAGAAAGAAGCATGTTTATCAAGAAAAGAATGATTTAACAGTAAAAGCTTGCAGATGCATGTTTCTGAATAATTACCTATGTTTCTTTGTCTACTAGCTTAAACCTGGCTTCCACATATGCGTTGCAAGCTGTTCTGTGCAAAACTAACTGGCATACAATCATAAAACAAAGTAATCTTACTTTTTCTTCTGCAGATTCAAGCGTAAATGATCACATAATTGTGTCTTCTTCGTCAAAAGTGATCAAACGAGCATACAAACTTTTATGTTGCCAATTTTTGATATTATAATCAGGATAAACTGGAGTGACAATTTTAATCAAGTATCAAAAATGTACAATAAAGCTAAACAGCAGCACATTGTACGACAGAGAATTCGGTGATGCTATCTTTTCTGAACTATCAATGTGGCTTAATTAATGTTTAATCAGAGGAAGGGTATATAATGTCAAATTGCTGAAACTGTATCTCATGGATAAAATGGCTAAAGTACCAAGGTCTTAGGATCTTTCTGAGGCTAGGGAGGGTAAAACTACAGTTGTGTGTTCATGTTATCTGTTTCCACAGCACTGCAGTCTGCAGAGGTGTGAAATATAAAGTAAATTCCTTTTGAGTGGGGATTATGATGGCTGTCTTCACAGATGCAATAGATGCTGCACTCACTTGTGCAGTGAGGTCCAATGACTATATTTCGTACCAGGGATCTTTTTATTTTGTCTTTCTGAATGCAGAGACAAAATTGTACTATAATTCAAAACTATTCACTTGAACAGTTTTGCAGATTTTCTATCATATTTTGTGTTTTTTAACGCTTTGGCCCTATTGATCACATAAGTGAACAGATCAAATCATTATATTTTAAAACCAATGTTTTATATCTTGAACTTTAAATATACTAATAATTTGGGCCTCAATCGTTGCTATCAAGCGAGTATTGTATATTTTTAGACGATTTGTGTCTGTAATGTTATTATCAGTGTTGGAGGCTGCACTTCCCTCGAACTGAAGGAGTACTATATGTTAATATATGTAACTCAACAGTCTAAACTGTATTTGAGCCTTATTTTGTTAATTTCCTTCTTCTAATAACGGAGAATTGCCTCTTATAAACTTATTAGACCACAGACATTGATAAAAAATTATGTCATTCTTATCTTTGACTCTTTGTAGTAATCACTCTGATGAGTGATGAGCATGGTCTAGAAAAGGCCTTGATGTATGCAAACATGAATGTAAGGCTTCAATCCAAACAGAATTCAGTGCCCAGGTATGTTAAGTCGCTGATCACTGTTGTAAACGAGGTAATATTTTCCACAAGTGATCGCCAACTTTAATTGTAAACATATATTATAGGGGAAAAATATCAAATTGGTCACTGAAGTGAGCTTGTAGTATCAAAACTTATATCAAATTTAACGGGGTCTCATTCATACCACTTTAATAACGGATAATGACATGTCCGTTAGTTGACTGGTTGACCAAACAGAAAAATGACGTGGCGAACAGGGTAACTAATGGAGCGGCTGAGTGGCTTGTGTCTCAGATTACAACGGCCACAGTAGAAAAAAGAGAACAAAAATAAAATAAAATAAACAATAAAAACAAAAACAATGGATTCTTCATTAATAGCCGAAACTCGCTGTTCACTAATCATTAAACTTCTAATTAATTAAGAAATTGAAAAAATCATAAATTTTGTATTTTTATTTTATACTATTTATATTTCATTAGTAATTATAATATTTTTTGATTATATATTTAAAACAAATTTTTAACTTTATTTATCCACTTTTCAATTTTACTAAGCAACTACCTTTTTCTATTTGACATTTTGATTTTCGAAGCACAATTTTAAATATTTTGTCGAAATAATAAAATTATAATTTGTGACCAATTTTTTTGTGAATTGAAATTTTTATTACGTATTTTTGTTTAGAGAAATAAAATTTTAAAATCAATATTTTTTTAATCAAAATGGAAAGCTCAAATAAAATTAAATAATATTTTTAAAATTTTAAATTAATATATTTCAAATTTATTAAGTAACATGTATATTTTTTTTTTGATTGAATAATTTAAGATGACATAATTTTATAATAAAATTTAAATATTTTAAATATTTTTATAAATCAATCAGTTAATTTAATACTTACAAATTTAGAGATAACTATAATTACATAATATCATAAGAAAATCTGAGTTTTAGAGAACCTTAACTAAGATTAAAAAATACTAACAAGTGATTAATATAAATAAAACACAAATTAGAATCTTTAGTTAAAATAAAATTTCCATACATAATAGCCATGTGTATATTATATAATATGTGTAAGATGAATTACATAACAATCAGATAAAAAATTAGAAAACAAATTCGTCCGAAAAAGGAACATCCAGTAGAGGGATTGTACGGTGACTGGTGACTGTTTTTATTTCTTTAATAGTTTATTTTATTTGTCTTTTTATGGCTTATGACGGTTACAACCTGACTCACAAGTCACGTAAGGCCACTCTGCCATTCTGTCACTTATCTGTTTGGGATTGCTGTTGAAAATTGGTGTTGCTGTGAGTAAAAGTGCGGTTTACAAAAGTGCTGTTTACAAAAGCGGAGACTGTTTGGTAAACTTGATTTCAAATGTGCTGTTTGAGTAAAAGCTGAAAACAAATTGTTTGGTAAATTTTTTGTTAAACTGCTGTTTAGAGTTATAATTATAAATAAAATAATATTTTATTAACATGTTTTGGGGTTCTATTGACAGCTGTAAAACTATAAAATACTGTTTTCTTTAAAATTTAATTGATTATTTTGTATGATGTATGAGTTTTTTTTTAAAAAAATATGCTATTAATATATATAATTTTAAGTAATGATATAAAAATCATATTTAAAATAGAAAATCATATTGGTATAACCAATAAAATTTATGGCTTTTTATAAAATTACGATATTCTATTTTCAAAACTACATAATTTCTGTAAGATTTTCAATAGTAACGCATCATTTATATTTTACACACAAATATAAAAAAAAGCAATTCTTTATTAGTAACATACAATATTTTTTTATGTGATTTAGATTACTTCTATTTTATTTGGAACACCAATATTAATTCTTATATTCATTTAAAAATTATATAAAAATCTATAACATTTACCAAATATACTACTTACGTTTATTTTATATATAAATATATAATTTTTTTCTTCTATTAATATATATTACTCAACAAATTTAATTTCTGTCTCTATATTATAATGAAATTTTTTTGGACAAAATTTAATAACACCAAAAAGATATAACTTTAAAATTCATTTAAACAATATTTATTTCAAATATTTTCATTTAAATTTTTATTAGAAAAAATTCAACAACCATCATGTGTACCAACAATAATCCCAGAATATAATAAAACATGTGTTATATATGTGTTTTGTTATTTTGTTTTAAGGGCTACAATATATTTTATAAAAAATAGTTGTTTGTGTCAGGGTTTGATGTTGGGGTCTGTAACAACTGCGCGCAACAGCTGCTTTTGTGAAAAGCAGGGTACACCAGCTTTCTGTAAAAGCTGCTTTTGGACAAAATTTGTGGTTAGAAAAAGCTCTTTCAGATTTTACCAAACACTTTTTTATAGCGGTTTGAGAAAAAGCTGCTGTTGTGGTTTGGAACCACAACCCCAAACAGGCACTAACACAAAATTGAATAAAGCTTAAGATAGCAAAATGCCCATATATAGCTGTAGACTGTAGTGAACCAAATGTTTCCAGACTAGCATTACACACATGTCAGTAAACCTAGTATCCGCGTATGTGCTGTAGTGTGATGAAAACCTGGACCAAGGACAAGGTGTTTCCTTGTAGTTGTTGCTTAGAGGGATGGAGCTATGGGATTGCACTATAAGCGGTCTAAAGCAACACAGAGATGCAGATCCTTAAAATTTAGAATCAAGGGTGGGCTACATTGCAACTCTGATGCAATATGATCCAATAAGAATCCTGAACGTCTGGATATGCATAACAGTATAAGGTCTAATTTTTGGTTAAAATTCAACAAACATTTCGTCAAAGACTATGCATAAGAACTGATGTGTAGGATATTTAACAAAATTATATTTTTGTTTCAGTTTGAAACCAACTTGCTAGAATTCACCCTTTCATCTTCAAACATATCAGTTTTCACAGATCTTCGCAATTGTTGGCTAAACTAAATATTCTGCATTGAGCAAAGAGCACGACCCTGTGGCTCTTGACAAATTTTGAATATCTGATTCATGTATCCAAATAGTTTTTAGGTGGAATTGGTAATCTGTAATCCAGTTCTGCAAGCTGTCCAGTGTCATACAGGAGAAATAAAAATGAATTTACTTAATTCCATGCTCAAACAAATATATCTTTCAACAAACATTCATCCTTAAGCTTAACAAGGAATGAGAGATATAGAGGAAATTCAACCCTCGGCTTATTGCATATTCCAGACTCTGAACTTGTTATGCCTTGGCATTCAAACGGATTCATGGTTTAGAATGTGAAAACACTTGGCTGGTCCAAATGATTTACGAATTTTCTGCAAAAAAGTAGGCTGGTAAGCAGAAGGAAAGGTGTCGACCTAATCATCTCTTTATTTTCATCGAATAATACTCCCTTCCATGCTTTATCAATTGTTGCTATCATCAGCTCTTAGCCTCATAAATTTCCATGCGAAGAAAAAAGGAAAGGAAACGTGATTTCTCCTATTAGATAGCCCAACAGCATTACACCAAACAGATACATATCCACACACTTTTTTTTTTGTCCGTCAGGGTCTACATACACGTAGATGAATTGTATCGAATACAATAGCTGCCACAAGAGAATTCTTTCATTCAAGAAAGTTTATTTTCTAACTGAAGGTCATGCAAAATGGCCCCAGAAGCTTAGAAAATAAGACTTAATGATTGAAAAGATAAACCCCTCTTCTATTCTTCCAAAGAATCCTGAAAAAGAAACAAAATAAAACAAAACATAAATCAATACAAGAAAATCATATATGTTTATATATATAGGCCAACATTCAAGAGAGGGACTCCTTATATGGAGTTATATAGCGCGCCACTATAAATCATCAATTTTATTATAAATTCTGTTATAGAATACATATAAAACGTGATTCTAATATAAAATACTATAAAATAAATTTATTTTAAGTAATTTAACACTTAAAATTTGATTAAAAAAATATATTTTCGAAACTGATTCTACAACAGAATAATTCTAGATGATTATTATTCTGTTATAGAATCATGTTGAGATATTGCATAATTTTAGATAATCTTTGGAATAAAAAAATTGTATAACTTCTAGAATATATATTATGTATATATTTATAATGGTGTGCTACGTAACTCTATATAAGAGGGTATGCTGTGGAGTGATACCCATATATATATATATAAACTTAATTAATGTAAAAAGTAATAAATTTAATAAAGCCATAAAAGAAAAAAATGAATATAATAAAATAGAGGAAGTAAAATAATGAAAAATAATAATAAATAAAAAGAAAACTAACCAAAGGGGATTCCTTTGGTTAGATACATAAACCTTAATTATTTAATCGAGTATTAAAATAATAGACATTAAAACATAATCATATATCATATATATATATATATATATATATAATATACCATCAAAATGGTAACATAAGCCATAAAAATGGCACACAATCAGGAAATTAAAAGCCATTAAAGGCACAATAATGTCATCAATAATGACCCCCAATAAATGGTACTAAATATTCATAAAAAATATTTATCCTGCAAGAAATTTGAAAGATCGGAGTTACCCATAAAATCAGCCCATTAGATATAAAACATCTAAAAAACGATAAATCATGAAATTTATTACCTAAACATACAAATTAGAATCCTACCAATTTAAACCAATTGATATTTAAAACATAACAAAACAATAAACTATTTGTACATTCAACTAAAAACAATTTTAAAAACTAAAATTTAAAATGAAGAAGATCAAACACACACTAAACACATTCACTAATCAAAAATTACCAAGAACACAAAGAACACATAGTGGAAAATTAAAACAAAACCCCGTTCTCGACTAATTTTGTGGTCGACCACAACAAATCCGGCCAAGATAAAACAAGTTAAAATATATAGGCCACTAAACTCAACAAAATTCATAACCTAATCCGAACAAATTTCAACGAAATCATAAAAGAATCCGATCACCTAAAAAACCTTATACTATCGGAAGAGAAGAGAAACAAACATGCACTAATATAGATCTACTATCATAAAAAATACAAAAACCACCAAAACAAACGAAAACACACAACAAACATCGAAAAAAGACGTATCTTTTAAATAGACGGAGAAATGGATTACAAATAAAATAAAAGAATGATGTTACCGAATTATAAAATAAAATCCATAAATCATCATCAGATCGGAATTCTGACGAGAGTGGAGATCGGAGCCTGAAGACAAAACTCAACCTCCGTTTATTCTCGAACATAGAATATTGAGCGCAGGGTCCCGAGCATAACTTTCTCCTTGGAAAAAAGATCTGGACCAGAGGCAAATTCTACCCCAATTCCAGGACTCGAACGTAACACTCGTTTAGGAGATATATCCACACACTTTGATTGTATTAAAACATTGTACAGCAATCTCTGTGCCCCAACAGGTAATATCAAGGTACTGAATTAGTTACCAAAATATGTCTGTGTAATTTATCGAAGGGTTTGCTAGTGTGATGATGCTAAGCGATGTATTTAGCTTGTCTACACGACGTGTCCATTATTAGTAATAAGTACTTTATCGGTCCAAAGCACCCTTTAGTAAAACGGTTTTTCTATGGTGTGCCTACATGAGTGCGGAAAATTTTATGCTTAGATCATTTTGATTAGCTCCTTTCTCTTGATAATGATGGACCCCCTGCAAATACACCAACCACACCAATCAAAATCTTCCAATTACAAAAATTTCTGCGCTTAGCATGTGCCCATGAGCACACACTAGACAAACCGTTAATAAAATTAAGCATATTAAAAACAAAGGTTAAGTACTTGGTTTCTTTGTCCAGCCCGAATTAAATTGATTTATTTGTATATATGTGGTGGTCAAATTGTATTCAAATGGTATTGTTTGGTGAAACATTCAAAATTTTGCTTTTGAAAAAGAGAAATGAGACACGTATTTTAGATTATTTGTTTTTCTTCAATGGACATGTAAACGGGGACGGAGTAGTAGTCAATAATATATAGTGCTTAATGCTTAGCATGTGTACATAACACATCATGCAAAAGTCGTTTCTCGCGATTAAGAGTACTAATTGTAAGGGGACAGGGGACCAACAATTATATATTCCTTTTATTTTATATGATATTTTATTTTTGATATGTGGATTTAGCTACTTTAATGACATAATTATAATTTTTATTTTTAAATAAAAATATATAATTAATACATTAATTTACAAATACTAACTTAAAAATATAAAATCAACGCAAATTAACAAAGTGTAGTATAGTAAACACAGGAAGGACAACAATTTGGTCTAATTTTGTATGGAAAAGCATATTTAATGGTGTTATCTAAAAAAATTGATATACATTATTTCAGGTTGTTATAAATAAATATAATTTTTTTATGATAATAAATAATTTGAAATTTTGTTATAGATTTTCAGATATTCGCCAAATAAAATTTTATAAAATTGATTAAACTTTTTTAGACAACGAGAATTTATAATTATAGTGGAGAATTTTTTTATTTTTTTTCAATTTCATCCGTTCTGGGCTGATGATGAATAATCATTGTGCAGATTTTGTTTGTCTCGTGGATTGAATTGCGACGTATTCTAATTTCAAGCTGCTTCATAGACTTTAACCAATAACCAGCGCTCCGCGCACAGACTTTGATCATTTATTAATTGTTTTGTTGTTATTTGACAAATAAATTTAATAAATAACAGTATTTTAATTTTCAAATATATCTAAGTTTAAATTTTCAAATAAAATGAAAAATTTATGTTAGATATAATTTTGCAATACTTAAGTTTATTATATATCAATGACACTAATGTGAAATTATACATAAAACTAAATATTATACGTCAAAACTGAACATCATATTACTTCCTTCGTCTTTTTTAGATTTTCCATTCTTTACGGAAAAAAATAAAATAATTATAATAGTTTATAATATTGGTCAACATGCATTTTAAATTTTAGATAAAAATTCTCAGATTTTTACATCTGTTATTTAAAAATATATATAAATAAAACATTATTTTATCTAAATTTTAGTTTTTTTTTTGTATATTACTCCCTCCGTCTTTTTTTAATTGTCCACTTTTGATGAAAAAAATAAAATAATCATAATAATTTATAATATTGGTCAACATGGATTTCAAATTTTAGATAAAAGATTCTCAGAAATTTACATCTGTTAACTAAAAATATATATAAATAAAACAATATTTTCTCTAAGTTGTATAGTTTAATAAAAAAAGTTAAATGTATGAAACAAATCTCTTTGGATCGATAGAATCTCATCACAACTCCTTGGATAAAGTGGGAGGAAGAATATTGGTCCTAGTAAACTTATCTACAACCTAGTATAAGTACACGTGTCCGAATATAATATTTCCTCCACTATATTTTCAGAATCTGTTCCCTTTTAGAAGTATTTTGTTTTAGATAAACACGCGGCCACCAGCCCACTAGCGTGTTTCGGCGGACACGTGTCGGCTCCAAGTGAGCTGGTTTGTAATGAACGCAGGTGAATTAGTGAGAACGCTTTTGTGCGTAGGACCCATATTATATTTGCTTATCTGGCAGCCGACATGTACTTGCAATGTCTCTCAGTTTAGACTTTAGTTATACGTATAATCCTGTTCAGCAGCCGCCTCTCTCGGCCTCTAATCAGTAATCACATCATATATCTGTGAGGTTTAGCTTGATGCTAAGCCTCATCATAAATACATGGTAAAGAAATTGTTTTCATGCAGACTCGGCCTAACATGTATTTCAAAGAAAAATAAAAATTCGTATTGAAATTACTAATAAAAATTACTAATAACAAATGAACATTGATAAAAAATTTAAATTTACTTGCATCCTAAGTATTGTTACGGTAATGTTCATCCAAGTCTTATAAAAAATATAAGGTGTGTGACGGTACTCTTTTTAACATATTTAACATATTTTTAGATATAATATAAAAATTAATATTTTTATTTAAGGTTGATATACAAAAAATATGTGACAGATTCTCATTAAAATCGAAAAATCTTAATATATTACTCAAAAAAGATCCTCATCATGATCACATCTAAAATGTTAGTAGTAAAATATTAAAGATCCTCATTATGTTATTTTTCTAACATTCATGGTTTTCTCAAAAGCAAAGCAACTGATTACAGTAAAAAGTAAGTGGTGAATATTCATACGCGCATCATAATCATTTATCATTTAAACCTATCATGTTTATGTATTCTTCTTTTTTTTGAGTAATGTTTATGTATTCTTCTTAAAAATTGATAAATCCTAACGAGAAGCCGATGGGATTAGCCTAACACGAAGTGTAGGAGCCTTTGGAAGTCGATAAAGTAAAAAAGAAGAAGAGAAAACAAGAGCCACTAGTAAGGAAAAGGGGAGAATCAAAAAATGAAAGCACAAAAACTGATAAAGAAAACAAGATTTGCAGAAAAGGAGCCAATACAGAGTTTTGTGGCTTAAAATCCCTCCACCTTTGCTGAGATGTCATGTCTCTCCCACCACTTCCTCCTATTTCTTTTGCCTACTACTACTGCTCTGTCGCAACTGCAAACCAAACTAACAATTACAAGAAGCTCCCCTGAGACAGAAAAAAAAAAAACAATCTTTTCTTCCTTTGATTTTCTTGACAAACAGATCAAGAAAGACATGTCAGAAGTTAAGGACCCTAGTATCAAGTTGTTTGGCAAAACCATTCAAAGGTTTGATGCTCTTCTGCATCATGATAAGCTCATCTCCTCTTCTAAGGTACTAATTGCTTTGTATTTCTTCATTCTTCACTCTGCAGTTACATGCAATTCACTCGCGGTAACAAACTGTGCATTAGACCTCTCTTGAATTTCTGGTATCAGCCCAATTATCAGGGGCCGCAGCTTTTTAATGAGACATCTTTGTTGCATGATACCGCTGTTTTATTTTGTTGGTGTGAAGGTTGGATTTGGGACCAGCTCATTTGCTTGTCATTCAGGACAGCCTCATGTTTTGTAGGGAAACATTGAATATATTCATGTCAAGTTCATGGTCATTTCTTACCATTAAAGAATAATCTTTTAACAAATTTAAGGGTCTTGCCATAAGATGCTAATTTTCTGATCATGTTGAAGATTCTGAGAATTATACCAATATTCCTGATCCTGATCATCAATATTGATTGCTTTTAAGTTCTATTTTATGCATGAGCAATCTGATTTTAATACTAAAACTTTGTTTCCCCTTTCGAATCAGCACTTCTAGATATTCTGGTTTTAGTCTTTTCATAGATTAATTTTATCTGTCGCCTACTATCAAATATAATTTCAAGTCATGCTATGGTAGATCTTAATGCTCCGTAGGTCATTTATAGACAACTCATAAGTTCAATTTGGCTTTTTACTATACCGATCCTTCTGACAATTCAATATCCCCCCAATTTCTAATAAATATGACAGCTTAGCCACCAGGCTCTTGGAGGAATTGATATAGTATACATACATTAAAACATAAGAAGTCCTTGTAGAGTTGCCTTGGTTAGGATATGAATATCTTACTTGTATCATTTCTGTTAATTACTATTGTGTTTTCTCCGAAAGTGTTAGTATTAAGCCATAATTCATTATACACTAATATATCAGATGTTTGCTTTAACACTGACTTACACACGTACTCATTCAGGATCCAATTCAAAATACTCCAATTCATTTAGACGGAAAGTTCATGAAAACTAAAGAACAAGGTGAATGTATTGAATTGATAGACGAGGACCCCAGAACACCTGATAGTTCTGCAGAAGAGTTGATAGGCCAGGAAACATCATCAGGTATGACTGAAGATCCTAAAATACCCAACGACAACAAAGAAACCGTTTCACTTGAAACAGATAATAAAGAAGATCAAAGTGACTTGAGCAACTCTGATGGAAAGACACTGAAAAAGCCTGACAAATTACTCCCTTGTCCCCGATGCAACAGCATGGACACAAAATTCTGTTACTACAACAATTACAATATTAGCCAGCCTCGCCATTTCTGCAAAGGCTGTCACAGGTACTGGACAGCTGGAGGTACAATGAGAAACGTGCCTGTTGGTTCTGGTCGTCGCAAGAGCAAAAGCTCCACGGCTTCACTTTATCGTCATATATTGACTTCAGATGCAGTCCAAGTAGCTAGGGCTGAAGCTGCAAATAGGATCAACCATCCCACTGCCAGCGTCCTAACGTTTGGCTCAGAACCGCCACTCTGTGAATCCATGGCCTCTTCATTGTTCCTTGCCAATAAATCACAAAACTGTGTCAAAATCGGATTTAACAGTGACAAGCAACAAACTCCAGTAACTTATAGAAATGGAGAAAATGCAGATGATTATTCCTGTGGATCTTCTAGCACAGTTCCCAATCCAATCGAGAAGGGATTTAGTGGTGGTCCGGAATCAGTACTACCAACCACTGTGCAGGGATCACCTGTCCATGTACCTTGCTTTCCTATGCCTCCTTGGCCATATCCATGGAATAATGCTGTTCAATGGAGGCCTCAGACACCACCTACTACTGGTCCTTCAGTATATCCTGTATCTTTCTATCCACCGCCGCCCTACTGGGGTTGCATGGTACCAAATTCTTGGAACATGCCATATCCATCTCAACAACCATCATCACCAAACCACCCTGCCCTTAGGTCCAGTCCCAATTCGCTTACACTGGGAAAACATTCCAGGGATGGAGGCATGTTACGACCATCACAGCCAGGAATGGGAGATCCCTTGAACAAAAAGGATCCAATAAGACGCTTGCTGGTTCCCAAGACCTTAAGGATTAATCAATCAATTGGAGCTGCTCAAAGCTCTAAATGGCCAACCTTAGGAATCAAGACTGGAAATACTGATTCAGGCACTGGGGCTAGCCTGACTAATGCCTTCTTGCCTAGAGCCACCAAGAAGAATCACATAATGGAAACATCTCAGGTATTGCAAGCAAACCCTGCAGCCATGACTCGGTCATCTAACTTCCATGAGACCACATAAACAAAACTGATTGTTCATGTATGAGTTTTTCGACGACAACATTGATGGATCGTACTGGTGTTAGATATTTTTAAAGGCTTACCACCAAAGTGCTTTTTAACCCTTTTCTTTACTTGGTCATAAATCACACTCAGATTAATATCTGGAGACGATCTGGCAGTGCTCTAATCTGGAGATAGTGCCATATCTGATATGTGAATTAGCTGCTCCTCTTGCATTAGATTCTCAACTTGTATAAGTTACTTTTTCTCCTTAGTTGCCAGAAAAGGTTGATGCAGATAGATAGATAATGGAAGATAAAAGGAATAAAGGTAGGGAAGAAACAAAGAGATTCTTGTTGTACCACTGAGCAAATGCAGTTGAATAATTATAAATCGAATTTGGTTCTTCATATGATCTTATAGTAGATATGTCTGTCAATGTTAAAACTTTTGAATTGCCGAGCTGGTGTTCACTTCTTGAACTTGACTTACGGTGCAAGGATGATGTTAGTCAAGCAGATCAAGTGCTGATGAATGATGAAGACTAACATATGAATTCACAAATCAGAAGCAACTAATTCTGTATGCTTATCTTTTTATAACTCCTTTAGTATGTCAACCAAGTTATATTCAACTCAGTGTGGCCAAAGTGTGATCTTTATATGTATGTTAGTATGTATACTGTTAAAAGTTAAGAACAAGTAAAAATGAGCATGAATAACACAAAACACTACAACCTCAAATTGCTTTAAAAGTGATCTGCAGTGGATGGTGATGAACAAGTGAATGTGAAGATGGACTATTGATAGAGTAGCTAAAAGTAATGTTCCAATGCTGGAAAATGAAACAAGGGAAAGGTTGCAAAATTGTAGTATGTCTTATCAAGAACTCAAATGAAACATCAGTGGTTGTCTATGAACAAATTATTTTTTTCATATGGATAGGATAACATAATAATGGTTAGTCATGTCAATTGTCAAACCAGATTATCAATTTAGGGGTCTTCAATCTTTATTCTTTATTGTGGAGATTAGAATGTCACAAAAGGCCAACCACCTTTCTCTTTTGGAAAGAAGGATCCATACTGCAAGTGCAAATTAAAAGTTGGAAGATAAAGACATGAGAATAAAGTATGATATTTCCCACTTTTTGCTTTCTATTTTTCATTGGTTGATTTTAGAATCTAGCTTATTAGAATCTTGAGATACAAACACCTCCACACAAGTTTTGGGTTTTAGGGAATAGTTGATGGTATCTTTTCTTGTATAAATACTTATGATTACAGACAAATCCTAGCTGATATAATCAGCCATTATCCTTATAATTCAGCTTGTCAAATAGAAAGGCCACTCAAACTTGAACAGAAGATGAGTTGGGATAGGACCCAGCCCATGTGATCACTTTGAAGGCTTTCTTTTTCTCATCTTTTTCTTGAATAGGATTACTTGATCAAAATATTATGCATTAGGTTATTTGCCAGATTATTCCAAGGATGAGAATCAAGCGCCTCATGCTGTCTTGCATTTGTTGAGAACAGTCCCCCTCAGTCAAGAATGGATCATGGGCGCTCATTTTTGGAGCAATTTGTGCCTTTATGTCTATATTATATTATATTGTGAGAAAATTGGGGGTGGTGGAGAGTCGGACTTGAGACATTTGCCAAACTTGAGCTCTGATACCATATTGAGAACTCATCCATCTAAAATTTTAAAGTGTTAGAAGAAGTCCCCAATTAGATTTTATGTTATATTTTAACAGCATCAAGCAAATATGTTGGGGACACAGATGGTTGATGATGCCTCAAGTTCATCTCCGGTGCTTTATCCGAAGAACAAAGCAACAACCATAAATTGTTAAGA